>NC_081413.1:164747079-165469579 GCF_030272615.1 Cryptomeria japonica
AGTTTGACTGGAATGTGATCTTTGCTGACTTTTGCCTTATTGTATATGCTCCTGAAGCCATCTCTGCAGTTATATTGCCCGTCCTTGGATTTTGACCATACTAAATTATCCTCCCCTTCTCTAAATGAAATCAATCGGTGATTAAGTATCTTTTGCATTTCTTGGAATTTGATTTCAGGCATAAATGGATGCATGTTTTTCCATTTCCATCCGAATACCAATTTTGGTTCAGGAATTATGTAATCTTTTACATAATTCCCCCAAAGGTTCTTTATTTGATGCTTGATGTTGGATGTATCAATCAATACATCTATTGGAGGTTGGTCCCCCCAGGAATCTTCCCAAAACAATGCCAATTTGCCATTGTGGATGTCCCAAGCCAAATGATTTGTTATGATGGGGCGATGATCTTTTATAGAATTCTAGATTCTTGAACCCTTCTGCAAGTGTTTTTCCCTGAATATTGCCTCCTTATGGCTGTTTGCCAGATACTTATTTCTTAGGATTCTAGCCCATTTGGCATCAGATGAGACATATGTCCTCCAGATTAATTTTGCCCCTAAGGTCTTGTTCTGCCATATTAGGTTCCTTATACCCGTGCCCCCATCGCATTTGTCTCTGCAAATTTTATCCCAGGATATCAATTTTATTTTGTTTTTGTCTTCTGTGCCCTGCCAATAAATTTTTTTGATAATTTGGGATATGTTCTTATGTACTCCTAATGATATAGGAATGCAAGATAGAAGGTAAATGGGTATTGCTGATAAGACTGATTTAATCAATGTTATTCTGCCTGCCCTTGTCAACCAAAGGCCTTTCCAAGATGAGAGTCTTTTCTTGATGCGTTCAATGAGGTGGTCCCAAAGCTTGCTAGATCTTGTTCCTTTATCTATTGGTATTCCTAAATATGTGCATGGTAATTGTCCAATTCTATATCCAGGCCAACTAGCTATTTTATTTTCCTCTTGTATAGACATATTAAAGCAAAAAATTTCTGATTTTTGGTTATTTACTAATTCTCCCGCCGCTTTCCCATATGCGAGTAGGATTCTTTTGATTTCCTTAGCCTCTTTGAGTTTGCCCTTTTCCAATATCATTGTATCATCTGCAAATTGTTGATGTGTATAGGGTTCTACCCCTATTGTTATCTGAATACCTTGCAGCCTACCTCCTAATCTTGAGGCATTAAAGGCTCTTCCTAAGGCTTCAGATATTATAATAAATAAGAAGGGGGAGAGCGGATCCCCCTGTCTCAAACCCCTTGTTGCTTCAAAATATCCTTCTAGTTTTCCGTTTATCAAGACCGAGTAACTGGGACTTGAAATACATCTATATACCCAATTAATCCATTGTCTATTAAAGCCGAAGGCTTTCATATAGCTACATAGGAAATACCAATCTACTTTATCATATGCTCTCTTGATATCAAGTTTTACTAGCATATTTGGTTGTCTTTGATTTTGTATGGAATGAATAGCCTCTTGGACAATAATTATCCCATCCAAGATTGATCTGTTAGGAACAAATCCTGTCTGTTCTTCAGAAATGATAACTGGTAGGAGCTTTTTTAATCTATTAGCCATGACTTTAGTTAATAATTTATATGTCATGTTGCATAAGGATATGGGTCTGAATTCTTCCCATTTTGAAGGGTTTTCTTTTTTAGGTATAAGTGCTAAGAATTTGTTGTTTATCTCCTTCGAAAAATTGCCTGCATTTCTAGCGGCTTCTAAGGCTTCTGACACTTCATCACCTATAATATGGCAGCATTTCTGATAGAAGCCAGTAGGGTATCCATTTGGTCCAGGGGCCTTGTCCCCTAAAAATTGAGATAGAGCTTGTTTTACTTCTTCCTTAGTGATTTTGGCATTAAGCATCTTATTGTCCTCTTCTGATAGTAGTTTAGGAATGTTTTTAATCAAATCCCGATTGTGTGAGAGATCTGAGTATTCCCAATTATTCAACAAGTTTCTAAAGTATTGGATTGCATCCTTCACAATCATCTTTTGATCTATGATAATATGGTTTTCCTCATTAGTAATTTGCGAGATTCTATTCTTGGTTCTCCTCACCTTGACACTATTATGAAAAAACTTAGTATTTTTATCTCCATCACTCAACCAAACTTCTTTGGATTTTTGTTTCCAAAAAATTTCTTCCTTGGCTAGAGTGTCCTCATACTCACCCAAGAGCCTTTTCTCTGTTTCGTATAAGACTTGATCCATCCCATGTCGAATTACTTCTGTATTTACATTCTCCAGTTCTTTTTCAATTCTTAATTTTTCCTCGAAGATGTTCTTAAATCTTTCCTTGTTCCAATCTAGTAATTTATGTTTAATTTCTTTTAATTTCGAAGTTAAACAGAACATTTTGGAACCCTGAAAATTACTTTTTGTCCACCATTTTTGTATGTTAGGGAAAAAATCCTCATGCTTAAACCACATGAATTCGAACTTGAATGGTCTCCCAAAGGTTTTTAGTTCTTCCATTAGTTTTAGCATTACTGGAAAGTGATTAGATCCTGATCATGGCAGCACAGAGGCTTTCATCTTGGTTTGGAAAGAAGTTAGATCCCCTTTGAAGAAGAACCTGTCCAGTATTTTGGAGATGTTGGAGAAGCCCGATCTCCTATTATTCCATGTGTGTGAACCCTTGTTAGTTTTTATTTCTAAAAAGTAGTTATTATTTATCCATTCCATAAAATCTTTTTGAGGTTGCCTCATGATTTTTGATCCTCCATGTTTCTCTGATTGGTGGAGAATGGTGTTGAAGTCTCCACCTATAATGCAGTGTGGAGCCTTTTGATTTGTTAAAAATTGATCAATTTCCAGCCATACTGACTTTTTATTCTCCGTAGTTATCGGGCCATATATATTTATGATGATAATTCTATATCTCTATCAAGTGCTTTGATTTTGCCCGCCGTCCAGTGGTGCATCTTAACATATCCCATAAAATTTATTGTGTTTTTCTTCCACAATAATGCCAATCCACCTGATACCCCAATGGATTTTGTTGCCTCTACCTGCCATTGGTAGAGGTTCCTATAAAATTTGGACATATCTTCCTTGTTTAATTTAGGTTCTTGCAACATGACTATATCCATATCAGATCTTTTTAAGCTATGCTTAATCAAGCGCTGCTTACTAAGGGTACCTAGGCCCCTTACATTCCATGTCAATATTTTTATACTAGCCTGGGGGCTGGCGGGCTCTTTCCTGGGCAAAATAGGGTTGTTATTTTGGTCTGCCCCTCCGCCTGCCCATCCAATTTCATTTTGTCTAAAAAAGACTTTCGACCTCTCTTATTGTTGCCGGGTTTGCCACAGTCTGGGTTCTCTTTGTTTCCTTCTATCAGCATTATACCCATGTTGGGTGTGTCCTCGAAATTAACATTTGATTCCCAGTTCCTTTCCTCCTCTTGCATGTTAATTAATTCCTTGATTATGAAGTTTCTTTCTTCTATTTCATTCATTCCATTGACCACAGGAGAAGGGTTATCCATATTCTGAGTCTCGGGAACCACTTCTTCTTGTTCGTTCATATTAATCATTTCCTGAGGCATGTTTGAGATGTGATCATAATCTTCCGAGGGGATGTTATTTTCTACTATCTTGGCTTCCTGAATCATTTCATCTACTATTTCTTCTACAAATTTTCCCATTAGATTGTCAATGACATCTCACAATTCTTTTTGGATTTTGCCCTCATCAGGCATTGCAGGGGTCTCGTTGTCGTTGGAAAATTTGGTTGGATTATTTCTAATTTGGGTATTAGGTGGTGGCCCCTGTTTATCCCCAATCTATGATTCCATAATGATAAAGCTACCAATGTCATTGTTGAATTGGATGTTAACCTTGTTAGCTGATTTCCTCAGATTCCCTGTTTTTCTATTCTGGGTTTTTCTAACATTAGGGTTTAAACTGTATATCTCCTCCACAATCTCACCATTAAACCATTTGGGAATTAAATTATAATTCCCATCCATCGTGTTGATGGATATATTTCTTAAATTATTAGTGCTTCTTTCTACATCTATTAGTATTTTAATGTTGGATTTGTCTGACCAGTTTTTCTCTAGGGCGATGAATTTACCTAAACTGTTGCCAATGTCAATAAGAATCTTCACATGCATTAGTTCCACAGGTAGGCTGTGAATGACTATCCATCTAGATTCTGTGTTAAATTCATGTTTATTCAGGTCAAATTTAGGTTTCCAATCTAGAAATTTAAAATTCATTCCTTTGTAAAACACCTGTTCACCCTCTAGCAATCTAGATTTTAACGATTCCTTAACGCATTCAATAAAGATGAATTTATTGGTTAAGGATATTATACTTACCTGGCTGCGGAACGTTTCTCTCCACTAGTTCACTATTTCTGATGAGGATTGCCCACTGCCTTCCCATTTTGCAAATAGTCCGTGCTTAACACAGTAATTTCTTAACTCCATAGCGGCATTTGGGGCCAAGATTTGGATGGGCTCTGGCCTAGGGTTTTTGGGATTTGTGGATATCTGTTTTCTAATAGGGATTTTTGGCTCCTTCCATGTTTTTTGCATTACATGAGTGTTTTTGATAATGCTATGATGTGCAGGTTCTCTGATTCTGGACGGTTTTATTGAACCCTCTGCCTGGTATCTTCGAGGTTCAAGTTGAGACTAGTTATATTATGCCTTTGAACCTAATGGCACCCTGTTTGCTTTGGTAGCGAAGGAGGGGATTTGTGTGGTAATGGGGACTGCCCAAATATGGGCTATGTCCAATGTGGCCCTAGCCTTTCTCTTTTCCGCATTAATGGTTCTCCTGCTTTGAACCACTTTCCATGGTTGATCCTGCAGAGGGGGAGCCCTTCTAGACGTCGACGAAAACCCACTATCGCTCTCTTTGCTATCTCTATTTTAGAAATTCGCTCTATCTAGAATTCACAGAGCCATCTCTTAAATTTATAAAGTATATTTTACCATAACTTGTGAGATGAATATCTCATAGTCACCTTTTGTTCTAAGGTTTTTTGCCTTATGCTTCAATGCTAAATTCTATCCGAATAGAAAAGCCTAATACCCTACTACATTGTTTGTACATTTAAAACCTATTTAAAAAGAAAACAATGATGAATTATTTCTAGTGAATGCTAGTACAATTCCAACTCCTATTCTGTCCTAGGAACATGCACCGTAAAAGAACATATTTCATATATCATTAAAGTCATAAGGTTTTAATAAACTATCCAATTCTTTTGGGTTATTGATGTATCCCTTAAAACATTTCTAGGTTTTTATCAAATATAAACACTTCCCACTTCAAAGCACTAGGATCTTCAATCATATTTTGGACACCTTTTTCTCTATCCAAAATCATTATTTTTCATTTATTGGGATCATGTAGTATCTAGTGGAAGCAAACTATCTTCTTAGCAAAATTATGCCATACTATGAGGGAATATCTATTACTATTATTTTCATCTTGTATATTTTTTATGACATGCAACAAACTTGAAATTAATATCCATTATCCCTCTAACAAGTGCCTATCTAGAATCCATGGAAAAGCACTTACCAAATGATCTCATAAATTGTAGGCCTAATTCATAATCTAAAGAGGCATAAAGTTAGTGGATGCATTTAAGTCAGTCATTCAATACCTTACCAATTTATTATTGTAAGGTGGTGAAATTAGGACTTCAAAAATTGGATTAATAAAGCCATTAATTTCATGGGACCATATCATGTTAAGGGGGATTGAATTTGATTAATCAAATCCTAAAAGGATTGAATACAGATTGGATTAATCCTGCTTGTTTGAGTTGAAATTGTATTTGAATTAGGTTTGAATTGCAATGCTAGATCTAGAGAAAATAATGAGAATTTGACATAAAATAACACTAACAATAAATTATAGATGTAGTGAAAAGTTGTAAAGTTGAACCTAAGGATGGAAATAAATTAGAATCTATGACATAAAATTTAGGCTGAATTGTCGGGACTAGGAGGTGTGGGGTGACCTAGTCCTCTAGATGTTGGATGCAGACTGTAGACACCTAAAAATGGTCAATGCTTGCGGAATCATACTTTAACATTTGCGCATTGCCTTATTTTAGGGTTTTGGCGTCGCATTAACATTTCTCCTATGTCAGGCACTTGGTCTTTATCATTTGCGAGCATCGAGTCCTTCTTCTACAATCTTCATTTATCTCGCTCTCGAATTTGGTCTTGTCGATAACAATATTTGTCATGATTTCGGTCAATCTTATCCTGTCGCATCTACGTGCGTATTCATTTGTCATCATTTTGGACACTGTCAATCCTAATTAGGGTTTTGTCCTCTTAGCAATCTTGTCATCATGCGATCGATTTGTCATCGATTCATGTCTTTTGATCAATTTGTCATCAATCTTGTCATCTTGTGATTTATTTTGTCATCGATCCTTGTCTTCTTGTCAATTTTGTCATTTTGCGATCGATTTGTCATCGATTGTCGTCTTTCTCAATTGTGTCAATTTGGATCAATTAGTCATTGTTCCTCATCAATTGGCACATTTATCAATCACATCATTCATCAATCAAATCTTTTATCAAGTCAGAATCATGATCAAATCGAATCGACATCAATTATCCTTTGTCAAGACCTAATTGTCATTCTTGCATTTTCTAATTCATCTTTTAGGGTTTCATGATTTTATTCATTTAACTCTGTTTGACATTTCCCCCTCTAGGATTAATAAATTATTTATTTATCCTAGGTCTTCGTGTCACAATTAAATGTTTAATTTAATTGGCTAACTAATTATTCCTCTTTTTGTGAATTAATTAATAAATGACAAATTATTAATTGATTTACCTAATTTCTCCTAATTCCTAATTTCCTCATTTCCTAATTCCTATTTTCCAATTTTCTAATTTTCCTAATTTCTAATTCAATTTCCTCCTATTTTTGTAAATTAAATAATGAATGAGAAATTATTAATTAATTTTACCTAATTTTCATCAATTGCATAATTTCCAAGTCATTATTTCCAACTTAATTTTCTAATTTCTCCTAAATTCCTAAATGTCTATTTCTATTTCAAAATCTTGTCATAAATCCTTGCATAGCAATTTGTCACACACATGTCATAATTTTGCTATTCTTGATTTGAATTTCCATTCGAATCATTTTCATGCTAATCTTGTCTTTTCTCCAATTTATCTATAAATTGGATGAATTTCTTCAATCAAGCCTAATCACTTTGTCAAATCAATCACGCTTCGAGTATTCTTGCACTACTATCTTGTCTACTTGCTTTCATCTCATGTGTATGCACTTGTAGGTGAGATCCACAAACAAAGCTATTTGAAGAAGAAAGAAGGACAATGGAGCCACATGAAGGAGACATTCAAGTTTGCATTTGGTTTGCTTAAGTTTTCAATCTTGAATATCTTGTTTTCATATCTCTATTGGATGTAATTAGGATTGATCATTGCATTTGAGCTTTTGTGATTGAGCTAGATTATTAATACTACTTGCTTTGATGATTTCCGATTTCCTAGCTACATTATTTGGTGAACCCGATGTGAACTAACCCCCTAACCATGCTTTTGAGTGCTTTTGAGTTGATTTGCAGGTCAAAAACCCAAGAAACAGGGTAGTGCAGGGTTTTTTGGGAACTTTTGCACCTGTGTCAAGCATTCTACGCCTGTGTCAAGGACAATCTACACCTATGTCAAGCATTTTGCGCCTGTGTCAGACATTCTTCGCCTATGTAGGGCCAGAAATAGAGGTAAAAGATAGTGTTTTTCACTTGCAAATTGTTTTCTTTTGCATTTTGTTTCTGCTTTTTTGGTTTTGTTGGTACTGATTCTCTATGCAGAACCTTGGCGTACACATGACAAAGATGACAAATGAAACTACTAATTAATTGTATGCAGGTTCGATAGTCAAAGACTAAACATATCAAACTTCTGACTTGGGTTTTGCAGGTTGCCTTGGACTACAACTAAACTTTGTGTTTGCAATTAATGTTTAGGCACCTAGTATGATTTCTAAATAGGATGGAATGAATATATGTTTGTTTTGATTGTTGAGTTTGACATTGGAGTAGGAGAGTATGCTCTCATCCTTCTTAGGGTGATCAGAAATCCAGATCTTCGATACCATGCTCATGTTTTTGATTGTGTGTCACCTTTAGAGGGCCTGCCTTCCCGACCATTTTCTTTTGCAAGCAAGTGATAATCGTGAGAAGGGAACGACCCAAAGTGAGTACAGATAGAATACCTTGTCATTCTAACTCACTATAAAAAAATACCTAATGGGCGAAAGCTTTGAAGGAAGGGTTACGTGGGAATTGCAGTTACTTGGGAAGTGATGACCCTTGAACTCTTTCTCATATCAACATCTAAGTAGGACCTCACGGTCTAAATCGTGCTTGCGCGACTACATTTGTTTGGTATCTTGGTGGGCTTAATGTCTCAATCACACTTGCGTGACGCCAAGGAGTAATGCTTAATAGAAATCCTTACTAAACACCTTGTATTTAGAGGCCAAAAATCCTTCTAGTTGCTTGAGAAGGACAAGTTCGGATACTTGGAAGAGATACTAAGTTTGCCATGGGGAGATTTCCATGGGGACTGATGCTTGGCTGCCCTAAGAAGTGAATGCCGTGGAGGGGAGCCCGTGGGGTCAAGCATCTATGTATTCTCCTTGAATCCCATAATGAGTCTACCTCTCAAGTACCTAATGTCCTTGCCTACCATAAGAAATGTGTGAATGAGCATGATTGTCTTGAGTCTAAGTTGAAGTATCTTGTCTTCTTTGCTTGTCAAAAGTTGAATTGCATCTCATTTCAAAAACAAGGCAAATTGATTCAAAACAAGGTTAAACACAAGAACATTTCATCCAACAAAGTTCAAAACACTTTCAAACATGGTTGTCAAACATGTTTCAAAATCTTGTCTCAACATTCATGTCACTTAGATTTAGGTGCATCTTAGGTTTGCATTTTGCAAAGTCATTGTCAAGTACCAAGGTTAGGTTTCATCTAGGTCATACTCCTTTGCATATCAATAAGGGTCATCCTTTTGCATGTGCCCTCTTGCATTAGAGTAATACCATTGTCATACAGTCATATTTGCATACACTAGGTCTCTTCATTAAGTTTAGGTCATTATCATATCATATTAGGGTTATTTGCATAGTAATTGTCCCTTTGCATATAGTGTCAAAACTAGGTTTTGTCATACTTGAGTAATCCAAATCTTTGATAAACCCTAAGTCATTATTAAGAAGTCTAGACCTTATCAAACCTTTTCTCTTTATGTCATTATTGTCATTTGGTCAAACCTAGCTTAGTCTCCAAGCATATAGGGGAGACATTGTCATTTGTCCTTTTGTCACTTGGTCCTTTTGTCCTTTGAGGTCTAGACATCATTTCAATTTCCTAAGGGTCTCTTTTAGATTTGCATTCCAAAAAAGTTTGTCAAAATCTTGAAAAACAACCAAAAACATAGGTTGCATTCTTGCCATAGATTGCATTCTCATTTATTTAGTTTGCATTTAGTTGCATATCATACATTATCTTTGAAAAATTCCAAAATATTGCATTTGCATAAGTGACATGCCTGTTGAGACAAGATCAAAATCTAAGAAGATGGGCGAACCAACGTATCAACCCATTGACAACATATCAAATTCACAGTTTCAAACTAGTCAAACAGTACAAATTGAAGGTTTATCAAACACATCACTACCACCATATGGAATGGTTCAACTTGGACCACCTCCATTATATGAACCACTGTTTGTACCTATGAAACCAGGACATGGGAGTGTTCCACCAACTCCAAGAGGAAATGCACCTTTCGATTGGAATCAACCAAACCTGCAACATGAAATAAAAACATTACATGAGGAACAAACCCTTTCACAAGGATTTGGTTCAGATCAAGGCATTCAACAAGAAATGAATCCAAATGTCCAACCAGATTCTTCATCAGATTCCGATGCTTCTGATGATGTTGACATGTTCCTTCAAGATCCAAAGTTGACAAAAAAGATGGATAAATTCTTGAACAAGGTCTTTAAGATGTTCCCACAAAAATATCTTAACATGATGAGTAATGTGACCTCCTCAAGTGAATAGATCAATGTGCAAAGACAACAAGGCGGTGAGCTGTTAAGTTTCTCTCCGCATCCAAATGAAGAAAATACGCAACAAGAAACTCAACCTACCTTGATGAGTAAACGTGTTTCAAAGGCATTGACAGTGACTATTCCTCAAAAGTCACCATTTGAGACAATAAATAATCCATTATTCAACACAACACCTGTAACACAAGATCAAATGAAGACCACGCAAATATTGACAACTATCCCTCAACAAGAAGTGATTCCTTACATGCATAAAATTGGATCAAAATCTGAGATGCAAGAAAGCTTCACGACTGGAATGCCTGATATCACCAATGTCCAAAATAATTCCACGATGCAACAAAGTTCTTATATCCCGTTAAGCTCAATATATTTGCCAAACACTATTGCGATAGATCCTTCAATAATGGCGACACAAAGAGCTACGGATAGTGGTTTGCACCAACACCAATTGTTGCAACAATTGAGTAATACACAAAAGGTACAATCGAATGTGCAAACGAGCAATGTACAACAACAACAATATCGCATTCAACAACAAATTGCAGCTCCTTCTACCCCATTACAAGTTAATGCAAACTTGCAACCATCACAATGGATTGGACAAACAACAGAGCAAGTTAATGCAAGTGCCATACCCCATCTTAAGGAGAAACAACAAAAACCACCTAAACAAAGTTTTTTGCAAATGATGGGATATACACCGCGACAACAATTGGCACAAAGTCAACAAATTCCGATTCGTCAGCATCAACAACAACATGTGCCTCAATATGTGCCAAGACAAACAAGCTATCATACTTCACAATTGCAATTGGCACCTGTGCAATATCAACAACACCCTCAATTGCAATATCAACCTAGGCTACAAGAAGCACAGCAACAAGGTCAATATCAAGGCATAGCACAACCACAACAACAAGAGATGTACCAAGAACATTATATGCCGGAGACACCAAAAACGGCCATTTCGGAGCATCAACAACCGATCGGAAACACGATGTATCGACAAAGAGTACCCACTGGGATTAATGATGGACCTCCAAAATCTGATACAATTGCGCAACAGCTTGAGAAGTTGCAACGACAAGTTGACACATTAGAAACTAAAGGAACAAAGAAATTGTATACAGATCAGGATTTATGTCCTAATCCATTTGACAAGAGCTTATACATGCCTCCATTCCCTAAGCATTTTGAAGCACCTAATTTTGAGAAATATAAAGGGAATGGCAATCCAAAAGATCACATTCGAGCATTTTTCACGGCATGTACTGAAGTGAGCTATGAGGAGACATATTTAATGCGATTATTTGCATGAAGTCTCACGGGACAAGCCATGGATTGGTATTCGCATCTGCCAGGAAATATAAAGACTTGGTTTGAATTGGCTCAAAAGTTTATATCTCACTTTGCATTCAACATCGACAGTGACGTGACCATGTCAGATTTATGGAACACCAAGCAAAAGCAAGGTGAACCATTAGTGACTTTCTTGCAACGATGGCGAAGCTTGTATAGTCATTCTTCCCTAGATATACTTGAAGAACAACAAGTAAATCTGTTTATCCAAAATTTGGTCCCAGAAATGATGTACAAACTAAAATTGAAAAATCCCAGTACTATAAAGAAACTCATTAAGAAAGGGATGAACATTGAAAATGCTCTTGTAGCCAAGGGAATCATTAAGCATAACAAAGACAGTGACAACACAAACAATTCAAGGGACAAAAATAGATTTTGGTATAAGAACAAGAATGTCACTAATGATGGAGTTGTTGATGCAAGAGCGGTGAATGCAAATCAACCCCCATTCACGATCAAGAAATTGAGTGTTCCTAATATGTCAACTATGGAACAAAATCAAACACCAGCGAGCAATGTTACTCAACAGCCGCAATACCAACAACATCTTCAACAATATAATCAACAACAAGGCCAGCAACAAAACCAACAACGCAAACCTTTCCGATCGAGGGATGGGCCTCCTCGACAATTTACACCATTGGGAGAGCCTATTGAGTCAGTAATGAGACAATTAATACAAGCAAAATTTATTAAGCTACCAGATATCAAGGCAGAACCAGTGGTAAAACCGCATTGGTGGAATGATAATGCATACTGTGAGTACCATCGGTCAAAAGGACATAAAATTGCATCATGTTTTCAATTGAAACATATGATCCAAGACTTGTTAGAGCAAGGAGTAATTGAGGTAGATCCACCCCATGCGACCTCTAACAATGATCACACTATTTTCAAAACTCCTTTGCTTGATCATGACAGGGGTAAAGCATCTTCTTCAAACTCTACCCAAATGGCAAATTATGCAAATATTGGTTATAACAATGTCATCAATTGTTTTCGCACATCAAATGAGTATGTTTCCACCCTAAGAATAAAGGGACAAGATCCTTCTTGCGCAGTTACCACTCGTCAATCCAAAATAGTCCTGAAAGGAGCTCTTGCAGTTCCTCCCAAACCAACTCCTGCAAGTCAGTATAATCTCTTGGATCATCTAGGAAAGACACCTGCACAAATATCAATCCTTGAGTTGTTGAAAATGTCCCCCATGCATCGTGCAGTCCTAGATAAAGCTTTAATTGAGTCCACTGTCCCGACAGACATTGATGTTGACCAGTTTCAAGCCCGAATTGGACATCTAGCTATTTCCCAAAGTGTCGCATTTTCTGATAATGATATCTCACCTGATAAGCTCCCTCATAATGATCCTTTACACCTTGAAGTCTTTGTCCATAATTGCAAAATCTGATGAGTCTTGATAGATGGCGGAGCGGGTCTTAATATTTGTACCTTGAGAGTGGTCATTGGCCTTGGATATACAGAAAATGACATTGATACTTCCAGAAGAATAACAATCAAAGCATATGATGATGCTGAGCGCCCATCCAAAGGGATAATTACATTGCCTATCAGAGTCGGTCCAGTGACAAAAAACACTTTCCTGCAGGTCTTAGACCTTGATCTCCCTTACAATATGATTCTTGGTCGTCCATGGATCCATGCAATGAAAGTAGTTCCATCCACCTATCATCAATGTTTAAAATATCCTTACAATGGAACTGAGATAACAATTCCAGGAGATCCTAATCCATTTCAATTTTGTGCTACTCTAAAGGATACCCCTCAACAACAAGTCCCCGTCAGTAGAGAGGCCAAATCACATAGTTATGTGGATCCTAATGAATTGTTAGATGTTGTCAAAGGAAAATTGAAGATACAGGACCAAGGATGCGGAGAATATTCAATGGATCAAACATTCCTCATTGGGAATTTAGCAATATCTCCAAAATCATATGGCAAACCGCATTTATTGCAAAAGGAACCTGCGGTAATTATTCAATATCAGCCTCCCACTACATTTACAAGATGGGGTGAACTTGACAAAGAAACTGTAGATGATGATGTCATAGATTGGCTTTATAAGGATCCAATTGAGACCCCACCTGTCAGGTTGCCAGTGGAACGATACGGCAAAGGATTTACTATGCTGCAAAAGAAAGGATATGACGGCTGCAGTGGCTTAGGCCTTAACAACAATGGAAGACTAGAACCTGTTATACCCAAGATGCGACCTCCAACTTTAGGGTTAGGTTTTGTACTGTTGCGAATTGAATCCTTGTCTACCAAAGTGACCACGTGTGGAAAAGGGTGTGACTCTGATGATGAAATAACACCTGAGGATACCCAACCCGAAACTGATTCCAATGAATGGGAGTGGAGTTCTTTTTCTTCTAGCTCTTATGCCCTTGACAATATTTTCCTTGACCCTGATAATTTGCCTATGGAACACAAACATGAAATAACTCCTCTTCCTAAAACATGTCCTAATGCTTGGATAGAGTCATTCTGGGATCCAAGCTCCAAATCAGATACAAGTAGTTCAGACAGTGATACCACAGATGTTTACATCTTTACTATATCAGCCCTCTCTCTCCTGAAAACCGATGATGACATGCCCCTCGTCTATCCCTAGCTTATCCAACATGACCAACAAGAACCACTCACATTGGACTATTTTCAAAATTACGAAGCAATTGCAAAATTCCTTGGACTACGGGAAGGCATACCACAAGGTGATCATAAGGCAGGATTTGCTATTGATCTGGATTCCACAGCATATTTTGGGGAGTCAACTCCATCTTCCAGTCATCAAAATGAAAAAATAAAAGGAAAAATACAAAATCAAAAGAATAGGTCTTTGAGTGAAAATCGTAAGGCACTCTCTGATCATACAAAAGTAAAAATAAAAGACGTACCTGTGTAGGGGAAAAAGTGAGACTAGGTTAACATGCCCTAATCCTACCTTTTGACACACATTACAGAATACGAAAGAGCCTAGAGATATCGCACAATTGGCTACTTCTTTTTGTGAAAGAGAGAGCCACGGGATATCTATTAGGATTTCTATTCCTTTGTTGAAATTGGAAGATCAAATGATGCAAGTTCAATCCCTAACCCCAAAGTGCAAGTATGAACTAATAACAAGATTGCAGAATTGAACTTAAACAATGGAAAGCTGTAAATACAAGGATGAAATAAGAATGCAGGTGCGTACCCGGAGTTAAAATCTGACTGAAAATGTTCGGGACAGGGGCGCGGGCGCCACTGTCCTGATTCTGCCCCTAAAACTGCTCCGGAAACTGCTGTTTTTGCACTTTGGAAAAAGCTGTCAAAAATGCTGAAAATGCTGTTGGACCAGGGCGCCCAGTGCCCCTGTCCCAGGGACCAGGGCGCCCAGTAGGGACCAGGGCGCCCAGAAGGGACCAGGGCACCCAGCGCCCCTATCCTGGCAGGACCAGGGCGCCCCACGCCCCTGTCCTGGTCTTTTTCTCTGAAATTTGGTGGGAAGGTCGGTCTCAGTCTGCTTCTCCCGGATCTGCAACCTGCGGCATCGTCCGAGTCCCGAAACCTGCACTTATATCTGAAAAGGTGTTTGGGTGGCTATATAGGGTTTTACGTTAGTCAAACCCCCGCTTCGGTGATTTCCACCTCCATGAATAGCCAAGTTGTATTGTAAAATGTATTGTGTGTGCAGACCTAGTGTGTGTGCAAGGTCCTTAAATGCAAGAAAGCAAACTAGAGCAACCTAGAAAGTAAACCCTAATTGCTTGTAAATGATAATGTAAATGCTCTAAATCAAGATACAAAGTGATCTAAAGCATGAATAAAGGATATATTGAAGCTTATGCAAAGACATGAAAACAACATGAAATCATACCCAACCCTCAAGGGAGGAGTACAAGCCAATCTTCAGTCGGTAATTTCCTATTGTTCTTCAATGTCTTCCAAGCCCTAAGTGGATGAATGAATTTGATAAGTGCTTGATAGAGGAATGTTGAATGTTGTTGAAGTCTTCAAAGATCTACTCTTTCACTACATAGAAGGTCCTTGAAAGCCAAAAATCCGGGTCCTTTCCAATGAGGAAAGAGAGCTTTTATGTATGAAACCCTAGGTTGTAAATTCGTATTTTGGCCGACCTAGAGATTGAATGTCCCGCCAATTTCTTGGGGTTAAGCTTTATTTTATGATTGGATCGTGCTCCCAAAATTTCGGGAAAAATGTCCGGGACCATGTTGCACGGGTGCCATGGTCCCGACAACTTTTCACCAAATTTTCAGGGCCATCAGATATGATGATTTTAGAGAGAATCCCGAAGTTACAGGTGATTTCAAGATGTTTTGACCCCCGAAATCAAGCCCCCAAGTTCAAAATAGGACCTAATTAGGGTTTTTGATTAAGTGGTGTATTGGAAGAATAAAATGCGAAGGGCACGCTTTAGTGAAAGGGCCCAACTTTATGATGTAGAAAATGATGAAATAGGACCTTAGACCTAATTAATTTAATTAATTAAGTGCTAAAGGGGAAATGCAATGCAAAATGCAAAATGCGCCAAGGCGGGTGCTAAACTAGGTGTGAAATTGTACCACCCTAGCAAGTGCGTACAATTTACAACGCTACATTTAGCCCCCACTTTAGCGGTCATATGAACACTACGTGCATATGCAAGCTAAAGTACATAAAAGTAAACATTATTTGAAAAAGGATATATCCATAAGTCTGTCGAACGAAGCCCCCAACGGTATCTGCAGTACACAGTTAGGAACCACACCCTACAAAACACACGTTAGATCACAAAATCACCTAATTCTTACTAAGGAAGGTGATGAAAATTCGAGGGTAGCTATATGCCCCCCCCTGTTTCGGCTTGCTAATTTTAGTGAGTTGAAACAGGGTATCATGTTTACCACTTCGAATTGTTAAAGAATATTGATGACAAATGCTCACAAGAAGATTTGATATGAGATCAAAAACTAATGGAGAATCATTTGGTAAGAAAGAGGACTAAATCTCAATTTCAACACAACAAAGAGTGTGAGGATTTGAGAGTTCTCTAACACAGGATGAAGGATGTACATGGAAACAAAATGCAAAGAGAAGAAAAAGAAAGGAAAAAAAAGGCATGAATACACACATTGGTGATCCATGAGTTAGACAAATATAACATCTTCTAGAATAAGACAAAGAAGAGAATAAGAATGCAATACTTCCTTCTTTTGCGAGGTGAAAGTGATTCTTAATGAAGGATGACGCTCCTTTTAACGCAATTAGGAGAGTGAATTCATTGTAGATGTATTTTACCAAGTGCAAAAGAGGTTGTAGTCAAGGACTTACACCTCTTGTAAGAGAGAATCCTTGAACAAACAACAAATGCCTACAAGGAATAACATCAAGTAATAAAGTTCACACCATCCACGAAATAGGAAAAAAAGTGGATCCTTAGATAAAAATAAGGAAAGATCATTGCCTCAATGAGAAGGACTTACACAATCTTCTAGGGAGAGATTTGGACATAAGCAAAAGAAGAGATATATGAAATCACTCTTGTCCCCATAGGAACAAGAAAATTAGGCTATTATGTTGCTTCAAAAAAAATATGATTGCACTTGACATTGTACCATCATGAATGACAATGAGCCCCCAGTAAATGAGCTACCAATGTCACATAATGATGAGCAACATAATAGCCATTAATGTTATTTAAAGACATGATAGATTGAATGAGGTATTTGAATATGACATGCTAAATGCTCAACTATAAGTGAGATCAAAAACATGTATAAAATTGAAGAAGAAAAGTCACAAGAACTCTTAGAAGAGGGATGAGTGTAATTTATTAGAGCCTTATCCCTGGAGGAAAGGACTTTATGATGAATAGGAGATAAAGATTCATAAGTGGATTTAGAAATTTGAGGGGATTCATAAAGAGATTTGTTCATTGCCAAGATTTCCTTATGAGGGGAATGAGAGTTGATAGAAGTAGAAGATGATTTAGTTGAAGTGAGATCATCATCACTACTAAATATAGCATTCACATTGAGAGATGGTCTTTTAGATGCTTTAGTGCGTTTGCAGGGATTATAGCCAAGTCCAAAGGCATAATTGTGAAAATTAGTCTCTAGAGGAACTTTTATCCCTTGTTCATGAGCGCCACAACCATTTCCATGATACCCATGCTTAGCAAAAATGCGAAAACCACGACCATAACGATCAGCCATTTCAGGAAGAGAAGGTGGTTTTTCATAAGACAAAGAATCAAACTCTTCATAATTAGAGGTGTGAGGAGAAGAAGTTTGAGAAGCGGCCACAAAATTATTGCTCATAGATTCAGGTAAGACTGATTGATCTCTAGTTTCTTCCTTCTTTTTACCTTTAAGATCTCTAGGAGGAACCCTATATTCACCTACAAAGGTGGGATTAAAATCAAGAGATCCCCAATCGTCTTCCACGAGAACCTTCTCAGGATCAGAAGCCTTTTCATGTGTAGACTCAAGTCCAGAAGGATCTTCTTCAGGAGCTTTAGGCTCATCCAAAGAATTTTGATTATTAGAGGGTGATGATTTATCCATAGGTATCTTGTTCAAAGAGTCATTACTAGAAGAGGAAGGCTTAGAAGAACTCCCTTTGGAAGTAGATGTTTGCAAACAAGCCTGAAGATTAGTATCGCCTATCAAGGTATATGTCTTATTGTTATAAATGAATTTAACTTGTCTATGCAATGTAGAGGGGACAGCTTGCATACTGTGAATCCAAGGTCTCCCTAATAACAAGTTGTATGTTAAATTTCCCGACATAACATGGATAGGAGTAGGCAAAGTAACAGGTCCCACTGTGACGGGTAAGGTGATAATACCTAATGAAGACTTAGCCACATTATCAAAGCCTCGAATGGGATGAGAGTCAGGCTCAATAAGGGATGTATCCACATTCATCTTATGCAATAAATTAATGCTACACACATTAAGGCCAGAGCCATTATCTACCAGTGTTCGTCTTATAGCACTGTCATTTATGATAACCACAATCATCAAGGGATCATATTGTTGTTGAATTTCACTAGTAGGCAACTCACCTTGGGTAAACACAATTTGAGCTTTAGGATTCATCACAGAGTTAACCAAAGACACTATATTACTAGATGTATTAGGTGGAGGAACATTCAAATCTTTCAAGGCATCTTGTAACATTCCATGATGAGTAGAAGAAGTTTGGATCAAATCCCAAAGGGATATCTTAGCAGGGGTAGCTTTAAGTTGTTCTATGAGATCATATTCCTTACCAAGAACTTGTGAAATCCGTGGAGCTTGAGGAAGAATAGGTTGGGAAGGAGGAAGTGAAGTGGGGATAACTGGAGGAGGACTAGGTTGCCTATTGTTTCTTGTGTTATAGGTATGAGCAACCGCATGATAACTCTCTCTAGTCAGTTGCTTAGCATACTCATAAGGGCTCTTAGAAGAATAACCACCTTGCACAGTAATAATAGGTTTCTTAGGAGTGCAAAAAGAATCATTAGCATAACCACCTTGAATCACTAAGATAGGCTTATTTAATGGTTGAGAATTTTGAGAAGGACAAGCACCTTGGACAGTGAAGAGAGGTCTGTTAGGTGTCTCATTCACATGTATCAAATTGATTGAGGATGGTTTAGAGGAATGAACAAAAGTGTTGGAAGAATTATTGATAGTCTTCTCTTGCACTAAAATCTTATCACGGATTAAATCAATTTTAGGAGAGAGACAAGGGGTAAGCATTGATGTTCTAGTAGGAAGAGGAAAGGTCATATCATCCTCTATCATCAAAGGATCTACATGGGGAATAAACTCTCTAGGAGAAGGATCAACACTACTCTCTAAAGTCTCACTTTTAAGAGGGAGATCTTTGAAAGAAATGTTAACCATCTTGCTTTGAACTAGGGTTTCCTTATGAGTAGAACCAAGTTGAGGAGAGGGAGATGCTTTATTTTTAGAGGGAGAATAATTGAGATTCAAGGAAGGTGAGAAATTATCAAGGGAGAGAGAATAATCTACACCTTCTTCTAATGGTTCATCCCAAATAGTGAAGTGGTTGAAAGGAATGTTTGAAGTATTGTCAATTTCGGGAGGGGAGATAACATTGTTTATTAATTCCTCATCCTTAGAAGGGAGAGCATCAATAGATGTGTTAAACTCATCCTCTTTCCTCAAAATATGTTCAATATGATCTTTAGGGGAGAGAGAATTAAGGAAAGTGCTTATTATTTCATCTTCTTTCTCTAAGGGATGCTTATGGGTAAGAAAAACTTTAGGAGAAGGGTAAGCATTTATCATTAATTCATCATATCTAGTGGGAATTTTGTTGGAAAAGGAAAGGCCATCACTAGGAAATGTAGGGATAATGTCATCTTCTTGCACCCAAGGATCCTCATGAAGGGAGCATTTTTTAGGAGACACAAAGGCATCAAGGGCATCATCCCACAAAGCATGATCATATCTATTAAAAGGTTTATCTTTTGATTCAAAAGGAGATATTTCCTCATAGAGGGGATTATTGAACACAACCATGTTACTAGATTCAGTGGAAGAGTTGATAGGAATGTACCCTTGAGAGGAACCATTTGACTTATCTTTCTCATCACATCTAAATGGCATAGTAACAAGGTTTATGAGTTTTTGGTAAAATGAAGGTTTGGTATATTTAGGTTTCAAAAATTCATCTAAAGCTTCATCTAACTCATAATCATCACAAATATGATCATCTTGCAAATAAAAATCTAACATTTTGAAATTGCATAAAATTTAAACACACAATGCAAAGAAACACACTTTTTTTTTTTTTCTTTTTAATGAAAATGAAATGAAAACACACTAAATCTAGATCTAGATCTAACAAATGCAATGCAAGGGGAAGCAATGATAGATTCACGTCGGGTTCACCAAAATGTGTAGGGGAAAAAGCGCGACTAGGTTAACATGCCCTAATCCTACCTTTTGACACACATTACGGAATACGAAAGAGCCTAGAGATATCGCACAATTGGCTACTTCTTTTTGTGAAAGAGAGAGCCACGGGATATCTATTAGGATTTCTATTCCTTTGTTGAAATTGGAAGATCAAATGATGCAAGTTCAATCCCTAACCCCAAAGTGCAAGTATGAACTAATAACAAGATTGCAGAATTGAACTTAAACAATGGAAAGCTGTAAATACAAGGATGAAATAAGAATGCAGGTGCGTACCCGGAGTTAAAATCTGACTGAAAATGTTCGGGACAGGGGCGCGGGCGCCACTGTCCTGATTCTACCCCTAAAACTGCTCCGGAAACTGTTGTTTTTGCACTTTGGAAAAAGCTGTCAAAAATGCTGAAAATGCTGTTGGACCAGGGCGCCCAGCGCCCCTGTCCCAGGGACCAAGGCGCCCAGTAGGGACCAGGGCGCCCAGAAGGGACCAGGGCGCCCAGCGCCCCTGTCTTGGCAGGACCAGGGCACCCCACGCCCCTGTCCTGGTCTTTTTCTCTGAAATTTGGTGGGAAGGTCGGTCTCAGTCTGCTTCTCCCGGATCTGCAACCTGCGGCGTCGTCCGAGTCCCGAAACCTGCACTTATATCTGAAAAGGTGTTTGGGCGGCTATATAGGGTTTTGCGTTAGTCAAACCCCCGCTTCGGTGATTTCCACCTCCATGAATAGCCAAGTTGTATTGTAAAATGTATTGTGTGTGCAGACCTAGTGTGTGTGCAAGGTCCTTAAATGCAAGAAAGCAAACTAGAGCAACCTAGAAAGTAAACCCTAATTGCTTGTAAATGATAATGTAAATGCTCTAAATCAAGATACAAAGTGATCTAAAGCATGAATAAAGGATATATTGAAGCTTATGCAAAGACATGAAAACAACATGAAATCATACCCAACCCTCAAGGGAGGAGTACAAGCCAATCTTCAGTCGGTAATTTCCTATTGTTCTTCAATGTCTTCCAAGCCCTAAGTGGATGAATGAATTTGATAAGTGCTTGATAGAGGAATGTTGAATGTTGTTGAAGTCTTCAAAGATTTGCTCTTTCGCTGCATAGAAGGTCCTTGAAAGCCAAAAATCCGGGTCCTTTCCAATGAGGAAAGAGAGCTTTTATGTATGAAACCCTAGGTTGTAAATTCATATTTTGGCCGACCTAGAGATTGAATGTCCTGCCAATTTCTTGGGGTTAAGCTTTATTTTATGATTGGATCGTGCTCCCAAAATTTCGGGAAAAATGTCCGGGACCATGTTGCACGGGCGCCATGGTCCTGACAACTTTTCACCAAATTTTCAGGGCCGTCAGATATGATGATTTTAGAGAGAATCCCAAAGTTACAGGTGATTTTGAGATGTTTTGACCCCCGAAATCAAGCCCCCAAGTTCAAAATAGGACCTAATTAGGGTTTTTGATTAAGTGGTGTATTGGAAGAATAAAATGCGAAGGGCACGCTTTAGTGAAAGGGCCCAACTTTATGATGTAGAAAATGATGAAATAGGACCTTAGACCTAATTAATTTAATTAATTAAGTGCTAAAGGGGAAATGCAATGCAAAATGCAAAATGCACCAAGGTGGGTGCTAAACTAGGTGTGAAATTGTACCACCCTAGCAAGTGCGTACAATTTACGATGCTACAGTACCTGTGGGTGAAAACCTCTCTGAGGTGCCCAAAGGTGGAAGAGTGGACATACCCCTATCAAGTCAGGATAAATCAACATTGCTTGTGGAATTGACCAAGGAAATCAATTTGGGTACATCTGACAACCCTAAGGTCATTCATTTTGTTGCTTCTCTATCAAAATAGGAAAAGATAGATTTTGTCAATTACTTTCTTGAGAAGAAGATCAACTTTGCATGGTCCTATGCAGATATGCCTGGCCTCGATCCAGAATTAGTCCTTCATCACTTGCCATTAAAAGCATATGCCAAGCCTATTAAACAAAAACTCAGAAAGATGCATCCCCAGGTGGCTCTTTTGGTCAAGGTAGAACTGAAAAAATTACTGGATGTGGGCTTTATCAGACCCATCGATTATGCAGACTGGATTTCAAATTTGGTACCAGTTAGCAAAGTAACTGGGGGCATCAGAATCTGTACAGATTTTTGGGATCTCAATAAAGCATGCCCTAAAGATGATTTTCCATTGCCAAATATCGACATCATAGTTGACATGACTGCTAGATATGAGATGCTCTCATTGATGGATGGTTTCTTCGGCTATAACCAAATTCGCATTGCTCCTGAAGACCAACATAAGACTACATTCACATGTGCTTAGGGTACCTACTATTGGAATGTGATGCCCTTCGGTCTTAAAAATGCAGGCGCAACATATCAAAGAGCGATGACGACAATTTTCCATGATTTCATGCATACTTTGATGGAGGACTATGTTGATGACTTATTATGCAAATCTGTCACAAGAGATAGTCATTTAGCCATCCTGGGCCCAATCTTTGATCGAATGGAGACCAACAAGCTTAGACTCAATCCAAAGAAGTGTGTCTTTGGTGTCACAGCTGGCAAATTACTAGGGTAAATTGTTTCTCATAGAGGCATTGAAGTCGACCCTGCCAAGGTTAAAGCAACAATGGATATGCCTCCTCCTACTAATCTCCGTCAACTAAGAAGTCTACAAGGAAAGCTCCAGTCAATCCGCCGGTTTATAGCTCAGTTGGCCGACAAATGTCATCCATTCCAGCATCTATTGCATAAAGGTGTCGCTTTTAAATGGACTGAGCAATGTTAATCAGCCTTTCAAGCTCTCAAGGACTATTTGCTGTCGCCGCCTATTCTAATGCCTCCTATAGAAAGAAAGCCAATTATATTGTATATTTCTACAACTGAAACGTCACTAGGAGTTCTCTTAGCCCAACAAGATGAGAACGACAAAGAGTGAGCTATTTATTATATCAGCCAGACACTAGTAGGCTATGAGCTGAATTATTCAACTATTGAACGGGCTTGCTTAACAGTGGTATTTGCAACACACAAGCTCCAACACTATATGTTAAATCACCAAACATTGCTGGTTGCAAAAATTGATCCCTTAAAATACTTGCTTAGCAGAGCAGCTTTGACGGGTCGCCTAGCAAAGTGGGTTATGATCTTTAGTGAATTTGATATTGAGTATATGGAGCGAAAGGCGATAAAAGGACAAGTCATAGCAGATCAACTTGCAGAGGCTCCTATTTATGATGATCATCCCATGTTGACCAATTTTCCAGATGAATCAGTCTTTGCTTTCACATCTTCTAATGAATGGAAGCTATACTTTGATGGATCCCATACCAAGTTTGGGTCTAGAGCAAGCATCTTGTTTGTCACCCCTCAAGGTGATGCTATTCCCAAGTCCTACAGAATAACTTTTCATTGTACCAATAACATTGCAGAGTATGAAGCACTGGTCACAGGACTCCGAGTAGCAGTCCACTGGAATATCACACATTTGAAAGTCTATGGAGATTCTCCATTAGTCATCCAACAAGTGAATGATGACTACGAAACAAAAGATGAAAAGCTTATTCCCTATAAGCATATGGTAGATTTCTTCAAGACAAAATTCACGGCTATCCATTTCAGTCAAGTTCCAAGAATGCAAAACAATTCGGCAGATGCGATGGCTACGATTGCTTCCATGTTAAATATGCCAAACAATATGGACAAATGTGAATTTTTGGTCGAACAGTTGCTTATTCCTTCTTTTGACATTCCGACAACAGATGTGATGTGCGTTCTTGTTGGTCCCAACTCCCCATGGTACAAAGATGTATATCAATATTTGAAATCCCAAACCTTACCACCTAACCTTTCCGCTAACCAATGCCAAGCCTTCATCCAATAGACAGCCAAATATGTCATCATCGCCGACACCCTTTACCGTTGTTCCTTTGACCATACCCTCCTTAGGTGTTTGGATTCTGACGAAGCACAAACGACTTTACACGAGGTTCACGATGGTATATGTGGGGGCCATTTCAATGGTCTGAGCTTAGCCAAAAAGTTGATTTGTGCTGGGTATTATTGGCCCACTCTGGAAAAAGATGTTCATGATTTTGTTAAGAAATGCTACAAATGCCAGATCCATGGAAATTACATTCATGCACCAGCCCAAGAGCTTCATTCTGTCATATCTCTGTGGCCCTTTTCTCAATGGGGATTGGATCTTATTGGCAAGATTCACCTGACATCTGCAAATGGACACAAGTTTATCATTACAGCCACAAAGTATTTTACAAAATGGATCAAGGCTATCCCCATGACCTATATCACTAGTGTGCAAATTTCAAAATTCCTATTGAATTATATCATATGCAGATATGGGATTCCCCTTGCCATAGTCGTAGATAATGGTCGTCCCTTCAAGAATAAAGATGTCAAGGAACTCTGTGAAAAGTTTCATATCCAACACCATTTCTCCAGTCCATACTATCCACAAGGAAATGGTCAAGCCGAAGCATCAAATAAAACCATTATCAAGATCCTGAAAAAGGTTGTCAATGACGCTGGTCGAGATTGGCATGTATAGTTGAATCCAACACTATGGGCCTATCACACTTCTATCCGCACACCTACTAGTGCAACACCTTATTCCTTGGTGTATGGTACAAAAGCCATTCTACCCTTGGAAGTGGAGATTCCTTCCTTACATGTTTCCTTGCAACATCTGCTTGATGATGAGACGCACAGAGTCTTTCGGTTGCATCAGCTTGAGATGTTAGATGAGAAACGTCAGACAGCCCTGACACATTTGCAAGCATATCAAAACCGTCTTCATCGCTCTTATAATAAGAAGGTCAAAGGGTGACACTTTGAAGTGGGAGATCTGGTTTTAAAGGCAAACCCTAAGAATGCACAGTCTACTGACATCATCAAAGGCAAGTTTGAACCTAATTGGGTTGGGCCTTTCATAGTGACTGCAGCCTATGGCTCGGGGGCATATCAGCTTGCCACTCCAGAAGGTGAACCTTTGTCTGATCCTATAAATAGCATGCACCTTCGCAAGTATTGGGTGTAATTTTATATCAACACTTCTTCAAGTATGATCCTAAAAAAATTCAAAAAAATAAAAAAAGCAAAAAAATTCAAAAAAATCAAAAAAGCAAAAAAATTCAAAAAAATGAAAAAAGCAAAAAAATTCAAAAAAATCAAAAAAGCAAAAAAATACAAAAAAATCAAAAAGAGCAAAAGTCAAAAAGAGAAAAAGTCAAAAAGAGCAAAAAAGTAAAGAAAAATGATTCGCCCTCTAGTGAAAACCTGGTAAACAGGCGCTTTGAGCAAGCACCATGGTGAAAACCTGGCAATCAGGTGCCATGTGTAAGCGAGATCATCGCTCTGTCATCTGTCATGACCTCTAGCTATGCTTTCTCTCGGTCGATTTATCATGTCTATCTTTGTCTTGACCCAATGTTCTGTTTCAAGCCTGAGATTGGTCAACATCATTGTCTTGCATACTCCGGTTTCTTGTACATATGTCTTTCAAATGTGCATTGGGTGCGTTCCCCTTGTCATGATCAATCACTGGAACTTTTGCATTTAAAATGTCCTGCAATAATTCAAAAAACTTGAAAATGTCCTGAAAAAATTCAAAAAAATTGAAAAAATGTCCTGATATAATTCAAAAAACTTGAAAATGTCCTGAAATAATTCAAAAAACTTGAAAAACTGTCTTGAAACAAAATCTCTAAAAAAGTCAAATAAAGTCCTAAAAAAAAATGAACACAAAAAAAAAAATTGTAAAAAACTCGAAAAGCATTTTGCAATAAATAACCCCTTTGTGCATAGACAGATCACTGAGTATACCTCCAACGACATGCAATTGCGTATTGTGCTTTACTGCAAATCATGCCTAAACAGATGAACTTTTTCACTCAAACCAGACATTCAAACTGATCACAATTGTCATATCAATTGAACGTCAGCATCAATATCATTTGACTTTGTCACTACTATCATGGGTCTTATACAGGGTGTGGTATACTCGAAACCAGACTGTGTCCTGTCTTAGATAGGGTACCACATGTCCTGGAACCAGACAACATGATCGCCCTATCAACACTTTCAACTTTTGACAATGAAGATCAAGATGTTTGTTTGACTTGTTGGAATTTGTGCATCTTATCTTTTTACTGATTTATCTTTGGCTTCGATCATGTTCCTATGTTGTTCGATGATGTCACTGAGTGATTTAGAGTGACCGGGATGGTTCATGGTCCTTTTCTTTTTGTTGTGATTGCTATTTGTCTGCGATGTGTCTATCTTTTGCAAAAAGGGTTGCATTTCAGCTCTAGCCTTCAATTCCATGATGCTATGCATCCATTTTGCTACATTAAAATAAAGGTTCTCACCTACAAAGTGCATTAGTGAAAGCAAGTTTTTCTTTGTCTCTAACTGTCCTTTATTTCATTTCTTCTTACTAACATTTCTTCCGTTAGTTTGGATAGTCAGTTCAATCTCATTCTCTGATCTCCACACACATATGATGCATCCTGCATTCATTGGTTAGTACATTTGCATTACATCAAGCCTCATATCAAGCATTTTATCCATTTCATATTATAAATGCATCAAAAACACATAAAAAATACATCCATACATGTTCCACAATGGTACATAAATAGTGCATAAGTCATCCATATATGGAAAATAACATCAATCATAACACATTGCATCCCATCATATCGATGCATATCATATAATATGTCACAATAATATCAGAGTACAAAATTGGACTGTCTATCCTAAGTATGGCCCGCAGGCTGACTACAAAATGTCAAACTACATCTGTCTTTGTCCTAAGGAGCACGTGCCTCTGTCACTGGGTTCTCCCTCTATCCTCCTCATCCTTGCCATGTCTCATGGATGATGTCCCTCTTGGTCCTAGCTGTGGTGGTCTCATAGGTCTACTCACCCCCATGCTGCTCAATGACCTCCGAGAGCGTGCCCTGCTCTCTGTCCTCGATCATGCCCGATATGAAGCTGCTCTCTGCTCTGGTGGAATTGCACTCTCATATAGTGTCCTCCAATGGTGTATCTCCTCTCTGGTCTCTACCAACATCTGTGCCATCTTCCATGCACTGGCATCCCTAATCGACCCAATATACTCAGTGACTCTCTGTTCTTCTCGCTGTGCCTGGGCTATTGCTGTATCTTGAGCCACTGTAAGTATAGCTATCTCTGCTTTGAACTAGTCATGCTCTGTCTTGAAGATGGCATTCTATCTCTCTAATGTCACAATATGATCATGCCGACTCGCTATGGTAGCCCTGCACATCTCCATCTCCTCTATCCTAGCTGTCTCCGGCTCTATGGGTATATCCTGCAATGCCTCCTGCTCGCTTGAATCTGGCTCATCCTTATCATCCCCATCCTCATCTCCATCCTTGTCATCCTCCTCATCCTCATCACTTCCCTCATCCTCCTCATTTTCATCATCTCCCTCCTCCTCTCCTGCGAGTGGGAAGTCCTCCTGTCTCCTAGGTACTGGAATGTCCGGATCTGTCAATGGCACTGGCCGTCATCATGCAAACCATCTCTCATACTTCTCTATCATCCCGGTGTCCTCCACATCTAATCTCCAATCCCACTATCTCTACTATAGCTGTGAGAAGTCAGCATATGCTAAGTGTGGCTGAATCATACTCCCCCACTGACTCGTCTCTCTGTGAGATCAGGCAAAGTGTGCAGTCCTCCTAGGTACATCCTGCCTCTATCCAAACTGTCGTCTAACTCTCTCCAGTAGGTACATCTCAATCACTCTCTAGTGATTCACTGGTCACCCAATCAGCTACCTCTCCTGTCTACAATATGGTAGCTCATCACTATCATCTGACCATCCAGGGCAATCACGATATGGCCTCCATGTGAACTCTCTCAGTCTGTCTAGCTCGTGTCGGCAATATAGTATGTATCCAAAAGGACCCTGTCTCAGTGCTCCCCCATAGCAGTACACATATGGTCGGTGTGGTAATACCTATCTCTCTACATTCGGTCGACATATGGCTATGTGCTCAAATGCCCATACCTGTAACAGTGTGACTCCACAGCTCAAAGTCTGCACTCCCTGATATGCTATCTGATGCGACTGAAAATACAGCATAGCCAGTACACATGGTCCCCATGCATACACCGTCCCCTCTGTTGCCATCCACTCTAGCACTCTTCCCCATCCAGTAGGGAATCCATGTCCTCGTCTGTCTCCTGCTAGTAGGCATGCTATCACCATGGCTATCACCACATATCGTCTATCATACTCTGATGCCATGGTCTCCCAGTCAATCTCTCTCTCTACGATATCCAGATCATCTGCGTCGCACTCAAATAATCTGCACAACACATCTGTCCCTATCACTGGGTCATACTCTACCATCTCTCCATCAATCAGAATGCGGAGGATACGCCATACATCCTCCAGTGTCATAGTCGCCAGATGGAATGAGGAGGTCTCCGAATGCCATCGCTTTGCCAATGCAGTAAGCAATCCTGTGTTTTCCCTAATCTCGGGCATGAATGTGATATAGTATATCCCAAGTCCTGCTAATGTATCTCTGTCCGTGCTCCTGAGTCTATGTCGTAACATGAAGCAGTCAGGTCAATGGATACTGTCGACTCTGCATCACAATTGGGGCATATTTTGTCAATTTTAGGGTTTGCTCCTACGGGTTGCATTTCCTCATTTCATCCACAAATCAGGGTGTTTCTAAGCTATTCTGACCTATCCTACCCTTATCCCCCCTTTCCGGATCCTTTGCATGCCGTTTTGACCAAAATTAGGGTTGCCAGAGTACAACTGTGCCTGTGTGATGAGTCCTGCACCTGTGTCACATAACTTGCACCTATGTCCCCCTACACAAGCACAAAAGACCCTACACAAGCGCAGGATTCGCCCTACACAAGCACAGGAGTCACTTTCTGCATCCCTTGTGGGCCCCGCAATGTCCCGCAAGCAAGTCAAATTCATAAAATTGAAAACATGGGTTTTTGAGATACATACCACTGCTCCCACGTCATCCAGTCATCTGTACATGCGTACATGTTCTCCGAGGTGATCTGCCCTTGGAATGTTCGCCATCTCTCTGCAAGTGTCCTTTTCTAGAGCAACAAATCCTCCTCTTTGGCTAGTGCAAATGAGCAATTTTCACTCTCTTTGTCTCATTTATAGATCTTTGTCAGTGCATAGATAGACGTGCACTCTCTCCATCTCATGTTGGTCATGGTCTTTTGTGTCTTCAATTGCTGTCTTTCGTGCATCCGGTCTCCGATTGTCAGTCTGTTTGCTCCTATCATGTTCTATCATTATTATCGATCAATTGGCCTCTTTTCTGCATGTTTTTGGCCAATTCCTCGAGGGGGCATGCATATGTCATTGTCATTGTCTGGGGCATTTTCATTATTTTTCTTTGAAACAATGCTTAAAATCACATTGTCTCAAAGAGGGGCAAAATGTAGACACCTAAAAATGGTCAATGCTTGTGGAATCATACTTTAACATTTGCGCATTGCCTTATTTTAGGGTTTTTGCGTCGCATTAACTTTTCTCCTATGTCACACACTTGGTCTTTATCATTTGCGAGCATCGAGTCCTTCTTCTGCATTCTTCATTTATCTCGCTCTCAAATTTGGGCTTGTCGATAACAATATTTGTCATGATTTCGATCAATCTTATCCTGTCGCATCTATGTGCGTATTCATTTGTCATCATTTTGGACATTGTCAATCCTAATTAGGGTTTTGTCCTCTTAGCAATCTTGTCATCATGTGATCAATTTGTCATCGATTCTTGTCTTTTGATCAATTTGTCATCAATCTTGTCGTCTTGTGATCTATTTTGTCATCGATCCTTGTCTTCTTGTCAATTTTGTCATTTTGCGATCGATTTGTCATCGATCGTCGTCTTTCTCAATCGTGTCAATTTGGATCAATTAGTCATTGTTCCTCGTCAATTGGCACATTTATCAATCACATCATTCATCAATCAAATCTTTTATCAAGTCAGAATCATGATCAAATTGAATCGACATCAATTATCCTTTGTCAAGACCTAATTGTCATTCTTGCATTTTCTAATTCATCTTTTATGGTTTCATGATTTTATTCATTTAACTCTGTTTGACATTTCCCCCTCTAGGATTAATAGATTATTTATTTATCCTAGGTCTTCGTGTCACAATTAAATGTTTAATTTAATTGGCTAACTAATTATTCCTCTTTTTGTGAATTAATTAATAAATGACAAATTATTAATTGATTTACCTAATTTCTCCTAATTCCTAATTTCCTCATTTCCTAATTCCTATTTTCCAATTTTCTAATTTTCCTAATTTCTAATTCAATTTCCTCCTATTTTTGTAAATTAAATAATGAATGAGAAATTATTAATTAATTTTACCTAATTTTCATCAATTGCATAATTTCCAAGTCATTATTTCCAACTTAATTTTCTAATTTCTCCTAAATTCCTAAATGTCTATTTCTATTTCAAAATCTTGTCATAAATCCTTGCATAGCAATTTGTCATAAATTGTCATAAATCGTCATAAATCCTTGCATAGCAATTTGTCATACACATGTCATAATTTTGCTATTCTTGATTTGAATTTCCATTCGAATCATTTTCATGCTAATCTTGTCTTTTCTCCAATTTATCTATAAATTGGATGAATTTCTTCAATCAAGCCTAATCACTTTGTCGAACCAATCACGCTTCGAGTATTCTTGCGCTACTATCTTGTCTACTTGCTTTCATCTCATGTGTATGCACTTGTAGGTGAGATCCACAAACAAAGCTATTTGAAGAAGAAAGAAGGACAATGGAGCCACATGAAGGAGACATTCAAGTCTGTATTTGGTTTGCTTAAGTTTTCAATCTTGAATATCTTGTTTTCATATCTCTATTGGATGTAATTAGGATTGATCATTGCATTTGAGCTTTTGTGATTGAGCTAGATTATTAATACTACTTGCTTTGATGATTTCCGATTTCCTAGCTACACAAGCAAATTAAATATTTTTTGGATTAGAATGATACACATAATCTCTTATTAGAAGATCGTCAGAAATTCTTGGGACTAGGAGGTCCAGGGAAACATGGTTCTCTTCTTTTTGCACCTTCAAATGCTAAATCTATTTGTCATTGTCTACTTTGCCAAATTCTCCACTTGTGGCTCTTGGGTCAATTTCCTCCACACAATGACATAAATTTGTTTGTTGATGGGGGTTTGCTTAGGTAAAAACCCAGTTCAGAAATCAACCTTGAATTAAATTGAAATATGGCATGGAAATTTTGATGTAAATGTTGAATGATATACCTTAGATCTGCAATGATAGATAGAGGCTGATGATGCGATGCCCTTTAGATGTGATCACAAGTATTGATGCAATGACATGACCAAAAAAAACTCAAACATGAACACATGCTTGCATGAAAATTAATGTGATTTTATCCATGATGCTTGAAGAATATGGTGAGATGAAATGTTGCCTTGAATGCTTGATGGATGGATAAATGTCTTAGAGTATTAGATCATTGAGATTTGTAAGATGAAAATGAATAGGAAGAATTCTCTTATATAGGGTTCCCAAGGTAATTTATCAATTAGGTAGAACTCCAATGGTCAAATTGAGGCACGGGGACCAAAAAACATTAGGGAGGGAAAGTGCAACAACCTATTTGAATTAGGGCCTATTTAAGGAGGACCATGGCATGCCAAGTTCCTTGGTCCAGATAGGGGCATACCAAGTGCCTTGGTCTAGATAGGGTGCACCAAGTGCCCTTGTCCATTTAAAATTGGGAAAACAAATAGGCAATTAGGAGGGTACAGTTCCATGATGGGGTATATGTTGGCATTTGGCATAACTGATGCAGATGCAGGTGATACAGTTGAAGTTGGATGACTGCACCGGTAAAGGATAGAGTTTTATTTGTGATGAAGAGATTGAGATTCTATTAATAGATGAGATGATTAGTTATTTGTGTAGTCATAGATTGGCAATTGATGTTACTGATGTTCCTGATGTTTTGTTTTGTCATCTTAGTGATTTGGTTTACCGAAAGACAGGGTTTACCAGCAGAGAGCTAAAGTCTCTGAAATAGGACTTTAACCGGTAAAACAAAGAAGTTTTGATTGGATTGGTCAATTGGCGATGATTGGTGATTTGCGGTTTGGATGGTGAACTTGTAACATGGAAAGGTGTATCTAACCAGAACCAGTACTTGTGGAGATTACCGGAAGGCATGTTTCAAATTTCTGACGATGTTTTGCTAAGGTTTTAGTAGGGTTTAAGACCGGTGAAGAAATCATCAAACTGGTAATGATTTCTGTTATGACAGTGATCGACGACAAGTCTACATGAAGTTGGTAACACGACACAACACGTGAAATATTTAATTGTTGTTTTGGCGTGTTTCAAGGAAGATTTTCTTGGGAATCAATAAAACACTTAGTAGAGTGTTTTGAGGGTTTGACTTTGGTACAGATCGGATTTCCATGATTGGTAATGATCAATCAATGGTTGATATTGCATTATGATTTGTTGTAATGATTTGTATATCAATCTGTGATGATCTCATGATTTGAATTATAAATTCAAGATGTAATTAGGGTTTTGTGGCCGACCTAGTTGAGATGGCTATTTAGGATGACACAATTGATGTTTATTGTGTCAGTGGTCTTAGAGAATATGTTAAACCATCCAAGTGAAGTGTGATATCTGCCTGAGAGTTGCAGAGTGTTGTGTATAATTGGATCTAATCAATCAAGCAGATAAGTGCAAGTAAACATATCATTTTCTTACTGTTGTTCTCTAACAGTTGCAGTATGTTAAATCCTTTAATCGGGTAGGTGAACATTTAAGTCCCCCAATAGGGAAGCTCTCAAAAGAGTGTTAAATCCTCTCACGAGGTTGATCCTAACAGATCATCAAGCTCCTAACTAGTCTAATAGGCAAATCCCCTAACTAGGTGACTCCTAACAGGGTATGCTCTTAACCGGGCTTATTGTAAGCTCCTAACAGGGCGTACTTCAAAAGAGTACAAATATTTGTGGGTGTCAACTCCCACTGTGGTTTTTCCCTTTTTAGGTTTTCACGTCAAAAACTTATGGTGTTCATGTGTGGAATATTTTTCATGTAATGTTTATGTTTCATTTCATGGATTATTTCTGAGACACCGGTTATGATATTTTATCAGAAGTTTATCAGAATTACCGGTACTGATAAGAAGTTGTTTGAGAAAGTTTTTGATCTAATTGATAAGGTTAAAGAGTTGGTAAATGATCAAGTTTATATGATTGCTTTGGTGGTAAAAGTATTGATAGTTGAGGTAAATGATTTGATTAATGCGTAAAGAAAATCTGATATAGAGGTTATTAGAATAGATTAAAGAAGTTGAGATATTTGTTAAATGGTTTCAGCTATGATATTAGTTTTTTTTTGAGTTAAAGTTTCAATTGGTCTTAATACTGATTCACCCCCCCTCTCGGTATTAATCCGATCCTCATAGGATTAACAATTGGTATCAGAGATTTGGTCCTTTGTGTGCAAAAAGCCTAACCGCTTGAGGAAAAGATTATGAGGAATTCAAGATGATGAAGAAAGAGGGTCCTAAGTTCAACAAGGATAACTACAAGATCTGGAAAGACAAAATGAAGATCTACATCAAAGGTCTTGGTGCACAATATGGGAAGCAAGTTGAAACAACATATATTGCTCCTACCACTACTCCCTTGACACTAGATGGACTCAAAGAGGAACAAGATAACATGCAAGCCCTATAAACTATTGTAAGTACTCTATCTGATTCAGAATATATTGATGTTCAAGGATTGGAAACTGCAGGTGAGGTTTGGGAAAAGTTAGAGACAATCCATGGAGGAGATGAGCATGTTCAAAGATCCAAAGAGGAAATATTGAGAGGAAAGTTCAATGACATGGGAATGCTTGAAGAAGAGAATATTGCACAGTATGGTTAGAGAATCAAAGAAGTTGTTGGTAGAATAAAGAGTGGAGGAGGTAAAATAGAAGATGATGCAATAGTAAGTAAAATGCTTAGAACTCTTCAACCTCAGTATGCTATAAGAGTATCGGCAATCCAAGAACTAAGATCTATTTCAAAGGATAAGGTAACTGTTGATTCATTGATTGGTAAGCTTACAACTTTTGAGTTAAATAGTTTTGACAATAGTGTGACTAAATCTACTGAATCTGCCTTTAAAGCTTTTGTTACCGATTCATCTGCTAGAAAAGAAAAAGATATATGTCAAAATCATGAGTGTAGGGCATGTCATGGAAGTAACCAAGGAAATGAAGACAATGAAGATCAAGTGATGGAACTTGAGGCACTATTAGAAAATAGATTTCCAAGAGGCACTGGTAAGTATAAAGGAAAGCTACTTTGAAGTGTTTCTCTTGTAGTTAAACTGGTCATATTGCTTCTAACTGCCCTAACACCAATAAGAAAGAGAAGTTTAGAAGATTCAAAGGAAAGAGAAAGAACCATTATTATGTTGCAGTAGATGAAGGTGTGACCGATGAGGAGTCGAAAGAAGAAGATGACAATGAAGAAATTGTGTTTGTAGCCATGAAGGAGGAACTATCAGATGAAAAGGCACTAGTATCTCATATGGAGAATAGTGATGAATACATTATAGACAGTGGCTGCTCACACCACATGACCGGAGATAAAAGTAAGTTTATAACCCTTAATGAATTTGATGGAGGTGTTGTTAGATTTGGAACTTGCATGGTAAAAGATAAAGGTTCAATCTCTCTAAATGGAAAGAGTAATGCTGATGATGTATTTTGGGTTGATGGTCTTAAGTGTAATATTTTAAGTGTTGGTCAACTCAATGATAAAGGTTATTTTCTTGAGTTTAAGAGTGGAGTCTACAAAATTATTGGAGGTAATGGTGAACTGATTGCTACCGGGAAGCAAACCAGAGGTAACTTATTCCATTTGAATAGTAATATTAATAATTGTCTGGTTGGAAGAATGGAAGACAGTTGGTTGTGGCAAAAAGATGTTGTCATGTTAATTTTGATAATTTGGTTAAGATAGGCAAGTCAAGTGTTGTAAGAGGATTACCCCAACTTGTCAAACCAGATAGTGTGATATGCAAAGATTGTCAAATCGGTAAGATGACCTCTATTTCTTTCAAGAGCAAGAATTGTATTTCTGAGAATGTTTTAGATTTGGTACATACTGATCTATGTGGCCCTATGAGAACATAGAGTTATTATGGTGATAGGTGTAGACATCTAAAATTGTCCAGTCTAATTAAATAAATATTTTTATTTATTTAATTATCTTAGCCTAATTCTTCTATTAATTAAATAAATTCTTATTTATTTAATTAATTCATTTATCCTCTTCTAGCCTTATTTCTTATTTAAATAAATACATTTATTTATTTAAATTACCCTTTTCCTAAATTAAATAAATATTTTATTTATTTAATTGATCCCACTTCCTCTATTAATTAAATGAATCTTTATTTATTTAATTAATTCATTAACCTTTTCTACCTATGACACATGTCATTCATCTCTTAATTCATACACTACCTACCCCTTTCATTATTTTATTATTTTTCTTTACCTACCCTCTAATCATAGCCAACCTCTTTTTCACCTCTCAATCTTATCCCTCCATTTCATATAGTGTCTTCTATATAAAGAGATGCTTCCTTCATTGTCAAACCCTAACTACTTGATCAATTGACTACTTGACTACATTGCGCTTTTGAACATATGTGATCCTACTTGCAACCACATTTCCGTTCTTTGTTGAGCTCTTGTGCACATAAAATCTGAGAGCAAATATATCAAGCAAGATCAATGGAGATGGGAAGAATGGAGATTCAAACCCTATTGGACATGTGATGGTATAATCTTTGTGATTTCATTTGATTTGCATTGTCTTAGGTAATCTTCATATGATATGGTGGATCTTTGTTGTTGTTAGGCTAGGGTTTTGTGGTTGAATCTATTTAGTCTTTCAACATTGTTATTGTTTTATCCATTTTCACCATATACAATAGGTATTTCATGATACTTCATCGATGAATATTCTAAAATGATGTGGGTGGCATTTTTGAGAGATAAATCATATGCTTTTAGTAAATTTAAATCTTTTAAAGCTATGGTTGAGAAGGAAACCGGTAAGAACTTTAAGTGTTTAAGATCAGACCGAGGAGGTGAATTTACATATAATGAATTTGTTAAGTATTGTGATGAACAGGGTATAAAGAGATTAATGTCTGCTTTGAGGAAACCACAACATAATGGCATAGCAGAAAGGATGAACAAAACAATAGTTGAAGCTGGAAGAACCATGTTATGTATCCAAAATATTTTGGAGAGAAGCGGTCAGTACTGTTGTATACACTCTTAACCGGGTACTTGTAAAAATAGGTAACAATAAGACACCCTATGAGCTATGGTATGGAAAAAATCATCATGTTAGTTATTTTAAAATCTCTGGAAGTCAATGTTTTATTAAGAGAGATAACTACATTGAGAGATTTGATGCTAAATCTGATGAGGGAATTTTTCTTGGTTACTCTTCTAAGAGTAAGGCATATAAATGTTATAATAAGAGAACTAAGAAAATTGTTGAAAGTGCTAATGTAAAAGTTGATGATCTATCTGATAAGTCTGAAGGTACAAGCAGATCAGAATTTGAGAAGGATGATAATGAGGAAACGTTTGTGATCATTGAACCAGAAGCAAAGAATAATAAGAGCCGACAAATGTAGAATTGGATGCTCAACTGATAAGCAATGACAGTGAGGAAAAAGATGAAGAACCTGATGAAGAAGATGCAGAACCATCAAAGACAATACCTAGATATTTTAGATTGAACCATTCATAAGAGCAGATAATTGGTGATAAGAATGAAGGTGTGCAAACTAGGAGAAATATACAAGAGAACTCATGTTTGATATCTACAATAAAACCCAAGACAGTTATGGAAGCACTAAAGGATGACGATTGGGTTAATGAAATGAATGAAGAATTAGATCCAATTGAGAAGAATCTGACATGGTCACTTGTTCCTAGACCGGAGGATAAGAATACAATTAGAACAAAGTGGGTCTTTAAGAATAAATTGGATGAAGAAAGAAAGATTGTAAGAAACAAGGCAAGGTTAGTCTGCAAAGGGTATGCTCAAGAGGAAGGTGAGGAATATGGTGAAACATTTGCACCTATTGCTAGACTAGGAGTAAGGATGTTGTTGGCATTTGATACATATAAGAGATTCAAATTTTACCAGATGGATGTCAAGTCAGCCTTTCTAAATGGGATTCTAGAAGAAGTATACATTGAATAGCCGATGGATTTTCCTTGACCGATGATAAGGACATGGTGTGTAAATTGCACACAGCACTATATGGTCTAAAGCAGGCATCGAGGGCATGGTATGAGAGCACATTTGATCAAAATTGGATTCCAACGTACCAGTGAGGACAACAACATTTATTTAAAGACTAATGGAGACAAGATGTTAACAACAAAATTGTTTGTTGATGACATAATTTTTTGTGGAAATGATGATGTGTATGGACTTTGCTGATATAATGAGAAAGAAATTTAAAATATCTTTAATCGGTGAAATTAAGTTCTTTATTGGCTTACAGGTTCAACAACAGGATGGTGGTATCTTTATTTGTCAGACCAAGTATATCAAAGAGGTGTTGAAGAGTTCCGGCATGGAAGACTGCAAACCGGTAGGAACACCAATAGTGACTAGTTGCAAGTTGTCAAAGGAAGATGATTCCCCTATTGTTAGTGAAAATGAGTACAAATCTATGATTGGCAAGCTACACTATGTTGTCCATAGTAGACCAGACATTGATCATGTTGTTGGATTAGTGGATAGATTTCAAAAAGATCCTAAAGAGAGTCACATGGTGGTTGTGAAGATAATTTTTTGGTATCTCAAAGGCATAGTAGGCTATGGTTTATGTTATCTATATAAAGGAGATCTTACTTTGGATGTCTTTACTGATGCTGACTGGGCAAGTAATGTGGATGATCAAAAAAGCACAACTGATGGAGCTTTTCTACTTGAAGGAAGATTAGTGGCATGGATGAGCAAGAAACAAACTTGTGTTTCTCAATCTACAACTGAAGCAGAGTATGTAGCTACATCCATGAATTGCACACATGACATATGGATGAGACATGTGCTAGAAGGATTCAAGATAGATATGTCAGAACCGATGACTATCTATTGTGATAATACAAGTGCAATAAACATTTCTAAGAATATTGTACTTCATTCCAGAACCAAGCACATTGAATAGAAGTATCACTTCCTAAGGGAAAGTGATCAAGAAAAGGAGGTGAATATGGAACACATGAAGAGTAAAGATCAGTTAACTGATATCTTTACTAAGCCCTTATCGAAGGCTACCTTTTAGTTTCTTAAAGGTAAACTAGGGGTTATACCCCTACACCAAAAGAACTAGAATGATGGAGATCCATCAATCCTGTAGATTTCATGTTTATTTTTCACTAAGGATTGATGAAGGTGTAGGCTACTCCTTTGGGGGAGCAAGTCTAATGTAAAGTTTTGATTTAATGCTCTTTTATAATTTTTCTGATTTGTATAGTAGAGATGATGGAAGAGGCAAAAACAAAATTGAAGACAAGTGATGCATTTACATCTTTGGCATTGTTGTCCAAGTGGGAGAAGAAAAGAATAGAAATCAGATATGGCAGATATGTGAGAAGTTGAAAATCAGATTGAGAGAAGCATTGGTTAAGGGGGAGATGACAAAAGGAAAAGAACTGACAGATGATGTGATATCAGCAATCAAGTTGTAGATGATGATGTTACTCTGATTGTATATCCGATTGGTGTTTCCATCAATGCCAAAGGGGGATATTGTTGGCATTTGGCAAACTAATGCAGATGCAGGTGATGCAGTTGAAGTTGGATGACTGCATTGGTAAAGGATAGAGTTCTATTTATGATGAAGAGATTGAGATTCAATGAATAGATGAAATGATCAATTATTTGTGTTGTCATTAACTGGCAACTGATGTTACTGATGTTCTTGATGTTTTGTTTTGTCATCTTAGTGATTTGGTTTACCAGAAGACAAGGTTTACCGACAAAGAGCTAAAGTTTGTGAAATAGGACTTTAATTGGTAAAACAAAAAAGTTTTGATTGGATTGATCGATCTATGATGATTGGTGATTTGTGGTTTGGATGGTGAAATTGTATCATGGAAAGGTGTATCTGACAGGAACCAGAACTTGTGGAGATGGCATTTTTCAAAATTTTGATGAATTTTTGCTAAGGTTTTAGTAGGGTTTAAGATCGGTGAAGAAATCATCAAACCGGTAATGATTTCTGTTATGACGATGATCAACAATGAGTCTACATGAAGTTGGTAACACGACACAAAACCGTATGAAAGACTTAATTATTGTTTTGGCATGATTCAAGGAATATTTTCTTGGGAATCAACAAAACGTTTAATAGAGTGTTTTGAGGGTTTGACTTTGGTACAAATCAGATTTTCGTGATGGGATATGATCAATTAACAGTTGATATTGCATTGTGATTTATTGTAATGATATGTATACCTATCTATGATGATCTCTTGTGATTTGAATTGTAAATTCAAGATGTAATTAGGTTTTTGTGGCCAACCTAGTTGAGATGGCTATTTAGGATGACACAATTGATATTTATTGTGTCAGTGGTGTTAGGTTCAACAATGAAAGCTAATGTACTGAGAGGGGAGGGGTGAATCAGTACATCAAAACTTTTCTTTAAAAACAATCTTACTGATAAACATAAACTGTATATAGTTGATCTCATAATATATAAAGCCAAAACACAATCATAGAAATTACATCGATACACATTTCACTCCATAACACAAAGATTTTGGTTACGCAGAAAGTCTTGGTTAGAGAGAAAAATTGTGGTGGGGATGGTACCCACAACTTCACTACTACAATAATAAAGGTTGCTCGGTTAGAGCTACATGTTTAACTATTTTTGATAGCTTACCCTGTTAGGAGTATCAAGATCTTTAGATCTACGTTGTTAAAAAAAATTTACAAACACTTTTACAAAATGTTGTACCTGGTTAGAGGCTTTACAATTTATAGACCTTGTTAGAGTCTTTTACCCTGTTAAAGGTTTCTAACACAACTCAAAATAGTTCAATCAAAATCTTTTAAAAAATATTTGCAACTTTACATCTGAAATGTTATAGCAGACTCTATCTGCTCAATATGAAATTACCATGCTCATAGCATACCTCGGTAATTGATAGATCAACTCGGTGACCTCTTCTGTATTCTTTGTCCCTTAAAATATTTTTTGAAAATCTTCTCGGTGACCTCTAAATACCTCTGTTCAATCATCTCATCTTATCTTTTCACAAGATTTTATCTTCAACTCACCATCTCTTTTTTAGATACTCAAATCACTCTTTATATATATCTCTAAGGCAGTGATCTTGTTCATACATCGATTATACAAACATGTTTTATCTAATGAATAAACATAGAAATCATTTCATTGGATAAACTTCCTCAAAATCATACAAAATCTTCAAGTGTAATTCCCTATGAAATAATGGTTCCCTGATCTAGAGTCTTGTAACACATTTCCACATATGTGTCTAGGTTTGTTGAATCTGGTAACATGTTTCCAGTCGGTTCAGATTAACTCAGTGTACCTTCTTTTCTACTCGGTGGATATAGGAAATTTACTTGGTAGACAGCTCGGTATTGTTAGGCCCAATATGGAAAGCTAATGTACTGAGAGGGGAGGGGTGAATTAGTACTCCAAAACTTTTCTTGAATAATAACTTTACTGTTATGCATAAACAAAATAGTGCAGTAACATAAAATAAAGTTAAAACAAATAGATAACAATCATACATGATTCACTCCATAACACATATATTTTGGTTATGCAAAAACTCTTGGTTAGAGAGAAAAACTACGATGGGGATGGCACCCACAACTTCACTACTGCAATAATAACGAGTGCTCGGTTAGAGCTACATTTTAGCTATTTCTGATAGCTTACCTTTTAGGAGTAACAAGATCTATTAGATCTACCTTGCTAAAGGATTTTACAACATTTATTCTGAATGATGCACCTGGTTAGAGGCTTTACAATTTATAGACTTGATTAGAGTCTTTTACCCTATTAAAGGTTTCTCTTTCAACTTCACAATATTACAATAAAATCATTACAAATATCTACAACTTTATATCTGAAATGTTAAAGCAGATTCTATGTGCTCAGAATAGATTACCTTTCTTATAGCATACCTCGGTAACCCATATAGTAACTCAGTAAACCCTTATGTTTACTTTGTTCTTTGACTGTTCTCTAAAAACCTTCTTGGTGACCTCTGTGTCTCTGTAACAGTCTTCTTACACACATGCATACACCCTTAACTAATGTTGTATAAATAGATCTCTTAATACGGTGATCCAATTCATTGCTTCGATCTTACAAACAAGATTCCTCAAATGAATAACTATACAAAATATTTCATTGGTTAGATTGATCTCAAAATCATACACAATCTTCTGGTGCAATTTCCAATGTAATAATGGTTAGATGTGCCTTGATCTTGTAACACGTTTTCATATGCATGTCTAGGTTCAATGTATCTGGTAACACGTTTCACTCAGTGTATATTAACTCGGTGTGTCATCTTTGCTGCTCGGTAGTCATAAAAAGATACTCGGTAGATAGCTCGGTGTATACTGCGTTCTGTGACTGCTTTTTTCTGTAACCGACTAGACTGTGCATAACGACTTCTCTATGTGTACCGACTGCATGATTCGGTAGTGTTAACCGACTAGAGTGTATAGTATGACTTTGAATATAAAAACTAATGGCAATTTGATAAGTAGTAACAATCTCCCCTTTTGACATTAGTTGAGATGTTTGACAAAAACTACTTTCAAAGTCATAACTCAAAAATCTATATACTTTGCAAAATGACTATACTTGACAGTATATACAATAGTCAATGAAATAGTATATTCAGATATACTCCCCTTATCATTATACTGTACATAAATTTGATTTTTGCATGCTCAGTTCTGTGTTTGTGTGCTGTACTTACTGTCCTTGGATACTCTGAATACTCTACTCGGTATAGTCCCCCTGTATACAATACTCCAAATACTTTATCAAAATTGTATCACAAAAACTGTATCACTCAATATATTGTATTACTCCCCCTTTTTGACAACATCAAAAACTTAATTCCCATCTGAGGGTGGGAGCTGATCAAAAATAGATTTATACTTCTTCCGGGCGTCGGTGAGAGCGACAGAGAGTGCATCTTTGACACTTTCCATTAAAGAATTTTGTGCTTGAATATCAACCAATAGTGATATTAAGCCATCAAGAGTGCTTCCCTCTTGTGTAGTAGATAGGCGTGTAGCTCGATTAATCTGTTCTTGAATTGATGAAAGATGAGGAAGGAATAATGTCTAGAGTGCCATTATATCCATCCTGATCTTATGTTCTTCATTTCTGAGTTCCTGTTGTTGAGCCATGAGCTATTGAACCTTGGTATAAAAATTGTGAACTGAATTGGGCTCAGGAGTCAACTTATTTGAGAGATCGGTGATCTCTTTCTCAATTGCATCAGTTTTATTCTTGATATTTTTAATGAATATAGAAAATGTACAAAGTTTCTGAAATAAATAAAGAATATGCTTGAGTTGAGGGGACAACTTAGCAAAGAATTTGACAATTTTGACTTTCCCAATAGCTAGAGCTTTTTGTACCTATTCTATCATTTTTTCAGTAAGCTCCTTGTCTTTGAGCTTGCTCAAGTACTCAGATGCATCTACTCCAGATGTTTCTATTTGATTTAGGAGTTCATCCAGTTGAATGTGGATGGCTGCATCGGTTGACATTGTAGCTGTAGGTAGCATATCGGATAGCAGTGTCTTCAGCTTCTGAAGTACTTTATTCTTCTTTTGTATGGCTATTTGTTTTTCTTGTTCGACCTTTGCTTTGCATAGTTCACCAAAATCAATGAGTGCTTGCCCCTTTAATTTTGATATATGCACATTGGGCAACACTATTGGTTTAGATAAATCAACTTTGAAGCTATGCTTTTTCACCTTCTTCTCTTTACCTTTGGTCAGTTGAACTAAGACAATAGCTTGAGAGGCTTGCTGACCCTCGGTAGGTTGCTTGGTAGAGGCAACACTTTGGTCGGTTCCTGTAGCTGCTGTGGTGTCTTTTGGTGTCTCGGTAATGGGTGTCTCAGCTGCTACATTTTTGGTGCTTGAGGGTGCTTGAGAGGTCTGGTCTTGGGTAGTCTCTTCTCCTATTGTAGACTTGTGACCTTCGGTGCCTTGTGTTGTATCCTGAGGAGCTTCGGTAGAGATAGGTTGAGTGATCGGTGGATAAGGCTGAACTTGTTCTAAAACAGATTCACTAGATACAAGTTTTGCATATGTAGTGCCTTCTATCATCTCCTGCTCCTGTTCCTCTGTATCCATGACATCTTCATCAATTTGAATAGTGTCAGTCGGGTCTTGCTCGGTAGCATCAGGACCATGCTCGGTGACATCAGGATCTTGCTCGGTGACATCAACGATTTCAACTTTAGATTGTTCACCGACATCTTTTATTTTAAAGATTTCCTGCCATTTTGCTTTTGTCTCATTTTCTACATCAATATATAGCCCATTCATCAATTTTAAGGCTCTCTATTTGACAAGAAATTTTGAATTGTAGGTTGTCAAGTGTTCCTTTATTTCTGCTATAGACATATCAGGAAATAGATGGACTAGACTTCTTTCTCTAATTTATTTCTCTGAGTCTATTGCATATTTCCACCTGTTATCAATATGCAAGTAAAGTTCATTTGGAAGTGACTTTACTAGTTCCAATGGAGCTAGCCGAAACTTTAGAAGTGTATAGATGATAGCTTCTTCAATTTGTCTCTTCTCATCATTATTTCTTGTTTCAGACTTGACTTATCTAAAAGAACCAAATCCACCATATTCTTTTAGATTGGCATAGAAATTTTCAACACTATGTATATTTACCTTCTTGCTTTTGACAATTTGGAATTTGTTGGCATCCTCAGATTCCGTATCACTAGACTCTTTTGCCAGAATGAGTCTCCGAGTAGATTTCTTGTAGGTCTTGGTTACCTTGGGAGTAGTAACACTCTTTTTTTTCTTACTCGGTGATGTAGCTGATGCTTTTGTATTAGGTCTCTTTGTTGGAGGAGTCGGTAGGGCCTTTGAAATGTCTTGTTTCTTTTTTTTCAACACTTTACCCTTAGGCAGTTTGGTGCTCAATGTTATTGCTGCCTCTTGAGCTTTTGATTCCTCTTCGGTGATGGAAAAAGTACCTTTGACAGGTGTGGAGGAGGATTCTTCTCCGAATTTCTCTGTTAAAACCTTTATCATCTTTGTTGCTTTCCTTGTAGCTTTGGGTACTACAATGCTCATTTTTACTTTTCCCTTCACCTCTTCATAGGTTCCATACCTTAGTTCGGTAGCATGCCTTGGTAATGAAAGATAGGCATCAATTTTCTGTTGTGTGATGTCAAAGTCAATCTCGTAACCCATAGGTGGCAAAGATTGAGTTCTCAGTTCCACAACATTCACATAACAGTAATCAGTATCTACCTCAAAGCATATATCATCTTTATATTTCTCCACTAGCTGGGGTGGAATCCGGTACCTGTTGTGCATCTTCTCTTGAAATTTGCTGAAATAATCATCCATTATATCATTGAAATTATCACCTAGCATCTTGATAAAGTCATTAATCTGATGGGTGATTGGTCAGTGTAGCTCCCAAACTACTTTACCAACTGATGGAAAGAATTTTTCAAAGTAGAAAAACATGCATACAAGAAGTGAACCAAACTTTAGTGTATTTTCCAAGTTGTTCTTCTTTGGCTTCCTTATTGTGTTTAGGTTCTCAAACAGGTTCTTCAGTAATACTTCACATAAGTCAATCTTCATTCCCTTTTTCACAATTTTATAAGCTATGTCAACTACGGCATAGGGTACATTGTTTTCCCTTGCTGATTGGAAGAAATAATAACAAATTACTCTAATAGAAAACTTAAGTTTTGCATCAGTGACATTGTTCAATTTTAATCCTCTATAAGCAGATTCAACTTCAGTTAAACTGATTAATTCCTTCTGTGCTATCATCTTCTGTGCTCGTGCATGATCATAGATAGGATAACCGGTGATCACATGAATGATTTCCTTGGTGATTTTGAATGGTTGCTCTTCTAGCCACATGAAATCATCATGAACTCTGCTTAGAACAAACTTGACCCATTGGGGCTTGAACAAATGAGGGTAGGTTGGGGCATACTTGCTATTCAATTTACCATCTGTGCACAATTCATCATAGGTATCTCTTATCTCAACATGACCGAGTTCTTCAACATAGTATTTGCTAAAGAATCTAACATCTTCAACTATCAAGACTCGATCCGGGATGAGTGAAAAGGCGGTTTTGTCATCCGGTTCAGAGGTGACTTTAGGAGTCAAAGTGTATTTTAGTGAGGGCTTCTCTACATTCTTGACAACTATGGGATCTTGGATCTTTTGTAGATTTTAGGTGAAACTTAGCAAACTATCCTTAGGGTTTGACGGTTTACAAACGACAGATACTTCACACTCAGCAGATAAAAACAATTTGATAAGATCGGTAAGCCAGCTTAACAATGCGATGAGATTTGATGTAAATACCTTGAAATTCGCTCTGAATGAGGTTTGATCACCTTGATTCACTCTGCTCTATTCTTTCAAAAACTTGATAAGTGTAAATGACCGCGAATATGCTTTTAAGTACACAAAATAACTTATCGGGCTCCGTGCGGGTTAGGTCAAAACATTAAATGCACTCGGTTCACTTTTAACCGATTTACTCTCTCTTTTTTTGTTTTAACCAAGTAACCAAATTTCTTTCATTTACCGACTTGACAAGATTCCTATATTCACCGACTTGACAGGCTTCCTATATTCACTGACTTGACAGGTTTCCTATAAAGTACTTTTGATAGAATTTCAAACTTACTGAAGCATCTTAACTATGCAGATTTTGAATTTTGTACATAATAGAATAGAAACTGTTATGATTTTAACCTTCAAAGAATGTAGTCCTTCACATCTTTGCTAATTAATTTGGAATAGGTGCACCTAACTCGGTAGGTAAGGTGCTTTCTTCATTTGACACAATTTCCTTCTTTTTCCAAATCATCTTTAATTTTTCTTTAATTTCTTCAGTGTCTCCTCTAGGTTGATCTCTGCAATCTCCAGCTAAATGTCCAACTTTGTGACAATGAAAACATGCCATACCAGGATTTCTCCATGATCTTCGGTTGTTCATTCCAAACCTTATAAAACAGTTGGCACTAATATGTCCATACCTTCCACAACATTCACACCATATCCTTGTATTGTAATCCCATGGTACTACTGCATATTGTCAGTAAGGATCTGTGTGAGTTCGGTAACCTCTAGTGTTTGCTCAATGTGCAGACCACATGTAGTTCTTTTGCTTAAGCCAGTACTTCTCAATACTATGTCCATATCTATTGTAGTTTCTACAAAACCCTTTGAATTTTGCCTTCTGATAGTTGTTAATAGACTTTGTCCTACATTGATTAGATGTGTGACCATATTTATTGCAATTGTAACAATAATCATTGGTCTTAGTAATATTCAGTTGCTTACCTTTTTTGATTTGGCATATGTTGGCAGTGTGACCTTGATTTCCACAGTAGTAGCAAATAGACTTCTTTCTTTTTATGTTATTCCTTTTTCCAGCTTGCTTTGATGATTCTCCTCTCTCGTTAGTATGAATTCCTTTCTCGGTAGAGTCTTTTCCTTTGTAACCGAGTCCTATATCTTTGTTGGGTCTTCTTGTATTCAGTTGCTCATCCAACATCTTTGATGCTTCATAACTCTTCTTTAGTGTTTCTTTGGATTTCTTCTCTATTTCAAGTTCATCGATCAACCTTGATACTTGAAGTTTCAATGCTTGATTTTCATCATTCTTCAGAATTGCTTCATGATGTGCATAACCTAGTTGATCTATCATATTTTGTTGAATCCTAGTCAATCTTATGATTTCATCATTTTTATCAGATACCAAGACTTCAAGTTGTTGTTTCTCTCTTTGTAGATCTCTTGCTTTATCCTCAGCTGTCCTTAATGCATCTAGATTTTCAGTCATTTGTGTGCTGAAATGTTCATGTTCTCTTTTCATTGCTTTTAGTTGATAAGCCAGTGCTTTGTTATTTTCTTTCAATACTCCAATCATTTCTTCAGTTTCTTCAGATATACTATTCTCAGATGATGTCTCAATTTGTTCCACTAACTCTTAGGAATCCTGCAAATCATCAGATAATCTTCTTCTTACTTTCAGAGATTTTTGCATTTGCCTTTGCATGTCTGCAATCACTTGATTAGCATGATCTAGCTCTTCTTGTAGATATACAATCCTCTAAGATTGTTTGTAGCCTTCCATTGATAAGATCTTTCTCTTTAGGCAGTTAAATCCTTTTCCAAGATTGAAGCTCTGATACCAATTGTTAGGCCCAATATGGAAAGCTAATGTAATGAGAGGGGAGGGGTGAATCAGTACTCCAAAACTTTTCTTGAATAATAAATTTACTATTATGCATAAACAGAATAGTGCAGTAACATAAAATAAAGTTAAAACAAATAGATAACAATCATACATGATTCACTCCAAAACACATATATTTTGGTTTCGCAGAAACTCTTGGTTAGAGAGAAAAATTGCGGTGGGGATGGCACCCACAACTTCACTACTGCAATAATAAAGAGTGCTTGGTTAGAGCTACATTTTAGCTATTTTTGATAGCTTACCCTGTTAGGAGTAACAAGATCTATTAGATCTACCTTGCTAAAGGATTTTACAATATTTATTCTGAATGTTGCACCTGGTTAGAGGCTTTACAATTTATAGACTTGATTAGAGTCTTTTACCTTGTTAAAGGTTTCTCTTTCAACTTCACAATATTACAATAAAATCATTACAAATATTTGCAACTTTACATTTGAAATGTTAAAGCAAATTCTATGTGCTCAGAATAGATTACCTTGCTTATAGCATACCTCGGTAACCCATATAGTAACTCGGTAAACCCTTCTGTTTACTCTGTTCTTTGACTGTTCTTTGAAAACCTTCTCGGTTACCTCTGTGTCTCTGTAACAGTCTTTTTACACACATGCATACACCCTTAACTAATGTTGTATAAATAGATCTCTTAAGACGATGATCCAATTCATTGCTTCGATCTTACAAACAAGATTCCTCAAATGAATAACTATACAAAATATTTCATTGGTTAGATTGATCTCAAAATCATACACAATCTTCTGGTGCAATTTCCAATGTAATAACGGTTAGATGTGCCTCAATCTTGTAACACGTTTTCATATGCATGTCTAGGTTCAATGTATCTAGTAACACGTTTCACTTGGTGTATATTAACTCGGTGTATCATCTTTGCTGCTCGATAGTCATAAAAAGATACTTGGTAGACAACTCGGTGTATATTGTGTTCTGTGACTACTTTCCTCTGTAATCGACTAGACTATGCATACCGACTTCTCTATGTGTACTGACTGCATGATTCGGTAGTGTTAACCGACTAGAGTATATAGTATGACTTTGAATATAAAAACTAATGGTAATTTGATAAGTAGTAACAAGTATATATCATCTCGGTGACTAGCCTTTCTTCTATAACCGACACCCTTAGTGCTTACCGACTGAATCTTTTTGTAGTATTAACGGACTAGGGTATATAGGATGACTTTGAACATAAAAATAATGACAACTTAGTTAATAGTAACAATCTCCCCTTTTGACATTAGTTTGGTATGTTTGACAAAAATCCTTTCAAAGTCATAACACAAAATCTATATACTTACAAAATGTGACTGAAATGACAGTATATACATTTGTTCAAATACATACTTCAAATACATACTCCCCTTATCAATATGTTGAACAAAACTTGATTTTCATGCCCCTGATGTTCCATCATGCTCCCCCTGACAATTTCATCTGTACACTCGGATACTCTATATATACTCGATACACTCCCCCTTTTTGACAAACATCAAAACTAGTTACCATTTGGTGGGGGCAACTGATCAAAAATAGATTTATACTTAGTAAGAGCATAGTTGAGAGCATTGGTAAGTGCACCCTTGACACTTTCCCTTAAACAATTCTGAGCATTAATATCAACTAACAATGAAATCGGACCATCTAAAGTGCTTCCCTCTACTTGTGTGGACAGTTGGGTAGCTCAGTCGATCTGCTCTTGTACTGATGATAGATGGGGAATAAATAATGTCTGAAGAGTCATAATATCCATCCTTATTTTGTGCTCTTCATTCCTAAGTTCTAACTACTGAGCCATATAAGTTTGTAGCTTGGTATAAAAATTCTGAGTAGAATCTGGCTTGGTATTCAGTTTATTTGAGAGATCGGTAATCTCTTTTTCAATGGCTTCAGTCTTTTGCTTTATATCTTTAATAAAGAATGAAAATGTACATAATTTATGGAATAAATAAATAATGTGCTTGAGTTGAGGGGACAACTCAGCAATGAATCCAACAAGCTTGATTTTACCTATAGAAATGGCTTTCTGCACTTCAATCATTTTGGCAGTTAGCTCTTTGTCTTTTAATTTGCTAAGGTATTCTGATGCCTCTACTCCTGATGTTTCCAATTGAGTGAGTAGTTCATCCAATTGCATATGGATGGCTGCATCTTTACTTATGGTAGCTTCAGGTAGCATGTATGTCAATAATGCTTTAACCTTCTGAAGTACTCGGTTCTTCTTTTGAATGGCTATCTATTTTTCTTGTTCTACTTTGGCTTTGCACATCTCACCAAATTCAATAAGTGCTTGCCCTTTGAGTTTGGAAATGTCACATTCGGCAGCACAATAGGCTTTGACAGATCTATCTTGAAACTATGCTTCTTTGCTTTCTTCTCCTTTGATGATGATGCCTTCACCGGTTGAATGAGTACAATGGCTTTGGAGGCTTGATCTTCCTCAGTATGTTGCTCGATGGGAGCAACAATTTGATCGGTTTCTATAGCCTCTACTATAGCCTTCGGTAATTCCTTTCTTTGGGTCTTAGTGGTAGCAGTTTCAGTGCTTGCAAGAGCTTGAGAAGTTTGCTCGCCTTTGGCATGAGAGGTAGATTCACCTTGTGTAGCCTTATGATCCTCTTTGCCTTGTTTTGTGTCCTGAAGTATTTGGTTGTCACTTGTTGAGTTACCGGAGGATAGGACTTAACATGTTCCAAGACTGATTCACTGGTTACTAGTTTGGCATAGGCATTTCCTTCTATCATTTCTCCTTCCTGTGCCTTAGTGTCCATGACATCCTCATCTTGTTGAATAGTTGAAGCAAGATCTTGCTCGGTAATGTCAACTATTTCTACTTCACCTTGAGGTTCTTCAGTCTGAATTCTGAAGATTTCTTGCCATTTTTCTTTGGTTTCCTTTTCGACTTCAAGATAAAGTCCATTCATCATTTTCAAGGCTCTATGCTTCACTTGAAAATTTTGTCTGGTAGTTTTTAAAATGATTTCTAATATCATCTACCAACATGTCTGGAAAGAGATGTACTAAAACTCTTTCTCTTATCTGCTACTCCGAGTCCATAGCATATTTCCATCTGTTGTCAATGTGAGAGTATAATGCATTTGGAAGAAAGTTATTTACTTCCAATGGAACTACTTAGAATTTGAGAAGTGTACATACAACTGATTTTTCTATTTGTGTCTTTTCTTCTTTTGTCCGGGAGTCATATTTAACATACTTGAATGACCCGAATCCTCCATATTGTTTCAATTTGGCACAAAAGTTGTCAACACTGTGTACATCTTCCTTTGTGCTTTTAACAATATAAAATTTATTTTTGTCTTCAGATTCTGTGTCACTTGACTCCTTATTCAAAATGAGTCTTCTGGTCGACTTTCTATAAGTCTTTGTAACTTTAGGCAATTCAACATTTTTCTGCCTCTTACCAAGTGACATTGCAGATGATCTAGTGTTAGGTCATTTCACTGGTGGAGTCGGTGATACCTTAGGTGTATCTTGTTTCTTCCTTTTCAATATTTTGCCCTTTGGTAACTCGGTGCTCAAAGTGATGGCTTCTTCCCGAGCTTCAGATTCTTCCTTAATTGAAAGTTGATCATCTTTCCTTCCTGTTGGCTTAGTAGGTGTGGAGGTAGAACCTTCTCCAAATTTCTCAGTTAAGTCTTTTATCATTTTAGTGGCTTTTTTGGTAGCCTTTGGTACAACTATGCTCATTTTTACCTTCTCTTTTACCTCTTCATAGGTACCATATCTGATCTCGGTCGAGTGCCTTGGAAGTGTTAGAAAGGCATCTATCTGTTGTTGAGTGATCTCAAAATCAATCTCATAACCCATAGGCGGTAAAGATTGAGTTCTGGGTTCTACTGCATTGACATAACAGTAGTCAGTGTCCACTTCAAAACATATAGAATCCTTATATTTCTCCACTAGCTGAGGTGGGATCCTGTACCTGTTATGCATCTTTTCCTGAAATTTATTAAAGTAGTCATCCATTATCTCATTGAAGTTATCACCTAGCTGATTGATAAAATCATTTATCTGATGGGTGATTGGTCGGTGTAGTTCCCAAACAATGTTGCCGACCGAGGGAAAGAACTTCTGAAAATAGAAGAACATGCACACTAAGAGTGACCCAAACTTTAGTGCGTTAGCATAGTTATTCTTCTTAGGTTTCCTTATTGTGTTGAGATTCTCAAAAATATTCTTCAACAATACTTCACATAGATCAATTTTCATAACCTTTTTCATAATTTTATAGGCGAAATCCACAGCTGCACATGGTACATTGTTCTCTCTCACCGACTAAAAGAAACAATAACCAATGACTCTAATTGCAAACTTTAGTTCTACATCTGTTACATTATTCAACTTAAGACCTCTGCAATCAGACTCAACTCTGGTTAAGGTTATCAGTTCCTTCTGTGAAATCATATTCTATGCTCAAGCATGGTCGTATATAGGGTATCTGGTGATTATGTGAATAATCTCCTTGGTGATCTTGAACAGTTAGTCTTCTAACCACATAAAGTCATCATGCACTCCACTCAAAACAAATTTGACCCATTGGGGTTTGAAAACTCAAGGATAGGTTAGGGCTTCGGTCAATCCCTTAACCTTGATATGCTCATACTTACTATCCAGGATTCCATCGGTGCAAATTTCATCATACATGTCCTTAATTTTGGTATGACCTAGCTCTTTTACATGGCACTTAGTATAAAATCTGACATCTTCAACCAATAGAACCCTATTTGGAATAAGAGAAAATGTAGTTTTCTCATTGGGTTCAGATGCCACTTTGGGAGGTAAGGAATACTTCAGTGAGGGCTTCTCAATAGTCTCAACTACAACTGGTTTCTGCATCTTTCTCTTAAATGTTTGATCACCTTTGATTCACTTAGCTCTGCTCTTTGAAAACAGGTAAGTGTAAAATGACCACAAAAAGAACTTTAAATACACCCTTTGCCTTATCGGGCTCCGTTTAGTTAGGTAAGAAAAGCATTAAATGCACTTGTTTACACTTTACCGACTAACTTCCTTAAATGCTTTTACCGACTTCACTGGTAAATCGTAAGACTAGATAAAATTTCAAAAATGTTAATACATGTTAGCTATGCAGATTTTGGAGTTATTTCCATGATTAAAATAGGAACTGTTAAGATCTAACCTTGTGAAGATGCAGCCCCTTCATACCTTTATTGATTAATTGGAAGTAGATGCACCTAACTCGGTAGGTAAGGTGCTTTCTTCATTATTTGATCCATTTTCCTTCTTTTTCCAAATTTTCTGTTATTTGATTCTTATCTCTTCAGTATCTCCTCTGGGTTGATCTCTACAATCTTTAGCCAAGTGTCCAACTTTATGACAATGAAAGCATGTCATTCCAAGATTTCTCCATGATCTTCAATTGTTCATTCCAAACCTTATCATACAATTTGCACTTATATGTCCATACCTTCCACAACATTCCCACCATATTCTTGTATTGTAATCCTATGGTACTGCAGTATATTGTTGATTAAGATCTGTGTGAGTTTGGTAGCTTCTATCATTTGCTCAGTGTGGAGACCACATGTAGTTTTTCTTCTTAAACCAGCACTTCTCGGTATTGTGTCCATATCTATTGCAGTTTTTGCAAAATCCCTTGAATTTTGCCTTTTGATAATTGCTGACAGACTTTGTCCTACATTGTTTAGATGTGTGACCATACTTATTGCAATTGTAACAATAACTATCAGACCTAGTGACATTTGGTAGCTTACCTTTTCTGATTCAGCACATGTTGGTAGTATGTCATTGTTTTCCACAGTAATTGCAAATATGCTTGTTATATTTCAACTTATCTTTGTTTCCAGCCTTCCTTGATGATTCTCCTTTCTCGGTGGTGTTGATTCCTTTGTCGGTAGAGTTTTTTCTTTTGTAACTGAGTTCAACAAATTTATTGGGTGATCTTGTGTTTAGTTTCTCATCCAACATTCTTGACGCTTCATAACTTTTCTTCAGTGTTTCTTTTGACTTCTTTTCTGCTTCAAGTTCATCAGTCAATCTTGATATTTCAAGTTTCAATGCTTGGTTCTCATTTTCTTTCAGAATTGCTTCATGATGTGCATGACCCAATTGATCAGATAGATTATGTTGAATTCAAGTCATCCTTGTGATTTCATCATTCTTTTCAGATACCAATGCTTTCGGCTGTCATTTTTCTCTTTCTATACCTTTTATGTTATCTTCAATTGTTCTCAATGCATCAAGATTTTCAGTCATCTGTGTGTTGAAATACTCATGTTCCCTTCTCATTGCTTTAAGCTGATCATTTAGTGCTTTGTTCTTTTCTTTCAATTCTATAATCATTTCCTCAGACTCTTCTCATATGCTATTCTTAGATGATGTCTCAATTTGTTCCACCAACTCTTGTGAGTCCTGTAAATCATCAGACAATCTTCTTCTTACTTTCAGTGGTTTTTGCATTTGTCTTTGCATGTCAATAATCACTTGATTAGCATGATCCAATTCTTCTTGGAGATTCACAATTCTGCGTGATTGTTTATAGCCTTCCATTGATGGGATCTTTCTCTTTAGGCTGTAAAACTATTTTCCAGGAGTATAGCTCTGATACCAATTGTTAGGTTCAACAATGAAAGCTAATGTATTGAGAGGGGAGGGGTGAATCTATACATCAAAACTTTTCTTTAAAAACAATCTTACTAATAAACATAAACTGTATATAGTTGATCTCATAATATATAAAGCCAAAACACAATCATAGAAATTACATCCATACACATTTCACTCCATAACACAAAGATTTTGGTTATGCAAAAACTCTTGGTTAGAGATAAAAACTGCGGTGGGGATGACACCCACAACTTCACTACTGCATTAATAAAGGTTGCTCGGTTAGAGATACATGTTTAGCTATTTCTGATAGCTTACCCTATTAGGAGTATCAAGATCTTTAGATCTACCTTGCTAAAGGATTTTTACAAACACTTTTACAAAATGTTGTACCTGGGTAGAGGCTTTACAATTTATAGACCTTGTTAGAGTCTTTTACTCTGTTAAAGGTTTCTAACACAACTCAAAATAATTCAATCAAAATATTTTACAAAATATCTGCAACTTTACATCTGAAATGTTATAGTAGACTCTATGTGCTCAATATGAAATTACCATGCTCATAGCATACCTCAGTAATTGATAGATCAACTCGGTGACCTCTTCTGTATTCTTTGTCCCTTAAACTGTTTTCTGAAAATCTTCTCGGTGACCTCTGAATACCTCTATTCAATCATCTCATCTTATCTTTTCACAAGATTTTATCTTCAACTCACCATCTCTTTTTTTTTAGATACTCAAATCACTCTTTATATATATCTCTAAGGTAGTGATCTTGTTAATACATCAATTATACAAACATGTTTTATCGAATGAATAAACATAGAAATTATTTCATTGGATAAACTTCCTCAAAATCATACAAAATCTTCAAGTGCAATTCCCTATGAAATAACGGTTCCCTATTCTCAAATCTTGTAACACGTTTCCACATATGTGTCTAAGTTCATTGAATCTGGTAACATGTTTCCACTCGGTTCAGATTAACTCAGTGTACCTTCTGTTGAAAATATTCAGGACTAACCAAGTTACTGAGAGGGGAGGGGTGAATCAGTAACTCTTAAAACTTTTAATTCATTTCTGCACTTGCATATATTAAACCATTCATTCATTTAATCTACTGCATGCATGAAAATATAATCATTCACAACACATAACACAAAGATTTGGTGACCAAGAAACCTTCCAAATAGAAAGTAAAACTGGGGTGGGGATGGTACCCACAAAACTTTGGTACTGCAGTAAAAGTTGGCCGGTTAAGGCTTACAATGATCACTTCTGATGATCTGCCCTGTTAGAAGCAAATTTGGACTGCTAGGTCCACCTTGTTAGAGGATTTACAAACATACAATGAAGTATGCACTCGGTTAAGAGATTTACAAAAGACTATTAAGTCTACCCGGTAAAAGGATTTACAAACTGATTCAACTGTTAGGATGAAACAGTAGATCTTGACTTACAACTTTATTGCTGATAAGATCCTTTGATTATTGATCTCCTTCTGAGATAGATATGTCGATTCTGCTCCTTTACTGACTCTGCGAAAAATGTTCTGGTCTGCTGCCTTAATGCAGTTTCTGCTCTGCTCTTTCTAATTTCGCATATACATACATCTTACATACATACTACAGATGGTATAATACATTACATATATATACCATCCATAATTACATTTACATTTCATAAAGTCGGCCTCATACAAATTAATAACATAAACTCATTCTTAAGTCGGCCTTACATAGGTGAACAAAATATTACTGAGTCGGTAGATACTCGGTTCCTCAAGCTGGCTCGGTGATCTTCTGATACACGGCGTCCACTACAGTACTCGACATCGTCATGCTCTCGGTAAGAGTAGAAGCTCGGTCCATACTAGTCCCGAAGTGTAGCTTGGAACTCGGTAGCTGTGGTGACTCGGTAGATATAGTGTCACTCGGTAACCACTGGTGACTCGGTTTGAACTGACTTCTCGGTAACTGCTGTTTGTCTCATATGCTCGGTGACAGTCTTACTACTTGGTTTGAATTGTTTAATCGGTGAGCTTTGCTGAATGCTTGGTATAGGCTATGGACTGAGTGATGAGCTCGGTAACATTCAAAATCGAATAAGTGTTTTCACTAAGTTTATTCACTAATGACAAATATATCATTATTCCAACAATCTCCCCCTTTGGCATTAGTGACAAAAACACTTATGAGACAAAAATGAATCTGTCATGCTGACTTGATTCTTCAAAATTGATACCAATTGTAGATTGCTGTATATACCTGTATATCTCACTGTACATAACTCCCCCATAGAATATACATATGATTCTATACACTTATCTCTATACCAATTGTTATTTACATTCTCCCTTGATCATTCTCCCTTTGTCTCTAATATGTTCCATATTCTCCCCCTTTTTGACAATAATGCCAAAGAATAGATAACTCAAATAGAAATATTAAAGTGTGAGATAAACTCTGAGTGTACTTGTTTGATATGAGCCAAGGTCTTATCCCAATTTTCTTGCAAAATTGTGCAAATAGACAATGCAACTTGAACTTTGGCTGATAGTTCAATTACATGCTCTGCAACTGAAAAACTGTTATCATGGATCAATGTTTTGGAATGTGTAATGTGTTTCTGCATTGTATCCATGTTAGGAAGGATCATATTCTGAATATCTAACAATGTAGACCGAATCCTTGCATCTTCCCTGAGCAATTCAAATTGCTTATCTAATAGGAATCTGATGTTTGAATGGTGAGTTGAGCTTGAGCTAGGGTCAAGTTGCAACTGTTGTGCACTTACTTTCAGATCATCATCAATTTTCTTCAGTTGATCTCTGATTCCTTTTGTGAACTTGGTAACATCACATAACTTTGCACAAAATGAAGTTATATTATTAAAAGAATTTTCTAACTTGGCCAAAATAGTGGTCAATTCAACTTGTTTTATTGCTATCTGCTGAGCAATGTGCTCAAGCACCTTGTTATCAAATTTCTTCTCAGTTCTTTCTATCAGTTTCTCTTCTCCTGATGAGTCCTCATTGAATCTGTTCACAGCCTCTTCGAGTTGTAGCAAAATGTGTTGAGAGGGATCAACTTTTATACCTAAGGCATCTATGAGAATGGTCTTTGCACCGTTTATGATGTTGAATTCCCTATCTCTCTCACTTCTTAGTTGTTTTTGTTTTACTTTCTGTTCTAACAACTGGCTGATCAATCTCATTTCATCAATTGATGCAGTATTGAGGTCTATTTGTGGAATGACAATCTCTTTATCCAGATCTATATCATCCTCTATAGCCTTGCCGGTAAGTAGAAGTTTTAAAGGTGTCTTTTGTATTACTTCTGTGCTTACTTCCTTATCCTTTGATGTAGTTACAATGGTTGATAAGGTTGGAGTAGCTGTTATAACTGGAATGGGATTTACTAGAGGAAGACTCATGGATGTACCGACTGTTTCCAAAATTGATGTACATGCAGGAGTGCTGATTGGTGTGATCATTTGTGCTAAAGAATGTGTCAAAACTGGAGAGGTTGCAAAACTTACTATACATGCTGCAGGAGAAGTTGTGATCTCGGTGACTGAAGAAGTCACTTGTTGCTCGGTAGAGGCAACACTCTGCATCCCGGTAGATAATGACATGCTCTGCAGCTCGGTGGATGAGGTAACTGTTGGGGTCTGGAGCTGAGAGGTGATTGGCAAGGATTGAGCAATAGATGTAGCTACTGTGCTCACAATCCTGCTGGCTGAAGCTGATGATGCAACGCCTTTCTGCGGTGAGTGAGGAAGAGATGCAATGACTTCTGCTGCTACCTATTCAGGATCATCTTCTTCATCACCTATTATCACCATGTCTTCTTCATCACCTATTATTACCGTGTCACCTTCTTCCTCAGCTGCTTCTTCTTCCTTCTCCTCTTCATCCTCTTCATCATCTTTATCACCCTCAATTGTTACCGTGGGGTCAAATGGCATTGGCAGATTATATATCCTTTTCCACACAATTGTGGCATTATTTACTATTGCTTCTATCTGCTTGGAGAGAACTAAGAAGGTATGAAACCTAAGTGTCATTTGGTGTTCATTCTCCTTTAATGCCTCTTTTACTTCTTTATATGTCAGGTTCGGTAACAACTATTTTAAGGTTTGTGCATAAATGTCTTTGACAGTTTGCACTGCTGAAGTCCATCTTGGTCTAATCCTGACTAGAAGCTCATTTGGAATTTGTGAACTGATATCATCTGGGGTATATTTCCATTTACCCATTTTGTTCAGTAAAAGCTCCTCGATTTGCATCTTTTCTGCATCTGATCTGCTTTCATACTTCAGTGCCTTGAAGTTAGACATGCCAGATCCTTGTTCCAACTATTTCAATTTTTCTTCGAAGGTAGGAGGGGGTTTCCTAAATACAACTTCACTTTCTTTCTGCCCTTTCCTGGTTCTCCTTGTGAACACTGCAGTTCTAGGTTTGGGCTTGGTGATTACTACTTTGCCTTTCTTCTTTGGTGTTTCTGCTTCCTCTTCTGATTCCTCTTCTGTTTCTTCTGTTTCTTTAGCTGCCTTTCTCTTGGTACTGGTGATGGCCTTTGGAAGCTTGATTTCAAGCTCAATTCTGGCTTTGGCCTCATCATAAGTGCCAAATGCAGGGGTGTTGGGAATGGCTGGTTCATTTATCAGGGCTTCTATTATATCCCTTGCTTCATCTATGTTAATTTCATAGGGCAATGGTTTTACCCATGCCACTCGGGGTATGGCTGCCTGGATGTAAACTTTATCACAGTCTACCATGAAACATATATCATCCTTGTAATCTTTTACCAACTTAGGAGGAATCCTGAACCTATTGTTCATTTTGTCCTTAAATTCTTCAAAATAATTATCCATTACTGTCTCAAAATTCTGACCTATTTCTGCTATAAACTCATTTATCTGATACAAAATTGGAGTATCCTTCCTCCATACTACTGTGCCTTTAGAAGGGAAAAAGTTTTGTACATAGAAAAATATACAAATCAACAAAGAACCAAATTTGCATGGATTATTCTTTGATGTCCTTATATTGTCCATGTTCTTGTTGAATTGTGTTAGTAAAACCTCTGCTAGGTCAAAATCCATGTTCTTCTTTACTACCTTGTAGGCAAGGTCTACTGCCTCACATGCCACACTATTTAGCCTACTGGAACGATACAACTTATATGCAATGATAATAATACCAAATTTAAGTTCAACATCAGATACATTGTTAATTTTCAATCCTCTGCCATCCCACTCGGCAAGAGTTAACTCCTGCAGTTCATCCCGACCTAGGGTTTTGGTGGATTTTGCTTTGTCTGACATCGATAAACCTGTGATCCTATGAATCATCTTCTTTGTTATTAAGATAGGTTGATCTAACCATAGTTGCCCATCATGTACACGGCTCAATACATACCTAATCCATTTCACTTGAAAATTTCTTGGTAGGTGTGGGATATGGGTCAAACCTTTGATTTCCAAATGTCTATGCTTGGGTTTTAGGGTTTTGTCAACACATAGCTGACTTAGGGCATTGTCCATTTCTAAAGTCCCTAACTCCTGAATAGTGCATTTGAAATGAGTACGAATGTCATTGATAAGAAGTACCTTGGAAGGAATTCTGGACTATGCTCCACTTGGGTCGAGTGATTCTGCGATTGCTGGAACGAGTTTGAAGTTCGGCGCTGTCCATTTAACTCCTTTCACTAACATATTGGAAGTCTTCTTCGCCTTGCTCCTGCTGGTGGTGCTAGTGGAAGTCATTGCTGAATGGAACGAGTTCTTTTTAGATCCTTCACTGCAAATTCGTCTTAAATCTCCTTAAGCACTTTGAAAACCTAAGCTTTTCGAATGCTGAATAACGCGGTGAAGAATGCAGTCGATTTTGCCCTTTTTATTAAAATTCTGTCATTAATGCTTGATAAGTGGGTAGGTGAGATGACTTAATGACTTTAGCGATTGCTCGGTAAGACTGACCTAACTCGGTAAGGTCTGCAGTTTTACCATGCTCGGTAACATTCAACTCGGTAAGTGACTTTTCTGTATGTATCGGAAATACTGATTTCATCAATTATGCTTTTGTATTTTGGAACTGCTTATGGTAAGGCTTTGAAAATGCATTTCCTTATCTTCTTTAATGGATCTAATTTGTAATGGTGGGGTCACCCAATTCTTGAGTGACAGGACCATTGCTTGAATTATCCTGCTCGGTAGATTTAGGAACCCACTGCTATCTCATCTGTTTCCGAATGTTGTCAGCTTTAGCTTTCTTTTCATCTTCAACCTTCTTTGTGTTCATGCAGTTCTTGGCTATATGTCCGAGTTCAGTGCATGTATAACATCTTATAGTTGTATCTTTCTTCCTTAGATGATGCCTTGTACAATTCATCCCAATGTGTCCATATTCTCCACAATAATGACATCTGCACCAGGTATTGTAATCCCAACCAAATATTGCTTTGACAATTTGTTCTACTGGAGTGAATGTCTTTGTTCTACATTCTGATGCCTTGTGACCTTGTTTCTTGCATTTGTGACATTTGCCTTCAAATTTTGGTTTCTCCTTGCATTCACTAGCCTTGTGACCATGCTGATTACAGCTATAGCATTTGCCTTTGAATCTTGTCTTTCCATTGCTCCAACATTTGTTTGATGTGTGACCTGTCTTACCACAATAATTGCATGTAGGCCTTTGATTTCTTTGGCTACCTTGCTCGGAAGATTCACCTTCTTCATTATAACCAAGACCAGCTTTACCTTTTTGTTTGTGAAGATTTTGCTCATTTAATTGATCCAAGTTTGTTTGAGATTTCATCATCCTTTCATTTGCTTGCTTTTGAATATCTAGCTCATTTTTCAAACTTTCATTCTATTCTTTGAGAATTCTGATTTCTTCATTTGCATTGGAGAGTTGCTCGGTGAGATCTTCATGCTATACAATTTCATTGTTTCTTCCTTCTATTTCATTTTGCATTTTATTCCTTTGTTCCAGGATTTCACAAAATCTTGCAAACTGAATTTCCTGTTCTCTTCTTAGCATCCTTACTTCTTTTTGCAGTAATCCATTTTTTTCTAGGAGTTCTTTGATTGCATTGTTTGCTTCATCTACTTCATTTGAACTACTTGTAGGAAAGAGATCTTCAATTTTTGTTTCAACATACTCATGATCATTTATTTCTTTTGCTAGTTCCTTTCTTCTTTTTATGGATTGGGAAAGATGTTCTCTTGCTTCTTTGAGTTGTGCTATGGCCATTTCCAGATCTAGCTTTTCATTCTCAATAGCTTTGTCAAGTCTGAATATCTCCATTGTCTTGATCTTTTCTCAAGCTGTCAAACTTTTACTCTGAGAACCACAAAGCTCTGATACCAATTGTTGAAAATATTCAGGACTAACCAAGTTATTGAGAGGGGAGGGGTGAATCAGTAACTCTTAAAACTTTTAATTCATTTCTGCACTTGCATTTATTAAACCATTCATTCATTTAATCTACTGCATGCATGAAAATATAATCATTCACAACGCATAACACAAAGATTTGGTGACCCAGAAACCTTCCAAATAGAAAGTAAAACTGGGGTGGGGATGGTACCCACAAAACTTTGGTACTGTAGTAAAAGTTGGCCGGTTAAGGCTTACAATGATCACTTCTGATGATCTGCCCTGTTAGAAGCAAATTTGGACTGCTAGGTCCACCTTGTTAGAGGATTTACAAACATACAATGAAGTATGCACTCGGTTAAGAGATTTACAAAAGACTGTTAAGTCTACCCGGTAAAAGGATTTACAAACTGATTCAACTGTTAGGATGAAACAGTAGATCTTGACTTACAACTTTATTGCTGATAAGATCCTTTGAGTATTGATCTCCTTCTGAGATAGATATGTCGATTCTGCTCCTTTACTGACTCTGCGAAAATGTTCTGGTCTGCTGCCTTAATGTAGTTTCTGCTCTGCTCTTTCTAATTTCGCATATACATACATCTTACATACATACTACAGATGGTATAATACATTACATATATATACCGTCCATAATTACATTTACATTTCATAAAGTTGGCCTCATACAAATTAATAACATAAACTCAGTCTTAAGTCGGCCTTACATAGGTGAACAAAATATTACTGAGTCGGTAGATACTCGGTTCCTCAAGCTGGCTCGGTGATCTTCTGATACACGGCGTCCACTATAGTACTCGGCATTGTCATGCTCTCGGTAAGAGTAGAAGCTCGGTCCATACTAGTCCCGAAGTGTAGCTTGGAACTCGGTAGCTGTGGTGACTCGGTAGATATAGTGTCACTCGGTAACCACTGGTGACTCGGTTTGAACTGACTTCTCGGTAACTGTTGTTTGTCTCATATGCTCGGTGACAGTCTTACTGCTCGGTTTGAACTATTTAATCGGTGAGCTTTGCTGAATGCTCGGTATAGGCTGTGGACTGAGTGATGAGCTCGGTAACATTCAAAATCGAATAAGTGTTTTCACTAAGTGTATTCACTAATGACAAATATATCATTATTCCAACACCTTCTTTGCTACTCGGTGGACATAGGAAATTTACTTAGTAGATAGCTCGGTATATATCATCTCAGTGACTAGCCTTTCTTCTGTAACCGACACCCTTAGTGCTTACCGATTGAATCTTTCTATAGTATTAACCGAATAGGGTATATAGGATGACTTTGAACATAAAAATAATGACAACTTAGTAAATAGTAACAAGTGGTCTTAGAGAATGTGTAATCCATCCAAGTGAAGTGTGAGATCTTCCCGAGAGTTGCAGAGTGTTGTGTATAATTAGATCTGATCAAGCAAGCAGAGAACTGCAAGTAAATTGATTGTTTTCTTACTATTGTTCCCTAACAGTTGCAGCAAGTTAAATCCCTTAACCAGGTAGGTCCTAACATGCCTTAAACATTTAAGTCCCCTAATAGGGCATCTCTCAAAAGAGTGTTAAATCCTCTCATGAGGTTAATCCTAATAGATCATCAAGATCCTAACCGGGTTGATAGGAAAATCCCCTAATTGGGTGACTCCTAACAGGGTCTGCTCTTAATCAGGCGTATTGTAAGCTGCTAACAGGGCTAAGCTCCTAACAGGGCGTACTTCAAAAGAGTACAAATATTTGTGGGTGCCAACTCCCACTATGGTTTTTCCCTATTTGGGTTTCCACGTCAAAAAATTATGGTGTTCATGTGTGGAATGTTTTTTATGTGATGTTTATGTTTCAATTCATGCATAATTTCTGAGACACTAGTTATGATGTTTTATCAGAAGTTTATCAGAGGCTACCAATACTGATAAGAAGTTGTTTGAGAAAGTTTTTGATCTGATTGATAAGGTTAAAGAGTTGGTATATGATTGCTTTGGTGGTAAAAGTATTGATAGTTGAGGTAAATGATTTGATTAATGTGTTAAGAAAATCTGATAAAGAGGTTATTAGAACAGATTAAATAAGTTGAGATATTTGTTAAATGGTTTTAGATCTGATATTAGTTTGTTTTTGAGTTAAAGTTTCAATTGGTCTTAATACTATTTTACCCTCCTTCTCAGTATTAACTAGATCCTCATAGGATTAATAGTATACTTAGTCACAACCAGGTGACATAAAATTTCGGGTAAAAAGGGCCAAAACAAACCTAGGAGAGAACTAGGATGGGGTACACTAAAGTAGGGTCACAAAAATGTAATGTGAATTGTACAAGATTAGAATTTACAATTCTATAATTGTTTATATACAATGTTACATAAAATGAATATATTTGGGATGGAAATTCAATCCCAAATACACTTTCTATCCTTTCAACATTGTTTACCTTGTTATTATTATTGATAATAATCCATATTGGAACCAAAGATGAGCTGGTCCTATAAGGTCCAATAGCTTAGTTGGTAGAGTAATACAATAGCAAATGGAAGGTCCTAGGTTTGAGTCCTAGTTGGTCCATGAAAATATCAACATGGTATCAATGCTAGGCTAGGCTAGGAGCCCTAAGATCCTAATATGGCTTAAGTGGGGTGTTGGTAAGAAGCCAAACCTTAATAAAGATGGGATTTTCCTATAGGGGCCAATATCTCAATTGTTAGAGAACTCCAAAAATAAATTTAAGGTCCTAGGTTTGATTCCTACATGGTCCATGAAAATTTCAGCACCTATTAAAGTCACCAATGGAATGAAGCCCTAGGATCACCTGCAAAACCAAAGGTGCCTTCTACTAGAGAGAAATAAGAGAAAAATAATACTTGATTATGGACACAACATATTAGATTAATGATAGAATTTACATCACAAATGTACTTATGATTCTTTTCTTATATAGGCAAGGTTGAGAGATAGGATTAGGCAAGATTATACCAACTTCATTAATCCCATAACATGAGACACATAACATAACAAATATTAAATTACCTGGGACATAAGAAGTAAATGAGATAAGATAAGATAAGATCTCATTGACAACTAATACTTCTAAAATATTCCTAGGACCTCGGTAAACTTAACATGTGAATAGAACGTACAAGTGAACTAATTAGGTAAAATATCTTATTCACACAAAAAATTAGCCTTTTATTTTGGTTAATCCCTTTTCTATTTTAGGATATGTTATTTACGCTTGTATTTTTTATTCAAAGGAGCTTTACATATGAGAGCTAAATCTCTATTCTTGTGCTTATTTATTCTCATAATTTCTACTAGATAAAGCTAAATTTGTATTTTACTTGACACATAGCCATATTTAATGTGACATACTTTTAAGCCAAGGAATATATACTAATATGGAAATAAATTTGGCCAAAAATACCTTTAATAGCATGCTCTTTCTTATTTGTTGCTAAAGTGTGAGTAGTTTAAATTCTCTTACCACTTGGCTTCTCTTTCTTTGAATCAAGAACTCCATCATTTGGATTATTCTTGCTTGCATTCTTAACCAATTCTTCCATAATATTATAATTATAATAGGAAAAATTGGTGTTTATGAGTTTAGATGTAAGTTAAACCTATTTCCCAAACATTACATCAAAAAGGAGTAAGATCAATATATTCAACCTCAATTATATAAAAAGGGTTGAATGCTAATTAAATTTCACTCCTATTTTGTTTTGGGGGAATTGGATACTGTAAATATAAAAATTGAAAGCTAGATCTAGGGCTAAAGATAGATAATTGACATAAATGAACATGAACAAACATTTATAGGTTTGATATGAAGTTGTAAGTACAGATTTGAGATGAAGAAGATGAATGGAACCTATGAATGGAATCTAAGCATGAAAAAGCACGTCAATGGAGCTCCAAACAACCTTGTCCTTGAAATGTTAGATGTTGCTAAACTTTACCTTTTTGGAATCAAAATGCTACCCAGAATCTACTCTAAAATCTTCATGGGAAATTTGTTAGTCAAAGGAGTGTGGAGAAACCTTATCCTCTTCTTTTTGTGCCCGCAAAAGTTGGATCTAATTGTCTCTGTCTAATTTTCCTAATTCCATATTTATAACTCTTGAGCCCATCACTCGCACACAAAAATAAGAGAAAAGATGTCGTGGATAGGTGTTTTCCTAAGTCAAGCCCCAGGTTTGGAATTAAAACTATAATTGAAATCGAAATGTAATGAAAATGTAAAGTGTGTCTTTTAAGGGTAGAGGCTAGATTAAAATTAAAATGCTTGTAATTAAAATGTTAAACCTTAATAAGTCTCGCTTTGAACTCTTCATGCAAGGATTGATGTTGTCATGCAACATGTCTTCATGAAATATGTTGGCATTAGGTTGTCATTGATGTCAATTGGTATGGAATGGTCATCGGTGAGTAAGTAGTGGTGACTGGTATGAAGGATAGAGTGTGTAAGTAGACAAAAAAGGTATGTTATCGGTAAAGCATGACCACCAGTGAGCAGGAAAAGAAGAACAAAGTGATGTGATCACCAGTATACAAAGAGAAGTTTAATGCAACTGGTAAATGGACTTAGTGAATGAACTAGTATGTTTGATGGCATATCAACTTGATCCACCAATAGAGAAGAGGTTAGCAGGAATGAAGGTCCACTGGTAAGGTGAGTTGAACTGATAGTGAGTCTTGTTCGGTGAAGGATGTCAAACTGACATAGTAGTCTGAAGATTATGTCAAACAGACTTTGCAGTTTGATTATAGGTGGATGTCGACAAGGATGACAAGTGGAAATCATGCAGAGGTTAGTGATGTGTTCATCGACGTGGTACTTGACGAGTAGGTCGACATTAATGGAGAGCCCACAGATCATGGGATGATGGAAGGATGTTTCTACTCAAGGGAGACAAAGTGGCAAGGTGATTGAACTGATCTTGCAGGATGATCTGATCCTTGTGCTCGTTGGCTGAAGGAAACAACTGAGCCATTAATGGTGTTTGATAGAGCAACACCGAAAATATTGTTGTAGACATCCAAAAATGGAAAACACACATTGGAAGGCGAGGAGATGGAAATGTTGATTGATGTGATGTAGATCATCATTCCAAAAAAGTAGATCTAATCAGATTTGATGTGGATTGAGTTGGTGGAGGAAAACCCTAGCACACCATCGTTTGAATGTTTCCTTTGGTAGGAACATTCACATATAAATATGTGAACTCAAGACTGAGAGGATTGATGCTGAATTCCAGTGTTGAGAAGAGTGAGTGTCTGATAAAGCGGAGAGAAGTCAGTTTGAGAAATATCTCGCTGAAAATTAGAGTGTCTAACCGACAGGGACTGAGTAACTGGTGAACTATTATAGTCTTAACAGTCAAGTGTACCGGTAGGGATTGAAAGGTCAGGAAGGCATCCAAGTGCGGTATTTCCTAGGGTGAGGTTCAAAGAAAGAGAAAAAAGATAGAGAGTAACTGGTAAGTTATCAGAGAGAGAAATCTGATAACCGATAGTGGGAGAACCGGTGAAACAGATGAGGTTGGTAACCGACAGACATCAGTTAATCAGGTATTGGAAAACTTATTTGCAACAAGGTGCTATTATTGTATGAAGTTTTATTTTCACTATATTACATTTAGTTGGTGCTCCTTGGGTTGGTGCCCTAAATAATTATAATCCATTGTTCTTTTGTGAGGATGGATTAGAGCAGTAGACTCCAGAAACATTTCTCACTGAGGCTTTTCCCTTGTGAGTTGTGCATTTGTGTGTTTGCCTTTTTGATATCATCTCATATCTTAACGGTTCGATTTCTTAGTGCTTAGGTTGTTAGAAGGTACTCAATCTTTGTTTAAAAGGCAAAGATTTTTTTAGGAATCATTGATTCACCCCCCCCTTCTCAGTGGTACATTGTGTTGAAGAAAATATTGATCATGGATGCCATCTTGAATGCTTGACCTCTCATTCAATGTCTTGAAAATGCTTGATTACTTTCTCAATTGGATTTAAATTGTAGAGGGAATTTTCCTTAATGAGAGATGTAAGATGGATGTTCAAATGAGGGGGTAAGGATTACTTTTATACCCCACTACATCAAGTGTGTTTGAAATTGTGAGATAGGCCAACACGGGAAGGAAATTCTTTATGATCGTTGTCGAGACCAAAATTGGGCCCCTTTTGTTAGGAAAAGGGTGCCTAGAACACCTTTGTCTTAGGACAATGGTGCTTGGGGTACTTTTGTCCAACCAATCAAGGCTGGACAAAGATCCACATACTAGATGCTAGGTGAATTTTGAGAATTGAAGTCAATGTGAGAAAAATCAATCATGGTCAAAGCACAAAAGGCTCGAACACCTATGTGAGGCCTAAGTGAGGATGAAAACTGTATAGATATACAATTTATTATACTACATTTAGCCCCCACTTTCACGGGAGTATTAGTATACATTCATACTCTTGGTAAAGTACATAATAGAATTGGGAAACTTTCATCAAGATATTAGAGAGGAATGACAGACCAAGCCCCCAGGGACTTAGGATCTTATCAGTTAATATCAAAATAAAAAAAAGCAACACATGAAGAGAAGAGATATCATGACTATACTGGCCAACAAAGGTCATCCAAGGAGAACCTAATATAGCACAAAGACATATTAGGCATCACATCATAGGGGAAGCACATTACATGCAAGCAAACACATTTAAGTGAATTCATTGAATAAGTGAGGTTAGTATAGCAAGACATCTGCCTCCCAATCTTGCTTATCATCATTTACAGATGCTTGATAATACGTAAGAGGAGCCAAAAAAATCATAGTAGATGGAGCTCCGACAAGTTCCAAACAAGTACCATGCTCTAATGATGAGTCACTTTGTTTGTCACTAGGAGCTAGGATTAATGCTTTTGAAAATTTTAAAAATCACAATTAATCTCAATAATCTCATACATATCATCAGAATCATTAGTATCCACATTGTTAGCATCAAAAAAAAATTAACATTTATATCACCATCACCCAAATTAATACAAATAGGATCTTTAATGTGCACGTGAAATGAATCATCATTTTGTTTAGACAATTTTAATTTTAACTTTGACGTGGTTGATTAACATTTGGAATCTTAAGGGAGGAAATGATTTAGGATGAAAGCTCACAAGGCTTGGCATGATGTCTTTGCCAAAATTCTCTCACTCTACAATTTCTCTTGTTTTGGCTTGAAACTTGTAAAGTTTGGGGATTAATAAATACATGCTTCTTTTCTTCCCTTGTAGGGGTGGGGGGGGGGGAACCAAACAAACCTCACTAGTTTGAGAGATACAGGATGCTAGGTATTTTCCTCTATAGGATGTAGGAGGTGGGACAACAACATATATGGGAGGAAAAGAAGTAGGAAGGAGTCTAGGACTAGAATGAGGAGGAGGAATATCCATGGGTGAAGGATCCTTGGGTTTATTCAAGGCCGACATCCTTTCATGTTTGAATTTTTGATAAGATAGGAAAAGGATATCTTCTTAGAGTTTCAAAGGTTCAAGTTTTTGAGGCCAAAGTAATCTAAGGTAAAGTTTCCATGTCTTGATAAGGGATTATAAATACTATGATCATGACAATACACCCATCATGAGGTAAATTCAAACATTTATGGATGGTAGAAGAGATAGCTTTCATGGAATGGAGCCAAGGATGTCCCAACTTCACAAGAAATTGGTATCATGTAGCCATCATGCACCTTAATCATAACATCAGATTTTTCATAACTATCTTGATAAAATTGTTTAGTATAAAGATGTTCTTAAATAATTAAATTCACCATACATATTGGATCAGTGAGCACTCCTTATGAGAGATTTCCTTCAATTTTCATAGTCATGTATAATGATCCATTGGGTGCATCAATAGTTTATCTTGAGTCAAAGTGAATGCAAGGTTCAAGTTTTGATTTGGATTGCTTAATAAGGTTCATAACATTAGTAGCCTCTACACACATCTCAATAGGAGCTATATTAGTAAGAGGTGTAGGCTCTATGAGATTGATAGAATAAGAAGGTAAATGATTGGTAAAGATTCACAAATTTTAATTAAGAGGTGTTATAGATTTATTTCCTTTATCATTCTCACCTTTCATAGTTATTGTATTGGAATCAATAAGGTGTTGGATCACATATTTCAACGTATAACACTTCTTAGTATCATGGTCGGGTTGACGATGGTACTAGCAAAAGGCTTTAGGATCAAAGGAAGCTGGTAAATTCTTAGAGGTATTTGGGGGTTCAATGAGAGGAAGCTTCATCACATTATCATTAATTAACTTAAGCATGCTACTATGCAATGATTTAGAAAGAGGAGTGTAATTACAACATGTAAAGGTTGATGATAAAAGGGCCATACCTAAAGTTCTAGCTACCACGTGTATCAATGTGATTGAAAAAATTGTTGTTGATCTAGAGGAAATTCTTGGTTTGTTTTTGAAACTCTTGAAATGATTGTTATTGAGTACCCTCATTCTTATCAACTAGAGCCATTGATCAAGAGGATTCAATTTGACTCACTTGAGGCTAATAACTATGAGGCATTGTCCATAAATGTGTGAAAGATTGAAATTCAAAAAACAAAAACTTATCTCTAATATCATTTTGCAAATTATTAATAATCATTTGAAAATCAATCACTTTTTATTTAACTCCTTGCTTACAATGCATTAAATTAGTTAAAGTAATTTGAGGACCAATATTATTTTGAAAATGTTGAACAAATGCATTAGCTAATGTTGAAAACAATGAATTGATTGAGGAGGCAAGGAACAATACCATTGCAAAGCCTTATCTCTAAAGGTACAAGTGAATAGATTTATCTTAAGTCTATGATCACGAGAGAAGTCACTATACAATGTTTGAAATGTTTTCACATGAGTTTGGGGGTCACCTTTTCCATTGTATAACTCCAAATGGGGAACATCCATGTATTGAGGAGTAATAAAATGGACAATGTCATCAAAGAGTGGGCTAGCTATGTCACATGTGCGAACACTGAATTTGGATTTGGGTTAATGAAGCCAATTGTTGTTGTAAGGATGAAATATTTTGAGCTAGATTGTTTATAGTGGCTTTGGTGGATAAATTGGAATTGTACATGTTGGATTGTGATGGAGTGTAACATAAATAGGTGGAGATTGAGAGTAGGAATGTGGAATATTATGGTAAGTGGGTACGAGAGATGGTTGTGACACAAATGAAAGGCTAGAGGAAGGAGGTATGTAGGAGTTGCTACCTATTTTGTGCCCCCGACATCAAAATAGCTTTGCAAGGTCCTAAGTATTCTATGGTTTTAAATATTTTGGAAAAAAACTTAATGGTCAAAGCAATTATATCAAGGCATTTAAAAATATCAAATCAAAGGAGGTTTTGATTTATTAAAAATGTGTTCCAATTGACAAGTTCTTCCTTTATAGTCAAAGATTTTCAAAAGATAAATGCAAAGTGGAATTTATTTATTTTATATTATTAAAATAAATAAAGAATTACAATGCTTTATTTATTGAGAAGGAAAAAATAAGCTCTTGAAGGCCTTATTTTACATAAGGAATCAAGAGAATCAATGTTTTTGATTAAGAAAAAATAGGTTTTAAGGGACCCAAAACTTGCTTACAATATGAAAGATAGGCAATAAAGAAACAAAACAAAACAGCTGCAAAAGACCAGCACAAAAACCAGCAGCTAGGACAAAAAGACAGCAAGGAGCCAACAAGAAATTGGCCTCCCAAACCCAACATTACATATCAATTGAATACTTTTATAGACTCCTCAGCATTCTGAACCAAAAGCATCATTGCCTTGGTCACTTCCCTCATATCATTGTTCTCTTGTCTCAGCTGGATATCTTTTGATTTGGTCTCCATGTCAGTAGTGTTCTGCCTTGTCCTTCACTTGGAAATCTGATGAGTGGAGTTGGAAGTTGGTACATCTTCAATGATTACCAAGTTCTTATCCTAATTTTTCCTCTCCAAGTGATCCACTAGTGCATTCATATTCCATGACAAAAATTTTAGGACCTGAAGACTGTGGTTCATGAAACTTTTTAGAGCCTTCTCAATGCAAGCAACCCAGGTATTGATATTGTCTTTATCCTCCTCAGTCTATTCTTTCATAATTCTGATAACATCCTCCAGATGTTTCAGATCCCCTTTGATCAGGTCTTTTTCTAGCCAATCCTCCATCTCGACTTCCTCCTCTACTTCACTGGTTTCCGTCTCCTCATTATTTTTCCCATACTTTGAATCCTTAATCAAATTATTTATCTTTTTTTCCAAATTCCTCTATTTACTTTGCATACTGGTAGTGTTGTCAACAACTCATTTCTGGAAATTGAAGGATTCTAGAGTACAGTTACGGGCAGTATTCAGAATTGTATTCACAGAATCCCTACCCTACTCAGTGCCAACAGAGTTAGGGTTTTCTTTCTCCTTAGATAGAGCGACATTCCTACTGTCCGAGCCCATAGGGTTAGAGTGAGGGTTTTTAGAGTTTCCCCCTTCCTCATTTTCATCAACATTCTCATCCTTCTCACTCTCCATATTTGTCTCAATATCCTTCCCCCTTTCCTTCTCCACATCATCGTGCACCTCTGTTTCCACATTATCTATATCAAATCTCCTTTTTTTATGGGTAGGGGCATTAGGCTGATCCTCATCCAAATCAGAGTCTTTGCAACTCTCAGAAATATGTGCATTGGTGACCAGGGGATCATCTTTGGTAGCCCTAGCCTTATCCTTAATATATTCATAAATGATCAATATGAGCCCTTGATGGGCTATAGGGTAAGAATTAGGCTTTTCATCTTGATCAGCTAGACTCTCATTCAAAGAGGACGCTAAGTAATAAGGCAGGGAAATTTTAGCCCCATGACGGAAGTGGTTAAGAATTGCAAAGTGATAGTTATAGATTTTAGTAAATCTACCGTCAACAGTGAGAAACTCCATTAAAACCCTTAAAAATTTTTGCTAAAAGGGCTTTACCTACTGGGGAATGTAGTAGGAGATGTTGTCTTTCTTAACAAGCTTGCCCTTCTCATCCTCCGATTTCAGGAAATTTTTTAACGCTTTGGCTGCATACTTCCGGTCTCTATAGAATTTAGTACCCTCCTTCTGAAGACCCGTGACCTCTGCAACCATCTCCTCACCAATTTTCCATATCTCCTTGAACAAGGTGACTCTGTTGTTATTCCAGCCTCTAGCAAAACCATATGACATTGAATTTCTACTTCCGTGAAGCTTTCCCATATGGTCAATAAAGCCATATCTATGAAGCCTTCTCCAGACTTTTCGTTCACTCTTCCAGTTTTTGCATCCTGGGGGCTCATTCCTGTTTAAATTTCCACCCATTTTGAACAAGTAGAAGTACCCAAAGATGTAATTCATAGTCCACATGTGTAGCCCCAAATTCTTGTATAAAATTCTAAAGTTACAGAACAAAGTCTCTTTCATGGTTTTGAAGCTTATGTTAATGGCTGCACAAAACTAGCATTTAATATTATAATCCTCCTCACACATATGATCATAGAAATGATGCCAAAAGGCAATCATTAACTGATAGTTAATCTGCCCCCAAAACCTATCTTTGGAATCCGGTCCCCAAAAGATAATCATGATATTATTTTGACCCATTGATGCGATCCAAAAATAATTGCGCTCTAACATCCCTTTTACAATTAGTTTCTTCAATATATTTAACATCATCCTCTAAATTGACCCCTTCATTAGCTAAGATATTCGCTACCTTATTGCCTTCTCTTAGGGTATGAGATATAATAATACTAACATAGTTATTTAACAATTTTTTAGCACTTTCCACTAAGTTAGTAATATTCCAAGAGACAGAGCTTGTACCTTTGAGGGCCTGGATGATATTTAGGGAATCCCCTTCCAGCCAAATTTTTTTAAAATTTGAATCCTTGAGCAAGCTGGAGGCTTTTTAGCATGGCCAAAGCTTCAACCACATGATTTTTTTGGATCCCCAAAGGAGAAGCAATAGCCACAATGCAGACTCCTTGAGCATTTCCGATAACTCCTCCACCACCAGACTTCCCAGGGTTGCCTTTAGCCACCCCATCGAAATTCACCTTTATCCAATCATGATCAGGAAAATGCCAAACAATATTATCTCTCCTATTCTTATTGTCAGATCTGCAGACTTTGTGTATTAGGTTCCATTCAGTGAGGATACTTTTCTCCATTTCATTCATATCAATAACAAACCATTGCTTATTATTCCTATGAGGAATATTGATGTTCTCTTTTATAGCCCTACAAATATTTTCAAAGACCACCTGAGAGGTGCACTTTGCTTCCCTAAATATTATGTTATTTCTCTCTTTCCAAATACCCCAGCAGGTCATGGGGAGGGTCAAGGACCAAAGGTTCTTGATAAGATGGCATTTGGTGGGGAATTTCCATTGCCAGATAATATCCTTGAGATTCTTATTCACAACCCAATCAACTTTCCATTTCTCCCACAACTTACTCCAAATTTCCCATGTAAATGAGTAGTGAAAAAAAGATGATCAACTAATTCTTCCTCTTTCTAGCAAAGCTCACACCTATTAGGGAGTTTAAAGCCTCTTTGGACCAAATTGTCAATAGTAAGGGTCCTATTGTGAGTAGCAAGCCAAAAGAACATATTGACTTTCGGGATCAGAATTTTGTTCCAAACTTTACTCCATATGGGATCACTGGTCTGAGAAAGAGTGTTTTTGTAGGCAGAAGCAATCATAAATTCACCTCTAGGATTACTTTTTCAGAGAAAAACATCATCATAGTCTTTGTTAAGAGAAAAAGATAGCAGCTCCTTCTGGAGTAGAGAAAATCCAAGATGTATAACATCAAGCCTCACCCATTTGTTTTCCTTCCAGTAGTCACACACCATTAGACCAAACCTCCATTTACATTCCTCAATAAATTGACTATTGCCTTGATCAGAAGGAGCTTCACTCTTCATCCAAGGATCCTCCCAAAACCTTATTTTGTCACCTTTTCCAAGGACCCATCCAGCTCCAACTTTTGCCACTTTTAAGGATTTGATGGTAATATTCCAAATGAAGGATCCAACAGGGATGTCTTCAGAATTAAGGACCCCTTGGATAGGCAGATTTTGAATATATTTGTCAAACCAGATTTGATTCCAATCTTTCTTGGTATCATAAGCTCTCCAAAATTGTTTTGCTAGGAGAGCTTTATTAAAGGTTTTAAGAGCTTTAATCCCCAACCCTCCTTTGTTCTTTGGTTTACAAAATTTGTCCCAAGCAACCAAGGATATCCTCTTTTTTTCTTCAACTCCTGACCATAGAAATCTCTTCTGGATTCTTTCCAATGCTTCAGCAAATTTAGTCGGGATACCAAATAAGCTGAGAGCATAAATAGGGAGGTTCTGGAGTGTAGCTTGAAGGAGATACAATTTCCCAGCCTGAGATAAAATGGAACCTTTCCACCCAGCAATTGTTTTGTTGAGTTTGTCAATAAGCATATTCCAGAAGGAGTTTGGGGGAACTAAGCCCAAGGGAAGACCCAAGTAGGTGGAAGGGAGCATGTCCACTTTGCATCCAATAATTTTAGCAATTCTCTGTTGTCTTATGACCGGAGTGTTCATGAAGTATATAGCCAATTTGTCCCAATTGACTTGTTGGCCAGTAGCTAAAGCATAAGAATTAAGAGAAGTTTTGAAGGCCTCAGCCTCCCCAACAGAAGAATATCCCATGAGGATAGTATCATCAACAAATTGTTGATGAGAACAAAAAACATTTGCAGAGGAAGGTTGAAGGCCTTTGATGATTTTATTCACTTTCAAATTATGTATCAATCTGCTCATGCTCTCTGCCAAAATGGTGAAAAGTATAGGAGATATGGGATCTCCTTGTCTAATCCCCTAGACAATTTAAAATATTTTCTAGGAGATTCATTAATAAGAATTGAAAACATAGGAGTGGTGATCAAATCCCTGATAATTTTGGTTATCTTCTCATCAAATCTAAAAGCCTCCATGATTCTGAAAAGAACATGCCAATCCACTCTATCATAAGCCTTCACTATATCCAACTTTATAAAAATTCCTTCTTTTTTAGCAGCATTGAGGGAATGAATATTCTCATGCACAAGAATGATAGAGTCCAAAATCTTCCTGCCAGGAACAAAACCATTCTGCTCCTCAGAGATGATGAAGGGGAGAACCGCCAAAATTCTAGTAGTCAAAATTTTTGAAATGGTCTTATAGAATGAGTTACATAGACTTATTGGTCTAAATTTTCCCATTGAATCTGCCCCAGCAACTTTAGGAATTAAGGCAATAAATGTGGAATTGAGTTCCTTAAGGATTCTTCTTGAGCCAAAAAATTCTTTAACCGCATTAACCATGTCTTCTCCCACAATATGCCAGAATTCCTGGAAGAAAAACATAGGGAAGCAATCAGGACCCAGAGCTTTATCCCCTTGAAACGAAAAGACAACTTTTTTAATTTCTCCAACAGAAGGGATAACAGAGAGGGCCTTATTCTGAGTAGGATTAATGATCTTGGGAATGATATTAACCAAATTATATTGTTGGGTAAAATCAATGTCCGTGTTCCTGGTGAGGAGCTGATTGATGAAACTGACTGCTTCCTCCCTAATTTCATCCTTATTAAGAAGAGTTTTATCCTCAACAATTAATTTGGAAATTTTGTTCGCAACTTTATGTTTTAGAGAAGTCATGTGGAAAAATTTAGTATTTCTATCCCCAGCCTCCAACCACATCGCCCTAGATCTCTACCTCCAATAGATTTCCTCCCTAGAGATGATATTGTGGAGTTTGACTAAAACATCATCTTCCATGGCTTTAGAATACTTTTTATAGCCATCTTTCTATATTGAATTTTGGATCTGTTCTAGTTCCTCCTTCAGCTTTTTCTTTGAATCAAAAATATCACCAAAGACCTTCTTGTTCCATATCTTAATGTTGACTTTGATATTTTAAAGTTTTTTAGCAACTTTATACATGGCAGTTCCATTCACATCAATATTCCACCAGTTGGCAATAGATTTTTCAAGATAAGGGTGGGAAATCCACATCTTTTCAAACCGAAAAGCGAAACTCTGATTATTCTCAAAATTCTCAGCAGCAAAAGTAATGGGATAAAGATTCGAACCAATTCTATTAATAACAGACAAGGAGCATCTATGAGAAAGAATCCAATCATTAGTGACAAGGGATCTATCAAGTCTTACCTAAATGAGGTCTTCACCATCCCTTTAGTTAGACCAAGTGTAGGATGCCCCATTGAGATCCATATCAATGAGAGCATTGAAATTGATAAAGTCCATCAAGTCAGATCTGTTGTCCAGTTGTGCTTGAGTTCCCCCAGATTTATCAATGTCTTGCAGGGGAGTATTGAAATTTCCCATCACAACCCAACTGCTCGTAGGGAAGGATCTTCTTTTTTGCTGGATTTTATCCCAAAATTTGCTTCTAGCAGATTTGGAGTTAGGGGCATAGATATTGGTAATCACAGATTCCTTTCCTTCATAGATGCTTTTAACTTTCAGGGATATTATGTTGCCATCTTCATCAATCATTTCTCCAGAGATGGTTTTCTTGTTCCAGAAAATCGCAACCCCCCCAGATGCCCCATTCAAGCTGCTGCCACAAACCCCTCCATTTTTAAAGAAGTTTAAGTTCTCCACTTTCTCTTTACTCATTTTGGTTTCCTGAACTAGGATAATATCCGGATTTTGATCTCGAATAAGATTCTGTAATATATCCTGTTTATTGAGACCATTTAGGCCTCTGATATTCCATGATATTACCTTCATTTGGAAACCTGAGGGTAGGATTCCTTTATAGTTCGTTGCCTTCCATCAGCTATATTTTTCTTGCTCTCCTGGTCCCTATGCCATTTCATAGTTTTATGTCCCGGTGGGGATTTTGAAACACCAAAATCAGCCTTGGACCTGGTCCTGGTTTTCACCCCATTGAGGCCTCCTGCCTTCTTATTTTTTATTTTTTTCTCATTCCCTGTTATGTTTTCTTCTCATTCCTCTCTAGGCTCATCTTGCATATTACTCCATAGTTCTCCTCTTTTCTAGGATGATGTGGGCGTATGAACTCCAATATTCTGGAATAATGCATTTAAATTAACCTGGGGTGATCCAAACTTGTTGCTCCTTCCCAATTTAATTTCATGTCCTTCAAATTCATCTAGGCACTTTTCATCTTTTTTTGATATAGAAGCTTGGGGGCCTCCTGATGAGAATCAGTGATATTCTCAATCTCACCATCTTCAAGTGTCTCTTCACTGATATCATTATCCTTCTCCTATATCTGTAGAGCCTCAAAAGTATTGACTGTTTTGATCTCAAACTCCCTGATTTCATTCTTTTTATTCTCCTTCAAAGGGGGATTCTTAGGAGGGTCATTTCTCTCTCCTTCTGATGGTTCTGGTATATTGACAGAGCTTACACTTTTTCCCTCCAATTTGTTACCTTCTTTATTATTATTCTTTTCTTTCCAAACCAGTTTGTGGGTGTTTACCATCACAGGTTTTTTAGGGTTGTTGGGGCAAGCCTTAGCCCAGTGACCAGCTTTTTTGCAAGAAAAGCATAGAAAGGGGAGTGATTCAAACTCTATTGTCTGTTCCCATAATCCAAGTTTGGAATTTATATCAATAGTGCTAGGCAGGTCCATCTTATGTGAAATATTGACACAAATGCGCGCATAAACCAATCTTTTGTGAGCTGCAGTCATTGGATCTATCGCAACAATCTCCCCAAAGGAGTTTACAATTCCTGAGAAAACATCCTCCAACCAAAATTCCATCGGCAATCCTGGCAGCCTTACCCAAACTGGAGCAGATTCAAAGAAAGAGTCACTGAGTTCCATGCTAGGAGACCATTTTTTGATAGATAAAGAATATTTACCAAACATCCTGGGGCCATCGCTTAATGTTGCTTCCATATCTTCCCCACAAGAGAATGAGAAAACAAAAAAAACCTTTGGATAGGGCTGAGACATCAATCTGACCTTTCATTCTCCATTTTCTCTTTACAAAAGACCTAACATCCTCAATATTGGGTTGTGGTCCAACAAACTTCCCCACTTGAGAGAAAGCCATTAAAGAGATACTATGATCGATAACCAAATCAAGAACCTCAATAGAAAGTATACCTGTTTTATTATCCAATATATTTTTCACAATGGGGAAAGACGATTTACCAGTCGGTTTTCTAGTTGCTTTCCTTGCAAAAAGACTGCTCCAGGGTTTGGAAGCTTGCACCTCCTTTATATTTTCTGAGTCAACTTTCACCGCCTCGAGGCTCAATTCTTGGGAATCTATCATCTTTTTGCATCAATGTTATGCATGAATTGAGAGGGAAATTACAACTATTCAAACTCTTCAAAACTATCAAAGTCACTTTTAACCCGTGGTTGAAGGTTTAGGATGAGTTCTTTATGGAAGAACATATACTCCAAGACAAAAGCCTAATTCAAGCAGTTCGACGCCCAGATCAAAAATAAATATTCAGTTGTAACAAAAGAAAAGGGAAGCAAGATCACAGATTGTTCAAAAAGAGTAATGAAAGATTTCTACATCTTTGATTCACTAACTTACATGCACCCAAGAAGCTGTAATCTATATCATGCTAGACGTGCAAAGAGTTAGATGAGCCATGGAAAGCACTGCAAATATCTCTTGAAAAGTTCACGCACAAAAATACCAGTCACAAAAGGTCAGCTATATCTGAAACCCCACATTATCATAGGAGAGAGAGAGAGCTTCTAAGATAGATTTTCCTTCATTTTTTTCAAGCTATGATTGAGTCATTTCCATTATTATTATTATCTTGATAAGGTTTTTCCCCAAACCCTAAAGGTTTTATTGTTTAAGGTATGACAATAGTGAAATATGATCATCCAATGAATGAAAAGAGGTTTATAGTAGTATAGAAAGGATGTAGGTAATAAAACTAGAGAAATAGTAGTCATATGATTGTTATATTGGAAATCAAGGCCTCTACAAAGCCACAACATGTTTAGGGCAGTCATTTATTCAAAGACAAAGGCATGTGATAGTCAAAGGTTAAGCAATGGCATGCACAAATTAAAGAAATAGTAAGAACCACTGTGGTGACAATATCATTCTTTGTTAAGAGAAACTCCATATCATAGAGATCAACTTCAAGATGCAATGTCACAGTGAAAATTGATTTACAAGGTATAAAGGCATAGTGCATCAAAGCAACTACCAAATACCAAGATATAGCCGGAGCAAAAAAATTAAAAACCTGTCACAATAGAGGTCACAAAAGCAGATTTGAATGATTCCAAGGGCAAATAGAACATAGGACAAACCTGCAGTGATGAAAAGCATTCAAAATAATGAAATGACATCCATTGTATTGTATGACAAAAGGCAATCTTAGGGCAGCGACGGGACTCTTACAAAGCAACAAGACAGTCTATAAAGATCATTGTCCACCAAAGTTAGATTCTCATGGGAAAGGTGCAATCATAACAAAGATCACAGAGTAGGTTGCTACAATAGAGGTAAAGCAATGTTACAAGTTTTTGATAGTGAGAGCATTCAAGAGATAGTCAATCAATCATTCAAAGGGAGTAAGATATGCACAATTCCATTCATGACATAGTAAGGGCAAAGAAAGAGATGATTCCAAAATCTGAGACAACACAAAGGAGGTTGGGTTTCACGGTGCATGAACAGTCAAGGTAAAGGCTTCTATATTAGGGCACTATGTAACAAGAGAGTAACAAAAACAAAATCAGTTGCATTCAAATTCTGAAGTAATTGTTTGAGAAAGGGGTTTGAAAGCTAAGAGATCATAGCTCAAAACTATTTATGATAGTCATCACCCAAAATCCATCCTAAAGATTAGTATCTCAATACAAAGAATATAGATCTTGAGGATAATATTTCTTGTGTTAGAAGTGTAGAAGTGAATGTGCGTAGGCTCAGCCACATAGTTGCAGGTTAACAAAGGTCCCAACTTACATAACGATGCATAGGAATAAGGGTAAAGACAAAGTACTAATTAAGTAGATTACATAGTAGTCCTATTAAATGATGTCAATAGTGGCAATGCATTCAAACGGGGTGGCGGTGATACTTATTGCCAACAACTAGGACAATGAGAAGCAGTGGTACTTATTGTCTACAACTAGGACAATCAGCTCAAATATCCACCATTAGAAGACCAAAGCACTGTCAACACAATCTACATAGCACCAAGGAAATACCAATTAAAATAGTGAAAGTAGTCCTAGATTCATCTCATCACCACTATAATCATGAGCATCATCACAGAACAAAAGATAATATCTTATCATAGATAAGAATGCAGCTTTATAGCACCATAATGCAGTTCTTAAGTAACTCATGCAAAATAAAGATAAAAGGAGGGATCACAGGAGCAAATACAATAGTTCAATATCAGTTTGAGACTATACATGCATGCACCAACAATCAAGAATCAATTTGGGCCCACAAGCACTCAATTTGGGGAAGTTTTGCATGTTTTTATGCATGCTTTTTGAGAAAATTCGACCTCAAGGCACTCTTCATGCAAATTTTGAAGAATAAAGATTAAATAAAGAAGAAGAACACAACTCACTCCCAATTCTAAAAAGGCACAACTTCTCTTTCCTCAAGGCTCCTCCTATAAGCCTATTCTTCTTTCTTTTTCTATGCAGTTCTTTCTTTTCCACTTACACATACAGCAGAAAAAGTATTGTAGCTCACAATTTATTTAGTTCTAAAGCATTGTGATAGCATTTATTTTCAATATTCAATAAAAGACAACAGATTCCTCTTCAGTTCTCTCTTATTTTCTCATTGTCAAAAGAATGATTTGATATTAATATTGTGATTTATTGAATCCTTCATTTTATGTCTCATTTATGCTTTGCAAAATAAGAAATTTCATAGCAAATTCAGGTTGTGGGTTGTGTTCATATGATTTTCAATCAATTGCATGTTGTCAAAATTAACTTTTCCTTTAGACAACATTGGAAAACTTTGAACTTTCACATAAAATATTTATGAATTTTGTGATCTTAGTTGAATTGTGAAACAAACATAAGTTTTTTTTTTTTTTTGTAGTTGATTATAGGTTTAGGGAATAGAATCACACTATTTTGGTGCAATCATCTCTTGTAGCTTTAGGATTTCAATTCGAGTTAGCTTTCTATCCTTTTTTCTAGTGAAGTTAGTTAGTTTTAAGAGGTTTTCATCAGGGAACCAACCCTCTCTGGAGATTGATCCTCAAGATTAGGCAACCTATAGGCCTAAGGATCATTCCATGTTTCACAAGATTGTTGAGTTTCATACTTAGCATTTAGGCGCAATCCTTCATGAGAATAGGAGTATTGATTGATAGAATTTACCCCATTACTAACATTTTGTGTAGAGGTAGCCTTGATGGAAGATGTATATATAGTAACATTAGGTAAACATGTAGGTCTAGGAATGGAATGATCATCTTGAGTTGTATGATTGGAAAAACAAGAGCTTTGACATAAATTTGCATTGTCATAACATTAGAAGCAACAATATGAGCAATACCATGCAATACTTCCACACCAATTGCATCATTTTGAACCATTCTCCTCAAGCCTTCAATAAAGGGGATTGCTTCACTATTCGAGTGTTCTTGACCCATCCATTGTTGAAGCTTATCTAACTCATGGTCAAGCTTCCCCAATTGGTCAATAGTTACTTGAGTTAAGAAGTCATCCTCATCATGAGAAGTGAGGGGAATGGTTCTCCATAATGTTAGGTATGTCTTATGTATAGATAGATGATTCACCCAAGTTCCCATGGAATAGGTTATTCAACCTAGGCTTGCTCCCCTTAGTATTTAAAATTTGGGAATCCATAATTCTATACATTCTTCTCAGTGGGATATTCAATGTAGGTGAAAGAGTAGTGAAACTCATGTACTCAAAGAAGACAAAGCTAATGGAATGGATTTGTACTCACAATGCATCTTATGTAATTGAAAATACAAGTAACATGTATGATTAAACAATGCAAATTTTTTTTTAAAGATTGATTAACCAATTAAATGTCACTAAAGAAATGATAGATGTAATAAATAAATGCTTCTAAATCTGAAAATAACATGTAATAACAATCAAATCTAAGCATATACAAAAAAATTATGCAACACATAAGTCAATTTTAATAAAATATTTATGTGAATTAGAACTTGAAATTTTATGTAATTTAAGTGCATAAATGATGAAATTCAAATTAATTTCAAATGTTTGAATTATATGCATACAAATCAGATCTGAAAATGAAAATGAAAATGTTGGCAAATGCACACTCCAATGAGAAATTGTAGGTGATTGAAGGTATTGTCATTGATGGCAACCTTGAAATCCTATGGCACTGGCAGGCACCGACACCGATAGATAGTTTACCGGCAGTGACAAAGATGATTACCGACACCCCAGCCGATGGGATTTTGTTTATTACATTTTGTATTTAATTGTAATATCTTTTTGTAAGCCGACAAGGCAAATTGTAATAGGACTCATATATAAGTATGAGATCTTGTAGATCATTTAGGATATGTGGACATGGTTAGATTATTGTAGAAGTAATATGTGAATATTAAGGAAGATTTTGGAGTAAGGTTTATGGTTATTTTGTGAGCTTAAATCGGTACTGAACCTGGCATAGAAGATGCTGAACCGAAGCAGTACATAATATTGGATTTGCATAATCCATTTTTGTAAGTCAGTGAGACTTCCCTTTTTGTAATTAAGCAGTGAGCTTTAGGCAGTTGGCCTTCCTACATGTGTAGGCCCCTATTGTAAGTAATATTCATGTATTGGCCAGTGAGTGTATATTGTGGGTCACAAATCCCATTGAGGTTTTTCCCACACCAGGTTTCCTTGTTAAAAATATCGTGTTATGGTGTGCTCTCTATGTTGTGGTTACTGTTCTTATTTACTGCATTAATTCTTGTTTGCAGGTACACTGCTTTGGAATGCAATTTGTTTAATAAGATTAGAAAATCTGTAAACCGGCAAGATACTGATTCACCCCCCCTCTCAGTATCTTTGGGAATCCTAACAATTGGTATCAGAGCCTGGTCCTCTTTTTTCAAAAGCCTAACAGCTTGAGGAAGATTCTGACACCAGTACAGATGGAAAACTTGAGGAAGCAAGTGGAAACAACTCTTTCAGATTATGATGCAGAAAAGTTGAAAAATATCAAACTTGAAGATGATCTGAAGACTGCACAGGAAATCATTAAAGGACTTCAAGAAAATCTCACTATTGCTAGGAACAAAAGAAGAGAACTTCATGAGAAGATACATAGTGATGATGATGAAAAAGAAACTCTTAATGATCTTGAAAGCAAGATGAAGCAAGAAAACATGACCTTGAGGAATGAGATGCAAGATATGACTATGAGATTTTGTAAAGATATTGAAGATAGAAAGAAGAATGATGATGACTTGACTAGGAGAATCAATGATGCTAGAAACGAAAATCTAAGACTCAGTCATGAAAATGATATGTTGAATACAGATATGATTCACTTGGAACATGATAAAACTGAACTCATGAGACAGAAAGATTTCTTGGAAAATGAGTTGGCTACTGCAAATCAACATAAGGAGAAATTCAAGAAAATTTTAGAAGAACTTGATGACATGCTAAAAAATTAGAAACCTAATGGAGATACTAATGGTCTTGACTTTGAAGTTGGTGAAAGCTCCGGTACTACAAAAAATCATGATCATAGTAAACCGGTAAGACAACCTAATGCCTATAAATTTAATGGGAAATGCTTTAACTGTAACAAGTATGGTCATAGAGAAAATCAGTGTAGATCTAGAAACTATCATAACACTAATGCACCTCCAGTCAATGTTCTAAATGCAACAAAATTGGTCACAATTCAGAAAATTGCAGAATGAATGTAAGATGCTATGTTTGTGGAAGATTTGGACACTTATCTAATCAATGCAGAACACATACTAGCATAGGATATGGAAAAGCTATTCAGAAAAATAATGTGACTTGTTATGCTTGTAACAAGATTGGACATATTGCAAAATTTTGTAGAAGTAAGGTATCATCGACAAATAACAAAGGACCCAGTTTGAAAGGTAAAGAGAAGGTTGATGAGGTAAAGCAAGAATTTTCAAAACAATGGATTAGAAAGCCAGATTAGAATGTTAACGAAGTTATTCCTTCACTGGTAGAATAGAGTATCACTCCACCAACAAGATATTCTTCATCTAACTGAAAAGAAATACCTTGGGGGTATGGCAACAAATTGAAAACATGCTAGTTTACCCTCGATTGATGGTAAGAAGATGAAATGCTTCTTTACCGACAAATGAGTTAAGTTTTCACTTAACCGGTAGACATTTATTATGGTAGTTGAAGGAAATGACATTATAAAGCAAGTGTTTTTCACTCTTTCTCACTCACTGAGCATTCAAATTTCCTTAGAGTACAAAAAACCCAAGTGAAGGCATCCACAATGAAGTGAAGCAAATCATTCAAGCATTCAAACCTAAAGGAAGATTAAGGTATTTATATAATGGCTTCCTCCTCTGCACCTGAATTCATTGCAAACCCTATTGTAATTGAAGTGGTTAAACGCTCTAGGCCCATATTTAAGATAATACCTAAAGTAGCGAAGAAGGATGATACCCTAGGAGCATTTTCTAAAATACCCAAAGGAGTTGCTTATGTTGAACACCCTAGGATTTACATACATTGTCATATTGAGGAACTTGGTGCTAATGAGATTGTGAACATGTATAGGATTGTAATCTATGATGAGAATAGTAATGTGAAACTGGAACACAAGATAATTGAAACCCTAGGTTTTATGGAGATACTTAGCATTCCTGATTTTCCCAAGGAAGTTATAAGGATTGTACTTAGCAGAGTTCATGGGGAGTTCTTTTGGCTAGATTCCATCCATAAGATAACAAAAGAAGCACTTAGGGTAGTGACTAGCTTACCTTCCACCGGTAGCAGACCAGAAAAAGGAAAGAAGGTCTCTAACAACACTGTGATGATCCTAACTGATGCAACATATGACAACAGATCCTTGAGAGTCAATGATGTGAAGGATATCAATGTAAGATTCATTAGAATGATTCTAGGATACAAGACTACACATGCCAACAGACTAAACCCTGTTTCTAGTTTATGTATCAAAAGTTCTTATGACATGGTAAACAATAATGCAAAAATTGACATATGTGAATGGCTAAAGGATGAACTAATTGACAATATGAAGAAAATTAAAGGTGATAAGAAAGGCACATGCAGATTTGGCAACTTACTTGTATGTCTATTGCTATACATCACTAAGGAAGTTCCCGGTATAGGTAGAAAAGAATTTGGTTTTGACATACCGGTAGGAAAACAACTTTTGGATATCTTTAACAACATGGGAGATGACAGGGAGAAGAACATAATTGAACACTTTCAGGCACTAAAGGCTAGAATGAAGATTAGGGAAAGACTATCTCAATCCATAGTTGACAAATACCAAAAGGAAATATGCTTTGTTATAAAGAAGGATGAAATCTGGATGGAGGCAGTGGTTCCAAGAACAATTTGGGTAACTAAAATGGGTTATGAGGCAGATGAGAACATAATAGAAACATATGCTAAAGCCCTCCTTGAAGCCTCTAGAGAACCAGTAGAAGAAGTATTTGGAAATGTAGAAACTATTGAAAGCAAAGTTCAATCACAGAAATGAATAAAGAAAACAGAAGAAACAATCAGAAAAGCAACAAGACAAGCAAAAGTAATCAAGGAATATTTGTTGAATATGACTGGTATCAAGGAGAGTGACTTGGAAGGATTACAACCAGAAACACATCTTTCATTGGTTGGTACCTTCTCTGATAGTGAAATACCGACAGAGTTTCAAAGAGTAGGAAGAAAAAGGAAACCTTCACTGGTACCCCGCTCCTACACCCAAGAGAACAAGACGGAAACAACAGGCAGTAAGGCCTCCAACAAAGAAAATGACACCTAGGAAGAAGAAGGAAAAAAAAGTTATTCCTCCACTTGAAAATCTTCTAAATGAAATTACTAAAGATGGAAACTTGTCAAATATTAGCAAGTCATATAACACTTTCACTAATGAGGAAAAGGAAAGTATAGAAAACAGTGTTACTTTACACCTAGACATTTACAAGAAATTTTTGATAGAAGTTGTAGATGATCTACCAAGTGACTTGTATAGAAGATTAGATGCAAAAAGGTTAGCAATTGTGGAACTAGATAAGAAGATTAAGGTAGAAAACTACTTGCAGTTCACCCAGTAAAATCAACAGAAGAAATTGATGAACTGATAAGTGAGGCAAACAGGATTGTATTTTCCACCAGTCACCAGCATGTAGCTTTAATGGCAGGTAGAGCGAATGAGATCACTAAAGAAAAAATGGACAAATGGGATATTTTCTTTGTGGAAAAGGAAAAGCAAGGAGAGCTTAAAAGACCAAAGACTTTCAGAGTCAACCAATGGAAAAGGATAAAGGTAAAGGCAAGATAGGTGGTCCTCTGAGCATAAAAGTAACAGATAACTTGCCCCCACCTCCTTCTGATACTCCACCAGTTGAAACTGTTGATACACCACTGGTAACAGATAATGTTGAGAGTATGGAGACAACACATGGAGACACCAATCCTGATTCAAAGGTGTTATATACAATGAATATTGACACACAAGAATTAAACATTGTGGTTGATAAGAAAACTGTTGAGAAGAAAGATGTGGCAACTGAGCCACCAGCAAAGAACATTGTTGTAGAGATACATGTTGAGGATACAATTGGAAATGTTGAGATTGGGATTGAAACACATACTAGACAATCCACTGATCCCCTAGATACTGGAAAGACATATACCACTGATGTACACACTGAGAAGCCTACTGAGTCAGAGCAACTGGTAGATAATACTGAGACACAATTAGAGAAACCGGCAATGGAAAGCACAACGACAGTGCCACTGACAACAATTGAGAAACCCAAACCTTTGCTAGTTGAGATGCAGACTCAAACTGACCTACCTAAGGTCAACATAAGCAAAGAGGTTACTCACATCGGCAGATTGTAGATTGTTAAGGTAGTTGGACAGTCATCTAGTTCCTCCTTAACATAATTTAGACCGACAAATGTAATAGAGGTATTACTAGATTCCATCAAGAAAATCACAGAGTGTAATGCATGGGCATATATGGCTATTGATGACACAATTCCTATATTGAAATTGATAGCACCCAAGTGCAATGTGGAAAATAAAGATTCTTTGAGCCAATTAGACACATTGTCTAAAAACATAACCGACAATCTTCTAACAGTTGATCAAATTAATGAGGAGACTTTCAGTGAGAAAATGAATAAAGGGAAAGAAAAATTCTTTGAAGAGTCAATAAAGAGATGCAAGGATCACATCGATACATTATTACCGGCACTAGGAAAAACAATAATGGACTTTAAGAAGTTGTACATGGATTCATGCAAGACAAACATTTTAACAGAGGACATAGATAAAGAGATCAGCAGAGCACAAAAGGGAAATAAATGATATTGCTGATAATCTCATAGGTTCATCATAACCCATATCGGTAATAGAGAAGGAAATTGCAGGCTTTGAAGAGAAAATTGAAAAATTTGAAAAAGATAAGGAGAGATTAAAGTTTAAAGCTAAGGAACACAAATGTAGATTAGGTCTGAAACTAGACATCCTCATCTCTTTGAGAAAAGAGATTTCTAAGGCACTTGTTCTAGGACTTAAGACACCAGAAGAGAAAATGCACATACTCATCGGTACCATCCAAAGGACATAAACAACATTGAAGGATAGTGAAATGTTCAGTAACAACTTAAATTTTGCACTAGCATATCTATATCAGATTGTAACCCACCGGTTACAAGGATCCAGCTGAGAACTACACTCAGTTGACATTTTTGACAACCTTTGTCATTGATGTCAAAGGGGGAGTAGTAGGAATGAGAAAAATGATAATAGAAGAAATCATCTGCTCAGGGGGAGCACACAGTTTTGGTAAGACAGTTTTGGCAAGATTTTTTGGACAACACATTTTGGATACAATTTTGACTTTTTCTCATGAGTGTTGCCATCAATGCCAAAGGGGGAGATTGTTGGCAAATGCACACTCCAATAAGAAATTGTAGGTGATTGAAGGTATTGTCATTGATGACAACCTTGCAATCCTATGGCACCGGTAGGCACCGACACTGACAGATAGTTTACCGGCAATAACAAAGATGATTACTAGCACCCCAGTCGACAAGATTTTGTTTATTACATTTTGTATTTAATTATAATATCTTTTTGTAATCCAACAAGACGAATTGTAATAGGACTCATATATAAGTATGAGATCTTGTAGATCATTTAGGATATGTGGACATGGTCAGATTATTGCAGAAGTAATATGCTAATATTAAGGTAGATTTTGGAGTAAGGTTTATGGTTATTTTGTGAGCTTAAACTGGTACTGAACCTGGCATAGCAGATGCTGAATCAAAGCAGTACATGATATTGGATTTGCATAATCCATTTTTATAAGTCAGTGAGACTTCCCTTTTTGTAATTAAGAAGTGAGCTTTAGGTAGTTGGCCTTCCTGCATGCGCAGGCCCCTATTGTAAGTAATATTCATTTATTGGCCAGTGAGTGAATATTGTGGGTCACAAATCCCACCGAGGTTTTTCCCACACCAGTTTTCCTTGTTAAAAATATTGTGTTATGGTGTGCTCTCTGTGTTGTGGTTATTGTTCTTATTTACTACATTAATTCTTGTTTACCAGTACACTATTTTGGAATGGAATTTTTTTAATAAGATTAGAAAATATTTAAACTGGCCAGATACTGATTCACCACCACCCCCCCCTCTCAATATCTTTTGGAATCCTAACAGAAAATTAATCCAAGCACTATGTTGGGTTCACTAAAATGTAATGGGAAAAATAGGTGTTTATAAGTTTAGGCATGTAAACAAGATCTATTTCTAAAAAATTACTTTGGAGAGGAGTGAGATCAATAGATTCAACCTCAATTGTATTAAAAGGGTTGAATCTTGATTAAATATCACTCTTTTGTTTTGGGGGAATCAAATATTGAAAATATGAAAATTGAAAGCTAGATCTAGGGTTAAAGATGGAAAATTAACATAAATGAACATGAACAAATATTTATAGGTTTGATATAAAGTTGTAAGTACAAATATGAGATGAGATGAGAGAGATGAATGGAACCGATGACTGGAATATGAGCCTAAAAGAGTAGGTCAATGGAGCTATGAATGACCCTATCCTCAGAATGTTGGATGTACTGAATTTTATCTTTCTGAAACTAGAATGCTGCTCAAAATCTACACCAGTATATTCATGGGAAATTCATCGATCAAAGGAGTGTGGAGTTACCTTATCTTTCACTTTTCACACCTACAAAAGCTAGATTTGATTGTCCCTATCTTGTCAAGGAGGAAAAATGGGAATTGGGGTTTTACTAAGTAAATCCACTAAATAACCTAATTAACACCATTACATTGAAAGGGGGTTGAACCCAATCGATCTAGGATCAATCCTAATGAGGAAAGGTTTGAGATTCAGATTAGATTCAACTGGTTAGGGTTAATTATCCTCTTTCTTAGTTGAATTTGTAATTTATTTATGAAATTAGGGAAAAACCATGAATAATTAAAGTAAACTGATAGAAACAATAAGCTATAGATGTCCCAAGGAGCCACCAATGGAGATTTGGGAAAAAGAAGATGATTAGGACTTGTTCTCAAAATTTTGGATTAAATTTTAGGACCTGGTAGCACAAATCCTCCATGGTCCTTCGAATTTTCTTTCGTCAAAAGATGAACTTGTTTGTCGTTGTCAACATTACCATATTCCCTAAATACAACTCCAACACCTATTTCTTGCACACACAAAGCGAAATATGTTGGGAATATGGGTTTGCCTTAGGTCAAACCCCAATTTTGGAATTAACCATGAAACTGAATTGATAAATGTAATGAAATATTGTAATGAAATACTTTCCTTTTGAGAGAAAGGTTGAAAATGTTTGAAACAATAATGTATAACTTGATGAAGTTTTGTTTGACCTTCACACAAATATTTTAGGGTTTCGTGTAGGATGTCTTCATAAAACATTGATCGTGGATGCCATTTTTAATACTTGAACTTGACTTGACTTCTACTACTCCAATGCTTAATGAATGACTGGTTTCTTGCTCACTTAAACTAAATTAGGGTCATAAGTTTTCCTCATCAAATAGTTAGGTTCTAAATGAGAGGGGTAGACTTCCTTTTATACTTGTTTTCTCATAATATAAATTTAATTTTTGAAACAGGTCGACACAGGACCCAATCCTACTCATGTAGTGCCCCTCCCTGATTCATCTTTCTTTTATGCATCGATAGACTTATTGATCTAGTTTAGACTTATTATGATACTTTTGATTGATACTTATGGCTCTATTTGTTGGAAATTGCATATTGACAGTTGGCATATTATGGTTTCATGTGGATGATGATATGTATATTCAGGACTATTATGATTGGACATATTCTGGATATTTGTGAGCACTCATTATATGTTGTGGAGGATTTTTTTTTCTTATGATGATATCATTTTATGTGCTAACCCTACTTCATTATTTATGGGGTATGTTGATGTTATTGATAATTCTATGGTTGCCATGATTGTATTGTTGTTGTATTCATGAAAGAGACGATGTTATACCACTTGTTTACGATAAAGGTGTGATGTTGCAATTCTCTTTCACCTGTCTAATTATTTCATGTTATATGCAATATATATGTGATGTTAAATTAAATATTTAATTAATTTGATCCTTTCTACATAATTAATTTATCTAATTATGTTTATTCTTATTCCCATTCTTCTTAAAATCAATTAAATTTAATTTAATTAATTTTATCACTATAGTCCAATAGTTAATTTATCAATAAATTAATTATTTCCCCATTCTTCTAAAGTCCTTCTTGTTGGATATTAGATATGTTGGAATGTGTTGTTGTCATGATGTCAACATATTCCTGTGTTGTAGAGAATTGGTTTGTTGTAGTGAGTTGTTTAGATGATCTGTCGCAGATGTGTTGATGTGGTTTAATGGGTTTTGAGATACTTATCTCTAGTTGATTCACTATGAGTTTCATGTTTCTATAAGGTGATCTAATCGAGTTATGTGGTCTAGTGTGATGGTTGGTTTTTCAATGTTCAGTGTTGCAGAAATACCATAACTCTGGCTGGTTTTGATCCATATTGCTCCAGAATGATTATATCTCGAGTTGCGGATTTTGGAGAGTGTTTGGGACATTTATGTGTGTCCTATAATCCGGTGGTTCATGATTTGGAACTTCACAAGCATATCTTTCAGTTTATCAGTCGGTGTTCTCAAGCTCCGGTGATGGTATAATGATGAATCTTGTTATCCGAGTTGTTCCTGTGATTGTGGTGGAATTCATGTTCCTTGTTGATTTTCTATGATAGTTTTCTGTGTGTTTGATGATTTGTATTGATCATGGTGAGCGTTATTGAATATTTTATTGGTTTGGTGGTATTCTTCGTGTTGTGCGACATATTCAGTGGTGTAACGTGTTGCGGATGATCTTGGTGAATTATTTGATTGTGTTCCATGTTTGAAGATTTGATTTGGATCCATGTTATTTCCTTTCTAATATTGTATTGTTCTGGTTATGGATTTATGCATCATGTGATGTAATTTTGTAAATAGGTCTTATGTGTTGAGCCGACCTTAAGGTTAAGGTTGATGACTTGTATAAATAAGTATTGTAATCATGTTAGTTGTGTGTTTGTGGTTATGTTTATGATCTAAGAGTATTTTGTATGTGCAAACAAGCGAATTTATCATTCATTACTGTGGAGAAGAGCATAGAAGAGTTGTTGTGCAGACAATGTGCTTAACTAGAACTGTAATTAGGCATTTGGAGATGCTATTCTTTCATTTCATGTAATTTGAATTGTTGTCTGATATTTGTAAGACAGTGAACCTTCCTATGGGTTGTAGCCCTTCTTGTTTTTGAGCAGTGAGCTCTAGGAAATTTTCCTAAATGCATGCCATTCCCCATTGTAATATTTACACATACTATTGTCGAGTATCATCATATTGTGGGTAGGTTCCCACCGTGGTTTTTTCATTAATAGGGTTTTTCATGTCAAAAATCCATGTGTTATGTGTGTTGTTGATGTTGTGTTTATCTTTTCTATTGTTGTTCCTAATTAGATCTGAAGTTGTTAATTTGGTTGAGTTTGGTGAAAACTGATTCACCTCCCCTCTCAGTTTTTCTGCATTGTTTTTGTCGTACTATCAACAATTGGTATCAAAGCTAAATCCTCTGGAAGGAGATTGACTTCTTGAGGAGATCCAGGATGGAATCTATTGTTTTCATGGAGAGTCTAACATTTGATGGAACTAAGTACTCTATATGGAAGAACCAGATGGAAGTGCACTTGAATTGTCTTGGAGAAGATTATTGGAAGATTACAAAGAATGCATACATTGATCCTGTGAATGGTCATGTTACTGCACAACTGAGATCAAAGATGTTGAACATAATATAAGAGCAAAGGAAGAATTAATGAGTGCCCTGACTGATGCAGAAATGACTAATATGATGAGATTGTAGACTGCACATGAGATTTGGGTGAAACTTGAAACCCTGTATGAAGGAGACAAACATGTGAAAGTTGCTAAGTTGCAAAGCTTGAAAAGAAATTATGAGATGCTGAAGATGTGAGAAGATGAGAATATTTCATCCTTTATGGCTAAAGTGAATGATCTTGTGTTGAATATTAGATGTGTCGATGGAGTTCTTGAAGAAGATGAGATTGTGGCTAAAGTGTTGAGATCTTTGCCTCCTATTTATAAACATAAAGTTATTGTTATTAATGAGATCCAGATTGTGACAACTATGACAAGAGATATGTTGGTTGGTAAGCTTGCTTCTTTTGAATTGAGCGAACTTGGTGAACCACATGGTAAAACCAAGACTGTATTTAAAGATATTGTATCCGGAAAGCAAAAGTATGATCCGAGAGAAAGTTCAACTAGAATTTCTAGATATGAAAGAGAAATGAGAGAGATGGAAGAATATGAAAGAGAATTGGGAGAACTTTAAGAAATTATTGCTAAAAGATTGCATAAGGGAGTTGATAAGTATGAAGGAAAGTTATCTTTGAAATTTTTTTCTTGCAATAAGATTGGTCATCTTTCTTCTAGGTGTCCTGAAAGAGCAAAAAGATTGTCAAAGTATGATAAGCCTTACAAGCCTAGCCAGAAGTATAGATATCAGAAGAAGTTTTATTATCTCGCTAATGAATGTGTAACAGATGAGGATTTTGAGAAAGATAATTTTGAAGATTAATTTGTGTCATTGCTATCAAGGAAGATGATCCCGTATCTACTGATTCTACAAGTTGTACTATTGAAGAGAAAGCTTTGGCTACTAAAATTGATGAGAAAGTTGAATGGTTGATTGACAGTGGTTGTTCACATCATATGACAAGTGATAAAGGTAAATTTTTAAATATGGAGAAGTATGATGGCGGTGTAGTAAGATTTGGAGACAACAAAGCTTGTGTAATCTGTGGTAGAGGTTCTATTTCTCTTGATGGTAAATATAATACTGATTAAGTTTTATATGTTGAAGGTTTGAAGCATAACCTTTTGACTATTGGATAGATTGTTGATAAGGGATATGATTTGAAATTTAAGAATGGGAAATGTAAGATCTTGAATAGCTCCGGTATAGAGATTGCATCAGGTACTAAGACAAAAGGTAATATCTTTCATTTGAATGTTGGCGAGAAAACTTGTTTGATTGCTCAGATTGATGAGAGCTGGTTGTGGCATAGAAGGATGTTTCATGTTAATTTTAACTGCATGATTAAGATAAGTTCTACTCAAGCTATTAGAGATTTGCCTAAGATTGTGAAGCCTACTAATGGAGTATGTAAAGAATGTCAATTGGGAAAGAAAACAAGAATTTCATTCAAGAGACAATTGTATACATCTAATGGATTGTTAGATCTTGTGCATACTGATTTATGTGGACCTTCTAGAGTGAGAAGCCTAGAAGGAGACATATACTTTATGTTGCTAATTGATGACTATTCTAGAATGATGTGGGTCACTTTTCTAAGGGACAAATCTGAAGCATTGGACAAGTTCATAATATTCAAAGCTAGAGTGGAGATAGAGATAGGACTGAATCTGGAGTATCTAAGGTCTGACAGAGGTGGATAATTCACCTCTCATGAGTTTAATTCCTTTTATGAAGAGAATGGAATCAGAAGACAATTATCTTCTATGAGAACCCCTCAACAGAATGGAGTTGTTGAAAGGAAGAACAAAACAATTTTGGATGTTGCTAGAACTATGATGATTGAAGGAAATGTTCCGCATATCTATTAGAGAGAAATCATTAGCACTATTGTATACACATTCAACAAGGTGCATATAAAAGGTGATTTCTGTAAGACCCCTTATGAACTATGGTTTGGTCATGTTCCTGCAGTTAGATATTTAAGAATCTTTGGAAGCAAATGTTATATCAATAGAGATGAGGATATAGGAAAATTTGATACAAGATGTGATGAAGGAATCCTTTTGGGATATTCACTAAGAGCAAAGCCTACCGGTGTAACAACAAGAGACTAAGAAACACAGTGAAGAGTGTGAATGTGAAGGTTGATGAGAATCATGAGAAGCAAAACAGAGCATGTAGATATGAGTTTGATGATCAAGATGTTACTTCAAAGCAAGTGTCAAATGAGAACATGAAGTAGAGTGATCCAGAGGAGATAGTAATTCAAGATGTTGTTGTTGGTGAAGAAGTTCAAGAGCCTGAAAATCAAAATAATCAAAAGACCCCGAGGTATGTAAGATTGTATCATTCAAAGAATCAAATTATTGGTGATAAAAATAAAGGTGTGATGACCAGGAGAAGGATTGTTGCTGAAGAGACATGTTTGATTTCTAAGATTGAACCTAAAGATGTTGTTGAAGCCTGTAAAGATGAAAATTGGATAAAAGCTATGGAAGAAGAGTTAGATCAGATTGAAAAGAGTTGAACATGAGAATTTGTTGCGAGTCCTAAGGACAAGAATGTAATTGGTACTAAATGGGTGTTTAGGAATAAGTTGAATGAAAATGGACAAGTTGTTAGAAACAAATCAAGATTGGTATGTAAGGGATATTCACAAATGGAAGGTATTGATTTTGAGGAGACTTTTTCTCTAGTAACTAGAATTGAAGCTGTTAGACTATTTCTTCCATATGTTGCTCATAAGAAATTCAAGGTATATTAGATGGATGTGAAGTCAACATTTTTGATGAGTTGGAAGAAGTCTACATTGAGAAACCAACTAGATTTTCATTTACAGATGAAGAAGACATGGCATGTAGATTGAGGAAAGTGTTGTATGGACTTAAACAAACCCCTAGATCTTAGTATGACAAGTTGGACAGGTATATGATGAAATTGGGATTCCATAAAGGTACTGCTGATAGTAATTTGTACTTCAAGATTGATAATGACAATATTCTAATTATTGAAGTATTTGTTTATGACATTATTTTTGGAGGAGGTGATGATTTGAGTAAGAAATTTTCTGATGATATGTAAAAAGAATTTGAGATGTCTATGATAGGTTAGATGAAATTCTTTCTTGGATTGCAAATCATACAGATTGACAAAGCATTTTCATATCTCAATCTAAATATGTGAAATAATTGTTGAAGAAGTTTGGGTTAGATGACTCCACACCTGTTGGAACTCCTATGTTGTCCGGATGCAAGATGATGAATCTCCAAAGGCTAATCGGACCCTATATAGATCTATGATTGGTGGACTGCTTTATTTGACTCAGACTAGACTTGACATTATGAATGTTGTATGTCTTGTTGCAAGATTTCAAGTTGATCCTAAGGAAAGTCATGTTACTGCTATGAAGAGGATATTCAAATATTTGAAGGGAATGGTTGATTATGGTCTATGGTATCCGAAGGATGATGATTTCACTTTAAATGCTTATACTGATGCTGATTGGGTAGGTGATGTTGATGATTAGAAGAGCACTATCAGTGGAGTATTCTTTCTAGGAAATAAGTTGGTTTCTTGGACAAGTAAAAAAAAAGATGCTATATCTTTATCTACTGCAGAAGTTGAATACATTGTTGTTGCTTGCAACTTTACTCAGGTTGTTTGGATGAAGCAGATGTTGAAGGATATTAGAGTTATTTATGATGAGCCTAGTATTATATACTGTGATAATGATAAGTCGATAATTTGACATGTTTTTTATCATGACTCTTAGGTTTTTTGGCATCTTTTGGGTTGCATTGTGATAGTAAAGTATTGTGAATTGACTATATGTAATCCATGTTTTAAAACTAAACTTATGAAATCATATTTGAACTTTGTCGGTTAATTCCTATAGCCATGCCAATTTATTCCTGCAGCCAAATGATTTGTCAATGTGATATGTGGATTATTTAAGATAATGTCATATGTGAGTTAATGAATGTATTAATTGAGTAAGATACATATGCATGTCCTTGTATGTTGTTTTTGTTTTAGTGTAGATAATAATTGATGTTGTGGTGGATGATTTTCTTTCGCGCCTAAGGACTAGAGAATCACGTTCATATAACTGGAGATCAACCTGAAGGGGATTCAAGCAAGCGCAATGTATGGCATAATCGGAGCAATTGTACTTCACCATGAGAGTTTAACTCTTGTGCATATTGAATTCACAAAATATTGCTTTGGCATGCAAAGACTATGGTTCGGTTTCAGGATCTATGGTTCCTGCAGCCAAGCCCTCAGTTATCTCCTTCATCTGACAATAACCCACCTCTTCTTCTGGGCGTAACTTGAGTTGTCCATTGTAGTTGATCTTTTCTTTATAATAAGTTCTTCCTTCTTTCTTAGAGTTAGACAAGATGGAAAGGAATTGAGCAGAGTTTTTACAAGTATTATGAATTTTCTCTTTTAGAATGTGTAATCATTTTCAAGAAGAAATGAATAAAAAATATGTTGTTTTGATCTGTTAAAAGTATTTTGCTGGAAGTTTGATATCACTCATCTAAGGGGGCCCACTTGGTGAGTGATCCTGTGTTTATGATCATTGAAGTTAGTTTTTACTTAGTTGCAGTAGAAGTTTATGACTGGATTGTTCCTGCAACCACTGGAAATAGATCCACTGACTGTTCCTGCAGCCAAGACAGAATGGTGTGATTTTTGTTATTTTCATTAGATCATTCCAGCAGTATTTTGTGAAGCTTTCATGTAGTCTTTTATGATTTCCATTCCTACCTTTCCTTTCTGCATAATGTTAGTTACTATAGTAATGCAGAATAATCATTTAAGGAGCTTAGTGCATATATATTGCAGACCCATTTCAAGTTTTATGTTCCTGGATTGACAACTAAATGAACACTAGCTATGAAAATAGTAAACTCTACCATATGAATTTCCAAACTTCGGATTGAGATTTTAATTAGAGGTATTATTATTATCATTATAGTTGGGGTAGACATTTTTTGGCACCACTACCGGGGATGGTGTCAAGCTAAAAACCTTTTATGATTATTTTAGTTTCTAGTTAATTGTTTGAAATTTCATGAATTTGCATGCATAATAGAAGAAGAGATGCCAGAGGTAGATTTCTGCCCACTCATCCTACTCATACAAAAGATAATTTCCCAGATATAAACCCTTTTGCTAAACTATATCAAGTCCCATAGAATTTGAAACACCCTGAGTCTAAATTTCCAGAAGGTAGTCTTCAGTTCCTTTTTGGTCCACAAGAAAAAGAATTTCCTATGGTAACAACCCCCACAAGTCCAATGCAAGGGAACCCACCTCCTGTTGGGAATAATCCACCACCACCACCTGGTCCAACATTTGAGTTTCCCATCTCTGACCAGCATGATAATGCTAACCTCAAGAACATTCTGACATCTTCACTTCCTAAATTCTATGGGTTGGTGACAGAGGATCCGGATACATTTCTGTTTGAGTTTGATGTTCTCTATAGGAGTTTTGACTATACTACAGATGCCCATAGACTCAAAAAATTTCCAACCACTTTGAAGGAGTCATCCTTGAGATGGTTTATGAGCTTGGGTAGTAGATGGTTTATGATTGTTTCTTGAAAAATACAAAGATTATTGTAGAGGCACTGATCACCATGGGGATGATATCTTTAGAATGACACAAACTAAAGATGAGAGCCTTGAGGATTATCTGGAAAGGTTTTTGTTCAGTGTCAAGAAGTCCAAGCATAGTATTCTGAATGAAGATTCCTTCAAATTGATATTCTTGAGGGGAATCAGTGATGAATGCACCGATTCCTTAGATCTTATGGGAGGAGGTGACATTACACAATCTACTTGGGCTAAAATAGGACAAATTTGCAAGAAGTATTCCAGATCTACTTCTAAGAAGAATAGGAGATTTAAGCTAGGGGCATCATCAGCATCTGGAACTAGAGTTTCTAGATTGGAACTTAGCCATCTATTAAAAGATTTCAAGGAGGACATTATAAACAATATGACTACTCAGTTGGATACATTGGCAGCTAAGAAGAAGCATGAGGAAGCTGATGCATTTCTTGCAGAATCCTATCCTTATTGCAAGCAACAGAAGAAAGATTGCAGATGTAAGATGGTTGTAAATGTTGAAGTACTTGATTTCAAACCAATTCAAGGTGAGGATGAACAAGTCTTCTATGTTGCTCAAAGAAGACCAAATTTTCAAAGATAAGGTATGCCACCTGATCCACTTTCCTTTTCTGGTTATAGTGGTAATTCTTATGCACCAAATAACCAATGGCAACCACAGTATTCTCAAAATTTTGGTAACTATCCACATTGGAATGGATCACAAGGCCAAGGACAGCAATTTGCTAATCAAATTCCCCAGTGGCAGTAACCACAGGAAAACTGGTATCCACCTTAGGGTTCAGGGAACCAGTTTCAAGGGAATTGGCAACCTACCTCTCAATGGAGGGGAAACCCATCATGGCCATCCCAATATTCTGGATATCAGCCCCCTACTCAGCAACCACAACCTCCTGCTTTAATGCCTCCTCCTGCAGCTATAGTTGTACCTCCCAAGCCAATGCAGCTGCCTACTCAACCGTTTCCTAATCCAAATATCAAATCTCAACAACAACAACAAGCTTATTCAGCTGATGCTAATCAATACCTAGTCTATTCTTTATCACTAGATGATATTCACCTCCAATCTGGGACAACTCTACCTAATCCCTCTCATCCGGTTATTACTGAAGTACAAGAAGAGCAGCCAATCTCTGATCCTAAAGATATAATACCTCAGAATTAAATATTATCACCATTTCCCCATAGACTGAAAGACAAAGAAGTTTCCACTGAACAACAACAAGGCTTTGATATTCTTGATCACCTGAAACACATTTGTGTTAAAATTCCATTGTTTCAAGCAATAAAGGATGTCCCTATATATGGTAAGGCATTGAGAGAAGCATGCTTAAAGAAACCTAGCAGAAAGAAAAAAGATTCACAAACAGTTCATGTTATGGGTCAATTGGCTGGTATTATGTTAGGAAAAATTGTTATTCCAAAGTATTCTGATCCAGGTAGTCCTATTGTGAGTATAGTCATTAATGGCAGTCAAATAAAAAATGTTTTAGTTGATCTAGGGGCAGCCATTAATGTAATGACAAGAGAAGTAATGAAACATCTAGAGATTGATAGTTTAAGGGCTACACCCACAGTTCTCCAACTTGTTGATGGCTCTGCAGTAAGACCTGATGGTATCATAGAAGATATAGTAGTTACTCTAGATTCTTGGGAATATCCTGTAGACTTTATGATTTTATCTCCAAAAGCAACATTGGGGGGATATCCATTCATTTTGAGAAGACCATGGCTTGCCACAACTAATGCATATATTGGGTGTAGATCAGGAGACATGACTATTTAGAATGGCAATTCCACAAAAACATTAGACTTGTATTCCCCAGCACAACCTCAGCTTAAGCAGCAGTAGGTTGTTTGACCTATTTTAGGAGAGGAATCTGAAGAAATTGACTCTATTAATCACCTTATGATGATTAATTGAGTGCCACTCATGCAGTTATATGATGAAGAATCAATTCTTTATAAGGTCCTGATAAATGAATTAATAGAAGACCAAGAATTGTAGGAATTGGTTCCGAATATTGCAGGTTTGGACTTTCTTGCAGCCACTGATATTTTTCATACCTTGTTGCCGCAAGAATTGTCTTATTCTCATTTTTCTGATATAAATCAGATTGATCTTACTATCAAGATAGAGGTGGAATTGAATAAATATTTGAACATCAATAAGAATATAGCAGATACTCAAAAGGATAGCCTAGTAGACTTGTTGAAACTCCACATAAATGCTTTTGCATGGGATTACAAGGATATGAATGGAATTGATCCAGCAGTTTGTACTCATTGCATTTACATAAAGGATGAGTGTTGCCCCCTCAGACAACCTCGAAGAAGAGTCAACCCTGCCTTAAAGGAGACAGTTAAAGAAGAATTGTAAAAATTGTTGAAAGTTGGGTTTATCTATCCTATCTCTGACAGTCAATGGGTATCACCTTTAGTGATAGTTCTTAAAAAGGGAGGCAAATGGAGAGTATGTGTTGATTATAGAGCCTCGAACTTAGCCACAAGGAAGGATCATTTTCCGCTGCCATTTGTGGATCAGGTATTGGATTCTCTTGCTGGTAAGAGATATTTTTCATTCCTGGATGGATTTAGTGGCTATAATCAGATACAAATAGCTCTTGAGGATCAGGAGAAAACAACATTTACTTTCCCATGGGGCATGTATGCATATTCTATTCTTCCTTTTGGGTTGTGTAATGCTCCAGCCACTTTTCAAAGGGTAGTGATCACTATTTTTTCTGATATTTCTCAAGATATTATGGAAATTTACATGGATGACTTTACAACTTATGGCTCTGAATTTGATTAAGCATTAGGTAATTTGAAGAAATTTTTTCAATGGTGTGAAGACTACAACTTGTCTCTAAACAGTGAGAAGTGTTACATTATGATGGAAGAAGGAATAGTCCTTGGTCATCATATATCTGTACAAGGCATACAAGTGGATCCAACAAAGATTGAGGTTATTCAGCACATTAATGACCCTGTGAAGCAGAAAGATGTGAGAAGTTTTCTTGGCCATGCTGGATACTACAGAAGGTTTATCAAAGATTTCAACAAAACTGCAAGTCCCTTATATTCACTGCTTATTAAAGATGCAGAATTTAAATAGACCTCGGCATGTAATGAAGCTTTTTTAAAGCTTAAGCATGCTTTGACTCAAGCACCAGTTCTAAAAAGACCAAATTGGTCTCTACCATTCCAAATCCATACTGATGCATCTGATTATGTCGTAAGCAGTGCTGGGACAAAAAGTTGACAAGTTGGAAAATGCAATATATTATATCAACAAGAATTTGCAGGGACATGAATTGAATTATACTGTTACTGACAAGGAAATGCTAGTTGTCATATATGCCCTTAACAAGTTTAGACACTATATTACAGGGTATCCCATATTTGTGCATACAGATCATACTGCAATTAGATATTTCATGAATAATCCATCAATCACCAGTAGACTGGCTTGCTGGTTATTGTTGATGCAGGAATTTGATATCACAGTTGTTGATAAGCCAAGGAAGTCTAATGTTGTTGCAGATTATCTTTCACATCTTCAATTGCAGGAAGATTCTACAATGATAGATGACACTTTTCCAGATGAGCATTTGTTTCTCATACGGGCTCATACTCCATGGTATGTTGATATTGTCAACTATTTAGCTACAGCTAAGATGCCAATTTCTTTTTCTCCTAAGGAAAGAAGGTTGCTAGTCGGAAAATTTTTTTAACTTTTCATGGATTGTTGATTGTCTATTTTATACTAGACCTGACCAAGTCATATGAAGATGTGTCAGAGAAGATGAAACATATGACATCTTGGTTGCATGTCATGATGAGCCATGTGGAGGTCATTTTGTTGCCAAAAGGACAACACTGAAAATACTCAATACCAGATACTATTGGTCTAAATTACACAAAGATACAGCTCAGTACACAAGGAAATGTGATAGATATCAGCAAATGGGAAAACCTATAAAATATGATGAGATGCCACTATATCCTCAAATATTTGTTACACCATTTGACAAGTGGGGATTAGATTTTGTTGGCCCCATTGATCCACCTTCTAATGGCAAATCTTATATCTTGGTATGTACAGACTATGTAACAAAATTGGTAGAAGCTAGAGCTATGCAACATGGAAGAGATAATAAGGTGGCTGAGTTTCTCTATGAAGAAATATTTACAAGGTATGGAGTACCAAGGGAAATTGTCTCAGATCGGGGACCTCAATTTACATCAACATTGATAAAAGCTTTGGTCAATGAATACAATATAAGACACAGGAAATCTACTCCATATCATCCACAGTGTAATGGACTGTTGGAAATATGGATGGAGTAACTGAGAGGGGAGGGGTGAATCAGTTACCACAAAAATAAATCCATAAATCCCTTAGATGTCTTAAATATAAACTGCTGAAACTCGGTAAATTAACTTATCAGTGTTTATTAAACATTAACATGCATAAAACAAGTAACATGAACACAAGTAACACCAGCTATAACGTGGAAACCCAATTTTGGGAAAACCACCAATGTAACTAGCTACTGATTTTCACTCTTCTGAAGTGAGCCCTGTTAGGAGCCAACCCTGTTAAAGGTTACAAAACACACTGTAAGGTGTGACCCTGTTAGAGGATTTGATCACCCTGCTAGGAGTGGGCTTGTGAAAGGTCTTAAGAACAATTCAACCGAATTGTCACCTTGTCAGAGGATTTACAAAATGGTTGTTAGACCAACTCTGTTAAGAGATTTCGGTATCACTGCTACAATGGTTAGAAAGCAACAATGAAGTGATCTGAATTAAATACAACTTATCTTGCTGATACAGATCTCTGTTCTGCGCCAATAGATCCTTATTGATCACATATATCTTTTCTGCACCTCAAGGATATCACTGATCCTTCATCAGAATTCGCACATTTCTGCTCCTTCACATTTCCATACTTTTCATACATCACCACACTTCGAAATCGCAACTTGATCTCTCATATATACCATTCAGGTTACCAAGTCGGCCCAATTACAAGTTAAAATGAATATTACATAGGTCGGCTACATATACAAATTTCAATAAATAAATATTGCTTCGGTCGGCTGCATAAACATTTCACTGATGCTCGGTGAACACTGCTGATTCTTCGGTAACCAACTGAACTCGGTGAGTACTGCGAACTCGGTATAGACTGACTTTCCTTCACATATTCTTCGAAGACCGACTTAACTCGGTAAAGACTGTGAACTCGGTATAGCATACTAGAGTGCTAGGTAGACTCTGTAATTTGCTTCTCTTACCGTCTGAACTCGGTAGACTCTGTCTAACTACTTTGTCGAACATTCTGAACTTGGTAGACTCTGTCTAACTGCTTTACCGAACATTCTGAACTCGGTAGACTGATATGACATTTGTGTAACATGAAAGACAATACACAATTAAACAATTGTATCCAACAATCTCCCTCTTTGGCATTGATGGCAACACAACATGTCATAGCAGAATGAAATTTGAAAACAGGTCTTTTCTTTTATGACAGCAACATGCCAACATAACTTTCCCTTTGGATAGAGAACACTCCTTCTTTCAATAATCTCCCTCTGTGAAGTAACTTCATCTTTGGATGGTAAAACTCTCCCTCTTTATCAAACAACTCTCCCTCTTTATCTTAATGAACTTTCTTTTAAATTTTAGTAGGATATGATAGTAACTCTCCCTCTTTGACAACACATGCCAAAGACAATAAGGCTTTATCTGAGTTATAATGTACCTTTTGTACTGATTCATATGCAATATTTTCCTGATTATACTGCATCAACTAGTAGATTTTTCACTTAGGATGAGTTGATGCATCACTAAAACTTTTCTTTAGTGAATTTCAGATAGGGGAGTGACCCCTAACTTACCTCTTAGATACAAGAATGCATCCTTAGCCAATGGTTTTGTGAATATGTCAGCAATTTGTTCCTTTGTGTGAATATATTCCAATCTGATCTCCTTGTCCTGCACCAATTCTCGGACAAAATGATATTTTATTGCAATGTGCTTGGTTTTGGGATGCATTACTGGATTCTTGGACATGTCAATTGCACTTGTATTATCACAGAACATAACAATTGGTTCTTTGATTTCCATTTTCATGCCTACCAATAGCTGTTTAAACCAAACAACATTTGAACAATTTACTGCTGCAGCAACATATTCTGCTTTTGCTGTAGATTGGGATATATAGTTCTGCTTTTTGCTTGTCCAGGAAACCAATCTCTTTCCTAGAAAGAATGCTCCTCCGCTTGTACTTTTTCTATCATCAATGTTTCCTGCCCAATCAGCATCAGTAAATACTTTCAAATCAAAATTTCCTCCAAATTTGTACCATAATCCATACTCTTCAGTTCCTTTCAAATATCTCATTATTCTTTTGATTGCCGTCATGTGACTTTCTCTTGGCTTTGCTGAGAATCTTGCAACAATACCAACTGCAAGAGCAATATCTGGCCTAGTATGAACAACATACTGCAGCTTTCCAATCATAGATCTATACAGTGTTTGATCTACTTCTTGTGATTCATCTTCCTTGGTAAGCTTCAATCCAGTACACATAGGAGTTTCAACTGGTTTACAATCTTCCATACCGAACTTTTTCAGTATCTCTTTGATGTATTTTGATTGTGTAATGTAGATACCATTTTTGTTCTGTTGAATTTGAAGACCAACAAAGAATTTGATCTCACCAAACATAGACATTTCAAATTCCTTATTCATTTGTACTAAAAATTCTTTGCAAAGATCATCATTTCCTGTGAAAATAGTATCATCTACAAATATTTCTGCTAAGACAATTTTGTTATCTGATCCTTCCTTGATATACAAGCTACTATTATCATTAGTTCTTTGAAATCCAATCTGAATAAGATAGTTATGCAATCTTTCATACCATGCTCTAGGGGCTTGTTTCAGACCATACAATGCTTTATGTAATTTGCAGACCATGTCCTTCTTTTGTGGATCAACAAAACCTTCAGGTTGTTCAATATAAACCTCTTCATCCAATATACCATTAAGAAATGCAGATTTAACATCCATCTGATAAACTTTGAATCCTTTGTAGGCGGCATATGCAAGTAAGGTTATGACTCCTTCCAATCTTGCAACAGGAGCAAAAGTTTCTCCATAGTCTATTCCTTCTTATTGAGCATATCCTTTGCATACTAGTCTTGCTTTGTTTCTTGAAACTTTGCCATCTTCATTCAGTTTATTTCTGAATACCCACTTAGTTCCAATGACATTTTTATCCTTAGGTCTGGGTACAAGAGTCCATGTCTTGTTTTTCTCTATCTGTTCTATCTCTTCTTTCATAGCCTCTGTCCAACTATCATTTCCCAATGCATCTTTGACATTTCTAGGTTCAAAATCAGCAAGTAAACAAGTACTTTTCAACTTACCTCTTGTCATGGTTCCTTCAGATTTGTCTCCAATGATCTGATCTGCTGAGTGATGTCGTCTGACATACTCAGCTAATAGAGGTTTCTTGCCTTTAGAATGAATTTCATCATTGTCCTCTTGGTCCGGCTCAGTAAATATTGGCTCGGTTTCTTCAGACTCGGTAGACACTGGTTCTGGTTCATCAGACTCGGTAGATACTGGCTCGGTTTGCTCTTTCTGTAACTCAGTTACTGATGACTCGGGAGTAGAAGATTCATGATTTGCAGATGTATTTGGTATTGTATCAGGTTCAATAGACACAAATCTTCTATAATCTTCTGGTTCTCTTTTGCTTTCTTCTTCAGATCTTTCTGCAAACTCATCAACTTTCACATGTGCACTTTCTATAACTTTATGAGTAGACAAGTTCAAACATCTATATGCTTTACTCTTGCAAGAATATCTGAGGAATATACCTTCATCACCTTTCACATCAAATTTTCCTTTTCTAGATTCTTTCAAAATGTAACATTTACTTCCAAATACATTTAGGTAACTTACATTAGGTTTGTAGCCATACCATAATTCATAGGGGGTTTTGAATGAGTCCTTCTTCAGCTGTACTCGGTTCAAGGTATGAACAGCAGTGCTGATAGCTTCCTTCCAGTATTTGATAGCAATATTCTTTTCAATCATTAAGGTTCTTGCACAATCCATGATAGATCTATTCCTTCTTTCAGCTATTCCATTTTGCTCAGGAGTTCTAGGGGCTGATACTTGTCTTTTGATTCCTCTTTCAATGCAAAAGTTATTGAATTCATGAGAGATAAATTCACCTCTGTCTGACCTTAGACATTTAAGTCTTTTACCTATTTCTTTTTCTACTCTAGCCAAATACCATTTGAACTTTTCAAATGCTTCTGATTTGTTCCTTAAATACATGACAGTCATCATTCTTGAGTAATCATCAACAAAAAGAATGAAGAACTTTTCTCCAGTATAAATTTCAGTTCCTATGGGTCCACATAAATCAGTATGCACAATTTCTAATATATCTTTAGATTGATAGTTTTTGCTTTTGAAACTAGTCTTTCCCATCTTTCCAATTTGACAATTCTTACATAGACCGACCTCAGGTTTCTTTATATCTGGAATACCTCTTACTTTTCTGAATTTACTTATTTTCACTAGGTTATCAAAATTTACATGACATAACCTTTTGTGCCATAACCAACTTTCTTCAACTTGAGCAATAAAACATGAATTTTCACTTGTTTCAAGTCGGAACAAATTACCTTTTGTTTGAGTGCCTGATGCAATCAGCTTTCCTTGATTATTTAGCAGTTTGGCCTTTCCATGCGTGAATTCCACCTTGAGTCCACTATTAAGTAGCTGTGCCACACTCATCAAGTTGTGATTGAGACCTTCAACCTAGTAGGCATCATCAAATACAAGTTCTTTGGTTATAGGGATTCTACCTCTTCCTTTTATGTAGCGAGGTTCATTATTACCAAACCTTACACTACCTCCTTCATAGTCTATCAGATGTTCAAACATGGTTTTATCACCAGTCATATGATGAGAGCAACCACTGTCTATGATCCAAGTATCATTTTTGCTTATATGAGAAATAAGTGCCATCTTATCTTCCTCATCATTATCAGAATCATCTCTTATAGCAATATAAACAATTTCATCTTCACTATTATCAGAATCCTTAGCCATAAAACATGTTTTCTTACCTTTGAATGATTTGTAGTCCTTTTTGCCATTCCATTTGTGATCTTTCTTCTCATCTTTGCTCTGCTTGTTTGGGCATCTAGCAGCAATATGACCGACTTCATCACATGAAAAACAGATTAGAGGAACTTTGCCTCTGTATTTTCCTCTGCCTTTGGAATATTTCTTTGCTAGAAGAGCTTCAATTATTTCAAGATCACTGTCTGAGCTTGGTTCTGATTCATCTTCACTTTTTGACCGAGATTCCTTTTTCTTTTTGCCTTTCTCCTTGAGTGAAACCTTAGCTTCAAATGCTGATTCCATGTTTTTGGAAGCTGGAACATAGTTGTCATAGTTGTCTAACTCAAATGCAGTTAATCTTCCAACTATGGCCTCTAAATTTATCTTGTGATTTGCTTCACATCTTCTTTCCTGAATTGCAGAAACTCTGATTGCATAAATGGGTAGTAATGTTCTGAGAACTTTGCTTATGATTGTTTCCTCTGAGATATCACCTCCAGAAGCTTTGATTGCACTGACACTGGCTTTGACTCTTTCAACATATTTTGCAATATTTTCATCCTCACTCATTTTTAATTGATCAAACTGTCCTCTCAAGCTTTCTGCTTTGGCTCTTCTCACATTGTCATCACCACCATAGATATCTTTCAGCTTGTTCCACATTTCAAATGCAGTTTTGCAATCTTTGACATCATCAAACTCTTCATAGCTTAGGGCAGATGCAATGTCTATCATCATGGTGTTATGAGTCTTCTTTGCAGCAATATCAGCAACAGTTAGTGTACCAGTGGGTGTCACATATTCTATGTCAAGATGTGTCAATCCTGTATCTCCAATGGAAGCCAAATGGAGTCTCATGAGACCTTGCCATGCTGAAAAGTTATTTCTGTTTAGCCTTGGAATTTCCCTCTTGTAAGACATCTTGATCTTTAGCTTAGATCCTTGAAATCCTTCCTATAAGCACCGAAAGCTCTGATACCAATTGTTGGAAATATGGATGGAGTAACTGAGAGGGGAGGGGTGAATCAGTTACCACAAAAATAAATCCACAAGTCCCTTAGATGTCTTAAATATAAACTACTGAAACTCGGTAAATTAACTTATCAGTGTTTATTAAACATTAACATGCATAAAACAAGTAACATGAACACAAGTAACACCAGATATAACGTGGAAACCCAATTTTGGGAAAACCACCAATGTAACTAGTTACTGATTTTCACTTTTCTGAAGTGAGCCCTGTTAGGAGCCAACCCTGTTAAAGGTTACAAAACACACTGTAAGGTGTGACCCTGTTAGAGGATTTGATCACCCTGCTAGGAGTGGCCTTGTGAAAGGTCTTAAGAACAATTCAACCGAATTGTCACCTTGTCAGAGGATTTACAAAATGGTTGTTAGACCAACTCTGTTAAGAGATTTCGGTATCACTGCTACAATGGTTAGAAAGCAACAATGAAGTGATCTGAATTAAATACAACTTATCTTGCTGATACAGATCTCTGTTCTGCGCCAATAGATCCTTACTGATCACATATATCTTTTCTGTACCTCAAGGATATCACTGATCCTTCATCAGAATTCGCACATTTCTGCTCCTTCACATTTCCATACTTTTCATACATCACCACACTTCGAAATCGCAACTTGATCTCTCATATATACCATTCAGGTTACCAAGTCGACCCAATTACAAGTTAAAATGAATATTACATAGGTCGGCTACATATACAAATTTCAATAAATAAATATTGCTTCGGTCGGCTGCATAAACATTTCGCTGATGCTCGGTGAACACTGCTGATTCTTCGGTAACCGACTGAACTCGGTAAGTACTGCGAACTCGGTATAGACTGACTTTCCTTCACATATTCTTTGAAGACCGACTTAACTCGGTAAAGACTGCGAACTCGGTATAGCATACTGGAGTGCTAGGTAGACTCTGTAACTTGCTTCTCTTACCGTCTGAACTCGGTAGACTCTGTCTAACTGCTTTGCCGAACATTTTGAACTCGGTAGATTCTGTCTAACTGCTTTGCCGAACATTCTGAACTCCGAATTGATTTCCTAACTGACATTATGTACGATGATTATTATTTCATGCAAGTGAATAATAAGGTTTGCCACCAAAATTAAGATATGTAGATTTTAGTTTTTTGCGAAACTGTCAAACATTTTGGTGAAGCTGCAGAAGTATCAGAGTAAAAGATGGGTGGTGATCTAATTCGCCATGAGCCAATGGTCCATGAAAGGTTGCGGTAGGATGTTGTCTATGAGCATTATTTTTGAAACCACGACTGGTTGGATTATTTCTTGAAAATTAGGGATTATAATGATGAAATAGCTCTGGAATTTATGCATTCCTTTGATGAAGGAGAAGCTACAGTTAAAGGGTTAAGGGTAATTGCTATAGAGCAGTGAATTGCAGAGGTCACAGGGTTGCTGCAGGAATGAGAACTCTTTCCAAAATCAAAAGACGCAAGGAGTGCCAGGGTAGAGTTCACAATTTCCACTGACAGACCCTTAATGGTGGATAGACAAGGGACTAGAAGGATTTCTTTACTAGCACATTGGCCTCAGGTAGCTTTGTATGTTATGAAATATATTACATGTGAAGGTCACCTCATTTTAAGTTACTTAGTCATCTACGTCATGGCCGGTGAGTTAATGTCCCTAATTTCTTATACCATCTCATTTCTATAAGTGCTAAGGAGACTCAAAAATATGGAAAATCACTCTGTTAGCCATCATGGACTGGTTAAGTTGCTTGTGCAATGGTCCCTGAGAGATGTTTCACAAATGGAATGGGGTGTATTTGAGGATATTCTACAATTTAGGGTTGATGATGCCCCTATTGCGAATAATCCATCGGCTCAAGAAGACATTGTTGCCGAAGATCTTTCTGGTGAAGATGAGGGTTTGATGATTGCTAAAGGAGACACAATTATTATGGAAGAAAATATTGAAGTAGAGTCAATCGAAGAACAACCCTCTACTTCTCTTCAAAGAGATTCACCTGTTTTGCAAAGGGAAGGAAAAGAATTGGAAAAGGATGAATTAGATGAAGAATTTGTTATCCGGCCCCAGGAAACGTAGATTCCTCCTGCAGCCAAGAGGCGTCAAACAAAAACAAACACTCCTGTAGCCGTTTCAAAAGTGTATGTAAGGAGAACAAGAAGGAGGACACAAAACACTCAACCTGTGAGTAATCCAACAGAGGTTATTGTAGTAGAAACTTCAGAAGAAGAAGATGCTACAGAGAAAGAAATGCAAGAAAACCCTGTGGAAGAGGAAATTCAAGAAAACCCTGCAGAAGAAGAAATCCAAGAAGAAATTCATGAAGAAGTTGTAATGGATAAGCTAGCAAATCTTGCTTCTGTGGCATTACAATGTGAAGAGATTGTTGAAGATGTTCTATAGCAACCTAAAGAAAATGTGGGAAATATGTCAACTCAGAATGAGGAGTTTATTGAAGAAATTCCATGGTTTAAGGTAGGACCTATTAGACCTCCTTCATCCCTAAGTAGTTTATCAATTGCTTTAACATTTTTTAGGCAATGGGAAATAGAGAAGGATAGGTTGTAGGGGATGATTAATAAGCAACAAAAAGAGATTGAAAAGAAAGATAATAGAATTGAGGAATTAGAAGCTAAGGTAGAAGTGATTTATGGTATGGTTCTTGAGATGATGCAATGTAGGGCACCCCCAAGAGTTTATGTAGTACATTTGAAAGAGTGGTATTTGAATTTAAGACTAAATCGCATTGTTAGGGACCTTAATCCATCCTTGGAAACACCTGAGGAAATATATCATGCTTATCAAACCTCTCCACATGCTGTAAGGAATTTGTTATGTGAATTATATTTACATAACTATGTTGTACCCCAAGACAAAGAATGGAATCCTTTATTGTATATTGGGGATATCCATCTCAGAGCTTTTATGTCATGGATCCAAAATGAGATGATCATAAGACCACAAGCCAGGGAGTTTGAAAAATTAGAGCTTGACTATCCATTACCATTGAGAAGGGAATCAGAAGCACCCAGAGTTCTATATTATGATTGGCGAAAATTGCTAATAAGATGTGATGTTAGTAAGATAGTACTTCCAATGAGAGAGGAAGTCTATCAAGCGTATGAGCATTTGGTTCAGACCCATTGGACAATCGCACTAGAAGGGTTAACTCAACACTGGAATAATCTACCAAATCATTTAAAACTGGGAGAACCTTACTCATTACAGAATTTTCATGCAGCCATACAAAGAGCCTCCAGATACATACTATTGGTATTTTGGTATGGTTTTGTCATTGATGTCAACACCTACTAAAACACTAGCACTTTGGAGATCCAACAACATTTACCGGCAAGCAACTATTGCACAGTTACTGGTATATGGTTCACTGACAGGATATAATGTTCACCGACACTTGGAATGATATGTAAGACACTTGGTAATGTCGAAGACATCGTGTGGACACTTTGTTTTGAAGAATTAATCATTGGTATATTCATATTTGCATATTTTCTTTTACCGGCAAATAGGTCCAAGGTTATCTAGGGTTACATCGACAGGTTTATCTTTTCTAGATCAGCATGGCACGCTATGGAAATGATTTATTAATGTTGTAAATGCATTAAGCTGACATGTTCAATTGGTTATTGCATCGGATATTATATTTTTTGTAAAATGTTTTTATTGTAATATCTTGTAGAGCTGACCTACTAAAATTTGTCTTATGGTATGATATAAATGTAAGATCTTATTTGTAAGATCGAATGTGATAATGCGAAGAAGAATTGTGAGAAGGTATATGCAAGATTAAGCAGAGGTATACACGAAGACATCATTTGAAGGTGAAGATAGGTTTTTGTAGAAGCATATCAACATTACACCGGTAAAGAATCCAGCATATGAAGATGCTATTTTGTGCAGTACATTCTTATTGGATTTAACCATCCAACTGTAGTTAGTGTGACTCCCATTTTGTGATTGAGCAGTGAGCTCTAGGCTGTTGGCCTTTCTGCATGTGTAGACCCCATTTATGTACACTTACTATCTATAGTAGTATCATCTGATTGTGGGTAAGGTTTCCCATCGTGGTTTTTCCCCTTACAGGGTTTCCATGTACAAATATTGGTGTTATGTAGTGTGGATGACTTTATGTTTATGTTTCATTCATTAATCTTTACTTGTATAGCAATTTACTGTTAACACTATCTACTGGCATACTTAACTGGTTTACCGGTATTAAGCATTAAGTTGGTTAAATGGTTTTTGGTTTGAATTTATTAGACAACTGATTCACCCCCCCTCTTAGTTGTCTCCGGGACCTAACAATTGGTATCAGAGCTTAGTCCTCTTTTGCAGAAGTTTAACAACTTGAGGAGATCCAATGTCTACTAATTATTTCAGGAAGGACAGTCCTAAACTTGATGGAACCAACTATGGGATATGGAAGATCAGGATGGAGACACATCTGAATTGCATTGGTAAAGATATCTGGGAAGTTACAAAGAATGGTTATACTGTTGTTGTAGCTGGTCAGACTACTCCAACTACCTTAGCTAAAGATAAGGAGAATAATTGCAAAGCAAGAGAAGCACTTTTGAGCGCATTATCATATCAACAAATCATGGGATTATCAGATAGGTCTACTGCTAAAGATATTTAGGATCATTTGGAAACACTGAATGAAGGAGATTCCATAGTCAAGATTACAAAAGTTGAAAGCTTCCGAGTCGGGTATGAACATCTGAAAATGGAAGAAGATGAAAGAATTTCTTCTTTTATGGAAAGAGTAAATGAAATTTTTTTGGGTATTAAATGTTGTGGAGGAACTCTGAGTGAGGATGAAATTGTTTTAAAAATCTTAAGAGGATTGCCATAGGCATATAAAATGAAGGTTACTGCTATAAATGAGTTGAGAATAATGCCTAATACATCAGTAACTAGGGATACATTGATTGGAAAACTTTCAGCCTTTGAAATTGAGGAATTTGGTCCTGTTGCTACTATAAAGACAAATTTGGCCTTTAAAGCATCAACATCATCTACTCCATCATTTGACAAATTAGACTGGAAAGCCTTTTATGCAAGAGAACTTGAAGAAACTAGGAAGGAGAATGAAGAACTTGAAGAACTTAAAGTACTATTTGCAAAGAAAATGCCAAAAGGTCCAGTTGGAAGTAAGTATGAAGGTAAAGCACCCTTTACATGTTTCAACTGTAATAAAATTGGTCATATGGCTTCAAGATGCCCTGATAGACATGCTAAACTAAGAGAAGAAGCTAGAAGAACATACAAGCCTAATCCTGAATATCAGAGATACAGATTTAAGAAGAACAAAGACAAATCTTGTTACATTGTTGATGAAGGTGTGACTGATGATTCTAATGAGGATCCAACAGACAATGGATGGGTTTTTGTTGCTATAACAGAAGATCAACTGGCACCTACTTCTCAACCGGTAGAACAAGCCCTAGTAGCTAAAGTTGAGGTAAAGGATGAATGGATCATTGACTCAGGATGTCACATCATATGACAGGAGACAAAGGTAAATTCTTGAACTTTCAAGAATACAATGGAGGTTTAGTAAGATTTGGAGATGATAAAGCTTGTTCAATCAAAGGTAAGTGTTCAATATCTCTTGATGGTAAGCACAACACTGACAATGTCTACTATGTTGAAGGATTAAAGCATAATCTTTTAAGTGTTGGTCAATTAGTTGAGAAGGGATTTCAGTTACAATTTAAAAATGGAAAATGCAAAATCATGAATAGAACTGGATTGGAAATTGCAACCGGTAATCAGACTAGAGGTAATATCTTTCATTTGAATAATAGTGAAAAGGCATGTTTGATTGCACATATAGATGAAAGTTGGTTATGGCATAAGAGACTATGTCATGTAAACTTTGATTGCATGGTGAAAATCAGTACTTCTAAGGTAGTTAGAGATCTACCTAGATTTGTGAAACCTCAAAATATAATTTGTAAGGAATGTCAATTTGGAAAACAAGTTAGAGCTAGTTTCAAATATATTCCAGAAAAATCTAATAATGCTCTTGATTTGATTCACACTGATTTATGTGGTCCAGCTAGAACTAAAAGCTTACAAGGTGATAGATATTTCATGCTAATTATTGATGATTATTCTATAATGTGTTGGGTTATTTTTCTCAGAGAAAAATCAGAAGCACTTGGAAAGTTCAAACTGTTCAAAGCAATGGTTGAGAATGAAACCGGTAAGAAAATCAAATGTTTAAGATTAGATCAAGGAGGAGAATTCACATCTAAGGACGTTAATACATTTTGTGAAGTGAATGGAATCAGAAGATAGTTATCAGCACCTCAGACACCACAGCAGAATGGAGTTGTTGAAAGGAAAAATAGAACTATCTTGGATGCAGAAAGAAGTATGTTATCTGAAGAAAATCTACCACATGTGTATTGGAGAGAAGCAGTTAGCACTACTGTCTATACATTCAACAAAGTTCACATCAAAGGTGAAACCGGTAAGACCCCTCATGAACTATGGTTTGGTAATACTCCTACTCTTAAGTATTTCAAAAATTTTGGAAGTAAATGTTATATTAGAAGAGATGAGTATATTGGAAAATTTGATCCTAGAAGTGATGAATGAATATTTCTTGGTTATTCATCTAAGAGCAAGGCATATAGATGTTTTAATAAGAGATTGTAGAAAATTGTTGAGAGTACAAATGTAAAGATTGATGAACAAATCAGAGGAACTTCAAGGTATATAGACTCTGAACCAGCAACAAAAATTGTGACAAATGAACCTACACTAAATCCACCAGTATAGAATGAAGATCCAATTACCCCAGTACCATCAGAGGATTCCACAGTAATTGAAGAACAACAACAAACTAAGACACCCCGGTATGTAAGATTGAATCATTCTGAAGATCAGATAATTGGAAACAAATTGAAAGGAGTTATGACAAGAGGAAGATTCGTAAATGAAGAGGTATGTCTTATTTTTCAAATTGAACCATCATTTATCAATGAGGCATGTGAAGATAAATTTTGGATTAAAGCTATGGAAGAAGAATTAGGACAAATTGAGAAAAATAATACTTGGATATTAGTTCACCGGCCTAAAGATAAAAATATAATTGGAACCAAATGGGTATTTAGAAACAAACTTAATGAAGATGGTAAGGTTGTCAGAAGTAAATCAAGACTATTGTGTAAGGGATATTCTCAGAAAGGAGTTGATTACAATGAAACCTTTGCACCGGTAGCTAGAATTGAGGCAGTCAGATTATTCTTGGCTTTTGCAGCTCACAAGAACTACAAAGTTTATCAAATGGATGTTAAATGTGCATTTTTTAATGGAGATCTTGAAGAGGAAGTATATATTGAACAACCTGATGGATTTTCTTTGACAGATGGCAATGATATGGTTTGCAGGTTAAGAAAAGGTTTGTATGGATTGAAACAAGCCCCAAGAGCTTGGTATGCAAGGTTGGATAAGTATCTTTTAAATATTGGTTTTACTAAAGGAAATGCAGACAACAATTTATATTACAAAATAACTAATAATGACATCTTGATTATAGAAGTATTTGTTGATGATATAATCTTTGGAGGAGAAGATGGATTATGTAAGGAATTTTCTATTAAAATGCAGCAAGAATTTGAAATGTCTATGATTGGAGAAATAAAATTCTTTTTAGGATTGCAGATTTCACAGACTGATAAAGGTATATTTTTTAGTCAATCCAAGTACTTGAAAGAATTACTAAAGAAATTTGGGATGGAGAACTCTAAACCAGTAAGCACACCTATGACTACAAATGACAAATTATCTCAAAGGGATGAATCTACACCTGTTAATCCAACTAGATACAAATCTATGATGGGAGGTTTACTGTATTTGACACAAACCAGGCCTGATATTATGAATGTAGTATGTATTGTTTCTAGTTTCAAAGTAATCCTAGGGAAAATCATGAATCAACAGTAAAGAGGATTTTCCGGTACTTACAAGGCACAACAAATCTTGGATTATGGTATCCTAGAGATGAAAATTTTGATCTATGTGCATACACAGATGCAAATTGGGCAGGAGATGTGGATGATAGAAAAAGCACCATTGGAAGAGCATTCTTTCTTGGAAAGAGATTAGTTTCTTGGTTGAGTAAGAAACAAAGTTGTACATCTTTATCAATAGTAGAATCAGAATATGTTGCAGTAGCAACTAACTGTACACAGGTACTATGGCTTAAGCAAATGTTGAAAAACATAAAGGTAAAATGCAAAGAACCTATTACTATATATTGTGATAACACTGCAACAATTGATATATTTAGGAATCTGGTATTACATTCTAAAACAAAACATGTTTCTATCAAACTAAATTTTCTAAGGGAAAAAGTTGAAGAAAAGGAGATACAACTGGTTTATGTGAATACTAAAGAACAACTTGCAGATATTTTCACAAAACCTTTGCTTAAGGAGACTTTTGAATATCTCAAAGATTAGCTTGGAGTCATACCACCACCAGTAGAGACTTAGACAGTTGATGATTGTCATCAACCGGTAGAATTGAAAGACAAATCTTTTACTCCGGTCTTTGATGAGGAAGCTAATTCTCAGGGGGAGTAGTTGGTATTTTGTATATGAACTTGGTATTTTTGAAACTTTGGCATTTGATGTCAAAGGGGGAGAGATATCTATGGAAAAAAACATTATCTTTTGAGGAGAGATTGGTATTGAAAATAAATCTTTGGATAAACACATGTTTCTCCCAGGGGGAGAAATTGTTGTTTAGAGGAGATTGTTGGTTTTTGGTATTTGACATTTCTGTTTTGGCACTTTGATGGTTTTTCCATCTTGTGTTGCCATCAATGCCAAAGGGGGAGATTGTTGGTATTTTGGTATGGTTTTTTCATTGATGTCAACACCTACTGAAACACTAGCACTTTGGAGATCCAACAACATTTACCGGCAAGCAGGTAACTATTGCACAGTTACTGGTATATGGTTCACCGGCAGGATATAATGTTCACCGACACTTGGAATGATATGGAAAACACTTGGTAATGTCGAAGACATCGTGTGGACACTTTGTTTTGAAGAATTAATCATTGGTGTATTCATATTTGCATATTTTCTTTTACCGACAAATAGGTCCAGGGTTATCTAGGGTTACACCAGCAGGTTTATCTTTTCCAGATCAGCATGGGACGCTATGGAAATGATTTATTATTGTTGTAAATGCATCAAGCCGACATGTTCAATTGGTTATTGCATCGGATATTATATTGTTTGTAAAAAAAAATTATTGTAATATCTTGTAGAGCCGACCTACTAAAATTTGTCTTATGGTATGATATAAATGTAAGATCTTATTTGTAAGATCGAATGTGGTAATGCAAAGAATAATTGTGAGAAGGTATATGCGAGATTAAGAAGAGGTATACACGAAGACATCATTTGAAGGTGAAGCTAGGTTTTTGTAGAAGCATATCAGCATTACACCGGTACTGAATCCATCATATGAAGATGTTATTTTGTGCAGTACATTCTTATTGGATTTAACCATCCAACTGTAGTCAGTGTGACTCCGATTTTGTGATTGAGAAGTGAGCTCTAGGCTGTTGGCCTTTCTGCATGTATAGACCCCATTTATGTACAATTACTATCCACAATAGTATCATCTAATTGTGGGTAAGGTTTCCCATCGTGGTTTTTCCCCTTACAGGGTTTCCACGTACAAATATTGGTGTTATGTGTTGTGAATGACTTTATGTTTATGTTTCATGCATTAATCTTTACCGGTATAGCAATTTATTGTTAACACTGTCTATCGGCATACTTAACTGGTTTACCGGTATTAAGCATTAAGTTGGTTAAATGGTTTTTGGTTTGAATTTACTAGACAACTAATTCACCCCCCCCCCTCTCAGTTGTCTCCGGGACCTAACACATACAGCTAGGCAAAGAGAAAACCAACAACTGGTTGCCATTGATCTTTCAGCCTCCGATCCTTATGTGGCCACTTTTGGCATGCCAACCAACAAAATAGAATTATGATGCAGTTGTAGAAGAAATAGCTACATTGTCCAGGTTGGAGAAAATGAAAGGATTTTATTGGAATTTGCCTTCCAAGGGAACCGGACAGGACACTATTGGTGATTTCAGAGTTTCAGCAAAAATCAGAAATTTTTATCATGACTCTTAGGCTTTTTGGCATCTTTTGGGTTGCATTGTGAAAGTAAAGTATTGTGAATTGACTATATGTAATTCATGTTTTAAAAATGAACTAATGAAATCATGTTTGAACTTTGTCGGTTAATTCCTGCAGCCATGCCAATTTATTCTTGCAGCCAAATGATTTGTCCCTATGATATGCAGATTATTTAGGATAATGTCATATGTGAGTTAATGAATGTATTAATTGAGAAAGATACATATGCATGTCCTTGTATGTTGTTGTTGTTTTAGTGCAGATAATAATTGATGTTGCGGTGGATGATTTTCTTTCGTGCCTAAGGACTGGAGAACCGCGTTCAGATAAATGGAGATCAAACTAAAGGGGATTCGAGCAAGCACAATGTATGGCATAATCAGAGCATTTGTACTTCACCATGGGAGTTTAACTCTAGTGCATATTGAACTCACAAAATATCGCTTTGGCGTGCAAAGACTGTGGTTTAGTTTCAAGATCTACGGTTCCTGCAGCCAAGCCCTCAGTTATCTCCTTCATCTGACAATAACCCACCTCTTCTTCTGGGCATAACTTGAGTTGTCCATTGTAGTTGATCTTTTCTTAATAATAAGCTCTTCCTTCTTTCTTAGAGTTAGACAAGATGGAAAGGAATTGAGTAGAGTTTTTACAAGCATTATGAATTTTCTCTTTTAGAATATGTAGTCATTTTTAGGAAGAAATGAATAAAGAATATGTTGTTATGATTTGTTAAAAGTATTTTGCTGGAAGTTTGATATCACTCATCAAAGGGGGCCCACTTGGTGAGTGATCCTATTTTTATGATCATTGAAGTTAGTTTTTACTTAGTTGCAGTAGAAGTTTATGACTGGATTGTTCCTACAGCCACTGGAAATAGATCCGCTAACTGTTCATGCAGCCAAGACAAAACGGTATGATTTATGTTATTTTCATTAGATTATTCCAGCAGTGTTTTGTGAAGCTTTCATGTAGTCTTTTATGAATTCCATTCTTGCCTTCCCTTTTTGCATAATGTTAGTTACTACAGTAATGCAGAATAATCATTTAAGGAGCTTAGTGCATATATATTGCAGACCCATTTCAAGTTTTACGTTCCTGGATTGACAACTAAATGAACACCAGCTATGAAAATAGTAAACTCTACCATATGAATGTCCAAACTTCGGATTGAGATTTCAATTACAGGTATTATTATTATCATTATAGTTGGGGTAGACAATAATTCTAGTGCTATAAATATTTCTAAGAATCGAGTGTTGCATTCTAAGACAAAGCATATATCAATTAAGTTTCATTATCTGAGAGTGAGAGTCTGTGATAAGGAAGTCAGATTGGAGTATGTACCTATAAAGGAACATATTGTCGATATCTTCACTAAACCTTTGCTTACAAAAATATTTGTATATCTGAGAGAGAAGTTAGGGGTGATTGCCTCTCCTTCTATGAACTAGATGCATTGAGCTGCATCGATCTAGTGGACTTTATTTTCTTATTCTATTATCTGAATTGATGAGTTGTGATGTTGCTCTGGGGGAGAAGTCAATATGTGTTTTAGTTGTTCAGTTGTGTGAGTTTATCCTAAGGGGGAGAGATTGTACTTCTTAGAAGGAGAGATGCATGAGAGAATAATTATTTGTATGTGTCTTTGACATTGTTGTCAAAGGGGGAGAGAAACATGTGAAAAACCTTGAAGTATTTTTGAGTTGTTTGTCTAAGGGGGAGTTGATCCTTATGATTTCAGAGGGAGATTATAGGTTGTTGATTTCTTTCTTTGCATTGATTATTTTTAACATTAATATGTTTCCATCAATTCCAAAGGGGGAGATTGTTGGATATTAGAGTTGTTGGAATGTGTTATTGTTATTGATGTCAACATATTCCTGTGTTACAGGGAATTGGTTTGTTGCAGTAAGTTGTTTGGATGATCTGTTGCAAATGTGCTGATGTAGTTTAATGGGTTTTGAGATACTTATCTCTAGTTGATTTAGTATCTGTTTCATGTTGCTATAAGGTGATCTAATAGAGTTATGTGATCTGATGATGGTTGGTTTTTTAGTGTTTAGTGTTGCAAAAATACAACAACTCTAGCTGGTATTTGATCCATATTGCTCCAGAATGATTATATCTTGAGTTGCGGATTTTGGAGAGTGTTTGGTATGTTCATGTGTCCTCCGATTGGGTGGTTCATGATTTGGAACTTCGCAAGCGTATCTTTCAGTTTGTCAGTTGGTGTTCTTGAGCTCTAGTGATGGTATAATGATCAATATTGTTATATGAGTTGTTGTGGTGATTGTGGTGGAATTCACGTTGCTTTTTGATATTCTTTGATTATGTTAAATGCTTTTTGGTGGTCTATGTTGATCATGGTGCACGTTATTAAATATTTTATTGGCTTGGTGGTATTCTTTGTGTTATGTGACATATTCGGTGGTGTAGCATGTTGCAAATGATCTTGGCAAATCATTTGATGGTGTTGCATATTCGAGGATTTTATTTGGGTCCATACTATGTCCTTGCTGACATTGTATTGTTCCAGTTATGGATTTATGTATCGTGTGATGTAATTTTGTAATTAAGTCTTATGTGTTGAGCTGACCTTAAAGTTAAGGTTGACGACTTGTATAAATAAGTATTGTAATCATGTTAGTTGTGTTTATGTGGTTATGTTTATGATCTGAGAGTATATTATATGTCGAACAAGTGAATCTATCATTCGATAGTGTGAAGAAGAGCAGAGAAGAGTTGATGTGCAGATAATGTGCTTAACCAGAATTGCAATCAGGCATTTGGAGATGCTATTCTTTCAGTTCATGTAATCTGGATTGTTGTATGATCTTTGTAAGGAAATGAGCCTTCCTCTAGGTTGTATCCCTTCTTCTTTTTGAGCAATGAACTCTAGGTAGTGTGCTTGTGTTGCATATTTATGCTGCTAGGATATGTTGTCATTGATGTCAACATATTCCTATGTTTTGGTGTTGCAGAGAATTGATTTTGGTTTGGTTTGTTGATGAGGATTTGTGCTTCAAGATGAAGTATCTATAGTGTCTCTACTTCATTCTTTATTGATTTCATGAAGTTACATGATGATTTGATCGAGTTGAGGATTCTGGTATGGAGATTGGTTTTCAAGGTTTAGTATTGCAGTTTTCTAGTGTTTGATCCATTTTGCTCCAGTATGATCATATCTTGTGTTGTGGATTTGGGATGTTCGTGTGTACCTTCATTTCAGATGGTTCGTGATTTGATTCTTCGCAAGATATCTTTCTTGTCTAAGTTGTTGTTGTTAGGTGTTCTTGAGTGTTAGTGTGTTGATCGATGATAATTTAAATAAGTGGTGTTGGTGCAGCTATTGCAGATGGTTCTAATGTGTTTGTTGATGTTTACTAATCAATTCCTATATATTCTGATGGTCTACATTGATCATTGTGCATGTTATTGATGATCTTATGGGTCCGGTGATATTCTTCATGTAACATGGTATTTTTGGTGGTGTAACGTGTTGCGGTTGATCTTGGCAATATTTTCGATGGTGGTGTGCATTTGAGGAATTGATTTAAGTCCATGCTATGTTATTTATGACATTATATTGGTCTGGTGGTTGATTTATGTATCGTGTGATGTAATTTTGTAATTAGGTGTTAAGGGTTTGGTCGACCTTGTATTCAAGGTTGATGATTTGTATAAATGGGTAAAATATTCATGCAATTGAGGTATGGTTGTTGAGTCTATATTATCAGAGAGTGGTGTATGTGCGATCAAGTGAATTCATCTTTTGGTGTGGTGTATTAAGAAGAGATTTGTGAAGGGCAGGCATATGAGCTTAACCAAAACTATCATCAAGCATTAGCAGATACTATTTTTGCAATTCATCTTTGTCGAATTGTAGTCTGAATATATTTGTAAGGTAGTGAACCTTCCCTGAGGGTTGGAGCCTTTAGGGTCATTGTAATTTGAGTAGTGAGCTCTAGGAAGTGTGCTTGAATGCATGCACATTCCCCATTGTAATATTTACACATACTACTGCAAAGTATCATCTCATTGTGGGTAGGTTCCTACCATGGTTTTTCTCTTAACTGATTTTTCCATGTCAAAATATTGGTGTTATGTGCATTGTTGTTATTATTGTTATCTTTATTTTTGTTGTAGTTGATCAGATCTGAGATTGTTCTTAATTTGTTTAATCTAGTGAAAACTGATTCACCGCCCCCTTCAATTTTCCTTCCTTGTCGTTGCCAACAAGTAGTATCAAATCTAGATCCTCCAGAAGAATCTTATTTGCTTGAGGAGATTCGTGATGGAAACCTATGTGTTCAAGAAGGAGAGTCCTAGATTTGATGGAAATAATTATACTGTATAGAAGGACATGATGGAAGTTCATTTGAAGTGTCTTGGAGAAGATTTTTGGAAGATTACAAAGAATGTCTACAATGTTCCTCTAAATGGACTGATTACTATTGATGAAATCAATGAAGCTAGATATAACATAAGGGCTAAAGAAGTGTTGCTGAGTGCCTTGACCGATTCAGAAGTGACTAATGTGATGGGAATTCAAACTACACATGAGATATTGAAAAATCTAGAGGTCTTGTTTGAAGGAGATTCACAAGTTAATGTTCCTAAGTTACAGAGTTTGAAAGGAAAGTATGAGACATTGAAGATTGGAGAAGATGAGAACATACTTACTTTATGGCTAAAGTGAATGAACTTGTTATGAACATCAGATGTGCTAGTGGAACTCTGGAGGAAGATGAGATTGTTGCTAAGGTGTTGAGATCCTTGTCTTATGCTTATAAAGCTAAAGTTGCTGCTATTGATGAGATTCGAAGTGTGGCTACTATGACAAGAGACATGTTGGTTGGTAAGCTAGCTACATTTGAGTTGAGAAAATTTGGAGAATCGCATGGTAAATCTGAGACTACATTTAAAGCCTTTGTATCTGGGAAGCAACTATATGATCCAGGAGAGAGTTCATCTAGGGTCTCAAGATATGAAAGAGAAATGAAAGAGATGGAAGAGCAGGAGAAAGAGTTGGATGAGATTGAAGCACTTAGCTCAGAGATTACCTAAGGGAGCCAGCAAGTATGATGGAAAGTTACCTTTGAAATGTTTCTCTTATAATAAGATAGGACATTTTTCTTCTAGGTGTCTTGAAAGAATGTCTAGGTATGATAAGCATGAAAGACATGATAGATTTGAAAAGTATGATAGATATGAGAAGCATGATAAGTATGATAAGCCCTGCAAGCCCTACTGGAAGTACAAAAACCAAAAGAGAAGCTATTATGTTACTGATGAAGGTGTGATAGATGAGGAATCAGACAATGAGAATTCTAGAATCAAATTTGTATTTATTTCTATCAAGGAAGATGGTCCGGTACCAGTGAATTCTACAAGCTACATTGTTGAGGAGAAAGCTTTGATTGCTAAGATTGAAGAGAAAGATGAATGGGTAATTGACAATGGTTTTTTACATCATATGATAGGTGATAAAGTAAATTTGTGAATATGGAAAGGTATGATGGTGGCATAGTAAGATAAGGGGATGATAAAGCTTGTGTGATCCGTTGTAGAGGTTCTATATCTTTTTATGGCAAGAATAATACTGATGATGTATTATATGTTGAAGGTTTAAAGTATAATCTTTTGAGTGTTGGATAGATGGTTGACAAGGGATATGATTTGGAATTCAAGAATGGTAAATACAAGATTCTAAATGCCTTTGGTATAGATATTGCAATGGGGACTAAGACTAAAAGTAATATCTTTCACTTGAATGCCGGTGAGAAAAGTTGCTTGATTTCTCCAATTGATGAAAGTTGGTTGTGGCGTAGGAGGATGTGTCATGTTAATTTTGACTGCATCATAAGGATAAGTTCTACTCAAGTTGTTAGAGATTTTCCTAAGATTGTGAAGCCTTCTAATCCAGTATGTAAAGAATGTCAGTTGGGAAAGAAAACAAGAAGATCATTTAAGAGTAAGATATGTACATCTAATAGACTGTTAGATCTTGTGCATAATCACTTGTGTGGTCCTACAAGAGTGAGAAGCATGCAGGGTGATAGGTATTTTATGTTGTTGATTGATGATTACTCTAGAATGGCATGGGTGACTTTTCTAAGGGAGAAATCAGAAGTATTGGACAAATCCAAGATATTCAAAGCAAAGGTGGAGATTTATATCTTGAAGAAAAATGATCTGGTGGAGACAATTAATCCGGATATTGCTAGTGCCGGTGAAGAAGTTCAAGAACCTAAGAATCAAAATAATCAGAAGACTCTGAGGTATGTGAAACTAAATCATTTTGAGAATCAAATTATTGGTGATAAGAACAAATGTGTGATGATTAGAAGAAGACTTGTTGATGAAGAGATATGCCTAATTACTAAGATTGAACCTAAAGATGTTGTTGAAGCATGTAAGTATGAGAACTAGATACAATATATGAAGGACTATTTGAATCAGATTGTGAAGAATAACACTTGAGATCTTGTTCTGAGACGTAAAGACAAGAATGTGATTGGTACTGAATGGGTGTTCCAGAATAAACTGAATGAATTTGGTGAAGTTGTGAGAAACAAAGAAAGATTGGTATGTAAGGGATGCTCTCAAATGGAAGGTATTGATTATGAGGAAATTTTTTCTCTTGTATCTAGAATTGAAGTTGTTAGATTGTTGCTTACAAGAATTTCAAGGTATATCAGATGGATTTCAAGTCAAACTTTTTCAATGGTGATCTTGAGGAGGAAATCTACATTGAGAAACTGGAAGGATTTTCATTAAAAGATGAAGGAGACATGGTATACAGATTGAAGAAAGCACTTTATGGGTTGAAGAATTAAGCCCCTAGAGCCTGGTATGCTAGATTAGATAAGTATTTGATGAAGTTGGGATTTTGTAAAGATGTTGTTGATAGTAACTTATACTTTAAGATTGAGAATGATAACATTTTGATTGTTGAAGTATTTGTGGATGACATTATTTTTGGAGGAGATGATGATCTGAGTATGAATTTTGCTCATGACATTCACAAGGAATTCGAGATGTCTATGATAGGTGAGATGAAATTCTTCTTAGGATTGCAGATTACTCAGACTAGTAAAAGTATTTTCATTTCTCAATCTAAGTATGTGAAGGATTTGTTGAGGAAATTTGGGTTAGCCGATTCTAAACCTGTTGGAACTCCTATGGTGACTGGATGCAAGTTGTCTAAGCAAGATGAATATCAGAAAGTTAATCAGACCTTGTACAGATATATGGTTGGTGGATAGTTATACCTAAGTCATACTAGACCAGATATTATGCATGATGTATGTCTTTGTGTCGGATTTCAAGCTGATCTTAAAGAAACTCGTGTTACTACTGTGAAGAGGATTTTTCAGATATTTGAAGGGGGTTGTTGACTATGGGTTGTGGTATCCGAAGAATGATGATTTCATGCTATGTTCCTATATTGATGTTGATTGGGTAGGTGATATTGATGACTAGAAGAGCACTACTAGTGGAGATTTATTTTGGGGGAAGAAGTTGGTTTCATGGGCAAGCAAGAAATAAGATGCTATATCTCTATCTACTACTAAAGTTGAATACATTGCTATAGCTAGCAAGTGTACTCAAGTAAATTGGATGAAGCAGATGTTGAAATACATAATAGTTGTGTATGATGAGCCTAATATTATTTATTGTGACAATTCAAGTTCTATTAATATTTCCAAGAATCTAGTACTACACTCTAATACAAAGCATATATCAATTAAGTATCACTTTTTGAGGGAGAAAGTTAGTGATGAGGAAGTTAAATTGGACTATGTATCTACAAAGGATCAAATTGCATATATTTGCACTAAGAATTTGCATGTAGATACATTTTTGTATCTGAGAGACAAGTTAGGGGTCTCTACCCCTCCTGATGAGAACTAGGTGCATGGAGATGCATCAATCTGATGGACTACACAGACTTATCTTCTTATCCGGGTTGATGAGTTGTTGTTGCAACTCAACCGAAGTATTCAATCTGTTGTTCAGAGTTGTGAGTTTATCCTTAGGGGAAAAGATTATCCTTCTTAGTGGGAGAGAAGCTTGAATCAGTTTACATCTTTGGAATTGTTGTCAAAGAGGGAAAGAAGCATGTGAAAAACTGCCTTATCTTTGGTGCTTTGTGTGCATGATCTTAGGGGGAGTTTGTTGGTATTGATTTATTCCTTTGCATTGATTTTTTTTCACATTCATATGTTTCCATCGATGCTAAAGAGGGAGATTGTTGGATATTGTTGCTGCTAGGATATGTTGTTGTCATTGATGTCAACATATTCATGTGTTTTGGTGTTGCAGAGAATAGATTTGGTTTGGTTTGTTGATGAGGATTTGTGGTTTAGTATGAAGTATCTCTAGTGTCTCTACTTCATTCGTTATTGATTTCATGATGTTACATGATTATTTGATTGATTTGAAGATTCTGGTATGAAGATTGGTTTTTAGGGTTAAGTATTGTTGTTTTCTAGTGTTTGATCTATTGTGCTCCAATATGATCATATCTCATGTTGTAGATTTGGGAGAGTTTTTGGGATGTTCGTTTGTATCTTCATTTCAAATGGTTTGTGATTTGATACTCCACAAGCTATCTTTCTTGTCCAAGTTGTTGATGTTAAGTGTTCTTGAGTGTTAGTGTGTTGATCGATGAAGATTTCAATAAGTGGTGTTGGTGCAGCTATTGTGGATGGTTCTAATGTGCTTGTTGGTGTTTCATAATCATGTCCTATTTGTTATGATGGTTCACATTGATCATTGTGCATTTTCTTGATGATCTTATGGGTTCGGTGATATTATTCATGTTATGTGGTATTTTTTGGTGGTGTAACGTGTTGCAGTTGATTTTGGCGAGATTTCTGGTGGTGGTGCAATTTGAGGAGTTGATTTAGGTCCATGCTATGTTATTTATGATATTGTATTGGTTCACTGGTTGAATTATGCATTGTGTGATGTAATTTTATAATTAGGTGTTAAGGGTTTGGCCAACCTTGTAGTCAAGGTTGATGATTTGTATAAATGGGTGAAATATTCATGTAATTGGGATATGGTTGTTTTGTCTGCATTATCAGAGAGTGGTGTATGTGCAATCAAGTGAATTCATCTTTTGGTGTGGTGTATTAAGCAAAGATTTGTGAAGGGCAGACAAGTGAGCTTAACTAGAACTGTCATTAGGCATTAGCAGATGCTATTTTTTTAGTTCATCTTTGCCAAATTATAGTCTGAATATCTTTGTAAGGTAGTGAAACTTCCTCAAGGGTTAGATCCTTCTGGGTCATTGTAATTTGGGTAGTGAGCTCTAAGAAGTGTGCTTGGATGCATGTGCATTCTCCATTGTAATATTTACACATACTATTACAAAATATCATCTCATTGTGGGTAGGTTCCCACCATGGTTTTTCCCTTAACTGGGCTTTCCACATCAAAATATTGTTGTTATGTGTGTTGCTATTATTGTTGTTATCTTTCTTTTTGATGCAGTTGACCAGATCTGAGATTGTGCTTAATTTCTTTAATCTGGTGAAAATTGATTCACCCCCCTCTCAGTTTTCCTTCCTTGTTGTTGGCAACAACCTGAATGCATGTGCATTCCCTATTGTAATATTTACACATACTACTGCAGAGTATCAACATATTGTGGGTAGGTTCTCATTGTGTTTTTTCCCTTAATCGAGTTTTCCACATCAAAAATTCATGTGTTATGTGTGTTGTTGATGTGGTGTTTATCTTTGCTTTTGTTGTTCCTAATCATATCTAAATTTGTTGTTAATTTGGTTGAGTTTGGTGAAAACTCATTCACCCCCCCTTCTCAGTTTTGTTGCATTGTTGTTTCCATACTATCAACACTTCCAATCATTATTTCTAATCAATTAACCTAACCAAACGTGATCCCTACAAATCACTTTCCTAATTCTCATTAATTCTTCCATAATCATGCTTATCATTATGTCTCAATTTTATATCCCTCCACTCATTCTCTCTCCTCATGCCACATCCTCCTAACTTTTCCACTTACACCCTAATCTCTCATTAATCCACCTAATCACCCCTTTTAATCACTTGCGCATCCCTAATCCCCAAGATTGAGAGAATGCAACCATTTGTCATAAATGGCTTTCCCCTCTCACCTTCCAAACCTTAAATGCACTAACTTTAGTCATGTCAAAAGATTTTGAATTCTTTGCAAATCTCTTCCCAAGGAATTTTTAATTCCTTTTTCCTTTATTCTTCCCACACATCCCTTATTCTTGGAATTTTAAATTACTCTCCTCATTCCTCAAGGAATTTTATATTCCTTTTCCCTTCCCAATGTATTTGGGGATATTTTTCCCAAGTACCTTGTGGGATGTGGAGACAATTAATGCCTTTATGGCAAATCTTTTGATCCCCACACCTTGTCCTCTCAATCCTCTCCCACTTTCTTTCAATCTCCACCCTCCATTTCAAATCAATCTTGACCCTTCATTTGGGGACCCAAGGTCATCAAATAAAATTAAGTCTAGTTCTTTAAAGCAATGTATATAATGGTTGAGTGCCCAATAGATAATGATCAGTTTGCTTCCATCAGAGAATCTAAATTATTTCTATGCTTGCAAAAGGCCATACAACCCTAGCTAGAGCTACTATTAGGATTGTTGATTTTGTGTATTCCTCAAAGTTGGTTTATTCAGGATAGGTCTTTCAAGTGCGAAATTCAAAATTTATGGCTAAGTTTTTAAGCCTTATGCACCTTGGGATGACCTGTTTCCTTTTTTTTTTTTGACTTGTTTAGCCAATTTTATTTTTTGAAAGGGTCCATTTTATGGGTTTATGTTCGTATCATGACCGTCCCCTTCTATGCTTCTTAGAATATTCTTATTGATTGACTAAGTTTATCCCTAGGGCCTTGATCTATTTTCCTAAGCTTGAACCACATAGCCCCTCGACCCTTTGTTATGATTCGACTTTCCACGTAGATAAAATGTGCCTTATATGTTTACCCCAAATCCTCACAACATTTCTCAGTGTTTCCCATTGTATAGCACGGGTGTGTGGGTTAAGTTCAAAAGCACAAAGGGTGGTGCCCTGCAGCCTTGCACTATTGATAGATACCCCTTGTATCACCCTGCAGGTATGCATCAAGGGAAGGATAAAGGAAGTCGAAGAAGATGTTGACCTCACACTCTCATATGTTACTACTTATCAAATTGCCATTAGTTTTTGTATTCAACGTCATACTATATATTCTAGTCGATTAGCACTATCGAATCATGCAATCGGTACACATAGAGAAGTTGGTATGCACAGTCTAGTCGGTTAAAGAGGAAAGCAATCACAGAACGTAGTATACATCGAGCTGTTTGCCGAGTATCCTTTTGAGACTACCGAGCAGCAAAGATAACACACTGATTTGACATACACCGAGTGAAACATGTTACCAGATACATTGAACCTGGACATGCATATGAAAATGTGTTACAAGATCGAGGTGCATCTAACTGTTATTACATTGGAAATTGCACCAAAAGATTGTGTATGATTACAAGGACAATCTAACCAATGAAATATTTTGTTTAGTTATTCATTTGAGGAATCTTGTTTGTAAGATCGAAGCAATGAATTGGATCACTATTTTAAGAGATCTATTTATATAGCATAAGTGAAGTGTATGTATGTATGTATGTATGAAGGAAGACTGTTACAGAGACACAGAGGTCACTGAGAAGGTTTTCAGAGAACAGTCGAAGAACAGAGTAAATAGAAGGGTTTACCGAGTTACTATATGGGTTACCGAGGTATGCTATAAGCAAGGTAATCTATTCTGAGCACATAGACTCTGCTATAACATTTCAGTTGTAAAGTTGTAGATATTTGTAATGATTTTATTGTAATATTGTGAGGTTGAAAGAGAAACCTTTAATAGGGTAAAAGACTCTAATCAAGTCTATAAATTCTAAAGCCTCTAACTAGGTGCAACATTCAGAATAAATGTTGTAAAATCCTTTAGCAAGATAGATCTAATAGATCTTGTTACTCCTAACAGGGTACGCTATCAGAAATAGCTAAATGTAGCTCTAACCAAGCATTCTTTATTATTGTAGTAGTGAAGTTGTGGGTGCCATCCACACTGCAGTTTTTCTCTCTAACCAAGAGTTTTTGCATAACCAAAATATATGTGTTATGGAGTGAATCATGTATGATTGTTATCTATTTGTTTTACCTTTATTTTATGTTACTGCACTATTCTGTTTATGCATAACAGCAAAGTTATTATTCAAGAAAAGTTTTGGAGTACTGATTCACCCCTCCCCTCTTAGTACATTAGCTTTCCATATTGGGCCTAACAATTGGTATCAGAGCTCGAATCTTGGAAAAGGGTTTAACTACCTAAAGAGAAAGATCTTATCAATGGAAGGCTATAAACAATCTCAGAGAATTATGTATCTGCAAGAAGAGCTGGATCATGCTAATCAAGTGATTGCATACATGCAAACGCAAATGCAAAAATCTCTAAAAATAAGAAGAAGATTATCTGATGACTTATAGGATTCTCAAGAGTTAGTGGAATAAATTGAGACATCATCTGAGAAGAGTATATCTAAAGAAACTGAAGAAATGATTGGAGTATTGAAAGAAAAGAACAAAGCATTGGTTGATCAACTAAAAGCAATGAAAAGAGAACATGAACATTTCAGTACACAGATGACTGAAAATCTAGATGCATTAAGGATAGTAGAGGATAAAGAAAGAGATCTACAAAGAGAGAAACAACAACTTGAAGTCTTAGTATCTGATAAGAAGGATGAAATCACAAGGTTAACTGGGATTCAACAAAATATGACAGATCAACTAGGTTATGCACATCATGAAGCAATTCTAAAGAATGATGAAAACCAAGCTTTGAGACTTGAAGTATCAAGGTTGACCAATGAACTTGAAATAGAGAAGAAATCCAAAGAAACATTGAAGAAAAGTTATGAAGCATCAAAGATGTTGGATGAGCAACTAAATACAAGAAGACCCAACCAAGATGCAGGACTTGGCTACAAAGGAAAAGAATCTACCGAGAAAGGAATTCATACTACCAAGAGAGGAGAATCATCAAAGCAAGCTGGAAATAGGAATAACATCAAAATAAAGAAGCCTATTTGCTACTACTGTGGAAATCAAGGTCATACTGCCAACATATGCCAAATCAGAAAAGGTAAGCAATCGAATATCACTAAGTCAAATGGTTATTGTTACAATTGCAATAAATATGGTCATACATCTAATCAATGTAGGACAAAGTTTGTTAACAATTATCAAAAGGCAAAATTCAAAGGGTTTTGTAAAAACTGCAATAGATGTGGGCATAGTACCAAGAAGTGTTGGTTTAAGCAAAATAACTACATGTGGTCTACACACCAAGCAAACACTAGAGGTTATCGAACTCACACAGATCCTTACCGACAATATGCAGCAGTACCATGAGATTACAATACAAGGATATGGTGCGAATGTTGTGGAAGATATGGACATATAAGTGCCAACTATTTTATAAGGTTTGGAATGAACAACCGAAGATCATGGAGAAATCCTGGTATGGCATGTTTTCATTGTCACAAAGTTGGACATTTAGCTGGAGATTGCAAAGATCAACCTAGAGGAGACACTGAAGAGATAAAAGAAGCATTAAAGATGATTTGGAAAAAGGAGGAAATTGTGTCAAATGAAAAAAACACCTTACCTACAGAGTTAGGTGCACCTATTCCAAATTAATCAGCAAAGGTATGAAGGGACTGCATTCTCTAAAGGTTAAAATCATAACAGTTCCTATTCTATTATGTACTAAATCCAAAATCTGCATAGTTAAGATGCATTAGTAAGTTTGGAGTTCTATCAAAAGTACGTTACAGGAAACCTATCAAGTCGGTGAATACAGGAAGCCTATCAAGTCAGTAAATGAAGGAAATTTGGTTACTCGGTTAAAACGAAAAAAAGGGAGTAAATTGGTTAAAGGTACATCGAGTGTAATTAATGTTTTGACCTAACCCGCATGGAGCCCGATAAGGTATTTTGTGTACTTAAAGGTATTTTCGCGGTCATTTACATTCACCAAGTTTTCAAGAGAGCAAAGCAGAGCTAATCAAGGCGATCAAATCTCATTCAAAGAAAATCCAAGGTATTTACACAAATCTCATCACACTGTTAAGCTGGTTTACCGATCTTGTCAAATTGCTATTATCTACTAAGTGTGAAGCGTCTGTCGTTTGTAAACCATCATACCCTAAGGATAGTTTGCTAGTTTTATCTGAAATTTACAAATGGCACCCAAGATCCAAGATCCCATAGTTGTCAAGAATGTCAAGAAGCCCTCACTGAAATACACTTTGACTCCTAAAGTTGCCTCAAAATTGGATGACAAAACTGCCTTTTCACTCATCCCAGATTGAGTCTTGTTAGTTGAAGATGTTAGATTCTTCACCAAATGTCATGTTGAAGAACTCGGTCATGTTGAGATAAGTGATACATATGATGAGCTATGTACCGATGGCAAAATGGATAGCAAGTATGAGTATATCAAAATCAAGGGATTAACTGAAGCCCTAGCCTATCCCCATGTGTTCAAACCCCAGTGGGTTAAGTTTGTTTTGAGCAGAGTTCATGATGATTTTATGTGGCTAGAGGAGCAACCATTCAAAATCACTAAGGAAATCATTCATGTGATCACCGGTTATCCTATCTATGATCATGCACGAGCACAAAAGATGGTATCACAGAAGGAGTTAATCAGTTTAACTGGAGTAGAATCTGATTACCGAGGACTAAAACTGAACAATGTCACTGATGCAGAACTTAAGTTTGCAATTAGAGTAATTGGTTACTATTTCTTCCAATTAGCAAGGGAAAATAGTGTACCCTGTGCAGCAGTTGACTTAGCCTATAAAATAGTGAAAAAGGGAATGAAAGTAGATTTATGTGAAGTGTTATTGAAAAACTTATTTGAGAACCTGAACACAATAAGGAAGCCGAAGAAGAGCAACTCAACAAATACACTGAAGTTTGGTTCACTTCTTCTATGCATGCTTTTCTACTTTGAGAAATTCTTTCCATTAGTCGGTAAAGTTGTTTGGGAGCTACACTGACCAATCACCCATCAAATTAATGACTTTATCAAGAAATTGGGAGATAATTTCAATGATATTGTGGATGACTACTTCAGCAAATTTCAAGAGAAGATGCACAATAGGTATTGGATTCTACCCCAGCTGGTAGAGAAATACAAAGATGATTAAGGCATTATCTGAGAAATTCAGAGAAGAATCTTCCTCCACACCTATCAAAGGTACACTTACCATTACCAAAGAGGAATCAGAAGCTCAAGAGGCGGCAATAACATTAAGCACCGAATTGCCTAAGGGTAAAGTATTGAAAAGAAAGAAACAGGACATTCCAAAGGCCCTACCGACTCCTCCAACAAAGAGACCTAATACAAGAGCATCAACTGCATCACCGAGTAAGAAACAAAAGAGTGTTACTGCTCCCAAGGTAACCAAGACCTACAAGAAATCTACTCGGAGACTCATTTTGGCAAAAGAGTCTAGTGATACAGAATCTGAGGATGCCAACAGAGTCTAGATTGTCAAAAGCAAGAAGGTAAATATTCATAGTGTTGAAAACTTTTGTGCAAATATAAAAGAATATGGTGGATTTGGTTCATTTAGATATGTCAAGTATGAGACTAGGAATAATGATGAGAAGAGACAAATTGAAGAAGCTGTCATCTGTACACTTCTAAAGTTTCGGCTAGCTCCATTAAAACTAGTAAAGTCACTTCCAAGTGAACTGTACTTACATATTGATAATAGGTGGAAATATGCAATGGACTCAGAGAAACAAATTAGAGAAATAAGTCTAGTCCATCTATTTCCTGATATGTCTGTCACAAAGATTAAGGAGCATCTGATAACCTACAATTCTAAATTTCTTGTCAAACAATGAGCCTTAAAATTGATGAATGGGCTATACATTGATGTAGAAAATGAAACAAAAGCAAAATGGTAGGAAATCTTCAAAATAAAAGATGTCGGTGAACAATCTAAAGTTGAAATTGTTGATGTCACCGAACAAGATCTTGATGTCACCAAGCACGGTCCTAACGCTACCGAGCAAGACCTGGCTGACACTATTCAAATTGATGAAGATGTCATGGATGCAGAAGAACGGAAGCAGGAGATGATCGAAGGCACTATATATGCAAAACTTGTATCTAGTGAATCTGTGATAATACAAGTTCAGCCTTATCCATCGATCACTCAACCTGTCTCTACTGAAGCTCCCAAAGATACAGCACAAGGCACCGAAGGTCACCAGTTTGAAGTAGCAAAAGGTACAACTCAAGACAAGACCTCTCAAGCACCGTCAAGCACCAAAAATGTAGCAGCTGAGACACCCAGTACCGAGACACCCAAAGACACCATAGCAGCTACAGGTACTGACCAAAGTGTTGCATCTACTGAGCAACCTACCGAGGGTCAGCAAGCCTCATAAGCTATTGTCTTAGTCCAACCAACCAAAGGTAAAGAGAAGAAGGTGAAAAAGCATAGTTTTAAAGGTGATTTATCTAAACCAATAGTGTTGCCCAATGTGGATATCTCAAAATTAAAGGGGCAAGCACTTATTGATTTCGGTGAATAGTGCAAATCAAAGGCTGAACAAGAAAAACAAATGGCCATTCAAAAGAAGGGTAAAGTACTTCAGAAGGTAAAGACACTGCTAATAGAAATGCTACCTACAGCTACATTGTCAACCAATGCAGCCATCCACATTCAACTAGATGAACTCCTTACTCAAATAGAAACATCTAGAGTTGATGCATCTGAGTACCTGAGAAAGCTCAAAGACAAGGAGCTTACTGCAAAAATGATTGAAGAGGTAAAAAAATCTCTAGCTATTGGCAAAGTCAAACTTGTCAAATTCATTGCTGAGTTGTCCCCTCAACTCAAGCATATTCTTTATTTATTTCAGAAACTTTGCACATTTTCCATATTCATTTAAGATATCAAGAATAAAACTGATGCAATTGAGAAAGAGATCACCGATCTCTCAACTAAGTTGACCACAGAGCCCAATTCAATTCAAAAAAATTATACCAAGCTTCAACAGCTCATGGCTCAACAGTTAGAACTCAAAAATGAAGAGCATAAGATCCAGATGGATATAATGACACTCCAGACATTATTCCTTCCTCATCTTTCATCAGTTCAAGAATAGATTAACAGAGCTACATGCCTATCTACTACACAAGAGGGAAGCACTCTTGATGGCTTAATATCACTATTGGTTGATATTCAAGTACAAAATTCTTTAATGGAAAGTGTAAAGGATGCACTCTCTGTCGCACTCACCGAGGCTCGGAAGAAGTATAAATCTATTTTTGATCAATTACCCCCCCTGGATGGAAATTAAGTTTTTGATGTTTGTCAAAAAGGGGGAGTAATACTATATATTTGGGAGTGATACTATACAGGGGGAGATATAGTTTTGATACAGTATTCAAAGTATTGTATACAGGGGGAGTATACCGAGCAAAGTATGCAGAATATCCAAGGATAGTAAGCAGAGCACACAAGCACAGAACTGAGCACACAAAATCAGAGTTATGTATAGTATAATGATAAGGGGAGTATATCAGAATATACTATTTCATTGACTATTGTATTTATTGTTAAGTATAGTCATTTTGCAAAGTATATAGATTTTTGAGTTATGACTTTGAAAGTAGTTTTTGTCAAACATCTCAACTAATGTCAAAAGGGGAGATTGTTACTACTTATCAAATTGCCATTAGTTTTTGTATTCAAAGTCATACTATATATTCTAGTTGGTTAGCACTACTAAATCATGTAGTCGGTACACATAGATAAGTCGATATGCACAGTCTAGTCGGTTACAGAGGAAAGCAGTCACAGAACGCAGTATACCTCGAGCTATCTACTGAGTATCCTTTTGAGAATACCCAGCAGCAAAGATAACACACCGAGTTGACATACACCAAGTAAAACGTGCTACCAGATACATTGAACCTGGACATGCATATGAAAACGTGTTACAAGATCAAGGCACATCTAACCGTTATTACATTAGAAATTGCACTAGAAGATTGTGTATGATTACAAGGACAATCTAATGATTGAAATATTTTGTTTAGTTATTCATTCGAGGAATCTTGTTTGTAAGATCAAAGCAATGAATTGGATCACCATTTAAGAGATCTATTTATATAGAATAAGTGAAGTGTATGTATGTATGAAGGAAGACTGTTACAAAGACACAGAGGTCACCGAGAAGGTTTTCAGAGAACAGTCGAAGAACAGAGTAAACATAAGGGTTTACCGAATTACTATATGGGTTACCAAGGTATGCTATAAGCAAGGTAATCTATTTTGAGCACATAGAATCTGCTATAACATTTCAGATGTAAAGTTGCAGATATTTGTAATGATTTTATTGTAATATTGTGAGGTTGAAAGAGAAACCTTTAACAAGGTAAAAGACTCTAATCAAGTCTATAAATTGTAAAGCCTCTAACTAGGTGTAGCATTCAGAATAAATGTTGTAAAATCCTTTAGCAAGGTAGATCTAACATATCTTGTTACTCCTAATAGGGTATGCTATCAGAAATAGCTAAATGTAGCTCTAACCGAGCATTCTTTATTATTGCAGTAGTGAAGTTGTGGGTGCCATCCCCACCGCAGTTTTTCTCTCTAACCAAGAGTTTTTGCGTAACCAAAATATATGTGTTATGGAGTGAATCATGTATGATTGTTATCTATTTGTTTTAACTTTATTTTATATTACTGCACTATTCTGTTTATGCATAACAGTAAAGTTATTATTCAAGAAAAGTTTTGGAGTACTAATTCACCCCTCCCCTCTCAGTACATTAGCTTTCCATATTGGGCCTAGCATCATAGTGTAATGACAAAATGCTAAGAGCATCACACAAGTACGTGGGGAGAAATGTAAAAGGAAGAGGCTGAGGAAGATATTGATCCTGCATTACCATGGGATTCATATAAGGATAAATCCCTTTGTGGGTATGCGAGGGTGATGAGGGTTGACATAAATTGGTCTTTACTAAATGACTTGGAATGTATTAGGACTAATAAGGAGTTCCAAGTCAAATTTCATGCCATATTTGAAGGGTTAGACGAGTTGTTTATTATCATGTGGTGCCATGCTGGACAAGGAAGTGTTGATAGAGACAAGTCAAGATCTTTTGACTCTACCAAGCAAAGAGGAAGATCGACAAATGAGAAAATAGAAGATAGCACAAATTTAATATTTAATCACAAGCCATCATAGGGTCTCGATGATCAATGCAAGCTAGGACTATTAACTCCGCCATAAAAAATTCAAGAGTATCCTACTGAATTTTTTAAAAGCCCAAGAATGCTGGTGCGAGAGATTTCACAGTTGGTGAGTCATGTACATGTGTTAGAATTATGGCTACCATTTGAGAAGGAAAGCCTATCTTTGACATATTTTATATTTGGGAGCAACATAAAGGTACAATTCACATAGCTTGATGTAGTATGTGAATGAATCAAAATTATAATAGCGTGCAGACTTGTCATTCATCTAATGCCACTTCAAAGTTTGAAAAGTAAAGAAATTAAAATATGTCACTTTCGGTCATCATTTCTCAACAAGGCGGTTATATTATGCTCAAGTTGCATCGCAGAACCTTTAGGAGAGAAATGTATTCTCAGAGATAGAGAATTTATGTTAGGAAGTGTTCTAACTTTTATTTGTAGGGGTTGCAAGATAAAGTGTATAACAGGTCAAGTTGAGGTTTGGTGTAAGGAAAGATGGTTTGAAAGGACTATCTCATAGAAGATTTGCAGAGGCTATGAAATAAATCAGACAAACATTCTACCTTGTAGCTAGAGGGGTATTAAAATTGCCAAAGCTAACTGGAGGGATATTAAAAAGCTTGAGTACAACTACAAGCTCTGGCTGCAACTTGCAAATAATTCCAATCTCTTTGCCAATGGTCATCTTCCCCTCAAATAACACGAAGAATACTCAAAACATATCAAAAACAATATTCTCATGCCAAGAATGATCTACCCCTTTACTTCCCTTTGTAGTCCAATTGGAGTGCTCTCTATGTCACCGGTTGATGGGCCATTGAAGCACCTTGTAATCTCAATGTTTTGTTAGATTTATAAAACTTCCTTTTGATGTTGTATTCATCCTAATTGCCTATGTATAATATTTGTATCAGAGCTAGAAGAATCTGGGAAGGTAAGTTGTGTGGTTGGTAGTTGTTTGTTTATGGATGTGCAGGTTGGTTGCCAAGAGACTAGGGAGAGAAAAGAGGAGACACCTAGGTGATGAAAGGATAAAATGAAGCAAAGTGAGAGAGACTTGATTGAGGGAATGTATCTTTTGAGGGATTATTTGCGAGGCGAGGGTTCATGGTAGAAGAAATAAGAAAAGAAAAGAGAAGAGGAAGAGAGGAAGAAGCAAGAAGAAGAAAGGAAGAAGAGGAAAGAGGAAAAAGAGTGAGCAAGATGAATGGAGTTTGAACAAAAGATTAGAGAAATAAAGCAAGAATTGGAACAAATAAGAATAGAGATGCAAAAATGACACTTACCAATCAAGGAGAAGATCACATGGCCCATCAAAAGGATCATTCAAAAGAGGAAAAGGAAAACAAGGAAAACAACAATAAAGGAGGTAAAAAATGAAGAGGTAAGCACACCTATGATTATTTTGACATCATCAAGCATGAAAGAAATTCAAAAGGAAAAGGTAGATATGGTTGTGGATGAGTTTCCTTATCATTTTTAGTTGATTTAATCTAATAATCAAGTTGAACAAGTTGAAGGGTGCATGAAGGTTGACTTTGTTGACAGAGTTGATATTGTTAATAGTGTTGAAGTGGATGAGGTTAATGGAAACCACATTGCTAGTGAACAAATGATAGAGAATGATTAGATATATCACTACTGTATTTGGCACCAATTTTCGACGCATGTTTGTTGAAATTTTGATGAAATATCATCGGATTATCGACAAAATACCCAACAAAATTTCGTCGCTTGTCCAACATTCCTATTTTTGTCAAACTCTCAACCAAGTGTCACAAACGATGTTGCAAAAAAATGTGGGCAGTTTTGTCAGAATATCAACAAAAGTTTTGCTAGTCTTGCGACAAACAATCAACACAAAACATTGGTAATTTTGAGGAAAAATTTGTCGCACATACAACAACTTCGTCAAATATTTAACTAGTTCGTCGCAATTGTGATGATAAGGAGCATGTTAGTTTGACAAAAATATTGTCGCACATACAACAACATCGTCAAATGTTGATTTCACAAGAGTAAAAAAGCAAAGGATGCAAAATGATGAATCTTTCGTTATTCAGCGTAGTCTAAATATGAAGGATGCGAAATAGTGAACCTGTCGTTGTTTCGCGAAGCTAAAATAACGATTTGCAAAATGGTGAATATATTTTCATTTTGTGAAAGAAAAAAGTGAGGATTGTGAAATAGTGAAAAGGTCGCCATTTCGAAAGGAGGAATAAAATGGGTTTGCAAAATGGTGTCAAAACCTTTAATGGGACAATACACACATGTGGATTGACCCAAAATAATTAAATGTTACAAACTATGCTGAATACATTTGAACGAATTGTGTTGCGTTATTGCCTTGTGGTGATCGAGAATGTTGATAAGCAGAGATATTGCCTTGTCATATGTATTGAATGGCTAATATTTAGATGGCTTTAATGTTGGCTTGTGCAGATGAATTGTGCGGATGAACTAGAACATTTAGAAGAATGATCGCAGAGATTGTGATAAATGCTGACGACAGATGGCTATCATAATTGAGTGTGAGGTGTTTAAAGCTTGAGTGGACTGGATGGAGTGTTGTTTGGGTGTCATTTTCTTGGTATCATACTGTATGCAGAGTTGTCTTGGGTGCCTTATGCAACATGGAAGCCAATTTATCCTTCCATACTGACAAGAAGTTAGTCCCATTTCTTGGATGATTCACGGATAGGAGGCTGAAAGGTTTTTTTTTTTTTAAGGATGAGAACCTATACAAGGTTGTGAAGATGTTGCTAGGAGAGGAAATTGTCCATGTAAGTCATCACTATAGGATGAACATGGAGGCATATTCATTGATTGCAGCCTGGGGTTTCCAATTTGAGGCTGAGGTGGACAACGTGAAAAATGCCTTGAGAGTTGTAATTGACTCAAGGTGTCTGTTAAACTTGGATAGTGTGTGTGCTCATGCGGTCCCAATGGTGGGCATTGTTCTTGAGGCAAGCGTGGCTGGTCCGGTGGTGCCACTACCACTCATTCGATGGGCTGATGGTGATTTGAAGGCAAGATGCAAAGCTCTTGCTTTTCATGGGTGGTAGGCATTCAAAACTTTCAAAAGGTTGAAGCAATGTGATGAGGTTTTAGGGGTTCTTCATGAAGTGGCATGAGCAGAGGTGGGTCAAGAGTTGCGACTGAGACCCTAGACTTCCCAAGCAATGAAGCGGTTCTCAAAATTCTATGAGGACCCGGAGTATAGGTTGCTTCTGGGTTAAACCCGCCAATGGCCAGTGGAGTTTGTGTTGTCTATTTGTATCTTTTTGTTCTATGTTTGTTTTCTCCCCAAATCTATATGTACGTGGGGATTTCTGCTAGTAGTTTTGGTAGGTCGATTTTGCATGTAGTAGGGTTTGGTTTTTGTTGGGATGGTGGTTTTGAGGGTAGTTTTGGGTTTTTCTTGGGGGGTGGCAGAACTCTGTTGGTTTTTCAATACCACCTATACTTGCATATTTGTAATATTTTATTTCCAAGTAATACAATACTTAAATTATCGATCAATATTTGTATTCCAAGCAATACAATACATAAATTATCAATTAATTATGGATCAATATTTTATTTCCAAGCAATACAATAATTAATGCATTCTAACCAATACGAAGGGTCTAACAATGTGTATGTTCATGTGTATACTTTATGTATGCTCTGTGTCTTCATATATCCACGTGTATGGTTTGTATTTTCAAGTGTATTCTTTGTGTTTGACTCTATAGTTTTAGTTAATCTAGAATATGAGAATAACAAGAGTGAACCAAAGGGGATATGAAGGTCATAGATGTGTCATTCTTCTCACCTTTGTTTGAGAAAATTAAAATCAACATTACTTGAGGACAAGAAAATTTGGGAAGGGCAGACTGTAATGTCCCTACTTTGAAATATAATTTAATAATTTAATAATAAATAATAATAATAAAATTAAGGACTAGAAACTGTAAACTTATTTCTTGGATTAGAAGAATAAAGGTATTTCCTTTGCATAAATTTACACAATTTGGCATGAGGCTTTTTGTACATGTGCTAAACCAATTTTGTACCTAGAGCTAAATTTATCACTGAGATGTTGTGAATACCCAATCCACCTTTAGACTTATCTAAACTCATGTTTTCTAATGAGATTAGACAAATTTTTTATTTTTTTATCTAGATATACTTTCCAAATGAAATTTCTGATAACTCTCTAATTTTGAGACTTCTGATTTAGGAGCTTTCAAAACAACCATGTAACAATTAGGAATGGTGTCAAAAGCTGATTTTATCATTTGTATTCTAAATGCCATTAATAGCCATTTGCATTTCCAATTAGAGATCCTACTTTGTAAGATTTGAATGACTTTCTGATAGTTTGAAGGTTTATTTTGAACCATGAAGAAAGGAATGCCAAATTTCTTTCAAGGTAATTCTATCATTGGAAGCGTAGGACCCTAGTAATATTAGCTTTTACAAGACAATTAGAGTTAAGGATGTGTACCTTGGATTTGGATAAATTTATCTTTTGACCAAAATCTAATGAGTATGTTTCTAGCAAGGACTTAAGAGTTGAATAGGGATAACTACTATAAGGCACCCTACAAGATAACATTGAATAGGGAGAATTGCTATGAGGCACCCTACATAAATACATTTTCACCACTATCTCAATGTATGAATCTTTCTTTAATAACTAATTTGACTATACTTGTTTATATGAGAAACTCTTAATATAATTATTAGTATCTTCTGATTCTATTTTGCAGTTGCAGATCAATAGAGGTTAAAGGTCTTTTCTTTCAAAATCCGATCAACATCTAAAATCATAACCTTATTTAGTCAGAACCTTAAGGCACCTTACAAGATAGCGTTGAATAGGGAGAATTTCTATAAGGCACCCTACATAAATATATTTTCAACACTATCTCATTGTATGAATCTTTTTTTAATAACTAATTTGACTATACTTGTTTATGCTCTGTAGTACATCATTGGGTATTTCTCTTGTAACAAAATGCTGAAGTTGGAAGGAATGCAAAGTGTGGTTGTACAATCCGATGACAAAAATTGACAAAAAAAAAAATGTAAGAACCATAAAAATTGTGGGCAAACTCTGTGAAAGAGAGAGTTGTATTCCCAAGCCCATACAAGTTAGTCAATCTCGTGAAGGAGATGTATGCATGTGGACTCCATGAGAGCTGATACAAATTTTCTTCCCCAAAAAGCCTTACCCACTCAATGTAAAAAAATATAGTATTTCAGTATGTGCATAAGTTGGCTCCTCAAGGCATTTATACAAGTGTTTGTGGAAGTTTTGCAGTTGGTTTGACTCCTTATGTATCAAAGGACCCTCAAACTAGTGAAATAGTTCTAGAAAGTGGAGCACTGGTATTGAGTGATAGGGGTATTTGTTGCATAGATGAGTTTGAGAAGATGTCAGATAATGCTCGTAGCATGTTACACAAGGTTATGGAACAACAAATATTGTCAATTGCAAAGGCTGGGATCATAGCATCTCTTAATGAAAGGACATCCATTTTGGCTTGTGTCAATCCTAGTGATTCATGCTACAACCCTAGATTTTCAGTTATTGATAATATCCAACTTCCTTCAACATTTCTTTCCAAGTTTGATCTGATATACCTAGTGCTTGATAAAGTCGATGAACAAACATATCAACACCTTGGAAGGCATCTTGTTGCATTGCATTATGATGAGCTTGAGGACCAAACACTAGATGCATTGGACCTCCCAACCCCCACTTCATATTTCACTTATGTAAGACAACATATACATCCTAAAATATCTGATGAGGATGTAGAGGAATTTTAAGGATGGTACAACACCCATATGATAATTAGTAATAGTGTATTTCATAAGACTGATGTCTTAGTGTTGTGACAAACTATTTTAATATTCTCTGAGCATTATGCTCTATAGTACATCGCTGGGTACTTTCTCTTGTAACAAAATGCTGAAGTTGGAAGGAATGCAAATCGTGGTTGTACAATCTGATGACAAAAATTGACATAAAAATAAAATAAAAAATTTAAGAACCATAAAAATTTTGGGCAAACTCTGTGAAAGAGAGTTGTATGCCCGAGCCCATACATGTTAGGAAATCTTGTGAAGGAGATGTATGCCTGTGGAATCCATGAGAGCTAATACAAATTTTCTACCCCAAAAAGCCTTAACCACTCAATGTAAAAAACATAGTACTTCAGTATGTGCATAAGTTGGCTCCTCAAGGCATTTATACAAGTGGTTGTGTAAGTTCTACAGTTGGTTTGACTACTTATGTATCAAAGGACCCCAAAACTAGTGAAACAGTTCTAGAAAGTGGAGCACTGGTATTGAGTGATAGGGGTATTTGTTGCATAGACGAGTTTGACAAGATGTTGGATAATGCTTGTAGCATGTTACACGAGGTTATGGAGCAACAAACAATGTCAATTGAAAAGGATAGGATCATAGCATCTCTTAATGCAAGGACATCCATTTTAGCTTGTGCCAATCCTAGCGGTTCACACTACAACCCTAGACTTTTAGTTATTGATAATATCCAACTTCCTCCAACATTGCTTTCCAAGTTTGATATGATCTACCTAGTGCTTGATAAAGTCAATGAACAAATAGATCAACATCTTGCAAGGCATCTTGTTGCATTGCATTATGATGAGCCTAAGGACCAAACACTGGATGCATTGGACCTCCCAACCCTCACTTTATATATCACTTATGCAAGACAACATATACATCCTAAAATATCTGATGAGGCTGCAGAGGAATTTTAAGGATGGTACATCACCCATATGATAATTAGTAACATTGTATTTCAATAAGACTAATTTCTTAGTGCTATGACAAATTGTTTTAATATGCTCTGAGAATTATGCTCTGTAGTACATTGTTGGGTACTTTCTCTTGTAACAAAATGCTAAAGTTGGAAGGAATGCAAACCGTGGTTGTACAATTTGATGACAAAAAGTGACATAAAAAAAATGTAAGAACTATAATTTTTTTTGGCAAACTCTATGAAAGAGAGAGTTGTATGCTTGAGTCCATACACGTTAGGCAATCTTGTGAAGGAGATGTATGCCTATGGACTCCATGAGAGTTTATACAATTGTTTTGCCCAAAAAAGCCTTACCCACTAAATGTAAAAAAACACAGTACCATTTCAACCTTGTTTAGTAAATTAGAAGGATTTTATAATAGATTTGACGACTAATAGGAGTTGACCAAAATATAGAATTCAACACTTACAGTGGATTTGTTGGACTTGCACTTGTTTGTCCTCTCTCTCCCTCCATTTTTTTCAGTTTTTGGCTGGCTAGATGCTTTGTGGGCGGCTTGGTATTTCAATTGATCCTTGCAGTCATTATGCCAATGGGGGTTCTGTTGGGATTTCTTATAGACCTGGATTATGTCTTTTGTATCGTAGCCCCAACTCTCCGCTCTTGCGTGTGTGAATTCAAATAAAAATGAGCCAAATAGACTAAAAGTTATTTTTATACTTTCAAAATAAGATTTTATATTTCAAATTTAAAATACAATTTGGAACCAGTTATTTTCCTTTGTTTTAATTATTATTTAAACTTGAAGCACAAAATGTCTACAAAATACTTTATTTGAACACCTCCTAGAAGATATGAAGGCCTAAAAATAATAATCTAATAATAATGCAAGTTTGGGTGCATTGTCATTGAAAACTATGGTATGTGGGAATTTAATAAGGTTAGCTTCAACTAATTTTTGAAATACTACTTTGATTAGCTCCACCAAGGAAGTGTACATATGTTTTGGATGATTTTGGATTATTGAATATCCTTGTGGTATAACAACATGTGTTAGTTGTTGGACATTTTGAAACATTAGGATATTTTTATTTAGGTACATGTTCAGGCTCTAAATGAATTTGGAGTTAGTTACCCCATCATTTGATAACATTTTATTTTAGCCCAAGTGTGTTTTTTCATTGGTTTAGTTATTATGTTATCTTTGTCTTTATTATAGTTCTCAACCAAAATGTTGGCAACAAGGGATTTCTAGATGGTGATCCCCTTATCTATAATATCATCAAAAGTTGGAACACAATGAAATTGTAGATGAAAAGCCATTCTAGAATTAATATTTATTGTGAAAATATAGAGAATTTGTTTTTTGGTTAGGCCAATGAAACTATCTAAAAAGGCAACTCCATAATTTAAGGAAGGAAGAAAAAATCCCCATTTTGTTGTTTTGCATTTGTATGCCCTTCCCATTTTTGGCTTGGAGATGTGTTGATCTCATTAACACATTATTCTAAGGTACTAAATATATTATTGATCTTCTTCTTCGTCCAACTCATTGTCGATATCATTCGATCCAGATTCGACATTGTAAGGATTGGTCATATCATCATCATCATCATCATCATCATCATCATCATCATCATCATCATCATCATTGATATCAGTCGAAATATCGTTACAATAGCGACGATAATTATTGTCCGTCAAAATTTCAACGAACATCAGGGACCAATTTTTTTTTAAAAAGTGAAAATCTCACATTAAATTGAAAGGTACCCGACGAAACAATAAGTTAATTCACTTTCGTCAGATTTTGACCTCAAATGAGTTAGTGTATGATGAGGTTGATGATAAATGGTAGGAGTCACCAAGAGGACTTGAGAAAAAGAACACAGATTTTATGTCTAATTTTGATACTAATCAATTTGATTTTGTCAATGAATTTGTCATCATGTTTGATTTAGTGCAGGTGATAAGGAAATTAGATTGGAAAGGGCAGAAATAATTTCTTATCAGGTTCATATGTCCAAGCAAGAGGATAGGAAGTTCGAGGGTCAAGATGAAGCCTAGTGGTGAGGCAAATTCAAGAGAGGATGCACATTTATAATACCTAACTGAGTGGAAGGGACAACTAGGTGGAGAAGCATTTGAAGACTTAATGGGTGATGTGAAGCAATAACTTCTATTACAACTACATTTCCAAGGGACTTGGAATTCTTTTCAGGGGGGTTGTATGGTGCAGGAGCACCTATGTATGGTGCAGGAGAACCTACTCATCTGGATGCCTCATGAAGGATTTTGAATTTGTTTTTGTTTTTAATGTTTGTCAAGGTTATGTAAGGTCCTAAGGACCATTTGAAGTCAATTCAAATCATTTAGTAAGGCTATTAAAGTCATTAAGCTCATAGTGACCTATAAGATCCTAATAAGGTCAAAGCATGTAAAAATGCCCAATATGGGTTGAGATGATGTAATGAAGTTATATAAGAATGTCTAGAGAATAAATAGATGATTTTGAGTCAACGGGACAAATTTTGAGTCATCTGGTCAAATATGGCAAAAATTGCTAAAAGTTGCTTGATAACTTTTACAACTTTCTTATGTTATTAAGTTTATTTTGAATCCCAACAAACCAAATCAATTGGAGGTCATTGGGAGAGGTTGGTATGATGTTAAATAGACTCATTTTGGTATGAGGTTGGGGGTTTATGCTTTTTGTATGAAGACAAAGTGAATTCAATAAGATTTTGAAGCTTTTTCTTGCAATTTTTTCTACAACATTTATGCTATAATGTTCTTAACTTTCTCGTATGAATGAATTAGGAAATGAGACCAGTGTCATTTGAAAGATGGCTCTTTTGATACCACTTTTTTGCATTTTCATTGAGTACAAAGCATTTTGTGGTGTTTTGTTTCTAAAAACTGTCCATAAACCCAAGTTTCACGGGTTTGGACTAAAAAATGGAAATAGCTTGCCATTCCTTTGGGTTTAGAAGGCCAAACCTTGGGGAATGGTAGATAAAGGATTCCTCCAGATGGGTTTTTATTCATTTTTGTAGGGTTCAATTTTTGAGGCACTTTTGAGACGTTGAATGCCTAACATCTCCATGTGTTAGCCTTAAGAAGCATAGGTAAGGTGAAGGGTTTGGAGTGTAGTGACAAAACAAATAATTATGATGAAAAAACCTTTTAAATCCACCCATTTTTACCATTCCCCTACTATTGGAAGAGGATTTGAGTGATTTTGCATTATTTTAGTGGCACTTGCTTTGTAAAAGAGGATTATTTGAAATCCTAAAACTAGGACAGTCATAGTTTTGACCCTTGCATTCTGAAGAAAACCCAAGTGGAAGTCATATATGTCATCATACTCCACATTTGATGTTTGAAAATAATCTCATTTCATTTCCATGATCAAGGGATTGCAAACCAAAGCCAAATTTTGGTCTAGTAGACCTAATAGGCAATAGAGAAGGAGATGACCTACATGGTGGAAACCATTCAAAATAAGGGTTGGAATCTATTGTTTGAGGAGTCCTCGTACTCATAAAATATCAAAAACAATATTCTCATGCCAAAAATAATCTGCCTCTTTGTTTCCCTTTGTAGTCCAATTGGAGTGCTCCCTATGTCACTGGTTGATGGGCCATTGAAGCACCTTGTAATCTCAATGTTTTGTCAAATTTGTAAACCATCCTTTTGATGTTGTATTCATCCTAATTGCCTTTGCATTATATTGGTACTAGAGATAGAAGACTCTGGGAAGGTAAGTTGTGTGGTCATGTCATTGGTAGTTGTTTGTTCGTGGTTGTGCAGGTTGGTTGCCAAGAGACTAGGGAGAGAAAAGAGGAGACACCTAGGTGAGGCAAGGACAAAATGAAGCAAAGTGAGAGAGACTTGATTGAGGTAATATATCTTTTGAGGGATTATTTATGAGGTGAGGGTTCATAGAAGAAGAAACAAGAAAAGAAAAGAGAAGAGGAAGAGAGGAAGAAGAAAGAAGAGAAAATGAAGAAGAGGAAAGAGGAAAAAGAGAGAGCACGAAAAATGGAGTTTGAACAAAAGATTAGAGTTATAAAGCAAGAATTGGAAAGAATAAGACTAGAGATGCAAAAATGACACTTACCAATCAAGGAGAAAATCATATGGCCCATCAAAAGGATCATTCAAAAGAGGAAAAGGAAAATAAGAACAATAGCAATAAAGGAGGTAAAAAATGAAGAGGTAAGCATGTAATGCCCTGCCAAGTAACCCCGAAGGGATGAAGCTAAAACACACAAATGGAGTGCAAATAATTTTTTTTTTAAATAAGACACAACATAAAGATACAATGAGTTATCAAAAGCTTAGATAACACAGTGGAAGACTAAACAAAACCTAAGGAGTTTCCCAACGTGATTATGTAACTTAACATCTAACTCAACCCACCACATCTGACTCAGTAAAGCGGGTTAACTTAATGTCATGTTATTACTTTAAACAGGATATAATTTGATCAATAATTTAAAATTTTAGATAATAGAATGTGCTCATCCATTATGGTTGAAGATGAGTCTAACATGAGGAAATTTACCCATAGAAGTTAAAACATAGATAACATATGAATTCATCCATTAAGGTTAAAATATAGTTAACTTGATGAGTCCATCCATTTTAGATACAACATAGCTAATATGATGAAGTTAATTTATTAAGGTTAAAATGTAAATAACTAAATGAGTTCATCCATTAAAATTACAATTTAGGTAATATGACGAGTTCATCCAATAATTGTTATTCATTCATTACATTCAATTTTACATTAAGCACATTCCATGCACCTTGTTCCAAAATGCACTATAATATCATCATAACTCATAAGAACTTTTCATGCATACTTATTTTCATTAACCATAACAAAATCCATTCATTTATGATCCAATTTACTGCATTTCAGAGACAACTGCATACATGCATTTATGATAAATCTCATCTAATCCACTTATTCATTCTATCAAAATGCCATCCATACATGCTAACACTAAAACATGAAACATAAGAACAAAAGAAACACATAACACCAAATTGATATCAGAGTTCACCCCTAAAGGGCTACATCTCCGGGTCTGCTCAACCCTACCCTAGTCAGCTTTGTAAAACCGGTTTGACCTTGGTTGACTTTTTATGTGGCATTCTTGAATGGTTGAATTAACATGAGATAATGTTGTAGTCAGATATTATGATTATTGTGTGTACCTGTTAATGTGCTTTCACATCGATTCTTATGTAAGTTTAATTGTTCTCCTGATTCTTGTTATTAATCTCGAGCTAACACCTTCATTAAATATATGTATATATGTATGTATGTATGTATGTATGTATGTATGTATGTATGTATGTATGCTTGTGTGACTCTTGGTTGTAGGAGATTGCAGGTACAGTACCACCTAGGTGCGAGGTTCGACTTCACCTGGATTCGCAGGGTTGAGTATACCTCTTTCATCCTTAGAAATTGAGTTAGGTGGTCGTAAAACCCTCATTTTACCCTAGTCATGCTCAAGTGAGCATCGCCTATGGTCCGTCAGTTCCCTTTTCATTTGGGTTTGTGGGTCGAGTATTTGGTTGGCTTTCTTGGGTTGCGTGCTTGGCGTGTGGTTAAACTGAGTATTTAATACTAAGTAGTTATTTTGGTTTAATGTGTTCATTTACACATTAGTAATTAAGAAACTAAAGTAAATAGGTTTCTTTCATATAACTAATCATTAATTAAAATAAAATTGCTCTATTCATGGTTGTAGCAAGTTTAATTTAATGGTTAATTTTAAATAATAAAGTTATTCAGTTTATGCATTTTGAAAGGGAAGATTTAAATTTATTTGAAGTAGAAATAATTTAATCTCTTTTGTTTTTTGGAATAGAAAGGTTAATTTTAATTATTTAAGAAAATCAATTTTGATTAGAAAAGTTAGTTTTATTCATATATATTTGATATAGTGGGAAAGATTGATTTTGAGAATTTAATTTAATTAATATTTTACCCTCATTAATATTGTGAAATACAAATATTAGCTTTGTTAATATTGAGAAAATTAAAATTAAATGAGGGAGAAAAGCATTTTGATTTTTAATTAGAAAAGCAAGTTTAGATTATTTAAATAGTTGAAAAGAATGATTTTTCTTTTTATTTATTTATTATTATTATTATTTTTTAATTCAAAAATTGTTTAAATTCTAAAATAAGGGATTAGGTCAGGGGATTCTTCTATTTAATCCTAGGTTTGGAAATATTTTTGGGGGATGATTTTTGGAGAGCATTTTGGAAAATATTTTGGAAGAAGGATTTTTGGGAGGAGATTTGGGCATTTTGGAAGGGAAGAGATTTTTGGAGCTTGCAGGTTGGGCTCTCCTTCAATCTTGCCAGGATTGTTGAACCAAGTAGGCATTTGGTTTATTTCATTTGCTTCTTGTTCTAAAGAAATTGTTTTGGATTTTCAAGAAATCTATTTGTGAAGATTAAAAAAAAATCTCATATATTTGGGGAAAAATGAAACAGTTCTAATTTTAATTCCAATCCAATCCCCTCTTGTTTTGTTTCCATTCCAAGTTTAGATTATGGTTGCTCTAGTTGTTTTAAAATAGAAAAATAAACTTGAGTTGGTTGTTTACAATAAAAATTTGTTTAAATTTCAAATAAATGCTTTCAAATTCAGGCTTTAATTAGAGAAATTTGTTTGTGCCTGGTTATATGGAGATGGGAGAATGATAGAAATTTTACCAGTTTTAGTATCGGGGTTACTTGGCGGGGCATTACATTTGGTATCAGAGCCCATGTTGCAAACACTTGGATCTCTGGTTTTGCTTGTGCTCTTAGTTGGTGTGTGGTGTATCGACCTTGTGTGTATTCTTGTCCTCTTTTTTGTATGTGTGTGATTGAGCAGACCTTAACTTGTGTGTAACGTGTGTGTTCGTGCCTTGTTTTCACCTTCTTGATGTGGGTGCTTTGGAGTGATTGTATGTGCTTTGTCTGCTTATAGAGGTCATGGTCTACGATTTCTCTTATTCTGAAGGAGAGTCGTATGTACCTTCCTTATTGATTGTTGTACTCTTTTGACTAATCCATTTGGGTTGGTTAGTGTTGTCTTGAATCTAAAAGTATGAAATGTGTGTGTTTAAGAGTATGATCTAGCTTAGTGTTGTCCACTTGAAGGACTAGTATGGTAAATATTGAATGCTTATTTTGTAATAAAATAAATTATTATCATCCTTCCTCCTCTCTCTCTCTAGAAATTAAATGTTTTTGATATATGTAATTATCTCTTATGTGAGTTTTCTTTTTGTGAGAGAAGGTTGCAGCCCTTGTGTGAGCCTCATAACGCTTATGTGTTTTTAGATTATAAAGGGGATTTGGTTTGAAAGTTCTAATGGCTATTGAGGAAGAATTGTATGTTTACTTTAAAGAATTCTCTATGTGTTTCGTAGGAGTAATATAATTAAATTCTATCTTAAGTAAGGTGCATTAATATGCGAATAGTTGATTTTGTGAAACTTCTTTGGTTGTAAAAGAAGTATCAAAAGGGAACATGTTATAGTAGCTTCGAGAGTGTATTAATGTGTTCCACGAAAGATTATTTTATGTGTTTCTTTAAACCAATTTGATTGAGGATCTATTTTAGCAATGCTCCATTGAACTTGCCTTTGGATATATGTAATTGCCTTATTATGTTTAGAAAGTGCGAATGAAAATCTTGTTTGATGTGCATACAGTAATATGTATTATTTAGTTGATAAGTTCCTCGTTTACCTTCTTATCGTACCCTAGATTTTCAAAGAAAGGTTGCAGACTATGATAGGCTTTGTAGAGAATTAAAAATAGTGAGTGTTCGCAAGAGATCTTGTATTATCGAAAAGATTGCCTGTCTTGATCACTGTTGTTTGGAAAACTATATCATTCTGTTGCAACCATAATAAATGGATATGTCACGTTAGACCTGTTGGCATTCTTCTAAACAATAGTGAAACGAAAACTGTACCATTAAGATGATAGACTTATAGTGAGATTTTATAATGTCGTGTGATCTTGTGTCCATGTATGAAATAGATTGGTTATCAAACTCTCTTTTTCCTCCTCTTTGCCTAGATTATTAGATTTTAGTAATGCTACTAAAGAGTGCATTTATTTAAATAGAGTGTTTGTAAAACATGTGAAATTGTACTTTTTGCATTTTTGGCCTTTTATGGAAAGATGAAAGTTTGGAGCTTCATAATGAAATTTGTATAGTTAGTAATGTGGTTGTCAATGCTTAATGGATTTAGAAAAGAGATCGGAATGAGGTTATTTCCTTATGTAATTTTGAATGGTTAAGAATAATTTCAGTACTTGTATCTAGAATAAACTTTATTCAGTTATTCATGTGAAAAGCATAATTAAAACCTTCCTTGAGTAGATGATAGCATATTGAAAAGTACTCTCCGTAAATGTGACTAAACCAGTAATGGTGTTATTCCTTGTGTATTGTAAGAAACCTGTGCAAGCTATGTGTGCCCATGGGATGGTGAAGTAATCAACCATGGAGGATATGTTTGCTTATGAGGATGGGAAACCATATTGTTTATGTGATGTTTCTTATTTGTTTCCTTACTGAGTGCCAACCCACGGGTTGTTGATAAGTCAGTATGTGAAGGGGTAGTATTAGAAGTCACCATTCCTTGAATAATATGGAACGGCGTACGAGTAATGTTGACGCGAAGCGACTTTAGCTTCTCTATTTCGAGGAAAAATATAGTTATGTAATAAAACTGTATTATAGATGTACTCAATACTTTCCCTTGTGATGAACAGATTTATAAGGTTCATGTGTGTCAGCCTATTCCTATCCTTTATTTGAGCATATTGATGTCAGTTCTTGAGCAGAAAGATGGTTTTATTGGAGGATATTTAGCCTTGTCTTCATGAAAGGTATGTTATTTTTCAAATGAGCTGCCAATTGTCTAGCATTGGTAGACATGTGGGTGGACCTTAGCCATGTATACCTCTGGCTTACGGTGAGTATCCTGAGAGGTATGTCTCTATGAGGGGTGTGACCTACGTGTGCCCTTTTCCGCGAGGTACACTACCATGCGAGATACGTCCATTGTGTGCCCTTTCTGCTTGGATTATTGTCATGTCGTGCTGAGACACGATGCGGGATGTAGTAGACATTGCCATGTGGCCTACCGACAGGTTTAGGGTAGAGCCATGCCACATGACGACGTGATGCGGGGTGATGTCAAGGTGCACACTGCCATGCCATGCAGATGTGTGGCTAGGCCACACCACCTGATGAGCTACTGCGATAGCTAGACGATTGTTCCTTCCTTCCTCGTTGGTGGCTAGATTCTAGTCACATAGTGATGTTATGTGCAATTGTAATATTCTTATTTATTTCTTTGGGGACCAGCAAATTATTTTATTTTGACCTTGAAGGTTTAGCCACGATCTTGTGATATTTTGCTTACTTGATTTGGTGTTGCAAATTTTGGATTATTTTATTGCCTTACTATTGGAATCGATGATTTATTATTTTTATTCATCTATAATTTGGTGGCTAAACTGGTTTATCCTTATTGTTTTTGTATGTTGGTCTTGTGTTGAAATGTGAAATTCCTCTCCAAGGACGTATGAGACGGTCTTGGTTGAGTGTGTATGAGGAAGTAGACGTAAGGAACCTTGAGGATGGGGGTATGTGAGGCTATGATGCAGCTAAGATCCATTACCTACCTATGTGTAGTGACTATCTCTTGGAGGCTAACCACCTTACGCAACAAGGGATGTTCACAAGGGTCTTGTATGGAAGGTAGCACTGCTATGGTGTGCCCTAGCACCATCAAGCCCTTGAGTGAGATATTGGATATTTATGATCATGTTATTATTCTGAGATCAGGCATAAAGATGTTGATTGTGCATGTTATCTTTGACCGAGCATTGGACATACTCACATGTGGCCTTTTGAGTTGTGTATTCTAGTTATGTGGATGGTTATTATATGTAATCATGGATTAAATGGTGTTAACTTGTCACTATGTTATGGGACATAGTCATTGGAAAGATTTTTTTTTAATATGTCTAGCAAGTGTAAACAATTGTGTTCTATATGTTGCTCTTATTCCATGAAAGCTAATTTGGTTGTAGAATTTGAATTTTGAAGCTAGTTCTATGTGATAAAGTTTTATGAAAAGATGGATTGGTAAAGGAAATTGATCATGATGGCATGTTTTCTTGTCATATTAGTAGATGAGTATGGTAATTGTTGGTTAACTCTTTTTATGCTTTAATTTGGTATGATGAAAGGGAGAAAATTCTTGTTTCTCTGCTATGATTATAGATAGTCTTAGAATATTTTAAGAAAAGTATGGATTTAGATGTATCTTGCTAATGGATAATGGCATTCGTAGAGGATTTAGCAATAATGTTTCATTTATCTATGGAAAGATTCCTATGTGCAAATTGATAATTGTTAATTGAGTTTCAGGGCTAATACGTGTTGCATGATTTCTGCTTAGCCTTACCACTTCCGGGAGTAAGTCAAAGCCTAGGGGGGGAGAATGTAGTGCCCCTACCCTAGTCAACTTTGTAAAACCGGTTTGACCTTGGTTGAATTTTTATGTGGCATTCTTGAATGGTTGAATTACCATGAGGTAATGTTGTAGTCAGATATTATGATTATTGTGCGTACCTGTTAATGTGCTTTCGCATCGATTCTTATGTAAGTTTAATTGTTCTCCTGATTCTTGTTATTAATCTCGAGCTAACACCTTCATTAAATATATATAATATGTATGCTTGTGTGACTCTTGGTTGCAAGAGATTGCAAGTACAGTATCGCCTAGGTGCGAGGTTCGTCTTCACCTGGATTCGCAGGGTTGAGTATACCTCTTTCGTCCTTAGAAATTGTGTTAGGTGGTCGTAAAACCCTCATTTTACCCTAGTCATGCTCAAGTGAGCGTCTCCTGTGGTCCGTCAGTTCCCTTTTCATTTGGGTTTGCGGGTTGGGTATTTGGTTGGCTTTCTTGGGTTGTGTGCTTGGCGTGTGGTTAAACTGAGTATTTAATCCTAAGTAGTTATTTTGATTTAATGTGTTCATTTACGCATTAGTAATTAAAAAACTAAAGTAAATAGGTTTCTTTCATATAACTAATCATTAATTAAAAACAAATTACTCTATTCATGGTTGTAGCAAGTTTAATTTAATGGTTAATTTTAAATAATAAAGTTATTCAGTTTATGCATTTTGAAAGGGAAGATTTAAATTTATTTGAAATAGAAATAATTTAATCTCTTTTTCTTTTTGGAATAGAAAGGTTAATTTTAATTATTTAAGAAAATCAATTTTGATTAGAAAAGTAAGTTTTATTCATATATATTTGATATAGTGTGAAAGATTGATTTTGAGAATTTAATTTAATTAAAAATATTTTACCCTCATTAATATTGTGAAATACAAATATTAGCTTTGTTAATATTGAGAAAATTAAAATTAAATGAGGGAGAAAAGCATTTTGATTTTTAATTAGAAAAGCAAGTTTAGATTATTTGAATAGTTGAAAAGAATGATTTTTCTTTTTTTTATTTATTATTTTATTTTATTTATTTATTTATTTATTTATTTATTCAAAAGTTGTTTAAATTCTAAAATAAGGGATTAGGTCAGGGGATTCTTCAATTTAACCCTAGGTTTGGAAATATTTTTGGGGATGATTTTTGGAGAGCATTTTGGAAAATATTTTGGAAGAAGGATTTTTGGGAGGAGATTTGGGCATTTTGGAAGGGAAGAGATTTTTGGAGCTTGCAGGTTGGGCTCTCCTTCAATCTTGCTAGGATTGTTGAACTAGGTAGGCCTCTGGTTTATTTCATTGGCTTCTTGTTTTAAAGAAATTGTTTTGGATTTTGAAGAAATCTGTTTGTGAAGATTAAAAAAAAATCTCATCTATTTGGGGAAAAATGAAACAGATGTAATTTTAATTCCAATCCAATCCCCTCTTGTTTTGTTTCCATTCCAAGTTTAGATTATGGTTGCTCTGGTCATTTTAAAATTAAAAAATAAACTTGAGTTGGTTGTTTACAATAAAAATTTGTTTAAATTTCAAATAAATGCTTTCAAATTCAGGCTTTAATCAGAGAAATGTGTTTGTGCTTGGTTATATGGAGATGGGAGAATGATAGAAATTTTACCAGTTTTAGTATCGGGGTTACTTGGCGGGGCATTACAAAGCACTCCTATGATTATTTTGACATCATCAAGCATGGAAGAAATTCAAAAGGACAAGGTAGATATGGTTGTGGATGAGTTTCCTTATTATTTTCAGTTGATTGAATCTAATAATCAAGTTGAACAAGTAGAAGGGTGCATGCAGGTTGACATTGTTGAGAGAGTTGATATTGTTGATAGTGTTGAAGTGGATGAGGTTAATGGAATCCATGTTGTTGGTGAATAAATTGTAGAGAATGATCACATTTATGATGAGGTTGATGATAAATGGCAGGAGTCGCCAAGAGGACTTGAGAAGAACACAAATTTTGTGCCTAATTTTGATACTAATCAATTTGATTTTGTCAAGGAATTTGTCATCATGTTTACTTCACTATAGGTAATAAGGAAATCAGATTGGAAAGGGCGAAAATGATTTCTTAACAGGTTCATATGTTCAATCAAGAGGATGGGAAGACCAAGGGTCAAGATGAAGCCTAGTGGTTTTACCAAGTAATACCACTAAATAACCCAATTAACACCATTACATTAAAAGAGGGTTGAACCCAATAGATCTAGGCTCAATCCCAATGGGGAAAGGTATGAGATTTTGATTGGATCCAACTAGTTAGAGTTAATTATCCTCTTTCTTAGTTGAATTTGTAATGTAATTATGAAATTGGAGAAAAACTATGAATAATTGAAGTAAACTGATAGAAATGATAAGCTACACATGTCCCACAGAGCCACCAATGAAGATCTGGGAAACAAAAGATGTTTAAAACCTATTCTCATAATTTCGGCCTTATTTTTCGAGACTAGGTAGCACAGATCCACCCTAGTCCTCTGAATTTTCTATCATCGAAAGTTGGACTAGTTCATTGTTGTCAACACTGTCGAATACCCAAGTACATCTCGTGGACCTATTTCTTGGACACAGAAAGAGAGGGAAAGATGTTGGGAATAGGGGTTTGCCTTAGGTTGAATCCTAGTTTTAGAATTAATAATGAAATTGAATCAATAAATGTAATTAAAAACTATAATGAAATACTTTCCTTTTGAGGGAAAGACTGAAAATGCTTGAAACAATAATGTATACCTCAATGATGAAGTTTTGTTTGATCTTCACACAAAGATATTAGGGTTTTATGTAGGATATCTTCATAAAATATTGGTCATGGATGCCATATTCAATACTTTAACTTGACTTCACTTATGTTTCTCCAATGGTTAATGAATGACTGGTTACTTTCTCACCTAAATTGAATTAGAATCATAAGTTTTCCTCTTCAAATCGTTAGGTTTTAAATGAGAAGGGTAGATCTCTTTTATACTTCTCTATCCGTAAAATAAATTGGATTTTCAGAACAGGTCGACATAGGATCAAAATTCCTTCTCTTTTGTGATGACTATTGTGAGGCCCCATTTCAGGGCCTGATTAAGAGGAATAAGGCATACAATACCCTGGTCTTTAAAATCAGGATTCTATAATTGGGGGGGGGAGAGAATTGGATAGATGATGAAAATGAAGGATTGGAATGATGTGTGAGCAAAATCAACATTGCAATTAGGCATCAAAAGTCAGAATGCCAAAGTGGGGCCTAGGTGAGGACAAAATTGTAGGTGGGTACAATTTAGGATGCTACATGTCTACTCTACCTAATTCTAGATTTACAACTCCTAAGCTTGTCACTTGCACATCAAAAGAAGAGAAAAAGAGTTGTGGATAGGGGTTCACCTAATTGACCCTATAATTGAAATGTAATAGAAATGCAAAGTGCACTTTTCAAGGGTAGAGGCCTAATCTAAATTAAAATTCTTGTAATTGAAATTTTATACCTTTATGAATCTTACTTTGAAGTCTTCATGCAAGGATTGATGTTGTCATGTAGGATGTAGGATGTCTTCACTAAATATTGATCATGGATGCCATCTTGAATGCTTGATTACTTGCTCACTTGAATTTAAATTGTAGAGAGAATTTGATTTGATAAGGGATGTAAGATGTATGTTCAAATGATGGGGTAAGACTTTCTTTTATACCCCACTACATCAAACATTTTTTAAATTTCGAGACAGGCTAACACGAGAAGGGAATTCCCACTCATATTTTATGATAGTTGTCAAGACCAAAATTGGGCCACTTTTATCGCGACAAGGGCACTTGACCTAGGATAATGGCACCTAGGGCACCTTTGTCCAACCAATTAGAGTCTAACAAAGGTCCACAAACTAGATGCTAGGTGAAGTTTAAGAATTGAAGTTGATGCGAGCAAAATCAAACATGGTCAAAGCACGTAAGGTCCGAATGCCAAAGTGAAGCCTAGGTGAGGATGAAAATTGTATAGGGATACAATTTACAACACTACAATAATTTTTATTACATGACCTTAAGTAGGAGGTTGAACCTTTTTCTCTCTTTGTTGAAAAATCCTCTAGCATTTCTTGGTCCATTATAAATCCGTTTTAATTAGTTTTGATTCTTAAATTATAATTATTATTGTCCCAAGCTATAGCTACCATAGTTAGAGTTATAATGTCCTCATAAAAAAGGCATTCTTAATTTAAACTTGTTGATAAATGAATCTACGTTATGCATATCATAATCTCCCCATCATCTAAAATACTTGTTGATAGAAATTTATTGTACACTTTCTATCCTCCATATATAATTTAGGTACACATTTAGTTTTAAAAGAATATTCATCACTTATACAACATCCTTTTGAGGTCAAAATTTTAATTTCTTGATGATCTTTATTGTATTTTGATTTGTGGTTAATGTTATCATATTCATCACACTCTTAACCATTTTTCAATATTCCCAAGATTAGAATACACTATAATGGGGAATGAGACATTTGACATTCCAAACTATTGGCATATTATTGGCATATCTGATGAAGAAAATAATGAGGAGATTATTGGCATATGGAGATGATGATGAGATGATAAGATGACCGGTAAAGATGGTAAAGTTGATAGAGATTGTTGGCTAGATGATGATGATATAGTTGTAAGTTGTTTGATGAATTTATTTGTGTTGTAATTGATGACAACCATGATTTTTGAGTCATCTGAGTCATCTAGGCCTACCGGTATAGCCTAGTCAGTAGAGGAATTGATAGTTCTGATACTAATTGTTAAGTACAGATTCCAAGCTGACAAGATGAGAGGGGGGGGGTGAATCATACAAACTTAATCTTCCATAAAATCAACAAATTCAACCTCAGTAGCTTAAACAGATATATAATCAAAACTGTAAAACATGCAACCTTAAGAACACATAATCATAACAACACTCATAACAACAGATTTAATGTGGAAACCCAAATAGGGAAAAACCATTGTGGGATTTTGGACCCACTAAGAAATATACTCTTCTAGAGTATGCTCGGTTAAAAGAAAATCTTGTTAAAGATTACAAACACATTGCTAGATGTGACTCGGTTAAGGGATTTCACTCAGATCTGTTAGGATCTTCACCTTGTTAGAGGTGACCTTGTTAAAGGGTTTCAAACACTCAATCAGAATGTCACCTTGCTAGAGGGTTTTACAAATAAGACTGTTAAGTCCACTCGGTTAAGATATTTTCTATCATTTCACAAAATAACAGTAATAAAAATATATCTGCAACTTTGCATCTAAAATGCTAAAGCAAATTCTTATTTGCTCAATACAATCTAGTCATAGAACTTATCTTGTTCCTCTGCTGGGCTCTATACTCTGTTAATCAAACAGGTCTTCAAGCTTCTGTGCTCGGTAATCACTATGTAGCATCCATGTGCTTACACTTGCACACATGCATTGTTTATCAATAGTTCCTTATTTATAAACAATTTGTTAACTGCTTAATCTCCTTGATCACATATCCCATGATCAATCATAGCCATTAGATCTTCAAACTTGACTAGGTTCAATGTATCCTTCGATCTGAAAATGTTTTACCTCACCTTGGAACTTGCATACATTTCTTGGAACTTGTGCTAAGGTATTGCAGTTCAATCTGAGTTGTAGATCTTTCTACCAATCTTCCATTGCCATAGATTCTTTAACAAACTTCATGCACGGCATACCAATCATTTAATCAATTCTAGCTCATCAACTTCCTTCATTAAATAATGCTTTTAATCATTTAAGCATTTTGTTATAGCTTGGTTGCAACTCGGTAAATACTAAACTTCACTCGGTAGACATTCCGCCTTCATTAACCGATAGCGATAACCTTAGGGTTTACCGACTAGGTTCCTTGCTAGGTAACATAGTATAGTATTAACCTTAAAATCAGCAACATATGTAGGATATCAAAACAATCTAAACATCATGATCTCATCATTGTCTAACTCGGTAATAGTTGCCCATTAAAAAACTTATTTCTCCCCTTATTCATCACAATCTTTCTGTGTCCTTTACTGACATCTTTATACTCATCAAATCATACTTCTTAAGATATGGCAACATCATACTGAATTAGAAAATCAATTTCTTGACATCAATGACAAAATAATAATATTAAGACAGTAAACATCCTTAATCAGTTATATCCATAATCATCAACAACCTTCTCAATATCCTTATTGAAATGCCAACAATCTCCCCCTTTGGCATTGATGGAAAAACCAATTGATTTGACCTAATTGATTCAGATTGTTGTGAGATTCTGAAATGCTCTCCCCCTATCATCAAACTTCTCCCCCATACATCAGTCTTCTCCCCCTTCGACAACAATGCCAAAAAGTAAAGAACTAAAACCTGATTTCTTCGCTGAGAAGTGAATTCCTTGTTGTTATGTGTCAACTCAGTCTCGGTCAAAGCATTATGTCTACAATTTTTGTTCCCTGTATTTGTTTTGTGCACACCTTTAGAAAACATCCTAAAGTGTGTAAATCAGCATCAACTCCTAAAAGATATTCTTTAGAGTCATCGAATTGATGTTTTCACTAAACTTGGTCAGTGAGTAGAAGATAGGGGTAGGACCCCTAACTTACTTCTGAGATACTCAAAAGTGTCCCTTGGCAGTGGCTTGGTGAAGATATCAGCTATTTGTTCCTTTGTGCTAACATACTCCAACACCACTTTCTTCTCTTGAACTTCTTCTCTAAGATAATGATATTTGATAGAGATGTGCTTTGTCTTAGAGTGCATAACAGGATTATTTGAAATGTTAATGGCACTAGTATTGTCACAGAATATAGTTACTGGCTTGGTAACTTTCTCATTTATACCTTCCAACAGTTGTTTGATCCATGCTTTATTAGTACAATTCAATGGTGCAACAACATTCTCACATTCTGCTATTGACTGTGAAACACATCCTTGTTTCTTGCTAAGCCAACTCACTAGTCTTTCTCCTAAAAAGAAAGCTCCACCACTTGTGCTTTTCCTATCATCTATGTTGCCTGCCCAAACAGCATCAGTATAAACTTTTAAATCAAAGTCATTTCTTTTCTGATATACTAAGCCATAATCCTCAGTACCTTTCAAGTATCTAAAAATTCTCTTGATTGTTGTCATGTGTGTTTCCTTGGGATCTGCAGAAAATCTTGCAACTATACATATTGCATGTGCTATGTCTGGTCTGTTGTGAACAACATATTGTAGCTTTCCAATCATGGATCAGTAAAGTGTCTCATCAACAGATGCAGATTCATCATTCTTTGATAATTTACAGTTGGTAGTCATAGGAGTACTTACTGGTTTTGAGTCCTCCATTTCAAATTTCTTCAAGATTTCCTTTATGTACTTGGATTGAGTAACGAAAATCTCTTCTTTCATTTGCAGTATCTGTAAACCTATAAAATACTTTATCTCACCGATTAATGACATCTCAAATTCTTTGCTCATTTCATTTCCAAAGTTCTTGCATAAAGAGTCATTTCCACAAAAGATAATATCATCAACAAATATGGTTGAGATCAGTATTCCATTTTCATCATTCTTCATGTACATATTGTTGTTTTCACTTGTTCTTATAAAACCAATCTTGATCAAATAAGAATGCAATCTCTTATACCATGCTCTAGGTGCTTGTTTCAAACCATATAATGCTTTGTTCAATTTACATACCTGAACTTTATTCTTGTCTTCAACAAATCCTTCAGGTTGTTCAATATAAACTTCTTCTTCTAATATACCATTCAAAAATGCAAATTTGACATCCATTTGATATACTTTGAAATTCTTGAAAGCAGCATATGCCAAGAATGTTCTTACTCCTTCAAGTCTTGCCACAGGTGCAAAAGTCTCACCATAATCAATTCCCTCTTCTTGAGCATATCCTTTGCAAACTAGTCTTGTTTTATTTCAAATGACCTCACCTTTTTCATTCAGCTTGTTTCTGAAAATCCACTTTGTATCGATTACATTTTTGTCCTTCGGACTTGGGACTAGTGTCCATGTGTCATTCTTCTTGATTTGATCAATCTCTTCTGTCATAGCATTTACCCAATCTTCACTGTTAAATGCCTCTTTCACTATTCTTGATTCAAATTCAGATATCAAACATGTGTTTTGTCTTAGTTTGCTTCTTGTCATCACTGGATCATCCTTATCTCCTATAATCTGACTTGATGCATGATCCCTTCTGACATACTTGGCTAACACAGGCTCGGTAGGCTCTGTATGATCTTCTTCATCACTCGGTAACAGAATATCCTCTTTATTTTCTTTCATAACTCTCTCGGTAGGACTTGTCAGTTGAACATAGACAAATTCTTCATAATCTTCTGGTTCCTTAGAATTTCCTTCATCATTTCTTTCTGCAAATTCATCAATTTTCACATTTGCACTTTCTACTATTTTGTTAGATGATTTGATTAGACATTTAAATGCTTTACTTCTAGAAGAATAACCAAGAAATGTTCCTTCTTCACTTTTCTGATCAAACTTTCCATTTCTATCATCTTTGTGTACATAACATCTACTTCCAAAGATTTTGAAATAACTTACATTAGGTTTCTTGTCATACCAGATTTCATATGGTGTCTTCAAGGTTCCTTTCTTCAGTTGTACTCAGTTCAGGGTGTAAACTGCAGTGTTGATTGCTTCTCTCCAAAATGTTTGAGGTACCTTCTTTTCTATCATCAAGGTTCTTGCACAATCCATAATTGATCTGTTTCTTCTCTCAGCTGTCCCATTTTGTTGTGGAGTTCTCAGTGCAGAGACTTGTCTTTTTATACCATGATCATTGCAGAATAAGTTAAACTCATCAGAGGTAAACTCTCCTCCTCTATCTAATCTAACACATTTCAGTTGTCTTCCTATTTCATTTTCAACTCTTGCCTTGTACCATTTAAACATTTGAAAAGCTTCTGATTTTTCTTTTAAAAACATTACTGACATCATCCTTGAGTAATCATCCACAAATAATATGAAGTACTTATCACCATAATAACTCTGAACTTTCATAGGACCACAAAGATTAGTGTGCACAAGATCTAAAATTCCCTTAGAAGTGTAGAACTTACTTGTAAAGCTTGATCTTGTCATCTTACCCATCTGGCATCCTCGGCACATAGCATTCTCAGGTTTCTCAAGACTCGGTAGACCTCTTACTCGGTGCTTCTTGCTTATTTTGATCAGATTATCAAAATTTACATTACAAAATCTTTTATGCCATAACCAGGTATCATCTATCTTTGCATAAAGACACTTATTCCGAGTTGAGTCAAGGTGAAATGTGTTACCTTTTGTTTGAGTCCTGGTAGTAGCTAACTTTCCATGCTTGTCATGAACTTTGACAATTCCTTTCTGAAATTCTATTCGGTAACCTGTGTTGTTAAGTTGTGCTACACTCAACAAATTATATTTCAAACCTTCAACCCAATAAACATCATTACATTTAGCATTGTCAAGAAGTGTTATGGATCCTTTACCTTTTACCGGACATAGTGCATCATTACCAAATCTTACATAGCCTCCATCATAATCTTCTGACATAACAAACTTGTGTTTATCACCTGTCATGTGATGTGAGCATCCACTATGATCCAAGAATCATTTTTATTTATGTGAGATATTAGGGCTTTTTCTTCGTACCTTTCTTCATCTGATCCATCTTTGATAGCCACATAAACAACTTCCTCTGTATCAGTTTCATCTGATTTATCATCATTAGATTCCTCATCAGCTATTAGGCATGACTTTCTATCTCTTCTTCTGAAGTCTCGATATCCTTTGTAATGATTATTTTTCTGTCTGTCATCTTGATAATCTCTCTTTTCAGTAGAATCTTTGTCAGGACAGTTAGAAGCCATATGTCCTATCTTATCACAATTGAAACATTTCAAAGGCAACTTTCCTTTGTACTTACCTTTTCCTCTCGGTAGCCTTCTGGCTAATAGTGCTTCAAACTCTTCTTGCTTTCTGATTTCTTCATAAAGTTTGTGTACCTCCTCCATGTTTTTGCGAAATCTTTCACTTGTTCCACTGTGATTCCCTTCAGAGTACTTATACTTTCTATCATTGTAATCATTAGATTCATCAAGATGAAAAGAACTAAATGCAGACTCAATTTTATTTACCGAAGACCCGTTGTTATCAAAGTTACTTAACTCAAATGCATGTAGCTTACCAATAGTAGCATCTAAAGAAACTGGCATATTGGGTACAGACCTCAATTCATTGATTGTAGAGACTCGGATTGCATAAGCTGGTAGAAGGGTTCTTAATAACTTACTTGTGACATCCTTCTCTTCAATGGTTCCTTTTTCTCTTCTAATTTGATTGACAATCTCCTTTAACCTTGTACTGTACTGGGTTATGTTCTCACCTTCATTCATTCTCATGGATTCAAGTTGTCCTCTTAGACTATCCACTTTTACTCTTTGAACATGTTCATCACCGCCATACACAGATATGAGCTTGTCCCACATTTCCTTGGCATCATTGCAACCTTCTAGATCATTAAACTTTGAGTCCGTCAATGCATATGTTATTTCAATCATTGCTTGAATATGTTCTTGCTTTGCCTTTATCTCTTCCATTGTCAATGGATAGGTGCTCTGTGTAAAGAAATCATTCTCTAGATAATATACAGCATCCTGATAGGTGCAACTTCATCCTTTTCTGCCATGTAGAGAAGCTTGACTTGTTCAACTTCGGTGCATCCCTCTTATACATCTTTGGATCTTTTCCTCAAGTACCTTTAAACTTTTTCTTCTAGAGTCCAAAGCTCTAATACCAATTGATAGTTCTAATACTAATTGTTAAGTACAGATGCCAAGCTAACAAGATGAGAGGGGGGGTGAATCATACAAACTTAATCTTCCATAAAATCAATAGATTCAACCTCGGTAGCTTAAACAGATATATGTAATCAAAACTGTAAAACATGCAACCTTAAGAACACATAATCATAACAACACTCATAACACCAGATTTAACGTGGAAACCCAAATAGGGAAAAACCACTGCGGGATTTCGGACCCACTAAGAAATACACTCTTCTAGAGTATGCTCGGTTAAAAGAAAATCCTGTTAAAAATTACAAACACATTGCTAGATGTGACTCGGTTAAGGGATTTCCCTCAGATCTGTTAGGATCTTCACCTTGTTAGATGTGACCTTGTTAAAGGGTTTCAAACACTCAATCAGAATGTCACCTTGCTAGAGGGTTTTACAAATAAGACTGTTAAGTCCACTCGGTTAAGAGATTTTCTGTCATTTCACAAAATAACAGCAATAAAAATATATCTGCAACTTTGCATCTAAAATGCTAAAGCAGATTCTTATTTACTTAATACAATCTAGTCATAGGACTTATCTTGTCCCTCTGTTGGGCTCTATACTCTGTTAATCAAATAGGTCTTCAAGCTTTTGTGCTCAGTAATCACTATGTAGCATCCCTGTGCTTACATTTGCCCACATGCATTGTTTATCAACAGTTCCTTATTTATAAACAATTTGTTAACTGCTTAATCTCCTTGATCGCATATCCCATGATCAATCATAGCCATCAGATCTTCAAACTTGACCAGGTTCAATGTATCCTTCAATCTGAAAACGTTTTACCTCACCTTGGAACTTGCATACATTTCTTGGAACTTGTGCTAAGGTATTGCGGTTCAATCTGAGTTGTAGATCTTTCTACCGATCTTCCATTGCCATAGATTCTTTAACAAACTTCATGCACGACATACCAATCATTTAATCAATTCCAACTCATCAGCTTCCTTCATTAAATAACGCTTTTAATCATTTAATGCATTCTGTTACAACTCAGTTGCAACTCCGTAAATACTAAACTTCACTCGGTAGACATTCCGCCTTCATTAACCGATAGCGATAACCTTAGGGTTTACTGACTAGGTTCCTTAAGGTTTACCGACTAGGTTCCTTGCTAGGTAACATAGTATAGTATTATCCTTACAATCAACAACATATGTAGGATATCAAAACAATATAAACATCATGATCTCATCATTGTCTAACTCGGTAATAGTTGCCCATTGAATAACTTATTTCTCCCCTTATTCATCACAATCTTTCTGTGTCTTTTACCGACATCTTTATACTCATCAAATTATACTTCTTAAGATATGGCAACATCATACTAAATAAGAAAATCAATTTCTTGACATCAATGACAAAATAATAATATTAAGACAGTAAAGATCCTTAATCAGTTATATCCATAATCATCAACAACCTTCTCAATATCCTTATTGAAATGCCAATAGGAATGTGTTAGACAACAAAATTGCTAAACCGGTTTACTACAGGGTAAGCAGGAAGAGTGCGATGATCAAGATACCATTATAGATGATCGGTGAAGAGTTAGATGTTGCGGTTTGGAGCATATGTTTATGACATTGGCATGAGTCTGTGATTGCAACCGCATCAACAAATTCAGTGTATTGAGCGAGTTATGATTGAGTGTCATAAACTTTGTGAAGAAGAATGTATACCGGTAATGATTTATGGTTTGGCGATGGATCTTATCATGCTCATAACTTAGTAATGACGTGTCAGAAACCATGCGTAATGATAAGATGGTGTTTGAGCATGTACAAGGATCAGATTTCTTGGGAAACAATAAAGTGCTTAGCAGAATGTGACAAGGGTTTGATTGCTTATCAAATCGATGTGCAGTGATGAGCGGTGATCATTCAACAGTGGAAATTATCTTGAAATTTTTTGTAATGATCTGTAATGTATTTTGGCAGATTGTTTTGTTGTGCTTAATGTAAATTTATTGTATTTTGAATATAGTTAGGGTTATGTAACCAACCTAGTTGAAAAGTGTATTTAGGTCGAGTTGGAGAAGAGATTTTGTGTCGATGGTTTGAGAAGAAGAGTGTGTCGAACCAGATTGAAGAGTGTGCATGTGTGTAGCAGAGATTGAGCTGGAATAGATCTATACTAGCAAGCAAGGAAGTGTTGTAATCAAATCATTTGCCATGTTGTTCCCTAACAAATACAACATTATTGAAATCCCTTAACCGAGTAGATACTAACAAGTCTTATTTGTAAATTCCTTGACCGAGTGGCTCATTAACTTGAGTTTTAAAATCCTCTAACAAGGTTACTCCTAATAGGGTAGAGCTCCTATGAGGGCTAAGGTGAAATCCATTAATCGAGTGACTCCTAACAGGGTCTTCTCTTAACCGAGCATATTGTAAAGCTCCTAACCGGGCTAGCCCTTTAACCAGACGCATTCTGAAAGAGTGCAAATATTTTGTGGGTGCTAATTCCCACCATGGTTTTTTCCATTTGGTGTTCCACGTGAAAAATCTCTGTGTTCATGTGGTGATGCATTATTGATATGTGGATTTGATATCTCTACTTTATTTGCATGTTGATGAACACTTGAGTGAATGATTTGGTAAATCTGCTAACTAGATATGTTTGAGTAGTTACCGGTACTATTTTTCGAAGAGTTGGAGAATGGTTTTACTACTGATTCACCCCCCCCTCTCAGTAGTAACTAGATCCCTCATTATAACAATTGGTATTAGAGCCTAATTCCCTTTAAGGCTTAACTGCTTGGGAAGGATATCTAAGGATAACATGGGGGAAGGTTCAATGAGTTACAAAGATACTTCACACAGGCTTATAGAATCTGAAGAAGCCCGTGGTGAATTAAAGGTCAAGTACAAAGCTTCATTGGCTAAGAGAAAATAGCTGGCTGAGCAGTTGTTGGAACTCAATGGAAGCAGTTCATCTGATGAAGCAAACATTGATGCCTTGGTTAATTATGTGGAAAATTTGAATGATGATAAGACAAATCTAAAGAGAGAGTTGGGATCCCTTACCATCAGGATGATCCAAGAGCTGGAAGGAAGAAGGACAACTGAAGACAAATAAGAGATAAGGAGGATGAGATCTTAAAGCTGAATTGGGAGATTGGTACCCTACATGTACATCTTCAAGAGGAAAAAGAAGAAAAAGAGGAAATACAAGTTGATCTAGACATGGCGATGTCTCTTAGAGAAAGTCTTACAAAGAAGAATGAGGAACTTACCAAGGAGTTGGTTGATGCAAATGAGTTACTAGCTAAATTCAACAAGAGCACTACTATGCTCGATGAGCAGATTCAATCACAAAGGTAGAACAAAGATACGCATGGCTTGGGATACACAACCTTTGAACAAGGAGAACCATCTAATACTAAGGTCACCATGCATGAAGACAAATCTGCATCAAATACCAAAAGGAAGAATAGCGGTAAGAGAAACTACAAACTAGTATGTTTTAACTGTCATAAGGTAGGTCATACTGCAATTTTTTGTAGAAGTAGATCCAATACTTTTGATGGATATAGACCTAATGCATATGAAGGATATAAGTCTAGTACTTTTGATGGATATTGCTTCAATTGCAACAAGTATGGGAATAGAGTTGCTGAGTGCGGGTCAAGAGTGAACAATCAGAGATCTTACATGGGTCAGAGGTATAATGGTGAATGGCAGTGATCTTACAATGACCGGAGGAACCCTACTTGGCATAGACCTTATGTGAACCGATCAACTCCATATGAAATGGAGAATAGATGGAATGTGACATGTTCGATCTGTCATAACTTTGGTCATGTAGCTATGAATTGTCGGAGAAGATCTGATAGAGGCAATGGTGGACCTTGGAGAGCATCTGGAATGACATGTTTCCACTGTCATGAACCGTTGCAAAGTTTTGTAGAGCTAGAATGAACAAACTGCTTAATCAATCTATTGACCGCAGAGGAAAGAAGAAGGTAGATGTGGAAGAAACCAGAAGTGAGATTAATAAGATATGGAAGAATAAAAGTGAGGGGAAACCATAAGAGGACTCCAATTCTTCACCTGGTGTGGAGAATCCCTTACCAAAAAACTAAGAAATGATGAAGCTTAGGGGGAACATATTGTCAGATCCATTTTCGGACCCCCTAAATGGTGTGCGGTAAGTCAAATCTGCATATTCTGATGCAATATGATGTTATGAAGTGATTTTGAATCGATTACATTTCAAAGCGGTAAACTAGATGAACCAATATTAAGTTCTAGAGTTGAACGGTGATTAGGGTATGTTCAACCAGTTTAGAAAAAGACAAATAAAAAGGTGTTTTATAGCCTCATTTCTCACCTAGCATTTTTTAGTGCACATCTGGAGAGGCGACAAAAACATAGAAGAGCTTTTGACTACTACTTTAGCAAAGTTGATAGTGGATTGAGAATATTGTGGAAGAGCATTCAAACCAGAAACCCTAGTTGCGAAGAAATATGATGATACCGGCAAATATGATGCAATAGAAGAATAAAAGATAGTGATCATAGAACCCAAAATTCAAAATGATGTTGAGCAGAATAGTGTGGAGGATGTTTCTCAACCAGTAGATGAAGAAGATGAAGATGAAGAACAAGAAGAGACTTCTATACCAGAACCGGTTATACCTAGATATGTAAAGTTGAATCACTCAACAAATCAAATAATTGGAGACATGAACGTTGGAGTACAAACAAGAAGAAAGATCAGAGAAAGTGCTTGTGTGATTTCCACAATTGAACCAAAGACAGTGAATAATGGCTATGAATGAAGAGATTGATCAATAGAGAAGAACAATGCTTGGTCACTTGTCCCCAAACCAGTTGATAAAAATGTGATTGGTAGTAAGTGGGTGTTTAGAAACAAATTGAATGAAAATGGTGAAGTGATTAGGAACAAGGCTAGACTAGTTTGCAAAGGATATGCACGAGAAGAAGGTGAAGACTATGGAGAAACCTTTGCACCGATGCTAGACTTGAAGGAGTATGAATGTTACTTGAATTTGCAACATTCAAGGGATTCAAGGTTTACCGGATGGATGTAAAGTCTGCATTTTTTAATGGAATTCTAGAAGAAGTTTACATAGAACAACCAAATGGGTTTGCATTGATCGAAGACAAGGACATGGTGTGCAAACTGCATACAAATTTATATGGATTGAAGCAAGCTCCAAGGGAATGGTTTGAGAGACTCCATTCACACCTGATAAAGATTGGATTTCTGAGAACCAGTGAGGACAATGACATTTACTTGAAGACAGAAGGAGATAAGTTATTGATTGTAGAAGTATTTGTAGATGATATCATATTTGGAGGAGATGATGTCGTGAGTTTATCTTTTGCAAAAGAAATGAAAAAGGAGTTTGAAATGTCTTTGATAGGAGAAATCAAAATTTTCATTGGTTTGCAAGTCCAATAGATGAAAGGAGGCATCTTTATCAGTTATTCTAAGTATGTGAAGGAGGTATTGAAAACCTTTGGAATGAAAGATTGTAAACTGGTTGGAACCCCTATGGTTATAGGTTGCATATTATCAAAGGAAGATGATTTAGATCCAGTGAATGAATTTGAGTATAGATCTATGATTGGGAAACTACACTATGTTGTTCATAGCAGACCAAACATTTCTCATGCAGTTGGTATAGTGGCTAGATTTCAGAAAAGGCCTAAAGCGACTCATATGGTGGCAGTGAAGAGAATTTTCAGATATCTTAGAGGAACTATATATTATGGATTATACTATCCATACAAAGGCAACTTCTCTTTCAAGGTGTTCACAGATGTTGATTGGGCAGGTAATGTAGATGACTGGAAGAGCACAACCAATGACGCATTATTTCTAGGAAGAAGGTCGATATCTTGGACCAGTAAGAAACAAAGTTGTATTTCTCAATCTATAACAGAAGTAGAGTATGTGGTTGCATCCATGAACTATACTCAAGCAATATGGATGAGACATGTATTGGAAGGATTCAAGGAGACTATGATAGAATCGATGATCATATATTGTGATAATACAAGTGCAATAAGTATTTCAAAGAACCTGGTATTGCATGCTAGAACAAAGCATGGGTATGTGCATAAAGATGGTGGTCAGAAAAGTGGACACCACCCAAAAAAAAAATGGAAAAACAAGCAGCGCGGTTTTAAAATTTGAAATTCCCACATACGCGCTTAGGTTTTTTCTTCCCGAGCCTAGAGAAGATAGCGTGTACGCGTTGCTTTTAGGAAAATGAGTGTGTGCGCGCTATGCCTAGGAAAATGAGCATGTACGCGCTAATAATCCAAATATAACTGCGTATGTGGTGCCTGGTAAAAAAAGTTTTTTTAAAAAAAAGTGGGTCTCATTTACCCGTGAATAGCGCATTTTTTAATTCATTTTTTTCCCATTTCCTCTCCTAAACCACAAACGGGGTGCTAGATTTGTCCTCCAAGATATGGATCAAGGTTAGTTTTTGTTTTTTTTTGTCTTTCTTTCCCATTTGTTCAATTTGTTTTACATTTTGAATTTAATTTCATTAATTTTGATTAGGTTTTTTCATTTTTTGTTTCAAAAACCAGATTCTTCTAATCCAAAACAAGAACAACCAAATGCACCTCCTGAAAACCCGCAAGAAAAACTAAATGCACCTCTTGAAAACACACAAGAACAACCCCCAATTCTTCCTTTTGACCGCACACTTGAAACACGGGAAAAATTAATTAATCAGTTAGGACAAAATACGTCTAAAATCAATAGACTGATTGTTAAATTGAAAACTTCTGAACTTGAGCATCATCAATCCCTCACCACTAGCCTAGAAACATTAACTAGTGGTGCCATAGTTGTTTCCACACAAATTACCAAATGGGGAAGCTTTAGGGATAGGTGTCGTCAATTCTATGTTGATGGGCTATCATACGATGGAGTAAAAAACAAAAATATTACTAAACAACAAATATGTGCCCTTCTCGTTGATCCCAAAACTGGTCAGTCATTACCTCTTAATACAAAGAGGTTTCTCATACATTGGTGTACCAATGTGCAGATGAAGAATCTTTTTTGGCAGAGGTGGTGGATGGTCTTTGATGATCCACCTTGTAATAATTATGAGGTGCCAATATATTTTTTGAGAAAAGTATATTGTGAGTTTGTGCTCAATGTGCACCCAAACTATTTTGACATGAGAGAGTTCCATGGTAGAGGTGGTGGCTCTGCCCAAGATAGACCTGGAGCTCTAGGCAATTACCCGCGGAGAGTCACTGCCCCCTAGCACCCAAACCCAAGGTGCATCAGGTTGTCCCAGTAGAGCTGAAAGAGTCAATGGAGCTCCAAACTCCTCAGGTGGCCACAACATTGACTGGTGCCATTATCCAGCATGGGCCATCATTAGCACACCCTATTGTATTGGATGATGAGCCATTAGGTGGTGACAGAGAGCCCATCCAGCATATGTGTGTCAGTTGCTTAGGGATAGATGATGCAGCTGGTGTTGATGGATCCCCATCTCATCTATGCACGATTTGCGGAAGTAGGTGTTAGGCCCACACAGTTGAGGATTTCGTGCTGGCAGATGAGTTGATGGACATGGTGTTTGCCCATGAGCCACAGACACGGGTGTGTTGATTTGAATTCATAGCATTTTATTTATCAGTCACTTTAAATTTGTAATTACATAAATGAATTTTCATTTATACATCGATTTAAATTGAGACAAATAATATGCATTTCAGGATGCAACAATAGTATCCCATAGTCCTCCCCCAGTTACTATAGCTGCAACTTTGATGCCTGAGGTATAATTTTGTAACATGTTAAAATAGAATAGTACACTTTGAGTTCAAAAAAATACAAGATATACTAACTATCTTTAATGCTTGGTCCAATTTCTGGTTTGTAGGTGTTGACAAGGGACGAAATGTCCCAGATTGATGACATCACGCTCTTAGCGATTGATTTTGGGCTACACGGTATCATATTTTGTACAACCCTTTTTATGTATTGTTTTGATGGAATATGCAAGTCATTTCATTTTAGATTTTTAAAATTATGTTTAATTTATTATGTGTACTAATATCTCATGTTAATTTTGTTTTTTTAGGGTACCCCCTCCGCATCTAGGGCTCGTCCTAAGAAAAAGAATTCCTCGAAGACGCCAAAATGTAGGAAGAAGGTAATTGAACACATTTTTAGTTGTACAATTGTTTTAAAATATTAAAATCAAGTATTAGTTGGGGTTTGTAGATTGATTAGTGTTTTTTGTCTATTTTACATGTACAACAACCATTGAGCTATGTGGATTTGTTGAATGCACCTGATTCTCTCATGGATCAAGAGAGGGCGAAGGTATGCATCTCTACTTTATTTTCTTGATTTCATGATTATATGCACGCGTACATGTGAACTTGTGATATATTATAATCTTATAATTTTCTCATACAAGAAATATCCATACCTATTTCATCAATGGCGAACCCTCCTCCTTGCACTGGAGAAGCATCTCAGGATCCGGTACACTTTTGTTTGATATCTAAAATTAATTGTTTTTAACCTTCAATACTTATCATTATATTAATTGTATTTAATCTTTGAACATTTTGTGTATAGGTAATAGTGGCAGTTTCTACATTGATGGTGAGCCATCCTCGGTCCATTGGAGAAGCATCTCAGGAATAGGTACGTCATTGTTCTCTATATTATAGCTTTTAAGTGTTTTTGATATATTTATGTTAGTACATTGTATTAATTGTACATTTAATCTACAATATACCCCTTCGCGGTACAACCATAACATGGATCCATTTAAGTATGTCTTCAAGAAAACTCCTAAGAGTGATAAGGAGAGGAGAGCGAAGACATTAGCTCCTAGATCAGCCGATGAGGTAATCTACATTTCAATTGTAAAGGAAGTAAAGCTAAATGCATAGTTATGTTATTAATTGTGAACTATTTTCTACAAAAGAATTCTAACTTGGCTTTTGAATTGTGGTTTTGCAACCATCTAGAGAGCCACGTATTGCATCGAAGAGGCTTGATTTTGATGATCCACCACAAGTTTAGGATCATATAGTGTTAGTTTTGGTCATAGAATGACCAATACATGTAGATATATTCTACATTTTTATTGTATATCGATTTGGACATGGTATATGCCACATTTTTGTAATACTTGTATTGACTTGGCAGACATGCCTTTTTTATATATATAAATATCGATATTCGATCCAATAAATGTGTATCGAGTTCATTATTTTGTATTTGTTGTATTTTGTGGTTGTCCTTTTATAAATTTAAATGAATATTTGCAGATGTAATCAACAATATGAATATAAACAACAAAAATATATAATATAAAACATTGCAATCGTGGAATATGATTTCATAAAATTTCTAAAATGTTGAATTAACCCTACAAAATTCCTTGTATTCAGTTCATTATTATGTATTCGTTGTATTTGGTGGCTGCCCTTTTAAAATTTAAATGAATATTTGCATATGTAATCAACAATATGAATATAAACAACAAAAATCGACAATACGAATATAAACAACAATATGTGTTTGGTGCGAGAGCACCCTCACGCTCGCAATGGTCAAATTTTGTTCATCGTGTGCACAAACCGACATCGCAAGCACGTCTGGGTGGGAAGGTTTATGCTAGGCATGCCCCTGTCGTGCATCCCAAAGCGTCGAAACGTCGAGAGTCATACCATACCGGTGCGATCTCTCAAGTGCCCTGAGTCCAAAAAATTGTCAAAATTTGACGGACTGTTTCTTCAAATCCAGGACACATATGGTCGATCCGTTTGAACTCGTGGGGTCGCGTGAGGCTCCTCTATAATGGCCTATCTTAGTTTTTGATGAGTCGGAGCCATTTTCAATTGGAAGCATTTTTTCACCTGTTGCAAAAACCATCAGTTGCATGCAATGCAAAGTTGCCAAATTGGCTAGAATTGATTTGGTTCATCGTGTGCACAAACCGATGTCATGTGTGTGTCCAGGTGGGTAGGTTTATGCTAGGCATGCCCTATCATGCATCCCAAAGCGTTGAAACATCAAGAGTCATACCGTACTAGTGCGATCTCTCAAGTGCCCTGAGTCCAAAACATTGTCAAAATTTGACGGACTGTTTCTTCAAATCCAAGACACATATGGTTGATCCGTTTGAACTCGTGGGGTCACGTGAGGCTCTTCTACAATGGCCTGTCTCGGTTTTTGACGAGTCAGAGTCATTTTCAATTGGTAGCATTTTTTCGCCTGCTCCAAAAACCGTTAGTTGCATGCAATGCAAAGTTGCCAGATTGGCTAGAATTGATTCGGTTGGTCGTGTGCACAAACCAACGTCACGAGCGCATTTGGGTGGGAAGTTTTACGCTAGGCATGCCCCTATCATGCATCCCAAAGCACCAGAATGTTGAGAGTCATACCATACCGGTGCGATCTCTCGAGTACCCTGAGTCCAAAAAATTGTCAAAATTTGACGGACTGTTTCTTCAAATCCAAGACACATATGGTTGATCCGTTTGAACCCATGGGGTCACATGAGGCTCCTCTACAATGGCCTGTCTCGGTTTTTGACAAGTCAGAGCCATTTTCAATTGGCAGCATTTATTCACCTGCTACAAAAATTGACAGTTGCATGCAATGCAAAGTTGTCAGATTGGCTAGAATTGATTTGGTTCGTCGTGTGCACAAACTAACGTCACGAGCACGTCCGGGTGGGAAATTTTACGCTAGGTATGCCCCTGGCGTGCATCCTAAAGTGCCGAAACATCGAGAGTCATACCATACCGGTGCGATCTCTCAAGTGCCCTGAGTCCAAAAAATTATCAAAATTTGGCAGACTGTTTCTTCAAATCCAAGACACATATTGTCAATTTGTTTGAACTCATGGGGTCATGTGAGGCTCCTCTACAATTTCCTATCTCATCTTTTGATGAGTCGAAGCCATTTTCAATTGGTAGCATTTTTTTGCCTATTGCCAAAATTGTTAGTTGCATGCAATGCAAAGTTGTCAGATTGGCTAGAATTGATTCGGTTCGTCGTGTGCACAAACCGACATCACGAGTGCATCTGGGTGGGAAGGTTTACGCTAGGCATTCCCCTTTCATGCATCCCAAAGCGCTGGAACATCGAGAGTCATACCGTACCGGTGCAATCTCTCAAGTGCCCTGAGTCCAAAAAATTATCAAAATTTGACGGACTGTTTCTTCAAATCTAGGACATATATGGTCAATTTGTTTGAACCTATGGGGTTGTGTGAGACTCCTCTACAATGTCCTATCTCAGTTTTTGACGAGTCGAAGTCATTTTCAATTGGTGGCATTTTTTGCCTGCTGCAAAAACTGTTAGTTGCATGCAATGCAAAGTTGCCAGATTGGCTAGAATTGATTCGGTTTGTCGCGTGCACAAACCGACATCACGAGCATGTTCGAGTGGGCAGGTTTATGCTAAGCATGCCCCTGTTGTGCATCCCAAAGCACCGAAACGTCGAGAGTCATACCATACCAGTGTGATCTCTCAAGTGCCCTGAGTCCAAAAAATTGTCAAAATTTGACGGACTGTTTCTTCAAATCCAAGACACATATGGTTGATCCTTTTGAACCCGCAGGGTCGCATGAGGCTCTTCTATAATTTTCTGTCTTGATTTTTGACGAGTCGGAGCCATTTTCAATTGGTGGCATTTTTTTGTCTGCTGCAAAAACCATTAGTTGCATGTAATGCAAAGTTGCCAGATTGGCTAGAATTGATTTGGTTCGTCGTGTGCACAAACCGATGTCGCGAGCACGTCCGGGTTGGTAGGTTTACACTAGGCATGCCCCTTTCATGCATCCCAAAGTGTCGGAACGTCGAGAGTCATATCGTACCAATGCAATGTAGAAGTTGTTTGACAACTTTTTTGATAATTTTTTTGACAACAATGGCATTTTTTGTTCAAATTGTATCTAGTCTCAATCTATGAGCCCTATGACCCGATAATGACTCAAATAATTCTCCATGATTATACAAGAATCAAGAATGCTCATGATTGACCAGGGACACATCACATATACTTAAAACATAGTCACAAAACATTGACACACAAAATGGTCACAAAACATTGTCACATATTATTCAAAAATTTGCCTCTAAATATGGTCAAATCAGCTCTTGGCTATTTGATTATACAAAAAAATATCTTACAAATCATCTCATGGGATTTTATACAAAATTTGGCATTACAATATGTGCGATTCAACTCATCGCCATTTTAATATATAAATCATCTCATGGGCTTTTATACAAAATTTGGTATTACAGTATGTGCGATTCATCTCATCACCATTTTAATATACAAAATTTGGCATGTACATATGTACAAATCATCTCATTGCCATTTAAATATACAAAATTATGCCCCTAAACATGTAAAAATCAGCTCATGGGCATTTATATATACAAAAAACGAATATAGAACAATTCGTCAACGATTTATACAAAATTCTCAAAATCATTCTACTCTGAACTGTAGAATCAATCAAGTGAGCCTTTAGGATTGGCTCTAACCCGTATTGTGTCAAGTATTGCCTCGTGGTCAGATTCATGAACTTTCCATAAAATCTTGTTATGAGGTCTACCACGATACTTCATCAAAAAAATATTTGTTGCAACAACAAGGTTAGAGAAATGAAGAATATGTATGTGTGTTTCAAAGTCCTCGAACAACCAAACATCAGAATTCTTGATAGGGTATCTTCAAAGTCATGTTCCTATCACGACAACAGACCCTATTAGGTACTCAATACCCTCTCCGTCAATGATTGTGGTTGTCAATATTCTTTTAGGCTCAACACAACGACACAAATAGTAATTTGTTCCTTCTTCATTGTTCTCTTCTGCAACAACTGCATACACATGACCTGCATTTTATAAAGTGTTAATTAATACCAAAAATAAAGTATGATGTACAACAAAATGAACCAAAAAGGATACTTGTTCTTTTCACACATGCTCCTGCACCATCGTGCTCTCCCTTACCATGTCTAGCCTCAGTGAAATTCCAAAAATGTTGTACACCGCTTGTCATATGCATCCTTGTCAACCAATAAAACATCCTTGCATTCTTGAATTGTGCGGTGCAATTATCTAACCATATTAAGTGTTGGTTGTATCATATGTTCCTTTCCCTTAAACTATCATAGAAAACTTTAAAGCATCCTTGTACAAACTCTGATGAATGAGTACGATCATCACTTATGTAGAAGTGATACTCTCTTACAACCTTTCTATCCTCCTTTGTGCTATCATCTGCATGCATGAATGCTATGTGTACAAAAATAGAAACTTGTGTAGAGTGATAATACATGGATTGCACTTCATTTTGAGGTTGTGGTGTATAATTTTCAGTGAAATCAACGATAGAGACAATGGTGCCAAGAGGAAATGTGTCCTTACATAACTTGAATTGTTCATCTAACCATCAAGCTCTATGTGTATGCATTATGTACTCATAAACTAGTTTCTCTTGAAACATTTTCATAAATTGAGCTACACATATATCATTTTCACTAGCTCACATCTCTTCAAATCTTTTCCATCTTTAACTCCATATGTGACTGTCTTGTATTTTCCGAAAGAAACTAGTTTCGTACCAATTTCATGTGTGCTCTCCAAATGTACGCATCTTGGTAAACGTTGTAAACCACCACATATAGCACAAGAACCTTCCAAACAAGGCATCTTATAATAAATGCAACTATCATGTCTATTACATAGCACACTTGAAATAAATTCTCTTACCGACTTAGGAGGTGCTTGTATATTACAATTTTGCAAAACATCGTTAGTGTGCAAAGTAGAACAAATATGACGAAAAATATCATAATGCGTGGAAAATTCAATATGCATCTTACAATAATACGTGGTGCATACATGATTAATCTTAATATAAAAAGGTTTTGCCATTTCAAAAAATCTTTGAGAAATGCTTATTTGAGGAAACTTTTGAAGGAATCTTTCATAAAATTTAGTTTGAGTCATCTCCAAATAGTGTTTGGCATGTGGCTTACGATTTGTAGACCCAATTCGCCTTCTAAAAACATCTCTTTGGTTGGGCAAAACTCTTGTGTTGTCATGCCAAAAAAATTTAATTAATGTTTTTAGTGCATCAACAATAACCTTGTCTTTGCGTGGTAGTCTACCCGAGAATGCCCAAAGAGAATTATTTTTAGGTTCCTCTATTTTTTCCCGTCTCTTTAATGCTTTACTTAATGTTGTTCTACTAACATTTCATGACTTACTTATTTTGCTTATCAAACGATCTTTTTTTATTTTCTTGCTCATTATGGTTGATGTAATGACACATCGAGTAGCATTAGAATCTTTAGTACGTGATTTTGAACCAATAGCTTGATATGCATCAAATAGATTTCTCACAATAGTTCTTTCACTGTTACTTTCAGATGATCTTAGGCCTAGAATTTTCATTGTCTCTAAAATTCAAATTTTTAATCATTTGAACAATTAATTGACATCTTGCGGTTTGATTTAAGTTATTAAAATAGTTTTGCCATATTCTTTTAACCATTCTCCTACAAGTTCGTTCATTCATTTTATTGGGTATTGACTTCATTATATTCTCATCAATGTCAATTAGATACTTTGGTTTCCTATGAATGATTCTAGGAGGTGTTAACATCGGTGCATTATGTACATTCAATTCATCAAGTAGAGAAGGTGTAATATGTTAATCATTTAATTGATTATTCAATGTGCTATCTTCTTCAATTGCATTAGGTTCAAATGGTAAATCAAATGTCTCTTCTTCAATTGCATTAGGTGCATTATATTCATTTGGTAAATCGAATTGAGATGTTGAGGATGACATACCTTCTTCTCCCATTGTTCTTATGTCATGCAATTTCTTCATACGTTACCTTTGTCTTTCCTTTTGAGCCTCTCGTTGTTCCATCGTTCCTCGCTTGTTCTTTCCCATGGTTGATATCGGTTGTCCTAAATAGAATCATATTACATATATATGTAAACAAAAGTTCATAATCAAACAAATAACCATAAATATGGATCTTATCACTATTTTTTGGAATCAAACTATTAAACAATCACAACACTATTGACAAAAACTAATAAGAACAACAATTCAATCATTTGAAATCATGCAAAACAAAAAATTCACTTACTTCTATGTATAAAATAGTGATAGAAGTGCAGACACAGTTCCAGTGGGGCCTTCAACAACCTCAAAAACTTCTTTTGAGGCCGTTGAGGCTCTTGGGAAACTAAAACTATGTCTATAAACTGCGTACGCGCTACATTAATAATCGCGTAAGCGTTGTTAGTCCATAAAATGTTGACAAGCCCAATGGTATTTTTTTTTCCCATTGTGGACTAATAAGTAGCGCGTATGCGCTCCTAAGCCTAAAAAATGTTATCGCAGGGTAACGAATAATGGGCTCACTACAAGTAATAAGTATTGCATACGCACTCCTTTGCCTTAAAAAAGTTATGGCAGGGAAGTGAACTAATAGTTTTAGTACCCCGTACGCGCTATTGGTAGTAGAAAAGATGTGAATAAAAAGGGAGGGAGGGAGAGAGAGAGAGGGAGGGAGGGAGAGGGGGAGAATAGGGTGGAGGGAGAGAGGAGGGGGGCGGAAGGGAAGGAGGTAGGGAGAGAGGGAGAGAAGAGGGAGGAGGGTGGGAGAGAAAAAGGGGTATGGAGGAAGGGAGAGGGAGAGTAGGGGGGAGGGAGGGAGAGGAGAGGGGAGAGGGAGAGAGAGAGGGGGGGGAGGGAGAGGGAGAGTGAGGGAGAGGGAGAGAGAGAGAGAGAGAGGGAAGGAGGGAGAGGGAGAGAGAGGGAGAGAGGGGGGGGGGAGGGAGAGAGGGAGAGAGGGAGGAGGGAGGGAGATGGAGAGGAGAGGGGGGGAGGTAGAAGGAGGGAGAGAGGGAGAGAAGAGGGGAGAGAGAGAGAGAGAGAGAGAGAGAGAGAGAGAGAGAGAGAGAGAGAGAGAGAGAGAGAGAGAGAGAGAGAGAGGGAGGGAGGGAAGGTAGAGAGAGGGAGGGAGAGAGGGAGAGAAGAGGGGGGAGTGTGGGAGAGAAAAAGGGGTATGGAGGAAGGGAGAGAGAGAGGGAGAGAGGGAGAGAGAGAGGGAGGGAGGGAGGGAGAGGGAGAGGGAGAGAGGGGGGAGAGGGAGAGAGGAAGGTAGAGAGAGGGAGAGTAGGGGGAAGGGAGGGAGAGGAGAGGGGAGAGGGAGAGAGAGAGAGGGGGGGAGGGAGAGGGAGAGAGAGAAAGGGAGAGGGGGGGGAGAGGTAGAGGGAGGGAGAGAGGGAGAGAAGAGGGGGGAGGGAAGGAGGGAGAGGGAGAGAGAGGGAGAGGGAGAGAGAGAGAGAGAGAGGGGGTGGAGGGAAGGTAGAGAGAGGGAGAGAGGTAGAGGGAGGGAGAGAAGGAGAGAAGAGGGGGGAGGGTGGGAGAGAAGAAGGGGTATGGAGGAAGGGAGGGAGAGAGAGGGAGAGGGGGAGAGGTAGAGGGAGAGAGGGAGGGAGAGAAGAGTGGGAAGGGAAGGAGGGAGAGGGAGGGAGAGGGAGAGAGAGAGAGAGAGAGAGAGAGAGAGGGAAGGAGGGAGGGAGGGAGAGATAGAGAGAGAGAGAGAGAGAGGGGAGGGAAGGTAGAGAGGGAGAGAGGGAGAGAAGAGGGGGGGTGGGAGAGAAGAAGAGAGAGGGAGAGGGGGGAGAGGTAGAGGGAGGGAGAGAGAGAGAGGGAAGAAGGGAAAGAGAGAGAGGGAGATGAAGGTAGAGAGAGGGAGAGAGGGAGAGAAGAGGGGGAGGGAAGGAGGGAGAGGGAGAGAGAAAGGACACTGGACACCATATGACCAATCTCAATTGTGACTATAGGAATTACAAAAGAAGAGAAAGAGTGAGGGAGAGAAGAAGAGAAAGAGGAATGGGGTATGGATGAAGGGAGAAGGGGAGAGAGCGAGAGAGAGAGGGATGGGGTATGGAGGAAGGGAGAAGGGGAGAGAGAGAAAGAGAGAGAGAGAGAGAGAGAGGGAGATAGGGAGAGGGAGATAGGGAGAGAAGAAGGAGGGGGGACGGAGGGAGAGGAAGAGATATCGAATCCAGGACACAATATGACCCTTAGAACACAATAGGACCCCTAACAACATCTAAGGGGTCATAGGGTGTCCTAGGGAGTCATATGACACTATATTATCCCTTAGCACACCATAGGACCTATAACGACACCAAATGGTGTCCTAAGGGGTCATAGAACACCATAGGACCCTTTAGAACACCATATGGTGTTGTTATGGGTCATTGGTGTCCCGAGGGGTCTTAAGGGGTCACAGGACACCATATGAACTCTTAGGAAACAATACGACCTCTAATGACACCTAAGGGGTCATATGGTGGGCTAATAAAATTATATATTAAATTTAAAGTTATGAATAGAACATCATACAACGAGACTCCAAGCGAACAAACAATGAGGCTTCGCTAAAAAGCAAGTGTAAGAGCTTGACCTAACCCTAAGAGTACTACCTAAGTTCTAAAACATATGATGCTATTAAATTTGCAAGGTTATAAGACTGATCTTGATTGTGACTATAGGAATTACACTCTTGATTTCTTTCATGGGTATGTACCATTCCAAGTTGTTTGACAAGTGATGATCATCATATACTACCACTACCATGCATACAGCAAACTTTAATTTCTTTAGGTGACAGGTGTTGTGTAACAACATGGGAACTCTCGCATACCCATCACTATCATTCTACATGACATCATATGTGTTACTCTCCCTCTTTCTCTTCCTACCTGTTGTTTCCTTCTGAAAACATATTGCAGGTACTTTGACTCATCATGTTGCTTTGTTGACACTATTTTCCACATCTGCTCTGCTCATTAAAACACATTCAAGAATAATATTGTTGCAGGTTTCCTTGTTTGTCATAGTAATACACCCGTGGTTCAATTTCAAACCCTATTCCTACTATTAAATATACACACACAAATTCATCAGTCATCGAGACTCTAAGCAAACAAACAAGGAGGCTTCGCTAAAAAGCAAGTGTAAGAGCTTGACCTAACCCTAAGAGTACTGCCTAAGTTCTAAAACATATGATGCTATTAAATTTGCAAGGTTATAAGAGTGATCTTGATTGTGACTATAGGAATTACACACTTGATTTCTTTCATGGGTATGTACCATTCCAAGTTGTTTGACAAGTGATTATCATCATATACTACCACTGCCATGCATACAATAAACTTTAATTTCTTTCGGTGATAGGCATTGTGTAACAACATGGGAACTCTCGCATACCCACCACTATCATTCTACAGGACATCATATGTGTTACTCTCCCTCTTTCTCTTCCTACCTATTGTTTCCTTCTAAAAAACATATTGCAGGTACTCTGACTCATCATGTTGCTTTGTTGACACTATTTTCCACATCTACCCTGCTCATTAAAAAAACATTCGAAAAGAATATTGTTGCAGGTTTCCTTGTTTGTCACGGTAATACACCTGTGGTTCAATTTCAAACCCTATTCCTCCTATTCAATATACACACACAAATCCATCAGTCAATTTTCTTAGGAGAGCCTACATGATAAAAATCAAAGAGGAAGTTGTAGACAAGAAATAAATTCACTTACTTCTATAGAAGTGCAGACATAGTTGCAGTGGGGTATGGAGGGAGGGAGGGAGAGAAGAAGAGAAAGAGGGATGGGGTATGGAGGGAGGGAGGGAGAGAAGAAGAGAAAGAGGAATGGGGTATGGAGGAAGGGAGAAGGGGAGAGAGCGAGAGAGAGAGAGGGATGGGGTATGGAGAGAGATAGAGAGAGAGAGAGGCACCTTCTATGCGTTTGAGAGGGGGAGACAATACACTTACATGTGTATATATATGTTTAATATATTATATATATAATATGTATATACACATTATATATACAATATCATATTATACACATATTATATATAGAATATCAGATTATACAATAGCGTATACGCGTTGTTTATAGTAAAAAGAGCGCGTACGCGCTGCTTACGCCATAAGTACCCCGTACATGCTTTTGATTGTTTAGGCTTGGAAATAGGCCTAGATGACAAAGCTACGGTTTGGAAATTTGATTTTCCTCCATTTCTCTCATTTTTGACGTGTTTTATTTTATCAACTTTGTCATCATCAGATTTACACTTCATCAAGTGGGTATTTCTAAAATTGCCACCATATTTTCACCCATCTTCTGAGCTTTGTAACCATATAATTTTTTTTCAATTTGAACAACAATAACATATTATTATTGAATTTATTTTACTAGTGTCTCCATAGTTCTCAGAGACACAGGTGCACCATTGTTTGAATAACTTTTGATATACTTATCCAAATTTAAAAAACTTTATATATTATTGTAGTGCACTTGATTCTTTACAATCTAAAAAAAAATTGTATTTTTGATTTGTTTAGTGCAACTTATGCTTCGTGCACGAACAGGTACCTAATTTTCAGGATGTGCTCGATTGAAAAAATCATAAAAAACAAAATATTCAACAAAAAAATACACATCTTCTAGTTCTCACTCTTAACTATCTTTCTGCCAAAGGATTTGTCAAAATACTAAATCTAACTATGACTTTTTTGATGCGCACATCAAACACTATGTTATGTTTTTCAGAAAAAATCAAGGTCAGTTTTTTGTGCATGAAGGATTTGACCCCCTTAATCTTATCCAATTTTGAAAAAGTTTAGTAGTTTGGAAACTAGATTCAGAGTACTACAATATTTGCTCTTTGATCATCTTCATATCTTGAGTGGATGACTTTCAAATTTTGCCTCCAAGTTCAGGTTCACTTGATTTCAAAAAAAAAAAGTGTCCACTTATACCCCCCTTTTTGACCACCATCTTTGTGCACTTACCTGCATATTGAATTGAAGTATCATTTTCTAAGAGAGAGAGAGAGTGCATGAAAAGCAAGTCAAGATGGAACATGTGTCAAGCAAAGAGCAGTTGGGTGATATATTCCCTAAGCCATTGCCTAAGGCTACCTTTGAATATCTCAGAGGAAAGCTAGGGGTTATACCCCTACCAAAGGTCAACTAAGATGTTGTTGAAGCATCAATCCAATGGACTAATTGAAGATATTTCACTGTGGATTGATGGGAAGAGGGTTACTCCTCAAGGGAGTAGTAGAGATGAAGAAAACAAGAGCAGCAGAAGATGAATTTGACACTTTGCACCTTTGGAATTGTTGTCAAAGGGGGAGAAGAACAATGATAGGGGGAGAAGTAAAACAAACAAGGAGAAGAGCAGAGAAGATCCAGTACAACAATCATAACTGGAACTCTAACATTTATGTATGGTGAGCGTTTCAATTTTGCATGATGAGCTTTTGATGAGATTTTGGTATTGCCATTTTAGTGTTTCCATCAATGCCAAAGGGGGATATTATTGGCATATCTGATGAAGACAATAATGAGGAGATTATTGGCATATGGAGATGATGATGAGATGAGAAGATGACCGGTAAATTTGGTAAAGTTGATAGAGATTGTTGGCTGGATGATGATGATATAGTTGTAATTTGTTTGATGACTTTATTTGTGTTGTCATTGATGGAAACCACATTTTTTGAGTCATCTAAATCATCTATGCCTACCGGTATAGCCTAGCCAGTAGAGGAATGTGTTAGACAACAAAATTGCTAAATCGGTTTAGTGCAAGGTAAGCAGGAACTGTGCAATGATCAAGATACCGGTATAGACGATCGGTGAAGAGTTAGATGTTGCGATTTAGAACATATGTTTATAACATTGGCATGAGTCTATGATTTTAACCGCATCAGCAAATCCAGTGTATTGAGCGAGTTATGATTGACTATCATAAACTCTGTGAAGAAGAATGTATACTGGTAATAGTCTTTAACCAGTAATGATTTATAGTTTGGCGGTGGATCTTATCATGTTCATAACTTAGCAATGACGTATCAGAAACCGTGTGTAATGATAAGATGGTGTTTGAGTGCGTACAAGGATCAGATTTCTTGGGAAACAACAAAGTGCTTAGCAAAATGTGACAAGGGTTTGATTGGTTATCAAATCGATGTGTAGTGATGAGCAGTGATCATTCAACAGTGGAAATTGTCTTGAAAGTTGTTGTAATGATCTATAATATATTTTGGTGGATTATTTTGCCATGCTTAATGTAAATATATTGTATTTTGAATATAGTTAGGGTTATGTAACCAACCTAGTTGAAAAGTGTACTTAGGTCAAGTTGGAGAAGAGATTTTGTGTTGGTGGTTTGAGAAGAAGAGTGTGTCGAACCAGATTGAAGAGTCTGCATGTGTGTAGCAGAGATTGAGATGAAATGGATCTATACTAGAAAGAAAGGAAGTATTGTAATCAAATCATTTGCCCTGTTGTTCCCTAACAGTTACAACAGTATTGAAATCCCTTAACCGGGTAGATCCTAACAGGTCTTATTTGTAAATCCCTTGATCGGGTGGCTCATTAAATTGAGTTTTAAAATCCTCTAACAAGGTTACTCCTAACAGGTCTCAGGTGAAATCCCTTAACTGGGTGACTCCTAACAGGGTCTGCTCTTAACCGGGCATATTGTAAAGCTCCTTACCAGGCAAGGCCTTTAACCGAGTGCATTCTGAAAGAGTGCAAATATTTTGTGGGTGATAATTCCCATCGTGGTTTTTCCCATTTGGGTTTCCACGTGAAAAATATATGTGTTCATGTGGTGATGCATTATTGATATGTGGATTTGATATCTTTAGTTTATTTTTATGTTGATGAACACTTGAGTGAATGGTTTGGTAAATTTGCTAACAAGATATGTTTGAGTAGTTACGGTTTTTTTTTTTGAAGAGTTGCAGAATTATTTTACTACTAATTCACCCCCCCTCTCAGTAGTAACCAGATCCCTCATAATAACACAAACACCGTGAGTATCTTCCGCATTGTTAACTCCTACATTCTTCAAAGAATTTATTATTTATTTGAAGATAGTCTATAATGTGGTATAATAGGTCTATTGGAAGTGATTTAACCCCATAGCCACTCAAAGATCATATGCAATAAAAAATATTTCACACAATTAGAAGTAATTGATTGTTTATGGATCATGAGATTCCATTAGATAAAAATCAGCAATTTTTTTATCAGTAAGCTTTAGGGTTTTTAGCCTAGCCCGAGTCTAGGGGAGGTCACAAGGGGGAACCTTCTCCCTAATCAACTTATTTAACTAAGAAGCCACTTATTCAACTTAGAAGCCACTTAATCAACTCATATTAACTTAGAAACCACCATCGAAATCCAAGAGCCACCACTTGGAATTCCAACACTAGACGTCACTAAGGATTTGGACATGGATTTGTAGTTGTGCCATTAGAGCACAACCCCATTGACACAAATAAATAATTATTACAATATACAATAATAAACCCTTATTATAAAGACCATTGATGAAAGCCTAGATATGATTAAATTAAATCATTACATGTGTCTTAGTCCTTTGAATTGAGACAAAAAAGTACATGACCTAAGTAATTAAGTATGCTGACTGTCTGAATATAACCTAAAAAACAACTAGTTAGTTTATATATATTTTTCACACTAGCACCCCCCTTAAGTGCAGCTTAGGGAGTATGGTAAAATGAAGAGGTGAATTGACAATGAATAATGGATAGGTCTTGACTACAAGGATTGATGAGGTAGTCATGTACAAACAAATAAATATCTTATAATCAAATAAAAAGAGAAAAACTTATGAGAAAAAGTCCTCTGCATAAGAGAAAAATGTAAAATATCATGTACATGTCATGGAAGGAAGGAGGACTCAATATGACCCATAAGTGATATTTTATAAAAATGTACAATAGATATTTTCTCCAAAAGAGAAAAAATAAGACTATATACCACCATAAAAAATAGCTCTTGTTCCAATGATGAGGGCTTTAGGATAAAATAAACAACCTAACTACCTACAAATAATATCTCACCTTGGAAATAAATAGATCCACTAGTGATTGTAGAAGCCATTACCATAATCTAGATTTATAAGGAATCTGAATCTAAATGTGCCCATCTAAATGCAACTTTGTTGTCCTAATGCTCAAAAAAACTTCTCCTCCAAAACATGAATTTAATTTCCAATTAAAGAAGTGAAATGAAGAGAGGGGGGGATTTAAACATCATTTGGAAACATAAGATATGATGCATCATTGCCATTAAAGAGGTAATGCAAATACTTTGAATGTGTCTGCAAAATTTACAATGTGAGACACCATAAATAAAGATCATATGTTTGATAAATAATAATTTGAAAGAGTTAGATCTAGAAGGCTGAAATCATCCTATTAAACTAAAGTAGCAACATGTGATAGTGGAGTAGAGATCTAAATATGAGTCATATTATGATTTAGGAATATCTAGAGATGTAAGAGTAATCTTGCATTCAACAAAAATTGATTTGTTTCATTTCTTTTTAATAAAATGGCTTGGAGAGTGATTTGGGATATCTAAACAATAACGCTGTTATTTTTAGTAACTTTGCATTTAAGCACGTATGGGTCCAAAGTTTTCTCTGAAGCTACCAAATTTCTAAATGAATATTCTAGGTTATTTTTCAACCCAAGGTCACATTTGTATATCAAGATATTAAAATTATAAATTTCTATAGAGATTGGAAAGGTTTTGAAGTCAATTTTGGGGCACATAAAGGCCATTTTGGCCCTCCAAAAAATTATAGAATGGTTGAAACTAGTGTAATGGGTTATGGTTTCATATATCTCTTCATGATATTTCCAATGCTTCAAATAGTTCATCAATTGAACACTTGGATCAATAGTTATAGCTCCCAAAAGTTGTGCTACCTAAATGTTCAATTATAAAATTTGAAAATTTTCTTAGGCAAAATAAGTATAGATAGATTCATTTGGTACCCAAAACGAGAGTTACATTTTTTAAAGCATTTCATGAAATGTCATTATAAAAGTAGGAATCATAAAAAATGGGTGGTGCATTTAATGCTTATTTTTAACCACTTCAAAGGGGAATTCAGGGAGAGAGTGGAAGACAAGAGTTTAGTAGGTTATTTGATAGATAAGGGTTTATGATTGGTTGTTGTAATGGCCAAGACTTTGTAAGATAGATATATCTATGATAAGAAAGCCTATTTACTTTAACAAGAGGTGACATGATTCTTGGGTGTTTGCATCTAATTAGATCTCATGTTGTATGTATTTTGTGAACATTTCTATTAAGTTATTTCTCATACAGTAATATGCAATTCCATAAATTGTGTTTATTATTTTGAATGTGATCATTTGTTGTTGTGAGTGCATTGGGTGAATGCCCTCTTCATCTAACTACATTTCTTATCCCTAAATGATGTTGTGTCCACACAAGGTGTTTGAATGTGAACATCTAATTTCTATACAAATAATCAATTTGAAGAATCTACAATACTAATTTCAATTGTCATACTAAGCTCTTATAATAAATGAAGTTCATTAATAAGTTTCAAGTCATTAATTTTCTTCAGCATGCATTCTTCTATTGTATTTATTTTCTCCCCATAATAATCATATTTGATTTTCCATTAAGTTGGAGATGTTGTTACAACTAAAAAAATATAGTATCAAAGAAGATGAAATGAAGCCCACCTAAATAATAACTTCTCTAGGTGCTAAGATGTCCAAGTTATCAACTAGGATGTGCAAAACTAACAAACTAAATAATAGATACTTAGTGTTGAATAAAAAATAACATAGATGGTTGAGAATAGCTCTATAATACCTTTTCAATGCCGCAAGAATAATGAAAATTAGATAAACTAGCAAAGAAATATGAGCTCAAAGGCCAATATATTTGATCAAAATTCAACTAGAAATAAAGTTCACTAGAACAGAACATGAAATAATTGCCAACATGACTAGATAGTTTTTAGACCTATCTTTTTGACAACTATTTATTTTCGAACATATGCCACTATATACCTAAGTTATGCTAAAAATAAAAAAATAACTCCCTTGTGACAAATTAATTGGGGTCTAGTGGGCCTTAGATGGCTAGTTAGTGATAAGCTAGTGGTGTCACTGGCTAGGATGGTAAATTAATGTAGTGGGTGTTGGGATAGTTGAGAATTGATGGCAGTCTTGGATTGGTTGAGCAAAGCTAAAAATCATTGTTGATGGCATAGACAAGGGTAGCACTTTTGCTAGGCTTTAGAGTCGCCACCCTATTTGGGAATGACTAGGGGCTAAATTAATAATGTAACTGTTGGACAAAGTATTCACCAAAATTCTACACATGATAGCAATGTTAGTCCTTGTACACCAAAAATTATAAGTTCCACTAATTTAAAAAATAAATTAAAAAATTGTCATTTTTTTTCCCGTTGTGAATTTTTTTTGCTATAGAATTAATATGCTTGCTAAATGGTTATGCAAGATGCTAGGTTTTTGTGCAAGATTCTATAATAATGGTGATTGTGCACCATGGTGCTATACAACCACACAAATCTATATGGATATGAATGTTTTTTATTAAGGAAGCGTCAAGAACAAGGGTGTTGACCCTCAATACAACAACCCGTAGGTAGTAAGAGAAACTAACCATGAGAGCAAGCCTCGAAACAACAAGGTCAGATAGGCGAATAGAAAAAAGGCTTGTCAAACCATTAACAAACTAGACCCAACTCAAAGAGGGGTAGAGACACACGAATGTTGACAAGGAGGGGTTTGGGGCAGGGGGGAGGACTTCCCCTTCCACCTGCAACAAACCACAATCCAGGCAATACTATCATTAAGACCATCAAGAGAGAGATTAAGTGGGAAAGACCTTACAGAGTTACAATCAATAGCGGCAACAAAGTGTTGTTGCAGAACCACGATAGACAATAGGCTACTGCAGAGGAATAGCATCAAGAGTAGAATCAGTAGGAGTAGAACGAAGTTGTAAATCCTCAAGGACAGGAGGAGCTACAACAGTGTTATTAACAACAACATCAACAGTAAGGGATGTAACAATTCTGGCTCCAAAATGGGGTTATAACACGTGTTGTTGACTTTTACGAAATATCACAATTGTTATTTGCACTATCAATGATGTGTAATGTTCATGTTACTAAACATTCTGTGGTACAACAGTGTTGTTTTGGAGCCAGAATAGCTACAGGGAGCAGTAAGAGGCACATTGTCCCAAGAGAAGAACTCATCCTCTTAAGAGGAGCCAACTAAATCAAAATCACAAGCATAGATAGTCAAGTGATCAATTGTAGCGTCCTTCCACCAAGAAGCAGCACCCTTGTGATGCGAAATAGAGCAATCCGAAGCTAAATGACTCGTGGAAAAGTTAAATATGAATGTTTGTATAGATTATTTTGCACAAATTTTATGAAACCCCAAAAGTTTACTATAGATTTTTAAACTCTAATTCCAATGAATGGAAAAATAATATTACAGCTTTGGCTCCTAAAGACAATGGTAATGTTCATCTTGCACCAAGATGCACCATTTGAAAGCTCAAGGCTAAATCTCTTAAAATAAGGAAAGATAATTATAGATTAGAGCTTTGATACCATGTTGGATTTGATATGAATTGATAAACTAGCATAAATGTATGATATAGGTGAATATGAAATAAGTGAAATAAAATGCAGGAATGTGTATAATTAAAGAAGGTCATGAAGAATAAGCCCGATTTCATATAAAATTGCAATCCTTGTAAATGTATTAAGCCATCCTTTCAAAATAACACATTCCTGCATTTACTAGGTTTTGGCCTTCCCTCCCAAACCTTCATCGATGGGTGAGTGATTCCTGGAAGCCCCATATTTCTTATGGCATTGAGCTTTTCCCTTGTGCTAATGGGTTTTTTGTTGCTTCCTTTGCCTCTACTCATGATCGTGATTTGATTTTGGATAAGCTATGGTCTTGGGAGGATCACTCTGTCTCCCTTAAGCCCTAGACTCCTTCCTTCAACCCCCTTACGAAATCTCTCTCTGTTCATTCAGTTTGGGTCTACCTCCCCAATATCCCCCTCCATTTCTGGGAACCTTCTTGTTTTGAGGCCATCGGTAACTCCATTGGCAGCTTCTTGAAATTTGATGATGCCACGTTCTCCATGGGTCATTCTACCTTTGCTCGCCTATTAATTGATGTTGACATATAGTTGGCCCTCCCTAGGGATGCGGTTCTTATGGTTGGGGACAAGCCTTGGACTCAACTGCTGGATTATGAGGGCCTCCCATTTCACTGTCGAAGGTGTTTCTCAACGGGTCACCTTGCTTTTGATTGTTCTCTCTCGCCGCAAAAGTGCTGCTACTTGGTGGAGGGATGCTACGGATGACCACTTGACAATTAATGCTTCAGATTCTGTTTCGATTGATTCATCTCAAGATGCGATGCCCCTTACTACTGATGAAGCCCAGGTTGATGTTACTGTTGTTGCGATCCCTTTCGCCCCCTTGGATCCTCCTCCTGTTGCTCCTGCTTCTCACTTTCACTCTGCCCCTAACGATTCTTCTCTTGTTGCTGCTCCGTTGCAACAGCGTGTTGCCGCTTTGCAACAACAGTCTGGCAGTGACTCTGCAAGATATTCCTCGCTTGTTTCTTCTTCGAAAGTTCCTACTGATAGTGTTGCCTGGACGATTGTTTCTCGTAGGTGAAAAGGAAAATCTAACCACCTTTCCCAAGCCCTCCTTTCTCAAGATTCGAGGTTTTCTCCCCCCTCTTGATTTGGGTTGTGTTGTTAATGGTTTGACAAGTTGGTTTAGCTGGTCCGACTTTGTCCTTTTGGGGTTTGCACTCCAACTTGGTCTTTTAAATTTGATAGCCTTTAGCTTTGTAAAGGGTCAACACCCTTCTTAACACTGCTTTTTTTCAAAAACAATTAACAATAGTTAACGCTAATTGTAGAGGGATTGAGGTCTCTTTGTTAAGGGTCAACGCCATAATTAACGCTGCTTTTTTAATCAAAAACACAACTAGATAAAAATTGACAATAATTCACTAATTTTACCATTACATACCTACAAAACTCTATCTTGATAATAAATTAAATGAATCCCTCAAAATAAGTAACACATTAAAAAAATATAAAAAATACCTCATTCATAATTATCAAAAAGAATTAATTCCACCTTAAAATAATGTGTTCAAAACAATTAAAAGTTTATTAAATAAATATTATCTTATATTTAAAAAAACCTAAATGTAGTTAAGATCTAGGTTTTCGATCAACTATAATTCATTTAATGGTAAGTGTTTCCAATTGATTTCTCTAAATATATGTCGCTTTAAACCAAAAAAAAATAAAAAAATACATTCCTTATATTTAAACTTCTAAATCATAAAGTAAATAATGATAAATTTATAAAATTTATTTTAAAATCATTTGTAAATAAATAATTATATTTTTCCTTGCATCTATCTTTGCATTCTCGTAGTTATTATAAATTACTTAGATTTTACCATGAAATTAACAGTTTTCTTCGTATGAAATTCATGGGCATAGAATGCTTTGGAGAAATGTATAGATTAATACTACCTCAAATCCCGAGAACAGTTCAGGTGGCCAGGAATCTAGGCGTAAAAACAGTAGATACAACAGATATAGATATGGGCAAACACTAATTAAAACAACAGCCTTTGGATCTGTGTTATAGGCCCTCCCATGGCTGACACTGAAATAGTGACATTATGCCTGATCCTCAAACGTAGAATAGGCTAGAGAGGCCAGAACAGATTTTTCCGTAACCAACAATGGAGCAAATTCTCTAAAAATGCATGGTGTCCCAATATGCTGCTGCTGTGATGGATGGGCGTGCCAAGTAGAATTCAGGGGAATGTTTTAATTGAGGAAAATGGGTTTTCCAATACTCTGCTTCAGGCGCTCCCTTCTTGTGCATTCTCAGAAACAATGTCATTAGAACCAGGTCTGGCATGGCCTCCTCGGTTTCTGCCTTTTGAATTGCCATTGGACATGCACTCTTCTCTAAATGTTCCTGGGATGTTCAATCGCTGGGAGCCATAGGAGCTCCTACAACTACCAAAGGCCTCATTCCATGAGCTATAGGATGATGTCCTTTCTGCAACACTGTCAGCTCGAAGAACCTTGTGTGGGTTTTCTAGAGCTCTGAGGACATGGCGCATGCTTGGCCTCCTGGCAGGGCGGGGGTTGAGGCAAGCCTTTGCTATTACAGCTACAGCCCACACTTCCTCCAGTAAATCCTCGTCTAGAATGAGATATGGGTCAACAATCCGAGCCAGAGTATCCTTATCTTGAGTGTCAATCAGGGCCAAGACATTATCTATCCATGAAGATTCCCCATGAGTTTCATTGTATTCAATGGTGGAAGTTGCCCCAGAAATTATCTCTAGTAGCAGTTTGCCAAAATTGTAAACGTCATTTGCAATGGTAGCCATTGATGAACCGGAATCTCCTTGGTCCCATGAACTGCAATTACCCACCACAGCAATGTCAAAACCCTTGCAATAAAGTTATAGTATTTACTATTATATAACATTGTTTCATTGAAGGTGATGGGTTGATTAGAGCTTTCCTAGACAATATATGAATCTCGTGTTCTTCATGAAATGAAGATGAAATCAGTGGAAGATTGAATAAGGATGAACTATCTCTTGACAGAGAAAGTAGAGTTTCAATAGTGATGTAGAACACCATTTAGTTAGCAGGCATTTAGTTATCTATCATGAGGATGAGAGAATTGCTGTAGAAAAAAAATGGATAAATTGTTGAGCAAAAAACAAAACACTATTTTGTTATAAACTGTGAAATCTAATGTCTCTCAGTACAAGAGATGTTTAAGCTATGATTTGAAAGTGATGTAGGGGCCAAAAGTATGGTTGAAATGTGAGCAGCGGGAGTATCCTCTTAAGTCATTTTAAACAGTCTGTGAAAGGGAAACTGAAAATGCATTTGGGCTGTCCACGTAACTAATGCAGAATTAGTTAGAAACACTTACTGGGAAATAGCTAAGAGCCTTGCAACCAAGCCAGGCTGATGATCCTCATCTGGACTGCCTGCAGAGCTTAAGCTTCCAAGCCTTACTTCAAACTTGTCATCCAGTAAAATGCTGCTTGCCTTGATCTCCCTGCACAAAAAATGATATTGATTTATAACCTCAAGAAATGAGATTAAAAGAAAATTAATTTTTTTTTACCTTAATAGGTATTTTATTAATATCTAAATGAAATATTATAAATATATGACATATTTGAAGGTATCTTCCATTTAATATACCCTGGCATTAAACATAATCAGTTATTACTTATCAATTTGTTATACACTGGTATATAAACATAATCAGTTTCTTGTCTTTTTTATTGTTATACCTTCCATGGACCAGTTAGGAGTTGACCCTAAGACCTCAATTTGTTATTGGGATGGTCCATTTTTTGTTCAGGTGTGGGTCAAGAAAGGTGAATCTAGAACCTCTCATTTACTTCCTTTCCATGGACCAGTTAGGATTTGAATCCAAGACCTTGATTTGCTGTTGGGTGGTCCATTTTTTGTTCGGGTGTAGCTCATTTTCTATCACCCTCGAGCTACACTCCAGAAGCTCGAAATCCTAGCTCAGCTGGGTTCTGATGACCTGAACTCTGATATTATGTTAAACTTTTCATAGATCACTTAAGAGTTGAACTACTGTGTTTTATATTACCAGTCCATCATTAATCTGAATAATGACTCATTTTCAAAGATTTATTAATAGCTCAACTGGTGAGCCCTTCTCCCTTCAGTGTTGTATATTAAGAACTATATTTAAAGGAAAAGTAAACAAAGATTGACGTTTCAAATGCAAGATTAGCAAGAAGAAGAGCAAGATACGACCCAAATGGAGGACAAAACAGAGAATGAGCATGAAAAAGAAAAAGACATTTGAAGTCATCCAATGAGCCATTGTCACGATCAGCATACTTTGTTTATGGATGCAGTGAACATAAAATTCCCCCAGTTAATGGTTTACAGTTATTTTATATGACCTGTGCACTCTAGGACTTGGGCCTTAATCAATTTCTATTAGTGTGCTGCATATCAAACAAGATTGAAATAGTCGAGTATGCAAAGTGAAGTGAATAGTTCGTACCGTCTGCAGCTAGGCGGTTCCAGTGAGACTGTTCTAGAACTTAGTAATGTGATTATAATTGGTTCTGGAAATATGATTTAAAACGGTTCTGGAATTTGGGAAGCTCTAAATGGTTCTGGAGTTTGCGAAGCTTCATGACTCAAAAAGTAATATTTCGAGGTCCCATGGACATTAATAAAAATTTCAATTTTCTTCATTAAGCTCTCTATTGCATCTTCAACTTCGGCTTTCTAGAGCCATCCTTCTAGAGAATACCTCTGCTCTACTCATACATTTCTGTGTTTTTTATGAATTAGTACAACCTATCAAATTGTAATGTTTAAATGATTTAACTCTGTACAGCCATATTTTACAACTTTCTGCTTATGTTATTCTGTATAAATATGATAGAAAGTTCAATAGAAACAAAAACTCAGTTAGAAGACAGGCCCCACTGTACTATTTATTATCTTCGATTGTCTTATCCTGTAGTTATAGAATAAGAATCATTCTGTAGCTGAATAGAACATGATCCTAACATTCATAAAAAGAAGATCCAATTAAAAAAAAAAGACAGAACAAGTACCTGTGCATAATTGGAGGAGAGCACTCATGATGCAAATAAGCCAACCCCTCAGCAATCCCTATGACAATCTTTAACCTGGCAATCCAATCCAAAGGATGAAGAAAGAAATTATTGATATTATGAGCTGTCTTCTTTCTCAAAACAGATTCAAGATCTCCATTAGGCATATATTTATACACAAGAAACTTCTCCTCCTTCATATCCAAGCAGTGACCTAGCAGAGGAACAAGTCTAGTATGAGAAGCCTTGCCAAAAACCTCAAGCTCCCTAATATACTCACCCTTCTTCACCTTATTCAAATCTATCCTCTTCACAACCACCTCAGCACCGCCCTCTAATACCCCTTTGTAAAAATCTCCAGAATGACCCACTCTGATCAAACACTCAGAATGAAACATATTGGTGGCTTCTACAAGCTGGGCATATGTAAACTTCTCTCCCAAATTGGCTCCTTGTATTTCTTCTATTCCTTCCGGACCCTTACCCACAGTTGAGTTCACAATTCTTGCTTCACTTCTCAGAATGCACATAACCATCATACCAATTATGAGTATCAGAACAAGCCCTGCAGCACTGCCTCCAACAATGGCTGCAAGATTTCTTGTGACTCCATCTCCTTTCTTCTTGATTTCCCCTGACACAACTATTACACTACCATTTGTACTGTTGAAGCTCCTGGGCAAGATTGAATGGGCGCGTGCAGTTCTATTTCTATAAAAAAATCTACAAGATCTCTCCCTGTGCTGATTGGAAACATTGAAGAAGCAATTTCTTGAAGTTTTTGAAATGGGTTTCAACTTCTCCGGCACAGACCCATTGAAAAAATTTCCTCTCAAGTCCAACCGCACCAAAAACTTCATCTTTGACATACCTTGGGGCAAAGGCCCGGAAAACTGATTGACAGCCAACTGCAATGTATTGAGCTTGGGCAGCTCCGTCAACTCAGGTGGCAAACTGCCGGAAAATGCATTGAAAGACAAAAACAGCCTCTGCAAGCTCCTCAAAATTTTCACTGAACTAGGAAGAGGTCCACTGAAATTGTTGGCCGCCAGATTCAGGGTCACCAAACCGGTGAAATTAAAGAGAGAAACCGGAAAAGTGCCCACTAAATTGTTGTGTGACAAATCCAGATAAGTGATTTGGGAAAGCCTGGAAAGCTGCGGCGGTATGGGCCCTGTGAGATTGTTGCGAGACAATCTGAGGGTACGAAGCTCTCCCAGGCTTGCGAGCCATGGTGGGATTCGACCCTGTAACGTCGCATTCCGCAGGTCGAGGTGTTGCAGAGCAGTTAAACTTGCAATCGGATCAGGAACAGTGCAGTTTCCATTACTGCTACTAAGACCCATGAGTTGAATGCCTATAACGCGGTTGCCCCAGCATGTTATACCCCGCCATTTGCAGGCTCCGATCTCATCAGGCCATTCCGACTTCTGTATACCCAGAGCTCCGCGTAAACTTCTCAGAGCTTCGATTTCCTCTGGACTCCCTGAAGTTGCAGAGACGTAAAACAGAAACATGAGCAAAGATGAGATCTTTGCTAGAAAATATGATGATTCTTCCATCGTTTTAGCTTTGATTGTTTTTCTACTGGTTGCAGGAAGACTGAGTTTAGCTCAAAATGTCACTTTGGAGGTTGGGCGTGTAGTTAAGGTGACTGTCAGAAGGAGCTTAATTGGTGAATTGATGAGAAGTCGTGAAGGAATTTAATGGGCAACTGTATAATTTATTAGGATGTACGAAAACCAACACAATCAATAAATGCAACATTCCGCCAAATATGTGCACACAAGGAAAAAGCTTTTAAATTCTTCTGTTGCTTTGCAGTCTGTGGAATTGACGTTCAGAGGAAACACCGTTTCGTAGAATTTGCTGTCAGGTTTTTTTTTGCATGGTATGGTGGCAGTGCACTCCAAGATCTCCGGAACTTCCTCCAAGCTCCCTGGAACGAATCTGGACTTTACACGTGTGATTTGAATTTATTTTGTGAATATTTTGTTCGTTGGCTATAAATGATTTAGACGTCTTAGACGAAGACTATATGTTTAAATTATTGGGATTAATTTTTCAAAATTTAAGGGCGTACAATTACGGTGTCTATTCCAAATTTATGAGTTGCAGATTTTTTTTTATTGTAACGTACAAAGTAAAGTTTGGAGTTTATTTATTTATATTTTTGTTGTCACCAAGTTCAATTAAAAATTAGTTCATTTCAGGATAAAAAATTCATTTCATTTATTTTAATTTTTTTAATGAAAGTTTCTATTAATTTATATTTAAGATAGTGTGGGTCTTGACAATTCATAAATTTTAAATGCTAGCATTTGAAAAAGTAACAACTAATTTGAAAAATATAGACCATTAAGAATTCACAACGTTAAATAAATTGTTATAATATGTTTTAATTTTTTTATGGCGGCGAGGAGGGAGTGGGAGGTCTGCAAAATCAGTTACATGCCAATGGAGGAGAGAATACCAGGAGGAGTAGTAAGTCTCAGGAGGCAAGGCGGGAGAGATGCAAGGAGGAAGCCTTTGAAATTGATCTTACCAACAAAGCGGAGGAGGAGAGTGGGCTCTAGACGGAGCATGAGTTCATCGGCAGAGTGGTTGGTCCTTGGATGACCAGAGCCACTATTAGAGAATGGATATCTAAACATTGGGGCCTGTGACTGATTGTGAAATTCATCCCTAGGAGTTTTTTCATAGTGGTATTTGAGGATGGGAGGGAGAGAAATAAGTATTTGTGTAAGAATAACTGGTTTATCAAGGAACATCCTTTGTATTTACAGTTCTGGTTCCCAAATTTTAATCCAGTACCGTTGGCAATATACGATAGACCGTTGTGGATTAGGATGTATAATCTGCCAATGGAGTATTAGGGTGAGAATTGTTTGGAAAAAATTGGTCGGTCACTGGGGACATTATTGGAAATTGACGAGGAGCTTATTGAAAAAGATAGTTACGTGTATGCTCGATTGAAGATAGCGGCGGTCAAGGAGATCCCTTCCTAAATTTCTCTAGTTTCTTCGGCTGGAGTATGGTTGCAACAGGTTGAGATTGAGAAAGAAATTATCCCATGCTCGAGATGCGGTAGTAAAATGCATCTAGAGGGGGAGTGCAGAATGTATGTCAGAAAGGCTAGAAGAAATTATTTTCCCAAATAGACTAACAAGCATCGTTGGGTTGAAAAAACCGTTAAACTTCCTTTAACGATTTCAGGAAAACCTCAGAAGGATCCGGAAATGGTAGAGAAGGTGGCCCCTATAGAAAAAGAAGATTCTAAAACATATCTTATGGAGAATGCGAGGTATCTGATATCGGATATTGCAGATCATAATCTGGTTATTAAAGAGGATAACCAGTTACCCCTGACATCTAATTTTGAATATGAAGAAGATCTAAACCCTGAAGAAGAGGATATAGAAGATGGACTGGAAAATTTGGATCCTAGATGTATAAGTCAATCAACAAACATTATGCTGGGTAGAGCAAAAGGTAGTAGGGGAAGAAGGAGCCACAAACAAGTCAGAGAGGAGAGGGCATTTGAGAAAGGTATCGTCAGTGTAATTGACTTCATGAAGAAATCCAAGGGAGGGGATCTCTCCCTTGGAGATAGATGAAGATTCTATCTTGGAATGTCAGGGGTCTTTCGGCCTCTGACAAGAAGCGCTTGGTTAAAAGAGCATTAAAAAATCTAGAATGTGATATAGTTTTGATGCAAGAAACCAAGCTCAATGATAAAAGTATGAATGATTTTATTAAATCTTGTTACAATTGGAACGATTTATCCCAATCATCCAGAGGATCTACAGGAGGATTAGGAGTGCTATGGAAACCTGAATCCTTTCAGGTCTCCATCATCTTTTCTCACCATCATTGGATGGCTTGTCGGGTGGTAAGATTGGAGGATCAATTTGATTTTCCTCTACTAAATGTTTATGGCCCTATTAAAACAGAGGACAAGAAAGAGTTATGGAATGAGATCAAAAACCAGATGGAAAATGTAGGTTTTGAGAGGGTTATTATGGCTGGGGACTTCAATGCTCTTCTAGAATTAGATGATAAAGTAGGAGGTCTCTGAATGTGCACTCAAGTCATGGAAGATTTTAGACTATTTATAGATGATATGCGGGTCATGGATATTGTCCCAAAAAATGGCAAATTCACTTGGACCAACATAAGGCACAATTTTTCAAATATTTCCGAAAGGCTGGATAGATTTTTTGCAGGTAAATTCTGGATAGATGGGCAGTTTAACCTATCATCATTCATCATACCTCAATCAGGATCCAACCACTTTCCCATCAGACTAAATGTGGATGGGAGTAAGCCCCCCCTGAAGAGTTATTTTAAGCTCCAAAGTATGTGGTGGAGAGATCCAACTTTTTTAATTAATATGAAATCATGGTGGGTGGGAAGCAAAATGTGTGGTGGATCTCCAAGCTATTGTTTTGTTAAGAGATTAGGATATCTCAAAAAGAAGATCAAATCATGGAACAAGGAGCATTTCAAGAATATTTTCTCTGAAAAGTTTAGATTAGAAGAGGAAATGTCTAAATTAAATGAGAAAATCATGATGGTAGGTATGACAAATGAGGAATTTGAATTGGAGAAGAGATTGAAGGATGAGTACATGGAAGTTCTGCGGAGAGAAGAACTATATTGGAGGGATAAGTCAAGAGAACTTTGGATCATGGAAGGTGATTCCAATACAAAATTCTTTCACACATTTGTGAAAGCTAGAATATCCCATAATCGAATTATCGACATTCAGGACGAATATGGCAAGAATTGCTCCTCAGGGGAAGAAATAGAGAAAGCGGTGGTTGATTACTTTACTAGAATTTTAGGCTCCTGGGAAACTAACAAGAAGGAAAGTGTCCTGTTGGTTGACAGAACCATTGAGAACTTGTTAACTCAAGAAGATAATGAGATGCTATTGGCAACTTTCTCAATTGAAGAGGTGAAAAAGGCCACATTTTCATTGCATCCCCATAAAGCACCGGGACCTAATGGTTTCACAGCGGAGGTTTTTCAGAGATGTTGGGATTTCATGGGAGAAGACATTGTTGAGGTAGTTGAAGATTTCAGAAAGAATAGGAGGTTTGTTAAATCCATCAATCATACGATGATAGTATTGATTCCAAAAAAACCTACATGTACAACAATGTCAGATTATCGACCTATATCACTATGCAATGCCCTTTACAAAACTATATCCAAAGCCATGTCAGAGAGATTGAAAAAGATTTTGCACAGACTAATTTCAGAAAATCAGAATGGATTCACCCCTGTTAGGGAGCTTGCGGACAACATTATTCTTACCTCAGAAGCTATTCATTCGATGGCCAAGGATAGGATCAAAGGGATGGCGATCAAACTAGATGTCTCTAAAGCATATGACAGAGTTCTCTGGTATTTTTTGGAATAGGTCTTGAGAAGGTTTGGATTCGACAGTAAGTGGATTGATTGCATTAAATTTTGCATTTCTTTTGTTTTCTTCTCTATTATAGTTAATGGAGCAGTCTGTGGTTTCTTTGCTGCAACTAACAGATTGAGACTGGGAGATCCCTTGTCACCTTCCTTTTTCGTTTTGATGGCTGAGGTCCTCGGGAATAGCATAAAGAATAAGCTCAGGGAGGGTGTATGGAAAAGAATTACAATCCATCCAGAGATGGCAAATTTGACACATTCTCAATTCGCGGATGATACACTCTTGCTTGGTGTAGTGTCGATTAGAGAAGTAGAGGCAATCAAGGAAACTTTGGAAGAATATGCAAGGGAGTCGGGCCAGCACATGAATAAAGAAAAATCACAAATTTTCTTTCTAAATACTAGCAGACAGAATCAGAATTCTATTTTGCAGATCCTGGGTTTTCCAAAAGGAGAATTTCCGCTAAAATATTTAGGAATTTCAATAGGAACAAAAGCGTTCCAAAAACAGCTCTGGGAAGAAGTGGTTATTAAATGCAAAGGGAAGGTGGATTTGTGGAAAAATAAATGGCTATCACAGGCTGGAAGGATACAGATGATCAAGTTTGTATTGTCAGCTATACCAATATATAGTATGTCTTGCTTCAAGATGATCAGGCAAGCATATAGTAGTGTGGATGGCTTGCTTAAGAAATTTCTATGGGAAGGCTCCAAAGAAGTAAGGAGAATACTGTTGATCAATTGGGACACTGCATGCCTCATCAAGGAGGAAGGAGCAGCAAGACTCAGAAAAATGGAATTGTAAAACAAAGCTTTGGGAGCCAAGTTAGCCTAGAAAATTTTTAATAACCCAAATAGATTATGGTGTAAAGTGCTTAGGAATAAATATTTGGATTCTCTGGAGGAAGAAAGGATCTTCACAATGGCAAATTCGGAGAAAGGATCTCCAGTTTGGAATTTCATCTGGGATAGCAGAAGTTTACTCATAGATCATCTATCTTGGAATATTGGTAATGGTATGAAGGCCAATTTCTGGTCAGATTCTTGGGGTGGAGAGAAACCTTTAAAGGAAATTTTCGAAGATCGGGATTGGATCAATCTAGTGGTAGCTAGCACAGGTAGCAAAGTCAAGGATTATTTTGTCCCTGGAGGATCGCTAGGGGATAGAGTGGAATGGAAGAAATGTAGCATAGGTAATAGGGACCTGTGTACAAAATTAGAATAGCTTTTATCCCAAAGGCACATATTCGTGTCAGACAAAGAAGATAAAGTATTTTGGTGTGCAGCTAAATCAAGTGAATATAAAGTCAAATGGGGTTATGAAATCCGGAGTGGCCATACAAGTTATGTTGGCATAACAGAATCCTTCTAAAAGCAGGAGCGTTCTTTTGGATAGCATTACAGGATAAAGTACTTACAGGAAACAGATTAAAATATATTGGCATAGCAGGACCTAGTAGATGCATAATGTGCAAAAAGGATGAAGAAACTACCAATCATTTGATTTTTGCATGTTCTTTTACGAGCAGTTGTTGGGATTGGTTCTTTGATATGATAGAATATCATACTGTGAGAAATGAAAAACTTTTAGAATTTATGTCCGCGTGGCCTCTATTTTACAAATCTAAGTGGGGTGATTTATGGTTAGTAGGACCCTCAATGATCGTGTGGCATATATGGAAGGAAAGAAACAGGAGAATTTTCAGAGAGGAATTTCATTCAAGAGAAGAGACTTATAATCTATCAAAGCTGCTATTGAGGAAGTAGTGAGTGGGAACATTAGGAAGAAAACAATTAGATTCTATAATGCATGGGACAAGAAGATGGAAAAGAGGTGGGCCTTCAAGGAATTGAACGATGTAAGGATTGCGAATAAAGCCAAAAATAGAAAGAAGGTCAAATGGTTAGCCCCAAAGAAGAACTGGACATAGTTAAATTTTGATGGAGCTAGTAGAGGCAATCTAGGCAAAGCAAGGTATGGAGCGGTTATTAGAGATGAAAATGGATCCTTCATGCAAGCAGCATATGGGAAAATTGAGGATACCACAAATAATGAAGCAGAAATAAAGGCTTTGGAAGCAGGTCTGGAGATGTGTGTAGAGAAAGGACTAACCAAAGTCATAATAGAAGGTGATTCCCAAATCATAATTAATGGAGTAATTAAGAGAAAACTTCAAAGTTGGAAATTAAACAAGTGGCTGTCACGAATTTGCGTACTGCTAGATAAAATTGGAGAATTCGAAACCACCCATTCGTATAGAGAGGGAAATAAGGTGGCAAATATTTTAGCTAATATGGGTGTTTCAACAAATAAAGGAAAAATTGTCATGGATAGTTTGTCGGGAGACATTGAAGAATTGGTACGAAAAGAGAAAATTGATGAATCCCGTGAAGGCATTGGGTGACCCCTAATCAATGCAGTAAAGAGGTCAAAAAGACTAAACAGATGGGATAGATATGTACTCATTAGACAGGGAAGTCTTTTCTATATCATAAAAGAGGAGAATATATCAGATATGGACGGAGAACACAAACAGTGTCGGCACTTTGCAAAAGCGAATTGACCACCTCGGGTTTGGATGATTGAAGAGACAGAGGCAGTTTAGGAAGCCTCGAGAAATCCGGAAAGCCTATATTAGATAAGCGGGCTTCGATGGCAAGACACAGTAGCAAGAGAAGAAATAAAAATGGTGCACTTCTTGGGATTAAACTGTGCCAACTGTGAGGTTCCTCTGGAGTTTTAGGTTAGGGATCTGTTCGATACAACAGAGTTTGGATATGATGCCATTAGGGCAATGGTAGAGTGTTCTCTAAGCTTGGATCGTCACTGGTGTGACAAAGCAATTTATGAGGCAGTGTTTGCGCCCATGGTGGATATTCTAGAGTCAAGGGACAAATGCGTAGAACTGTTGGAGGGCTTTGTTAAAAAAGAAAATGGAGATATGGTTGTGGAAGCTATATTCGACTTGGAGGAAGGCTGCAAGAACAGTGTGCTAAAGGTTTATTTCAGCCCCGATAACTATTTTTCAGACATAGAGGAAGAGTCAGAGGAGGAAGATAGAAGTGAGGAGGAGGAAGGAAGCGACAAGGATGTCGGAAGGGATAAAGAAGCAGAAAAGGAGAGAGCAATAGAGTTCACAGAGGAAGTATGGCAACAACTCAAGCATGGGATCATCAATGAGGATTTAGCAATCTTCAGAAGTTATGCAGAGTCTGAGGAGTGGTGGATTTCAGAGGCATCCACAAAGAAGCTAAACGATCTAGCAGATTATGCGATGGTCATACTCCAAATTATGAAGAGTTAAGGTTTTTCCAAATTAGAAATGTTGTTGCTTTATAAGGTTTTGGCATTAGAAATAGGTTGCTATAAGCAACATTCGGGGTTGTATGTGGGTTTTGGGGTTGTTGTGATTGCCAGGGAGATAGGCAATTTTTTGTAATAATTGTATACTGTAATATTTAATTAAGAAATAGAGGGAGCTATCCCCATTAAAGATAGCACTTATTTTAGAAAAAAAAAAACGTTAAAGAAATTGTTGCAACTACACAATCTTTTCTGTCGTCACATATATAAAAAAAAGGTATATATACATATATTTCTTACAAATAAGAAAATTGCCTACATATAATATTATCTCAAATTTTTAAACCCCGATACAATAAATATATTATAATTTTTTATAATTATGTAAAATGTTAAAAATATATACATAGAAATAATTATTTTTATTCAAGGTTTTTAATCAATTTCATATTGATTTTTGTAATCTATTGGTATTGGGAGATGAGTCTACGTTGATATTTTTTTCGTTAAGAGTCTAGGACACAATCTTGAATTCATCACTTTTTGAAGTTAAGATCTTACATTCAATAGTCGATCTTTTTTGAAATCATTCAATTTTAAAAACTAAAACGTATTGCCTAAAAAACTTAATTTAAAGAAATACTTATTATAAAAAAAAATTAAAAATTGACACATCATTGCACTTTGTGACTGACAATTACTATGTTGATTTGAGCTATAGTTTGGTGTTGATGAACTTTAAGAGCACTGGGATATTATTTAAATAAAAATCCTCCTAAGCCCCATTAAATCCAAGGTACCTTAGGATATACTTTTAAAGGTGTGAACTTCAACAAGGGGAAGACCCTAGGGGCAATGTCTATGCAGAGATCAAACTGCCCTGGCAACAAGTTATTTTACATTTATTAATTAAATTAAAAATAAAAATGCAGTTGCATTTTAATTTTTAATTTAATTAATAAATGCAAAATAATTGTCTTGTCAAGTGCAATTTGATCTTTGCATAAACAATTCTGACCCAAGGGGAGAATCCAATGGTTAATAGGGTTAAATTTGTCTTTTTGAATCACTCTTTATTTTTATGTCATTTTATTTGACATGTAAATTATTTAAATTTGATAGGAAATAAAATGTTTTATTGATATAATTTACATAAAATAATAAATTTAATACGATAAATTTTAAATTAAAGAGTTGAGATAGTAATCGATATATATATATATATATATATATATATATATATATATATATATATATATATATATATATATATATATATATATATATATATATATATATATATATATATATATATATATATATATATATAAGGATTGAGATTTGGCACTTGTATTTAGTTTGAAAATATTTTGTTTAGTTCTTGGATCCTCTAGTGGAATTAGGATTTGCCATTTTATAGACAACTATTTTAAATTTATTGAAAGGTTGTGAAGATAAGAAGTTTAAATGTGTTGACATGCATCATTAAAGATGTTTTTGCATCATCAACATGATAAATAAGAACAATGAAAGAACTTAACATATATATAAGGCTCAAAGTATAAAACTATAATGTGGGAAGAGTCTATAAATTTTTTTATTATAACAATGGGTAGTAGCTATGATTCACCTAACTTGGAAGAAACTATTAGAGTTTTTTTAAGTGAAGAGATTAGGACAAAATTTGCGGATGATTCCTCCAGTGATGCCCTTGTATTAAGGGTCGAGTCTAATGATATAGGGGGTTAGAAGAAAGGTTGTGGAGACAAAAAGTCTAAGAAGAAGGAAAATTCCAAGTCTCCTAGTAAGACTAAGGTGAAATGCTACAATTATGGGCAAGACAAGTCACACAAAGAGGGATTGCAAGTCCAAAAAGGATGATTCCTCTAATAGATCCTCTAATATTGATTAATATGATAGTGTTGTGTTTGCATCCACCAACATTACTTCTGATGATTTTTGGTTAATTGTCTCAGATGCATCATACCACATGACTTGTCATAGGGACTGGTCATATTATTATAAGGATTGTGATGGACGACATGCTTACATTGGTGGAAAAAAATATCTTTGGATGGTTAGTCAAGGGAAGATGAAAGGGTTGGTCATGGATGGGGAGAGAGGATAGTATTTGATTCTTTACATATATACTAGGTTTGGCTATAAATTTGACTTATGTCTCTAAGATTATTGACTCTTATGTGTGTTATATTTGATTAAAAAAAAGGGTGTAGGTTGCTTAGTTGAAATTTGGTGTTGTCTGAATATATGAGGTCGATACTCTATTTAGGCTAGAAGCATCAATGTTTTGTGCCTTTTTAAATGTTACTATACTTGAATTAGGTTTATTGTAGCATCATTGATTGGGTTATATTAGAGAAAAGGCCTCAATCATTACTAAGTAAGAATTTGGTGGAAGAATTTTAACATTATTAGATATAGGTTTGTGTGTGAATTGTACGAGAATAATTATTTTAATTATGTAAAATAAATATTTGTGGTTCATCCTAGGAGATGTGTTTAGCCACATTAAATATTTATTTGGTTCCACTTATAATGTCATATGCAATATTTGTTAGATATTTTAAGTGTGGATCAGACATAGGAAAAATATTTAATATCTAGGAAACTTAGCACCAAAAAGTAAAAGTGTGGTCAATGATTTTGTGTACTCGTAGTTTTAAGGTACTTGGTTTTACCTTACCACTTGGTTGTATTTGTGCAAGATTGAATCAATAAAAGAAATAACATTCTTAGTGGTTGAGATCGACTAATTTTTGACTATTTGGCTAGTCTGTGGTTTTGGCTTGGATGTCATTGTATTGAGATTTTGTTTGAAGAGTGCATATGTGAAGCATGACATGGGATGCATGGATACATTCTTGGAGACATGGAGGATGAGTTGGAGGAGCTTTTTGTTTAAGAAGTATTCATAAAGACTCTATAAATGCATTGTAATATTTTCATTATTAGATATATATTGAGTGTGATACTTTTAAAGGTTAGGTTTTTTCCTCTTGAGGGTATTATAAAGGTATGTCTTATTCTATCTTGTGACATCTCTTTGATCTTTACATATGGTTATTATATAAGCTTGCATACATGCTTTTCTCTCATGGGGTTATGCACAAAAAATTGCATGATCAACTTGTTTGTTTTCCTTAACAAGTGATATAGAGTCGTGGTTTTGTTTGTGGGGTGTGGGAGATCCAATTTTTGGTATATCTCTTTTAGGATAAAATCTAATGTAAAGTTGAAGCCATGACAATACTAGAGAAATTTTGAATATTTCAAGATGTTGTGCAAGTTGTTATTTATAGATTTTGGGTTTACAAATTTTTGGTTATACTTTGCAGATCTAGGGTTTGAATATGAGTTGCAAAAAATGTCTTTTTTTCTTGGTCATCATCATGTGGGTTTTATAGAGGAATTTTCACACATACCTTTGTGGGACAAAATGAACCTCGCTATTGGATCTAGGAGGCTTGAGAAATTAAGATTGATATAAAATTTGGCTTATTTTGGTTGCTACAAAAAAATGCAAAATGTTTAGCCTACCCTCTTATTATCGCATGACTATACAATTCCTCTATAAAGAAAAAATAATTCTTGTAATCTAAAAAAACTAATCAACATTTTTTTATTAAAATGTGATCTAGGAGTCCATAGACCCCTTGTACCAATAATGTGTACCAATAATGTGTATCAATTTCCAATGTCTTGTCAAACCATGGAAATTTGTAGTTAATGTAACCTCTATTCTATTCACAAAATTATTGGTTTAAACTACTTTGATGGAATCAATAATTTCATTCACTTTTGGTTTCTCTTTTATTAAGAAAAAAAATCTTTCTAATAGAAATCACATGAACAAACCATAATTTTGTCAAGTTTATTCTTTATTATTCTACATTGATTTTGGGATCCTTTCTTGTTCCATATTTTCTTTCCACCTTCCTCTAGATCCTTGCACCATTCCTCCTCCTCACCTCAACACTCATATGCACAATTATCTTTATGTTTTTGTTGACTCCCTTGCACACCCTCTAGAAGTCTTTTTCACTTCCAAGATTCTTAGTTTATCTTATTTTACTAGTCTTCTCCATGCATCTTCCATTGCATCACTCTTCATTCTCAAATCAGCAATGTATTTGAATTTTACTCTATTAGCTTGTGCCCTCCTTTATTCCCATTCATTTTTTTATTCAACTATGCAAACTTTTTATTTATTTATTCTCTCCTTTCTTTCAAAACCCACTCATTTTCAATGCCTTCGATATTTGTTTCCTCTGTATCAACTCTATGTTGTGCCCACTATGAAGGGCTATTTATGACTCTTCTACACTCCATGCCTCTATCAACTTACCATTTCACTCTATTGTGCCTATGAATACTCTTACATTTGCTTCTTTCTATCTTATCTTCAATTTATGCTCACAATTTATTATTCAATTTCTATGATTATTCTCTTCTTTTCTATTTTGTGTTGCCTTCAACTACAACCTTCCATTCAATTGTTTATTTTGCACACTTTTTTCTATGCACAGTCCTCTCTTTCTAAAAAATGGCACCTCTTTTCTTACTGTCTTCTGGCTATTCCAGACACTTTACTTGCATCTTCTTATTTATTCACACTCAATTTTTGGTGGTATCATTGCACAACATAAAATGTGCTCTTTATTCTTACTTCCTATGCCAAAACCTATTCTCTTTCCCACACTCTTTTACCATCCAAGCTCTCTATTTTTCTTTATTTATCTTGTGGAAAAGTCCCTTTCTATTCTAACACAACTTCCTCTTCACTCCTCTTGTGCACCTTTTCCTACTTGGGTGCTCCATGTTCCTCTTTCCAATCTACGATTTTAAATCTACAATTCCTTCTTTTTTTGCAATGCATGGCCCCAATCTTCCACTTTCTATTAATTCCCACACATTTTCTTTTGTCTCCATTTGTTTCAATTTGCAAAATTGTTAAAATAAAACTCTTCAATTTCAGTGTGCCCCTTGGTCTTCTTCATTCACTTTGTCAAGTCCTTTCAAAATAAATTATATTTTTCATTATTTATCTTAATGATCAATCAACTTTTTTAGTTTTGGAATGATTATGGTTGAACTTCATCTCCTCCGCAAGATTCTCCTTTTGGTGTTGGATCCGCCTACATCAGACACGATAAATTTTTTATGAGCATAGGCTCACAAAACAAAGATGAGTAGTAGACCTACTCTTCCAAGTTGCAAAAAAATTGCAGCATGCTCCCATGCTGAAACCGGTACTTGCAAGTTATTTCTTTTTCATCCTTCCAACATCTCATTGGAGCATTTTCCTTATTTCTCCAACAATTTGGTTCTTTACACCTCTTTCTCTATGTGGAATCGGTTCCACCATAGCTCGATCACCTCCACCAAATACTCTCAATATTTTTCTCCTATTTCATGGGCTTTGACCCACCACAAACTGAGCACATCCACCAAGTTTCACATGTAGCATACTCTATTGCTTCGACTTACAAACATACAATATCTCCACACCAATCTGCAACTACAAAATGTATTCCTTCCTTGCATTCATTTGCACTAACTCCTTATTCAATATCTTCTACATGCAAATCCACATCAACTTTCTCATCATAAAATTCAAAAAAATCAAAAGTTACCTCTTCATTATTTGCTTGTCCAACATCTTCATTTTTCCTTGTCATGGCTACAACTCATTCCTCGTCTTCAAGGTTTGCACCTTCATTCAGTCTCTCAGTCACTACTGCAAATCTCATTTTTGCTTCCCTCTTTCATGTGTTCACAAAGACATGTTTCAACCGTGAACTCTTCTGTCTTCTCTTTTATCCTCTTGTATGAGAACCTCTTCTTCATCTTTTTTTTTTGTGCAACCGATTCCTTCTTCTCCATCAACCTTTCAACTTCAACATCCAATTTAAATATTATATTCTCCTCATCTCTTCAACAAGGTTTCATCCTTGTCTTTCTCAAATTCATCACCAAACTTAGGACCATTACCATCCTTGAATTTGGTCTGTAAACACTCTTCATCTTCTTTACATAACTCACTTTCATTCACATGTTATCGCTATAACCTATGCCTCATTATCTTTCCCACTTGTGTGGGTTACCTCCACATTCTTATGTCTCCATTCAACCCCTACCAAAGTGTTGCAACACACTTCTCGACTTTTCTTTTGGTTAGATCCTCTTTCAGGAGAATATTCTTCTTATTGATTCTCTCTACCTCACAAGAGATATTTGCTTCTTCACACTCATTCAAATCCTCATCTCTTTCTTCAAAATTGAACTATGTCGTCTTGGTGTTCCTTTCAACTTCACACTTCTCATTTATTGTCCTACCACCTACACATGGTTCCTTTACATACATTTTCTCATCAATTTCAACTCCTTTGTTTTTCCCACCCGCAAGTAAATCCATCCTTGCTTCTACTTTCTTTAATTCTTTTCAAAGCCTCTCCAATTCTTCATAAAACCTTTTGTTTTCCAGTTCTTCCTAGTACTCTTCCCAAAATGGGATTATCACAAGTCTCTTCATGACCTAGCTCATCCTCCTCTTTGAACTCATTTTTTCTTTAGAGACTCTCACATCCTTTTGTAAACAAACTTTCTTTCATAATCTCATTCAAATATTTTGTGTCTCCTTCTCTACCCTCTACAGTCACAAGTCCTCCCTACGATAAATCCCACTAGGACTCAATATCTTTGTAGTTACGAGTCTCCTCTCACCTGTAACAAACTCTTTCAAAACTCAAATCCTCTATAGTTATAGAATCCCCTTCTACAACAAACTCTTTCTAGGGTTTTCTTGAGACACTTTCAAGCTTCCTCTAACCCCAAGTCCTGGTGGATCCTCTCCACTCTCAAGATCTTGTGGCTCTAATACCAAATAATGCAGATCAATTTATAACGTCTTGTCAAACCATGGAAATTTAGAGCTAACCTAATCTCTATTTTATTCACAAAATTATTGGTCTTCTAGCTATTCCACAAACTTTAGTACCAAAATCTCCTTATTTTTTCACACTCAATTTATGGTGGTATCCTTGTACAACATAAAACATGCTTCCTATTTTTACTTCCTAGGCCAAGACCTATTCTCTTTCCCACGCGCTTTTTCCATCCAAACGCTCTATTTTTATTTTTTGTCTTGCATAGTAGTCTCTCTCTATTCTAAACTAGCTTCCTTTGTGCTTCCTCTTCACTCCTCCCATGCACCTTTTCCTACTTGGTTGCCCCTTGTTCCTCTTTCCGATTAGCGGTTTAAAATCTACAATTTTGTTTGCAAAATCTGGCCCTTAATATTCCTCTTTCTTTTAGTTCCCACACATTTTCTTTGTCTCCATTTGTTTCAATCTGCAAATTGTTAAAATAAAACTCTTCAATTTCAATGTGCCTCTTGGTCTTCTTCATTCACGACTTCCTTCAATTTTCGTTCTTTTTCGAGACTGCATAGTTGTCGCCCCTTTTCAAATTCCATTTACTCTAGTTTAGTTCCCAAAGATTTGGCACTTTGTCTTCCTCCTTTCAAAATAAACTGTATTTTCTTATTATTTATCTAGAAGATCTATCAACTTGGTCGGTTTTAGAATGATTGTGGTTGAACTTTGTCTCTTCTGCAAGATTTTCCTTCTAGTGTTTGATGCTCCTACGTCAACCAACCTATGCCATCCATGTGACTATGTCATACGAGCATGTCAAGCCTATTATCCATTGAGTGCTAGGGTGGTAGGGGCTTAGTTCCTTAGGATTCATTTGTTTGTTGGAAATAAATGATCTAGACATATTAGACAAGAATATGTGTTTCAATTATTAGGGTTGATTTTTCAAATTTAAGGCCAAACAATTATGGTAATCTTTTGTGTCTACTCCAAAGCAATTTTTTTTATAGTGTAATGTACAAGGTAAAGTTTGGAGTTAATTTGTTTATTTTTTATATTTTTGTTGTTACCAAGTTCAATTAAAAAATTATTTTATTTTGGGAAAATGATGTTCTACATTTCGTCTCATTCATTTCAATTTATTATGGAAGTCGTTATCAATATTCATTTAAGATGGTGTAGGTCTTGATAATTCATAAATTTTAAATTCGAACATTTGAAAGAGCAACAACTAATTTTAGAAATATAGACCAATAAGAACTCATATTCACCATCACGTCATGCGTACAACATTTAAGAAATTGTTGCAACTACACAATCTTTTCTCTTGTTAACACTACAGGTATATAGAAAAAGGTACATATATATATCTTTACAAATAAGAAGATTGTCTACATATAATATTATCTCAAATTTTTACACCTTAATGTACAATAGATATAACATAACTTTTTATAATTACATAAAAATGAGAAATATATATTATATATATATAGAAATTATTGTTTTTATTAGAGTTTTTTAATCTTTTTCATATTGATTTTTGTAATCTATTGGTATTGGGAGACGAATCTAAGTTCATATTTTTTTCACTAAGAGTCTAGGACACAATCTTTATCTCGTCTCTTTTTGTGTTTAAGATCTTACATTCAATAAAACTTGATCTATGGTGAACTCATTTGAAATCATTCAAGTTTGGAAACTAAAAACATAGTATCTAAAAAAAATTAACTTTTATAAATACTTATTATAAAAATTTAAAAACCGACATGTCAAATCCCATCATTGCACTTGCTTGTGATCAATAGTCGCTATATTGATTTGAGCTATAGTTTGATGCATAATTTATTTGTGAATATTTTGTTTGTTGGCAATAGATGATTTAGATGTAATAGACAAGAATATATGTTTAAATTATTGGAGTTAATTTATTAAAATTTAAGGCTGAACAATTACGGTTTCTTTTGTGTTGGTTAATAAGTTGTGTCTACTCCAAATTTATGAGTGACATATTTTCTTTATTGTAATGTACCAAGTAAATTTTGGAGTTTATTTATTTATTTATATTTTTGTTCTCACCAAGTTTGATTAAAAATTACCATTTTAGGAAAATGATGCTCTTCAGTTCATCTCATTCATTTCAATTAGTATGGAAGTCGTTGTCAATTTTCATTTAAGATGGTGCGGGTGTTGACAATCCACAAAGACTAACATTTGAGAGAGAAACAACTAATTTCATAAATATAGACCATTAAGAACTCATATTCACCATCATCTCATGTGTACAACATTTAATAAATTGACGCAACTACACAATCTTTTCTCGTTAACATGTATATATAAAAAAGGTACATATGTATCTTTAAAAATAAGAAGATTGTCTACATTTAATATCATCTCAATTTTTTAACCATAATAAAATAAATATAATACTTTTATAATTACATAAAAAGTAAAAAATATATACGTAAAAATTATTATTTTTATTTGAATTTTTTAATCATTTTCAGATTTATTTTTGTAATCTATTTGTATTCTGAATGTAATTGCTCTTTGATGAACTCATTTGAAATTATTCAATTTTAAAAACTAAAAATCTATTACCTAAAAAATTTAATTTATATAAATACTTATCATAAAAAAGAAAAAAGAAAAAATGACATGCTAAATCCCATCATTGCACTCACTTGTGATGGATAGTCACTAAATTGATTTGAGCTATAGTTTAATGTTGACGAACTTTAATAACATTGAAATATTGTTTAAAGAAAAATCCTCCTAAGCCCCATCATATCTTAACCCTATCCTATCCCAGGTATCTTAGAACGTTCTTTTTTTTAATTGATCAAAACTTATTACAAGAAAATAATGAAGTTCAAAGAGAACTCCAATAAAAGAAGAAAATTAATAAAAAATTACATAAAAAATCACATATCAACAACTTTGGTATATGTGTGGAGCATCTATCGTAGGATGTACTTTTAAAAGTGTGAACTTCAACAAGGGGGGACCCAATGGTTAATAGGATTAAATTTGTCTTTAGATCACTTTTTATTTTTATGCCATTTTATTTAATTTCGATAGGAAAAAGATTATTAATATAATTTACATAAAATAATAAATTTAATATAAATAATAAATTTTAAATTGAAGAGTTGAGATAGTAATTGATATGTAAATATTTTTTTTTAATAATAAAGAAGGATTGAGATTTGGTATTTGTGTTTAGTTTGAAAATATTTTGTCGAGTTCTTGAATCTAATGAAATTAGAGTTTGTCATTTTATAGAAAGCTATCAATTTTAAATTTACTGGAAGGTTGTGAAGATAAGAAGTTCAAAATGTGTTAACATGGATCACTAAAAATGTCTTTGCATCAATAACATGCTAAATAAAAGCAACAAAATAGCATAACTTTTACACACACACATATGTATAAGCATATGTATATATGTATATGTATACACGTGTATATGTATGCATGTATACATATATGTATATGTACACACACACCTGCACACACACACATGGGCAAAAGTACAATATTGTGTCACATTTCAGGTCAATTTATCAACAAAAGCGAATTTAAGTTTTTCTAACTAAAAAATAATTTTAGTCAAACATATGGTTTATATAGATTCATTATAGATAAGTTATATATGGACCACAATTTTTCCAATTGGAAATGTCTACTAAATGTATATTTTATATCAATTTTGGGTCTAATTACCATTTTTTTAATTTTTAAAATCGATGTTTCAACAACTCCTACTCTTATTAATAATTTTTTTTTTAAATGTAAAAATACCCTTTTATAGATCTACAAATGAATATTCCAAAAAATATATTTTTTAACATTTTAATTATTTTTAATAGTTAACATTTTATTTTTATTGAAAGTAGGTCATCAACACTTAAATATAAGATTGATTATCTTGACAAGAAAAATTTTTATTTAAAACTTTTGAAAAAAATATGATGCACTAGAGAAAAGAATCTATGTCAAGATGATATAATTCTTTTCTAAATTGGATAAATAATGAATAAAAAAGGTGGCAACAAATGAAAAGAGTTATATTTCAGTAGACACAACTTTCAAATTTATTGAAAAATATATATTTATAAAAACAGTAAAAAAATTTCCATGCACTAAAGTTTCAAGTTATCAATATACACAAAAAAGATGAAGAAAAAAAGGTAAAAATTATTAAACAAAGTGTGGCGGCTTGTGTAACTTCAATTCCAACATTTTATTAGCAACTAAATTATAGTGTTTACTTTATACTAAATTATTGTGTTTACTTTATATGTATGTATGTACTAGCACCCCTAGATGCATGTCTATTTATGTACGTGCGCGCATGCACACACACACACAAAAAAAAGAAAAAAGAAAAAAAAGACCTAATGATTAATAGGGTTAAATTTGTCTTTTTAAATCACTCTTTATTTTTATGCCATTTTATTTGACATGTAAATTATTTAAATGATAGGAAATAAAATGTTTTATTGGTATACTATACATAAAATAATAAATTTAATATAAGTAATCAATTTTAAATTAAAGAGTTGAGATAGTAATTGATATATAAATACTTTTTTTTCAATAATAAAGAAGGATTGAGATTTGGTATTTGTGTTTAGTTTGAAAATATTTTGTCGAGTTCTTGGATCCTCTAATGAAATTAGAGTTTGTCATTTAGTAGAAAGCTACCAATTTTAAATTTATTGGAAGGTTGTGAAGATAAGAAGTTCAAAATGTGTTGACATGCATCACTAAAGATGTCTTTGCATCATCAACATGCTAAATAAGAGCAACAAAATACCATAACTTATTTATGTATATATACACACACACATATACACATGCATGTGTGTATACACACCCACACATACATATACATATATGTATACATATGTACATATATGCATATTTATGTATGTCATATATGTGTGTGTGTGTGTGTGTGTGTGTGTGTGTGTGTGCACACACACACACACACACATATATATATACAAATACATGTACATATATATGTGTGTGTAGACGTCTAATATTAATTAAATTATTATTTAATTAATTTAAGTCTTTCCACATAATTAATTTATTTAATTGTATTGATCTCCTTCCTCTTAAGATTAATTAAATCAAATTTAAATAATATTATTACTATAATCTTATAGTTAATTTATTAAAAATTAATTATTCCCGATTCTTCTAAAGTCATTTCAACCAAATCTCCATTAGTTAATTAAATTTAACTAAGCTAAATCATGTGATCCCTATCATCTAGCATAATTAATCACTCTCTAATCATGCTTATCATTTTCCTCAATTTTATATTCCTCCACTCATTCTCTCCTCATGTCACATCCTCCTAACTTTCCCACTTGCATTCTAATTCATCATCAAGCCACCTTATCAGTATCCTTAATCTCTTGCACATTCCTAATCACCTTGATTAGGGATGAGTCAACTCCTTGCCATAAATGGCCTTTTTCATCTCACCCTCCAAACCTTAAATGCACCAACTTTTGCCTCTTCTAAGGAATACCAAATCCTTGCACATTATCATGCCTCCTCTTCCCAAGTAATTTTTAATCCCTTTCTCCATTTAGTCTTTCCACACAATCTTCTATTTTGGAATTTTTAATTCCTCCTCCCTTCCCCAAGGAATTTTATATTCCTTTTTGTCTTCCCAGTGTACTTGGGGAACTCTCCCCATGTACTTGTGGGATGTGGAGACAAGAAATGCCTTTATGACATATCTCTTGTATCCCACACCTTGTCCTCTCAATCCTCTCCCATTTTCTTTCAATCCTAGCCCTCTATTTCAAATCAATCTTGACCCTCCATTTTAGCCTCCTCCAATCTATAAATTGGAGTCTCCTCTCCTTACAAATCATTCAACTTCCATGCAATCTTATGTTGTTCATTTGAGTTTTGCAATCCATCTATTGTACCCTCATAATGCCCAATTGTTGCCTCATACAGTTCATATTGATCATGTACATCCACAATTTGAATCAATCATATCTTGTTGTGTAGTGGATAGCAATCCACATATCCCCCTTTAAAAGAGAAAATCAAATCAAGTGGAGCAACAATGCATTTCCACTTCATCAAGCTCAATTAGAGGAAGAGTAGAAACTAAGGTATAATGGTTATTAGTTTCATTTGAATGCTCTGTATGTGTTTCATGTGTGATTTATTCTATTAAACATTAACTTACATTTTCCCCTCTTTATTTTGGCACGCTCGATGGGACCCCAAGTCCCTTGAAATTTCACATTTTTGTGTGCTTTTGTAGAATTTTTTCATAGGTTGCGGATCGACGTCTCTGACTGCACATCGACATTTCCACTTCTGTTTCAACATCTCTGCTTTTGTTTCGGTGTCTCCGCAACAACAAATCAATGTCTTTGTTTAAATTTATTTTCCTACCTAACATTTCCTATGCAGGAATTGAGGAACGACGTATCCACCTGCAAATTGACGCTTGTGCCTCTGTTTTAGCATTTTCGTAGGCTTCGATCAATGTCTCCATTTTAGTTTGTTTCACTTACATTTTCTTTCCTTTAGCATAAAACCTTCAAAAAGCTAAAAAATCCATATACTATCTTTAAAAAGTTACAAAAAAAAGTATTTTGTTTTCTTTAGCTTTTTCGTCCTAAGCAACCTGCATTTCAGGTTTTTGTCATACTTTTTGTATTGTAGTTGCTTTTGACTAACTTTCTTAATGGTTTGTGCATAGGTGCCTGCACAAATGTTTTGGTATCTACACCAATAGATCAACGTCTCTGTCTTTTTGTTTAGCCAAGGTACTTTGAATTTTGAATTTTTCATGTTGATTGTTTGACTGCTGGCCTTAGATCAACATCTCCACACAACTAGATCAGTGTGTCTGCCTAGGTAATTTCTCGCTTATTTTCAAATTTAAAATTTTGAATTTGCAAGCTTACGTTTTTCTATCCAGGACCTACATCGGCGCATGCGTAGACGCTTCGACGTTTATGCCTGCACTTCAACGTCTCTACTGTAAGCGTTTAATTTTGGATTTTTGTTGACTATGCCTTGTTTTTGCAACATTTTTTGCCCATTCAAGACTAAAATTGAAACTACTAATCACATTCCGCAGGACATTTGTCAAATAAAATCTTAATTTGTCACTAGCTTAAATTTCTATGTCACATTTTAGACTAGAAAACATATTTTTGGGGTTAAAAAGAATGTGTGCATTTTGTGTTTGGTGCACTTGCACATTGTGTAGGGTGGACCTACCATTATGCTTAGTATTCTCTCCCCTCGCCTTCACGGATCTTGGATGTAAGTGCAAAGAAATTAACAACACCCGATTTTATTTTGAATAGAGAATCACCTCTTGGGGACATCATCACCTTGAAGGAGTGTTTCAAAATTGAGGTACGTCGGGGATATCGTTTCTCCTAGCAGGATCTCAAGTGGTGTTTTTCAAGCCACTATATAAATATGTTGGTCAAGCAACTAGAGTGTTGAGTGAATGTAGCTATGTGGAGGCCCTCTCTACACCAATAAAATCAATTAAAGCCTTAAGTGTCTTGCTTCGAGAATCATCCCTGGACTGGGTCCCTCAAAATTTTTCTAGACACCTTGTTTTAGTTGCCAAAATCCTATTTGCTTGTTGGTGTAGGAAGTCAGACCTTTGAAGCTACCCCAATTCGTATCATTTCAAGTAGAGATAGATGTCCCCTGGTTCATAAGATCTCTAGATCTTCAGGATAAGAGATTCAGGTATTCCTAATAAGCGAGTGTCATGGAAGGGAGCCAACGCTACTAGATCTCTATCTATCTGCTTTGTCTAAGTATTTGGAGAAATCCAAGTGGGGATCCAACAAGTAGAATCCACTTTCCAACCTAGGATGTATGTCTTTTGCGTGTATCCATTGTTCATACTCATAAATTTTATCACATTGGGCTAATTTAGGCCCCCCTCTTTCATGTTTTCTTCAAGCGTTATGTTGGCCAATGTGTATTCATTGTTTGACATTTCTTGCCAAGACAAAACAAATCCAAATCCACTTTTCACCCATGAACCATAAACCCAAGTTGCTTAAACATCCCAAGAAATCCATTTACCATCAAGTCAAGAAGATGAAGTCAAGTTATAAGCAAATCCTCAAGCATTGTAAATTCTTGTACACCAACCACAAACTCTTGTTGAAACATTGTACCTTCCTACACCATTTTCACGATTATCTACATGATTATGGAAATGAGTTTGACAGAGAACCTTTGACGTTTTGTGCTTTTCATCAAAGATTAGGGCTATCCCAATCCCTTAATAGAAGTGGTTGCATCTCATTGTCCAACTTGTCTCTACCAAAAATTACCTATTGAGTCATTTCTAACCTAGGGTAGCCTTTCCTCCATTCTTTTCACCAAACCTATCTTCTTTCGTAATCATTGTCATTTTATCCCTTGAGGACTTAGCACATCATTCTAATAAACAACTTTAATCCAATTTCAATCAATCAACCTCCCAATCCAAGGTCAACACTTTGAAAAAGTCTAACTTAGACCTTTTTCCATTTGTCAAATCCTTAATTATCCTTGTTCTTGAGAAAGAATCTATCTCAAGTATATTTTTCAATTGATCCTAATCATTTGGGGTGATCAAAACCATAATCCCTTGTCTTATTTTTCTTAGGAACGAAGTCTATCCCAAGTAGGAGAAGGCTTGATCCAATCTTAATCCAAAGGTCTAAGTTTAGCCTAGCTTGGTTGTTACCTCACTTTGTGGTCTACATCATTGACCCCTATACCTCATTGAAATCCTAATCCAAGGGCTAAGGTGTCATCCAGATCAATCTTGTCCTAATATAAGGACCAATCTAATCCAAATCAGATTAAACCCAAATTTTCTAAGTTCTTGTCCTCTAGAGTCATTTCATCACTTTTATTACCAAGTCCAAAATCCATTCTTGTCATTCCATCCTTGTCATTCTTGAGGTTACCTGAGTATGGTCTTGACTCGCTCCCCAAAAGCGAAGGCCACTGAAGGTAGTGAGATGCCCGAACCTAGTCTCTCTGTCGAGCATGATCCCCAAAAGGAAGAATAATTAGTTGATCTACCTGAGCACTCCCCACATTTAAAAACCTTTACGGATGATCCTTACAATCAAGAAATGATATAAAAATATTTAAAGTTGATCCCAATGGGCTTGTATCTTAGCTTACCAGTCAAGGGGCATAATTACCCCCTAACTTTTATCGATCACTCCTTGACACTCCCACAAAAGGTGGCCTTGTAAATCACTCTATTCTCAATACCATTCTTCATCCACCACCTGCAACTTCGACACCCACAAGCTCTACACCCCCGATTTCTATTCCCCCTAGCATTTCTAATCCCCCCATCTCCTAACCTCCTAGGTCATCCGCACCTCTTCACAATTCGGCTAACTAAATCAATGCTAGATTGCCTCCTATTAGCACCATTACCATGTCACATCCCTTTGTCATCTATAAACCTCTTGCCTCATTGTATCAATATATTGGTGGTGGTATACTGACTATGTCTACATACATCCTAGGGTCTAACTCAAGTCACTAAAATACTAATATCCAAAATCAACAACCTGGTCTTATGAAAGAAATCTAGGACATGAAGGATCTTATCAAAAACCTCAAAGATGGGACTCATAAGAAACCCTACACATTTGAGGAAATTTTTCCTTGTCCCTATGATACTTCTATTTCAGTGGCTCCATACACTCTGGTTTTGAAATGCCTAATGATAGGAGATACTCAAGAATTGGCTCAATTTGTGTGTTTGCAATCAATTTGGCTTGCAAGTTCCCTCAAAGGTAATTGTTGAGGGTTTTGTCACTTGTTTAGGTATTGTTTATTTGATTTCTTTCCTTCTCTAAGCTTCATATCAACCCTGATATCTTCCTACCATGTCAGTTCTTATTTTCACTCAAACTTGCTCTCAAGTGTCAAAAAATGAAACTTAGCTTCTTAGCTCCAAACACTAAGATCACTCACCAAGAGTTTCAAGAGGTTTAGGAAATTTTATAACATCCTCTTAGTCTTAATTAAACTTTTTTTGATGGTCTTTCAATTTCTCTTCTTACCGAATTTGAGGAAAATCTCAAAACATGGCTACAAGAAAAGAGCCCCAATTACCCCTCAAAAACTGCTAAAATGCTTATAACTCCGCAAACTGCCAAAACACCTCATGAAACCTTTGCATTTATGGATACCCTTTATGGAGATATTTCAAATTTGTGCTATGAGGAGGTCTGATAGGACCGTACAACTGTTGTCCTATAAATGTGCCTTAAAACAAGGGTTTTCAAGGGTTTTAAGTCTTCAAACACCTTATCACCATTCCAAACTTTTCTTCAGACCACCAAATATTTTGATAAGGTCTGTACCATAATTATGAAGCCTTCCAACTTCCTTCCCTACAATAATAAAGATAAACACTTGATGTGCAACCAAGTTTCAAGAGGAAAAGTGCTAAAAAACCATTGTATTTCAATTCTTTGGCTGCTCAAAATGCATTTCTCAATTAATTATTCATTGGAAAACTCTTCCATATTGATTACAAGATCTGATAAAAATTCATTCCAGCTTGGGAAACCAAAATAAGGTTCACTTGGTGTGGGTTTGTAGAGCAACTTTATTTTCACCATGAAAATTCACTAGTTAGGCTATGGGAGCTCGCCTAGTTAGCAACAAAAACCACTTTCTTTGCCATTGCCAATGAAAAAAAACTTGTATGTAAAAGAAGGCTATGTAAAAAAACTTGTCTCTCAGAGGCCATGGAGAAAGAGCCAAAGAAAATCAAGTTGCTTCCATTATTGAAGCCAAACACTTACTCAACCAAGAACAGGGCAAAAACAAAATAATTTTGCTACAATGCTAAAACTCCACACCAGAACACAAAACTAGGTGATAAAAATTTAACACAACATGGTACAACTACCCAAATGAAAATAGTACAACCAAATACTCAGGAAGTACAGACTGCTATACCATTTGGAGCAAAAAAGTGTAAGAAAAATGGCAAAATCTTGAGTTTTTGTATTAAAATCTTCTTTTCTTCGAATGCCAACCTGATAAAAAGTTGTGTGAGGCTTTAAATAGACACTCACCACCCAAATCATGCCCAGGTATGGACCAATAACTACCTTTTGCCTTATTTTTACAAATTTTCCAAAAATTGTCAAAATGTTGCTTGACAACTTTGACAATTTTTAGTACAATGAGCATTTTTGACTTGTGAGCTAGATAGTTTTAACTCCACCATGTGAAATGGTTTACTATAATGACACAAACATATTTAAATGCCTAACAAGGCTTTATAAGGTGTTTTGACCATTTTTCCACATTTTGCCCATTCTAGGCTTACAAAGCATAAAATGACAAAAATAGACCAAAAACTTAACAAACAACAAAACTAAGACACAAAGGACACTTCAACACACTAAAAAAACCCTTTGGAAATAAAAAAAAGTCCATTATTAAATTGAGACCAACATAGGCCATTTCAAACCAAAATTTGATGAAGTGCTCCATGAGCTTCACTAGGTGCTCCTACACCATACTCCCCCAAAGACAAAGAAGTCAAGTGAATCAGTTTGAAACTAATTAGGGATCAATTATAGACTGAAGAAATTCTGATTCAGGTGCCCAAGTATCCTCGGAGTCTGGTTTGTTCCTCCACTTGATCAAATGCTCCATATAGACTTGGTGCTGAGTCTTTTTGAGAATCCTAGAATCCAAAACTTTTTCAGCTTGAGGCTTGTGTGTAGAAGGAAGATGCGGGTCTTAAAGTGATTGGTGAACTTCTAAAACTCTCTCATCCTCCTTGGGAAGATTCCCTTTGTATGCAACCAAATCTGCAATATTGAAGATAGGAGACAATGCAACATCATTAGGCAAATCAATATTATAAGCATTAGAGCCATACTTAGCCAGAACCTTACAAGGACCTATCCTCCTCATTTGGAGTTTGCTGGGAATTCCTTTTTGAAGTTTGGACTTATTCAAGTGCACCATCACAAAGTCACCAACCAAAAATTGTACATCTTTCCTTGTTGCATCAACTCTAGCTTTGATCTTCTGTGAGGCATCTTGGAGAGATTGTTTTACTTGATCATGAACCTCCTTCATAGATTGAGCTACATCATCAACTTGACCACTTCTTTCCTTCACATTACCAAGGTTTCTCAACTCTATAACACCCCTTGGGTGCATACCATACATTATCTCAAAAGGACTCTTACTAGTAGACCTGTTGACACTGTCATTGTAGGCAAACCCTGCTTGGTGAAGAATCTGATCCCAACTCGGTCCATACTCTTTTGTCAAACACCTTAAGAGGTTACCAAGTTTCCTATTGACCACCTTTGTTTGGCCATTAGTTTGGGGATGATAGGTTGAACCAAAAGACAAGTTAGTACCCAATCTTTTCCAAAGAGTTTTCCAAAAATGTCCAAGGAATTTGACATCTCTATCTGAAACAATACTAATAGGAAAACCATGGATTCGAATAAACTATTTGAAAAAAAAATGTGCAATGTGACTAGCATCATGAGTAGCTTTTCAAGGAACAAAATGTGCCATTTTACTAAATCTATCAACAACAACAAAAATGCTATCAAAACCAAGCTTTGTTTTGGGTAAACCAACCACAAAATCCATACTCACACATTCCCATGGCCTTGTAGGAATGGGTAATGGCTGATAAATACCATCATTGGTAGATGTGCCTTTTTCCTTTTGGCAAACCATACGCTGCTCAACATACCTCATGATATCCCTTTGCATTCTTGGCCAATAGTAGAAACGTTCCACAAGTTCCAATGTCTTATTTAGACCAAAATGACCACTCAAACACCCATTGTGTTTCTCTTGGATTGTATTTTCCCTCATTGAGCCTTTGGGAACACACAACTGTCCACCTCTAAACAACAAACCATTTTACAAGGTAAAGTCAGCATATTCACATTGAAAATGGTTTTGAAATTCTTGACAAACCTTGTAGATGGTTGCAAAATCTTCATCATTTGGATACAAATCCTTGAAGCAATCAATTCCAATACTTTGAATCTGCACTTCTTGCACTGTTAGTAGCCTTCTACTCAAAGCATCTGCTACTTTATTACATTGTCCCTTTTTATGCTTAATGGAAAATGTATATGATTTCAAGTACTCAACCCATTTAACATGTCTATGACTCAACTTATCTTGTGAATTCAAAAACTAAGAGCTTGATTATCTGTGTAAACAACAAACTCTTTGGGTAGCAAATAGTGCCTCCATTTTCGAAGAGCTTGGACAAGAGCATACAATTCAAGATCATAGGATGAATACTTCTTTTTTGCATCATTGAGCTTTTCACTAAAGAAAGCTACTAGTCTATTATCTTGACTCAAAACAACACCAACTACTATGTTACTTGCATCACATTCAATAGTGAACAACTTATCAAAGCTAGGAAGAATGAGTACTGGTTGTGTAGCTACCTTTTGTTTCAAGAGTTCAAACCCCTTATTAGCTTCTTTGGTCCACTGAAACTTTGTCTTGACTCGACCTTTAATAGTATCTAGCATAGGTGCACAAATATCACTAAATCCCCTTATAAACTTCCTGTAGAACTGTGCCAAACCATGAAATCTTCGCACTTCACTTGTTGTTTTTGGTGTTGGCCAATTGGTGATGGCTTCCACCTTTGATGTGTCCATTTTCAAGTCTCCACCTGAAACTACAAAACCAAGATAGACTAGTTCCTACTTCATAAATTCACACTTCTCCAATTTTATTGTTAGTTGTTCATCATACAATTGGTGGAATACAAATTTAAGATGCTTCACATGTTCATATTTCATTCTACTGAAAATCAAGATATCATCTAAGTATACAACAACAAATTTACCAATAAAATCTTTAAGCACTTCATTCATGAGTCTCATGAATGTACTAGGAGCATTAGTGAGACCAAATGACATAACAAGCCACTCATAAAGTCCTTCATTAGTTTTGAAGGCTGTTTTCCACTCATCACCTTCCTTTATCCTGATCTGGTGGTAATCACTCTTGAGATCAATCTTTGTGAAAAACTTTGCACCTCCCAAGCAATCCATCAAATCTTCAATCCTTGGGATAGGGAATTTGTATCTGATAGTGATTCTATTAATGGCTCTTGAATATGTGCATAGCCTCCATGTTCCTCTTTTCTTTGGTGCTAACACTGTAGGTACATCACACGGACTTATGCTCTTCCTTATCAAACCTTGATCTAACAACTCTTGTATTTGTCTAGCCACTTCTTTATTTTGTTCTGGGGTCATCTTATAGGCTGCTTTGCTGGGTAATGATGCTCCTAGAATGAAGTCAATTTGATGGCTCATGGCTCTAGTAGGTGGTAGGGTTGTTGGTGCTCCATCACTTATGGTTTCTTTAAAGTTGTCTAGTATTTGCAGCACTTCATGAGGTATTTGAACCTTCTTTTCTTTCTTTCTTCCTTTGGTTTCACTATGAGAGCAAATCCCACTCCTTCACCCTCTTCAAGAGTGTTTATGAACTATTTTTTACTCACCAACAAGGCATTTGGGTCTTTGGACTTGCTGCCCTCTCCTTCATCATTTAAGGACTGAATTTTATACATGACTCCATATTTTTGAAAAGAATAAGAGTTCTTCTCACCATTATGAATGGCTTTTCTATCAAATTTCCATGGCCTACCCAGAAGTAGGTGGCAAGCATCCATTGGGAATATATCACACAGGATTTTATCATTATAACCCCCTATTGTGAACTCAACCCAAGCTTGTTCATTCACCACCACATGCTGCTCCTTGTTGAGCCAAGTGACCTTATATGGACTACTATGTGGAACTCTCTCCAATTTAAGTTTATTTGTTTCTTCCTCTGACACAATATTGTCTATAGACCCTGAATCTATCACCACTCTGTAAACCTTACCCATGATCTTACACTTGATTCTAAATAAAGATCTTCTTTGAGTTGGTTCCTCTTTGTTTGGCTCCTTGATCAAGACTCTTCTCATCATTAAACTTTCCCCATCTTCTGAAGCTAAACTCACTTCTTATGTCTTACCACTTGCTACATCTTCTTGCACATATGACACTCTTCTTTCACCTCCTTGAGATGAAGAAGGTTTCTCAAGGTATCTATAGGCGAGATGACCCAACTTTTGGCAATTGTAACACTTCATGGTGGAGAAGTAGGACCCTCTTCTTGGTCCACTAGATCTGTTAGGTCCCGGAGACAACTGAGAGGGGGGTGAATCGGTTGTCCAATAAATTCAACCAAAATTAACTTAACCAAAACTTAATTCTTAATGCCAGTAAACCAAACTTTATGCTGGTAGACAATTTATCAGTTAATTGCAGTACTGGTAAAGATTAATGCATGAAACAGAAATACAATAACATCCACAACACATAACACAAATATTTGTACGTGGAAACCTTGTAAGGGGAAAAACCACGGTGGGAAGCCTTACCCATAATCAAATGATACTACTGCAGATAGTATGTGTGTACAATATGGATTATGCACATGTAGAAAGGCCAGCTGCCTAGAGCTCACTGCTCAATCACAAAATGAGAGTCACACAGACTACAATTGGATGGTTAAATCCAATGATAATGTATTGCTTAAAATAACATCTTCATATGCTGGATTCAGTACTGGTTAAGTTTTGATTGCCTTCACAAAAACCTTCCTTCAACCTTCAAATGATGTCTGTGTGTATAGCTCTTCTTATTTTCGCATATACCCTATTACAATCCTTTTTTCAATCGCATATCAATCTCACAAATGAGATTTTACATTTATACCATAACCTAAGACCAATTGAATAGGTCGGCCCACTAAAAGATATTACAATAAAATCAATTACAAATAAATCGATATCTGATGCATGATGTCGGCTCAATGCATTTACAATAATAATAAATCATCTCCATAACGTGTCGTGTTGATCTGGAATAGATATGCCTGCCAGTGTATATCCTGGACCTATTTGCCAGTAACAACAAATATGCAAACCCGAATAGTCCAATAACCAAATCACCAAAACCAAGTGATCAAATAATGTCTTCGACATAATCAAGTAGTTTCCAAGTCATTCCAAGTGCCGGTGAACAATATAATCTGTCGATGAACCAAATACCAGTGATTGTGCATAAGTCGCTGACTTGCCGGTGAACATAACAAGAATCTCCAAGTGCTGATAAGTGTTGGCAATGATGAATACTAAGAGGGGGGGGGGTGAATTAGTATACCAAAAATTACTAAACTCAAACACTTAAACAGTTTAGCAGTTAACTGGTACAGCAGATTTATTGACAAACTGGTTAAGACAAATGCAAACCAAACAACAAATAAAGCATTCACCCACAAGAGCACAATCACCATAACACAAGAGATTTTGACATGGAAACCCAAATGGGAAAAACCACGGTGAGATGAGACTCACAAGTAACTATCTGCAGAATAGTAACCAGACCGGTTAAGGTCATACAATGTTCTTCACTAGAACAAATCCTGTTAGGAATCTAGATCTCTATTAGGAGATAAGTCCGATTAAAGACTACCTTGTGAGAGGATTTCAGATCCACAACTGTGAACCACCTTGTTAGAGGATTTACAAAGGCTTTGCCAGGCCTACCCGGTTAAGGGTTTCAAACTTGTCGAAGATGTGATTAATCAACAAGTGAGTGATCTAAATACTAGCACTATATGCTTGGTTAGATCCTTGATAGCTCATTGTTAATGCATTTTAGCATTACTTCAGTCTTCAATATCTCCACACTCTATTTCTTCACACAGACCTAATCTTCTTCTATGATCACACATACCAAAACCTCATCAACCACCTAAAACCCTAGTAACAACTAAAACCATAGACATGATGTCCTTATAAAGGAATCTGATTTCATGTCGGTCCAATAGGATTACATTGCAAGTTCCTAGGTTCAGTGCATCTAGACACATTTGGTAACACGACATAGAATCACTGCCAAAGTGTCGGTGGATGATAACCCATCACAAAAATACCGGTTGGTAACTCATCACAGAGTAATATCAGTTCATACATTTACCGATTACCGGTTCACACATTTTACCAATTACCGGTTTGTCAAAATGAAGACTAGGAAAAATGATAACAATCGCTTTGTTCCTTCGTACCACTTTGGGATCCTTGAACCACTTGAGGTCTTCATACCGCTTGGGTCTTCATACCGCTTGAGATCGGTAAACACTTTCTACAAAACACCGATAGTCTAAAGACTATAATACATAATACCGGTTGGAACAAATACCAGTTGACCATAACTCATACATACAAAAAGTGATCTCAAAGCAAGTATGTGTCCATCAATGACAATCACAACATCATCATAAAAAATGCCAACAATGCCCCCCTTTGGCATTGATGGCAACACTTAGGAAAATTTTCACATAAGTGTTTTACAAAAAAAAATATGCCATGATCAAAATTACTCCCCCTAAGCATATGCACTATCCCTTTTGCAGAAAATACAATGTATACTACTCCCTTAAAGAGATAATATGAAAGTATACATAGTGTAGACGTATAAAAATGACCACATTTCTAAATGAATATTTTATGTTCATTTTTCTATTTGATTAAATTCAATTTAATTAAATTATCCACACTATTCTATTTAATTAAATAAATTATTCAATTTATTTAAATTAAATTCACTATACCTATTTAATGAATAAATCATTTTATTCAATTAAATCCCCCTAGCCACTTTTAATTAAATTCAAATTTAATTAAATAGTTATCCCAAATTGAATAAATCAAATTTATTTAATTACAACCAAATTGAATGAAAATCATTTAATTCAATTAAATCTTATTATCCCCCTAGCCACTTGCAAAATCCCAAACCCCTTCCTAATCCCTTCTAGACTCTTCTAAACACTTCTAATTAACCTAACCCTCCTCTAAATTTTGTCACATCCCTAAGCAAAGGGAAGTCACTTCTCAAAAACCTTAAAGTATTTGATAACCATTGAAGGTTTTCAACCTTCAACCACTAAAACCCTTAAAGTCTTTGAAAACCATTAAAGGCTTCCAATCTTCAACCACTTAATCCCCAAAGTCTCCAATAACCATTAATGGTTAATTCAAACCTTCCCACATGGTTAAAACATTTGTTTTGACTCAACCTCTATCCAACCCAAGGGTCTCATCAGGCCTTTAATGCTTTGACCATGATTATCTCTTAATCATTTGCACAAAGGTTTATCCTTGGATTAACTCTTAATCCAGTGGGTATCCTAATTTAGACTTGACCTTTAGCCTTTAGATAACCATGAGGTCTTCTCAGGCCTTTAATGCCTCCAACCTCTTCTTTCAACCCAATCCTATGTTGACACTTGTCACCATTTCATTGGTACAAATTGTGCACATGGATCCCCAACTTTCAAACCTGGCCCTTGATTAAACCTTTCAATCCTGACCATCCATTGCCCTGTTTGTGCTATAAATAGAGCCCTCATTCCTCCATTCTTAACAATCATCTTTCAAATTTGAAGCATTATACTTATGCTCAAATTCTTTCAAGCTTTCATTTTATATATGCTCATCATTTAGCCTCTTTTAGATCATAAATTAGACTAATATTGCATGTTTAGAATAATTTCTTTATCATTTTAGTTCAATCATAGACTAAATATAATATGCTAGGATAGTATTCATACTAATCTTGTCATCTTATAGTTAGTTTATTGCATTTTAGAATCATACATAGCTTAATCTCCATTTCATACTAAAATCAATCAAAAGCATCTCTCGTTCTCATATTTGCCATCCCTAAACCATTTTGCTCAGTGATCTGAGAGCAAAACATTGGTTTGAGGGACATTGTGAGATAGAGAACCATGGGACCCTCCTTGGGAAGCTGAGTAACACTACGTTACTCCATAGCTTGCATCAAGAAGTCCTGTGTGTGTGTGTGGACTAGTTTTCTATAATATTTTCACATATTAAGTTTTATTCGCCCACTTTTCCCGCATACATTTCTGGCGCCCACCGTGGGGCTCGAACCCCAATAACACATCGGTTTTTGAAATTGATCATTTTTGCAGGTCCGTGGGAAACGAGAATCAGCGCGTCGAAAAGATATATTAGCGCATCCGCCTAACAGTTTAGCGCTTCTAGCCTACTGTTTAGCACGTGGGCTCTCTGTCTTAGCGCGTAAACACTTTTCCTTAGCGCATGATGCTGTCTAACAAATTTTTCTATAGGTGTCGACGCGAACAAAACACATAGTAGCGCATATACCTAACAGATTAGCGCATCCGATCCACATTGTAGCGCATGTAATACATCTTCCAGTGCATATAATCTAAACATTAGCGCATCCGATTAAAACTTTTCTTGCATAACTGACCGCGGGAAAAACAAAAAAATAGAATAGCGCATGCAACACGCATAGCAGCGCATCCCAGTAATAGAATAGCGCAGGAAAACAATTGTGTAGCGCATTTGGAGCATATTGTAGCGCGTACAGTTTGTTCTGTAGCGCATCATAGACAAAACAATTTTTTTATTTTTATTGTAACCGAATTAAAATTCTAGACTTGTAGAAGTCCCCCGAATCAACTAACGATTTTATCTTTTTGTTTGTTTGCAGGGCTATAACGGTTTCTTGCAGGTAAAGCGCGGAAATTCACTTTTACATCAAAACGATTTTTTTTGTTGACCTCCAAAAAACAAAAATTTTGCTTTGTTGACCTTTTTTTCACTTTTCTAGATCAGAAAATTTGTCCTTTAAAGATTAAAAAGAACATCATGTTTTTGTGGAGCAACATCTCTGCATAGATTTTAGCAAATCACTGGTTTGAAAGGATAAAATAAGACCTCATTGTTCGCTTTGTCTCGAAAGTGGAAGGTATATGCTCTCCCCTTAACTGGGTGATCAAAAAGCCAAACCACTCTTACGCTTTCAGTACTTCACGCATTTAAATCCTTTAGCAGGCCTGCCTTCCTGAGGAGTTGCAATCAACTCTTAAAGCCGTTTATGGCCGGTGTGAAGGGAACGACCTAAGTGGGAAACGACTTTGACGCCAAGAATTCCAACCCACTATAATCAAATGTGGAAAGTGACGAAAGTCCTTTTCAACGGTTGCGCGCAGTGATTAGCCTTCCCCTAGTATCCTCGAGATATGTAAAGCCTTTGTTCTAAAGGTTGGGAAGCCTCCTGAGGGAGTTTATCACTGACAGTCGAACGGGAAGCCTGATTACGAACCATAGAATTAGAAACTTTGAGCCGAGTCAGTAACCAAACATTGTAACATCATAGTACAAGGGTGGGGAAGAATCCGCCCCCAAGATTACTCACCATATATCTCCCAAGATAACTACTCAATTGTGAAGCAATTCACTTTGGGTTAACTTCTGGCAAAAGACAAAAAAACGGGCACCCCCTAGGGGGTGACATGGCTGTTTGAGCTGACGGAGTATCGAGACTAGTGGGCTATGATGTTATTAATGACCCTTGAATAAAGAGTCTTTCTGAAGTGTTTTATTTTGTATCCAACCTGTTAAAACATTGGGGATTTGAACACATCCTCGCAGAACATACACTTTCTCTTAGATTAGGCAAAATGATTGTACTTTGTGTGCCGTGCTTGCATTTTTTATTTCAGAAAATCATCCATCATACTTGAAAATTTTCTCAACAAAATTCAAAATCTTCACAAAAACACAAAAAAAGAAAAATCAGGGCCGTCTAGCGCATAAGAGCAACATCTTAGCACGTGTAACAGTTCTATTAGCGCATTCAAACATCAAATTAGCGTGTACAACTAAAACAGTAGCGTTTCAATCCTACGACAAAACAGTGAACAATCCTTTAGCGCATCCAAAACACATTCTAGCGCGTATCAGGAACATATTAGCGCGTAGGTATCCATAGTTAGCACATAAAACAAAACAGCTAGCACGTATCAAGCCCAGTATAGCGCGTAGCTTTTCCAAACAAACTTAAACAACAAATTTCAACAGCATGAGTTTTAGCGCGTGAGACAAACAGCTTAGCGCGTGGAAACCATATTTTAGCGCATTAACCGAAACAGTTAGCGCTTGTTAATCCCAGTCTAGCGCGTGAATTTTTCACCCGCTAGAGCAAAATTTTTCCAAAAATAAAATTTTAGCGCGTAATTAGGGGCAGATTAGCACGTGTGCTTATTAGTTTAGCGCATTAGGGAAATTCAGTAGCGCATTCAACTTCTGTTCTAGCGCGTGATCCAAAACCAGAAAACAGAGAGTTACAAACTGAAAAATTTTGAAAAATTCAAAAACATTTTAGAGGACCTTTTTGTCAAAAAATCATCTTCTATCAAACTAGAGTGACAAAAACAAACCGTTAAAAAATTTTCTCAAGTTCAATTTGTGTCAAACAAAGTTGTCAGAATCTGAAAACGAATCAAGCAATAGAGGACATCTCTCCTATCATAATCCGGAAAATTTTCATCATCAGTATCAATCAAATCCTCTAACATCTTACGGATTTTATCTCCAAAACACTTGTCTAAAAATTTTCAAATTGTCAAATCCAGTTTCCAGATCGGGAAACTTCTTATCAATATCATTTGACACACTTTATCGTGAAGAGATATCTAAACCTTCATTCTGATAAAGTAAAATTTGAAATTTTCAAAACAAGAATCAACTAAATCCAAACAAATCAAAGGAAATCATTGATCACTCATGCATGACTAATCCCCTTATTCTGAGAAGAAACAACCTCTATCGTAACATCACGTTGAAGAAACAACAACCTAGCTTTTCCAAATTCATCAAGCGAAACAAGTTTTTATACATCAATCGTCAACTCTTCAAATCTCATCGGGTATTTCTTCATCACGTCAAACGTTATATCCAAAACAAATCTAGCGAATTTGACAAAGAACCCCTGAAAACAAGAGCATATTGTCAAAAGTCTGCTTTTAATCAAAAGATAAACCGAGGTGGGAAAATCAATCCAGCATTCTTACCCGACGAGTGCATCACATATAACACATCTCGACCAGAACCACCAACGCCCGAACAACACATCAAAGAGGCTTTTGTTCCTTTCATCACTGAAAGCTTCTACTAAAATGCCTGTTACTCGCTCTCAACGAGACAAACAAAGCGAGGCACATGCAGAATCAAGTATGAATCGAAGATTATCAAATCCTTTTGAAGTTCCACCCGTAGAAGAACCTGAAATTACCGACACCCTTCTTAGAGAATGTCAAGTAAATCCCGCCTTCCAAAAACTTGTCGAAAAGCTCATAGAAAATGACAAGGAAAAATATTTGTTGATGCTCACAAGCAAGGGCGTTAAACTTCCGGAAGATTTCGACCCAAATCTTTTTCAAACCGAATCCCGGCAATATGCATCTCAAGAACAAAACCGAGAAGAAGAAACTCACATACCTGAACAACATAACTTTGAACAACACATTCCAGAACAACGCATACCAGAAATGCATATACCTGAACTAGAAACACCAGAGCAACATATACCATTTACCACTCCCTTTCAGCTGAGAACCAATACAAGGCAATAACTTTTTCCTCGGCAAGACAATGCACCCTTGATTGCTCTTACTCAACAAATGCAAATGTTACAAAGGCAAATACAGGATATGCAACAAGGGACAACAGTGCGGTACTTTTTAAATGAAATCTGTCCTTATCCATTTGACAGAAGCTTGAACATGGTACCTTTTCCTCCAAACTCAGACGTTCCCAAATTTGATAAATATGATGGGAAAGGTGATCCTCGGGATCATGTTCGAGAATTTTGCACCATGAGTCTTGAATTTGCTCATGATGACACTTATCTAATGAGGTTGTTCCCAAGAAGCCTAGGAGGACAAACAATGGAATGGTTATCCAAGATTACACCACCTGTCAGATCATTTGACGAATTGGTTAACAAATTCATCACCCACTATTCTTACAACATCCAACATGCCATAACCATGCTAGATGTTTGCAACACCAAACAAAAGAAAAATGAAACATTCATGTTGTTCCTTCAGCGTTGGCGACGCATGGTATCCAGATATCCTCGCGATATTCCTGAAAAGGAGAAAATGGAAATCTTCATTGATAACTTAAATGGCGAAATGAGTTACAGACTCAAACTTCAATGCATACCATCCTTTGCCAAATTGATTGAAAATGGCATTCAAGTAGAGGAAGCTTGTGTCAAAAAGGGAACACTCAAATTCTACAAGGAAGGAACAAATTCATCAAACTACAATAACCAAAACAACACCAACTTTGACAAATCTAGATTTTGGACTCGAAACAAAAACGAAAGCAACAATGAACCACATGATCCTAAATCGAAACAACCAGTACTTGCATTATCTGGAAATCCTCAGAACACGAAAAATGCTAAAAATGCTACTCCCAGTGCTAATACGTATGCGCAAAACACTGATCAAGGACAAATCAACACCAACAACACCAACGATAATCGAGGTAAAAACATGAATCTAGGACCTAACAACAATCCACGCAACAATACAAACAATTTCCAAAAGCGTATCTTCACACCATTGGGACAATCACTAGAATCCGCATTCAGAGAACTTTTGGCAAACAAGGTTCTTTCTTTACCACCACTCAACAATTATGAACCCCCAGTCAAACCACCTTGGTGGAATGATTCAAACTATTGTGATTTCCATCGCAACAAGGGTCATAGAACAAACGAGTGCATGAGATTGAAACACATAATCCAGGACATGATTGATCGAGGTGACTTAACGGTAGATGGTCTCAAAACAAATAATGATCACGACGCCTTCAAAATTCCTCTCCCAAATTACAACAAAGATGGAGCATCAACTTCAAATGATACACGCGGAGCTCGTATTAATCACATTTACGATAACACTATCAATCATATATCAGCTGAAGATCATCAAGTAAATGTCATCACCATCCGAGATCAGCGTGATCATGAATTTGTCAATGTAACAACCCGCACTCAGAAATATGTCTTGAAGGGACATACTGCACCTACAACTACCACACCTAAAATCCAATATGACTTGGTTAACCAACTACGCAAGACTCCAGCTCAGATATCTATCCTGGAATTATTAAAACTATCACCCAAGCACAAAGACATATTGGAGCAAGCATTATTGGAAACAAATGTACCTCAAAATCTGGATACAGACAGATTTCAAGCCATGATCGCCCATATGACAGAATCTCATAACCCCACCTTCTCAGAGCACGACAATACCTCATTGAGTCATCCGCATAATACCCCTCTCCATATTGAAGTCATTGTTTGCAAACATCGAGTCAAGAGAGTCCTAATAGATGGAGGAGCCGGCCTTAATATCTGTACTTTAAAGCTTATCCGTGCATTAGGCTTCTCAGAAGAATCTATTGATCCTTGCAAAAAGATTACCATAAAAGCATATGATGATGAGGAACGGTCCTCTAAAGGCACAATCATATTACCTATTCAAGTAGGCCCAGTACAAAAGGATACTATTTTTCAAGTCTTAGATATTGATCTAACCTACAATATTTTGTTAGGACGACCCTGGATACATGAAATGCAAGCAGTCCCTTCTACATATCACCAGTGTGTCAAGTTTCCTTATGATGGACAAGAAATCTCCATATCTGCTGATCATAATCCATTTCAACATTGCAATGCAATGGGGGCAGCCCAGGACAGTTTGGTTCCTCATAATAGAGAAAAGCAGCAATCTTCAACATCAGATCCATATACAGCAAAATCCAACTCCTTATGGGGAGACTTCAAGTAGAAAATGCAAATCAAAGACCAAGGCATGGGAGAATACTCTTTGGAGCCTTTATGTTTGGCAAAATTGCCCACCTCACCTAGATCGCATGGTTTGCCTACTACATCAACATAACTGGCTACTCAGCCCATCACTAAATTTGATGGTACTTTCATCCAATTGGGTACTCTAGCACATGAATTAGAAGACAAAGATATTCTTAGCTGGTTATACAAAGATGAAGAAGAAAATCATAGAGCAGCTTCTTTGGACATTGTGCTACCAACACACATGTATGGAAAAGGCTACTTAATCATGAAGCAAATGGGATATGATGGTAAAGGACCTATTGGCAAACACAAAGAGGGAGTTACTGAACCTATCGATCTTCCTTCACAACCTAGCAGAAACAAAGTAGGATTGGGCTCTAAACTCGCGTTCCTATTAAAGCGGCCGCCTCACCTACCTATCAAACCTCAATGGAAGGAAAAGAAGAATTACAAAGAAGAATCCTGGCAGGAAGCACTTTTTGAATTAGCAGAAACAATCCGCAAGGCACGGGAACGTCAAGATCAGAAGTTACATCAGGAAAAACTTCTAAGTCATAAGAAGGCCCTATCTGCAGCAGTAGCTCATATTCAAACACCAATATCTCAAGAACAAATCAGGACATCTTCAAATACCGTTATTACTCCTCAAAGAAGCACAGTCTATGAACAAATCCAGCAAGTAGAAGATGGATCTGATACAGAATCAACACAAAATATCAAAATAGTATCTATCATCAAAGATTTGTTTTCACCGTACAACACACCTGTTTACAGCACAGATAGAATCTGGGATGATGCCTATGAAACAGATTCCAATGAATATGAATGGGGTACCTGCTCCAATGCTACTACTGATATCCTAGATGATACTGATTCTATATCCCTTTCTCCGGAAGAACATAACGCAGAGGATAGACCTCTTGAATTTGGACGACAACATATCTATGATTCTCCGGAAAGTGAACAGAAACATTATGAACAAATCTATGTGGAAGACGATACCATCGAGGACCTCGACGCAATCCTAAATTTCTTTAAACCACAAACCCAACATGATGCAAATTCTATCCTAACACTTACAGTAGCCGAACTTGATCCACCCAACGATTCCTTACCACTTGTCTTTTCTGACCTCATCGACTGGGACGAACCTGAAACAAGTGATATACCTATTTTCCCAGATGATGCATCTATTGTCCATTACCTATGTACCGTAAATCCAGAAACAGGCTCTACCAGTGAACGAAATAATGATATCTGTCAATCAGGGAGTGCCAAGTCTCTCAGTCGCAAAAATGCATCAAATAACGAATCTAATACTGAAAACCAGTCAATGGCAGCTCTAGATCACAAAAAAGTAAAAATAAAGGACGCATCGGAGGGTGAAAACCTTTTTAAGGCACCTAACGATGAGAGACTTGACACCCTTCCTGAGCACTTTCATGAGCGATCGCCCATATTGATTGAGCCTACTCAATCAATCAACATTGGTACCACAGAAGCCGCCAGAAATATACATCTTGCGGAATCTCTGACAGAGGCAGAAAGATCGGCATTCATCATCTTCTTTAAAGAACAACAAATCAACTTTGCTTGGTCATATGCTGATATGCCTGGACTAGATCCACACTTAATCATGCATCACTTGTCCATCTCTACCAGAGTTACGCCAGTCAAGCAAAAGCTACGAAAGATGAATCCACAGGTGGCACTCATGGTCAAAACTGAACTAAAAAAATTACTAGACGTCGGATTCATCCGACCCATTGACTATGCAGAGTGGATATCCAATATCATTCCAGTATCAAAACCGGATGGTAGTATCAGAATATGCACTGACTTCAGAGACGTCAACAAAGCTTGTCCCAAAGATGACTTTCCTCTGCCAAGTATCGACATAATTGTAGATCTCACAGCAGGCCATGCAATGCTCTCACTAATGGATGGTTTCTCAGGCTATAACCAAATCAAGATAGCTCCTGAAGATCAAGATAAAATAGCATTCACCTGTCCTTGGGGGACGTACTGTTGGAATGTCATGCCTTTTGGCTTGAAAAATGCGGGAGCCACTTATCAAAGAGCAATGACAACTATCTTCCATGATATGATGCACACATTTATGGAAGACTATGTGGATGATTTACTAGCAAAATCCTTTACCAGAGCAGAACATCTTGGCATCCTATCAAAAATCTTTGATCGATTGGAGAAATTCCAAGTCAGGCTTAACCCTAAGAAGTGTGTCTTCGGGGTTACCTCAGGCAAGTTACTAGGCTACATAGTCTCAGCTAAGGGTATTGAAGTTGATCCAGCAAAGGTACAAGCTATTATGGAAATGCCACCACCACGGAATATCAGTCAACTCAGATCTCTACAGGGATGACTTCAATCAATCCGGCGATTCATCGCTCAGCTAGCAGATAAAAGTCTACCATTTAACCATTTGCTACACAAAAATGTACCATTCAAATGGGAGGCTAAGTGTGCAGAATCTTTTTATCAAATCAAACAGTACCTGATGAATCCACCAGTTCTAGTACCACCAGTTGCCGGAAAGCCACTTATTCTATATATCTCAACAACAGATATTTCACTGGGGGCATTATTGGCACAAGAAGATCCACAGGGAAAGGAACGTGCCATATACTACATCAGTAGAACATTGAATGGCTATGAGCTCAACTATACATTCATTGAAAAAGCTTGCCTAACAGTAGTCTTTGCATCTCAGAAATTCTGACATTACATGCTAGCACACACCATAAAGCTAGTGGCAAAAATCAATCCTCTCAAATATCTACTCAGCAAAGCTGCTCTTACAGGCCGATTGGCTAAATGGGTCATGATTCTCAGTGAATTCGACATCCAATACACAGAAAGACGAGCCATCAAAGGACAAGCAATTGCAGATTAGTTGGCCGAAGCATCGCTACCAGGCAAACAAACCATGGAAGTTGAATTTCCAGACAGGGATGTACTCGCTCTTTCTACTAAACAATGGACCCTATACTTTGATGGATCCTATACTCAACATGGTTCAGGTGCTGGCATTCTGTTCATCACTCCTGAAGGACACACTATGCCAAAATCATACAGACTTATGTTTCCATGCACAAATAATGTGGCTGAATATGAAGCACTAGTCATAGGCATCAAAATGGCCGTAGAATGGAAAATCACAGAGTTAAAAGTCTATGGAGACTCACAACTGGTCATTAATCAAATTAATAACAACTATCAGACAAAGGACGACAAGCTACTACCTTACAAACGAATGGTGGATGACTTCAAATAGTATTTTGTGCACATCACCTTCGAGCAAATACCAAGGTTGAACAACAAAGCAGCCGATGCAATGGCTACAATCGCTTCGCTACTATAAATTCCTGAGCAACAGAGTCGTTATGAGTTCCTGGTAGAGCAACTGTTCTCCCCCGCCTATGACCACTCCGAATCCCATGTTATCTATGCCTTGACTAGTTCCGATTCTCCGCTATATGGACCGATATACGACTACCTCAAGCATAATATCTTACCCATTGACCAATCCCGTAACCAAAAACGTAACTTTATCCGACAAGCTGCCCGTTACACCCTTACCGCTGATACTCTATATCGTCGAGGTCTCGATGGTACTCTTCTTCGTTGTCTTGATCATAATGATTCCGATTTGGCTTTACACGAGCTTCATGAAGGTATTTGTGGCACACATTCAAGTGGCACTACTCTTGCTAAAAAGCTTCTAAGGATGGGATACTACTGGCCTACAATGGAGAAAGATTCATATCACTTTGCCAAGAAATGTCCTAAATGCCAAATCCATGGTAATCTGATACATGCACCAACACAGGAACTGCAACCCTTTACAACATCATGGCCCTTTTGTCAGTGGGGACTGGACCTAGTTGGCAAAATTCATCCGTCCTCTTCAAATGGACACAAGTTCATTATAACAGCAACAAAATACTTTACAAAATGGATCGAAGCACTTCCCATGACCACAGTGACCGGGAAACAAATTGCCTCTTTTATCCTAAATTATCTGATCTGCAGATATGGTATTCCAAGTTCAATCGTCATAGATAATGGACGGCCCTTCAAAAATCAAGATGTCCAAGAACTATGTGAAAAATTCAAAATCCAACATCGGTTTTGTACACCATACTACCCACAGGGAAATGGTCAAGCAGAAGCATCTAACAAGACAATCCTAAAAATCCTCAAGAAAACAGTGAATGATGCAGGCAAAGATTGGCATGTACAACTCAATCCAGCACTTTGGGCATACAGGACCAGCATTCGCACACCTACAAGAGCAACACCATATTCATTGGTATATGGATCAGAGGCTATTTTACCCTTAGAGGTAGAAATTCCATCTCTTAGAGTCTCTTTGAAAGGTTTAATCCCTGATGAAGAGTATTGAGTTAACCGACTGCAAGAACTGGAACTATTAGATGAAAGACGCCAACATGCTTATACTCATCTCAAAGCATATCAACAACGCATGTGTAGGAGCTACAATCACAAGGTCATTCCTCACAACTTCAAAGTTGGTGATCTAGTCCTCAAAGAAAATCCAAGAAATCAGCAAGATCGAGAAAAGAAAGGGAAATTTGAACCTAACTGGTTGGGTCCCTATGTCATCATATCAGTCTATGGATCAGGTGCCTATCAGCTAACAAATTCTGAAGGAGATGTGCTCGATGATCCAATTAACAGCATTCATCTGAAGAAGTACTATACTTAAGGTAGCCTAGTGCACGGAAAAAGCCAAAAACAAACAAAAAAATCAAAACAATCCAGAAAAAGCAAAAATACAAAGTACAATAAAAACAAACGGTGAAAACCTGGTAAACAGGCACCCTTGTGAAAGACCGGCTTCTCTATCTATATCCATGCCATTTTATCCATCAAAACACTATCGGCCATCGCCCGACACTTAGCATATCTCCATTCAGGACATACTTAGCGTAGTCACTATCCTGGGTTATCCATCTGTATCTATTCTCTTATCGCATACCACCATGACTTGAAATCACTATATGTATTCACAATCAAGAGGCACACTCAGCTAGGGGCATGTAAATCGTATCAATCTTGCAAACATTCAAGACATCAAGACTAGATGCAAAACTCGACAGCATGACATCCAACAAGCACAACTACGCTTCATCACAACAACCAAAACACAAACAATACACAAGAATCTCAAGGATGGATGATTTTTTAAAGTACTAAATGTTGCATTATAGCATCAATGTCTTGATTATTTTGCATTTTGAACTTTTTAAATTATTGGAATCTTCTCCTTATCTCATAAAAAGCTTCAAAGCTGGAGATCATGAGGAACTTCCAATATTTTCTTAGTCTTCTGTCTGGGAGGCGATCACTTGTACTGTGTGAATACATGCCTTGCGACGTGATCCATCGAATATCACTGAAGGCTTGATTCCACTTCACGCATACAAATGATCAAATCTTGTCTGTTTACGCAATACGCACTCAGGTCGTCCTAGTTCAATTATACCTTGACGCTTGTGCTATCTTGCAAAATCAAATATCATGTAAATTTTTCTCAAGTCATTATGGTTCAATTATACCATTATGTTGTATAAATTTTCAACATATCCAAAAATCAATAAAAGCTCCATGATGATATTTACAAAGAAAGCAAAAAAAATGGTTATATCAGATGGCACATGCAGAATGAGGATGCTACCAAAAACATAGTTGCATATCATTTTAAAATTAGTTGCATATCATTTTACAATTAGTTACATATCATTCTTATCTCATTCATTACATATCATTTTGCATCATTATTACATCATTTTTTTACATCATATCATATTACAATTAGTCGCATATTAAATCATACATCTCATTTTCAAGATACATCTCACAGCATATCAAAGCATACATCCTGCATCATACATTACATCATCTATGTAAACATTACATCATCATATGACAAAGAACTAGCACACATAAACATGCATCCATCTACACATCACATGATAAAAAATGGTGCCATCCATATATCTCAAAAATGATCCAAAATGTACAAAATATGTCAAAACTGTGTCCAGTACAAAGAGTACAATGCTCAAAAATACAACAAAGACCATGTCTCTCAAGTATGACTATCTCCTGACGGAGATGGTCTCGCTCTAGATGCACCCGCCCCTGGATCTCCAGGAGGGTCCTGTCTCGCTCCTGATACACTCGCCCCTGGATCTCCAGGAGGGTCCTGTCTCGCCGGCCCCGTCACTCCTCGGCTCTCAGATCGTGTACCAGTAGTTCGAGATCGACTCGATCTCGACTGTGCAAAGCTCTCCACTCGTCGATCTCGAGGTACTGCCGCTTCATAATGCCGCCTGTAATACTCAACCTCCTGTACTCTCCATGTTAGCTCTCTCAGGGTGTCTCTCAATGGACCACCCGCCGCTGCTCTCTGTACACTCGCCAAGGCCTCCTCCGCTTGTCCTCGCTGCTCTATCTTAGTATCTCTCTCAGCGGTCAACTGAGAAATCTGTCGCTGATAGGTCAAAATCTGCACCTGCAGCTGCTGAATGGTAATCTGCAGGGTCCGGATCTGTGCATCCTCCACATGACCTGGCACTCGAACCCGCAGTGGTCCCTGTGCTGGAGGAACCCCTCCCACTCGCCCTGTCCTCGGTACTGGAGGTGGGAGTATATCTACCCTCCTCCTCTGAGCTGGTCTCACCATCTCCTCCTCACCCCCCACTGCCGCCAAAACCTCCGTCACTCTCCCCTCTCTCCCGGCTCTGATAGCCAATCCTCCTCTTCCCCTCTCAATCCTCCCCTACCGTGCCGCTCTCTCCACACCTCTACCTCCCCGCCTCCCTCTAGCTCCTCTACCTCCTCCATCCTCTCCATCATCTCCATCATCCCCCCCGTCTCCCTTCTTCCCATCCGAATCAAACGCTGGCCTCATCTCCTCTAGATCTGAGATCCTCACCACTACCCGCGCAGTAAACAAACGGGCGAACTCCTCTGTCATCCCGACATCCTGTATCTCTGGGGCATAGTGTAAGGAAGTTAAGTAGCGGAAACAACTTCCTACACTAACCTTGAGAGGAGGGTAATGCAAAACTTTTTCAGATCATTACAACAGTTATAGAAAATAGAAATAGATATAATAGCATTCATACCACAACACAATGATTTACGTGGGGAAAACCCTTTCGGGAGAAAAACCCCACCCTCCAAAAGCAGCTCAATATTTTATTCAGCAATCAAAAACAGATTACAAAATAATTGCAGAGCAAGATCTTCGCAGGAGTACCACTAATCAGAGATTCAGAGGCAACTCAATAGCCATAAGACTCTTACACACAACCTCTATCTCACACACCTCATAAATAGGAGATACAATACAAGAAACCGTCAAACGGTATTACAAAACCATGGGCTAAAACCACCCAATAAGGTGTAGCCGACCTTATCTCCCTTCTAGATGCCCTATGACATGTTAAAGCACACATCAACACGTGTTGCTCCCTTTTACAGCTCATTTATGTATCCGATACAAATTATTTTTCCTATTTCAGGAGTACAAACTTCCGGAGGCCATAACTTGAGAACCGGGTGTCCGATTGACGAACCGTTTGAAGCGCCGGAAAGCTCGCGAAGTGCTCTATCACCTCGTAACCCGCTTTGCCGGTTACAGCCACTTTTCAGGGCGTTTCGGAGCCTCTAAAGTCCCCAAAATTAAGTTTAAATATTTTATTGCACCCCTCCAAGACGAAAACTTTAATATCTTCAAAACTAGCTGTGACCTTGCGACGAAACTTTACCGGAATGCTTATCTAGCCAACCAGAAGCTTCAGGGAGAGTTTCGCACTATTTCGTGCTCAAATGAAAACTTACTATAAATAGTAACCTCACATAAATGCAAGGTTGAGACACCATTTTTCCCAACAAATCTCCCACTTGTCGAACACCTTGCATGAGCGGAAGGGAATGTCAACACAATGAATCAATTGCTAGGGGCCATAAGGCCCATAGACTCTGAACACCATCTGAACTTTTCTGTGCTCACAGCCTTAGTTAAAGCATCTGCAACATTCATCAAAGTTTCCACCTTAACCAGCTTCACCCTACCATCTTCGACCATATCTCTAACAAAATGATACTGAATATCAATATGTTTGGTCCGGGCATGAAATGTAGGGTTCTTAGCTAGGCTAATTGCACTTTGACTGTCATAGTAAACTGTCACTGTACCTTGTTTTATTCCAATATCCGAACACAGTCTCTTAAGCCAAATGGCCTCTTTACAAGCATGAGTAGCTGCCATATACTCTGCTTCAGTAGTGGATAAAGCAACCACAGCCTGTCGCTTACTCATCCAACTAATTGCACCACCAAACAAAGTAAACACATAAGCACTGGTGGATCTTCTGCTATCAATATCACCTGCCCAATCTGAATCCACATAACCATGGATATCAAGGGAAATCATGTCTCCAACTGAATTACCATGATAACACAAAGAATACTCTGAAGTACCCTTCAAATATCTGAAGACTCTTTTGACTGCATCCCAATGAACTCTACCAGGATTAGACATATATCTAGAAAGTACTCCCACTGCTTGGGCAATATCTGGTCTAGTACAGACCATAGCATACATCAAGCTTCCAATTGCACTCTGGTAAGGCACTCTGCTCATGTCTTCCATCTCCAATGGGGATGTAGGACAATCTGAAACAGATAGTTTCGTTCCAATTGTAAAAGGAACACTCAATGGTCTACAATTCTGCATGTTGAACCTCTGTAACACTGAATTCACATACTTACTCTGGCCTAGCCATAGCTTTCTATTCGCCCTATCTCTTCTAATTTCCATCCCAAGAATGTGCTTTGCTGCACCAAGATCTTTCATTTCAAATTTAGCAGCGAGCTGAGACTTCAGTTCTGAAATCATACCTTTCCCTTTACCAATGAATAACATATCATCAACATACAATGCAATGAATAAGAAATGATCACCATAAGATTTATAATAAACACAGTGATCTGATTTAGAACGTTCAAATCCCAAACTCAACACATATGTATCAAATTTCTGGTACCACATCCTAGGACTTTGTTTGAGGCCATACAAAGATTTCTTCAATTTACAGACCAAATTACTTTTGCCTTTCACCACATAGTGCTCTAGCTGTGTCATATAAATGTCTTCCTCCAAATCACCATGAAGGAAAGCAGTTTTCACATCCATTTGTTCAACCTCTAAATCATAAGCAGTAGCAATAGAAAGCAAAAATCTAATGGACGTCATTTTTGCAACAGGAGAAAATATCTCACCGTAATCAACACCCTCAACCTGAGAGTAGCCTTTTGCAACCAACCTTGCTTTATACTTCTCAATGCTTCCATCTGAACCAATCTTTTTCTTGAACACCCATTTACAACCAACAGGTTTTCGTCCTTCAGGCAATGGTACAAGATCCCATGTATCATTCTTTTTCAAAGCTGCCATTTCTTCCTCCATAGCAATCTTCCAGGATTCTGCATCATTCATACCTAATGCCTCTTCTACAGATTTCGGTTCATCCACACTAGTATTCAGAGCAAAAATACATCTCCAATCATCAGGGGAATACCTTTTAGGTGGTTGTCTATGTCTTGTAGACCTTCGAACAAGCTGAGTTGGAGGTTCTTCCTCCTCTTCTGAAGATTCAGAGCTAGACGAGCTCTCCTCAAATTCTTGCCTATCTAGGGGTCTCGATTCAACTCTTTCAGGTGTAGAAGGAAGTTGAATCACATATTCTTTTTTAGTCTGTTCTGGTTGCAATGTAATAGAAGGAGACTTAATTTCTCTAAAAATAACACTTCTACTGTGAATTACCTTTTGTGCAACAGGGTCCCAAAGCTTGTATCCTTTCACACCATAACTATACCCGATGAAGATACATTTCACAGCCTTGTTCTCCAACTTTGTTCGCTTCTCCTTTGGCACATGTGCATATGCCTCGCAACCAAAAACTCTAAGATGTCTCAATGAAGGCTTGTGACCTGACCATGCTTCCATAGGCGTTTTATCAACAAGAGCTGATGTAGGAGACCTGTTAATCAGGTAGCAAGTAGTGGCAACAGCTTCAGCCCAAAACTTTTGTTCAAGACCAGCACCACTCAACATACTCCTAGCCTTCTCCATCAGTGTCCTGTTCATTCTTTCTGCAACTCCATTCTGCTGTGGAGAATACGGAGTTGTCTTCTGCCTGTTAATTCCACAGTCTTTACAGAATCTATCAAAATCATTAGAGCAGAACTCACCGCCATTATCAGTTCTCAAACATTTTATTTTCTTTCCAGTCTGCAACTCAACCATTGCTTTAAATTCTTTAAAATGACTAAAAACTTCAGATTTACTCTTTAGAAAATAAACCCATGTCCTTCTACTAAAATCATCAATAAATGAAACATAATATGTGGATTTTCCAATCGAAGAGACATCTACTGGACCAAACACATCAGAATGGATAAGATCCAAAACACCACAAGTTTTATGAGAATTCGAGTAAAACTGAACGCGGTTTTGTTTTCCATAAATGCAATGCTCACAGAAATCAAAGTCAAGGTTACAGTCATTCAAACCTTCAACAAGGTTTTTATTTTTCAAGGTTCTTAGACCCTTTTCTCCAATGTGGCCAAGTCTCTGGTGCCATAACATAGTCTTCTCTGCAGGTAACTTTGCTTCAGACGAAAGAGCACCCTTAGGTACCCAAAAACCATTTCCATCTGCTGAAGGTGAAACCTTCAAATCTTCCAGTGAAGTATCCGCAGATTTACTTTTTATAGAAGTGCTATTACACTCAACAGTGTATGCTTCAAGCTTATACAAAGTGCCAAACCTGACACCTCTAGCAACTACCATAGCACCCTTAATCATCTTACATCCTGCTTCAGAAAAGACTACCTGCACACCCGCATCTATCAGTTTGCTCACAGATAACAAGTTTCGTTTTAATCCAGGGATATGCAGCACACCATTAATCCTTTTTATTCTACCATCAGAAAACCTGATTCTAACTTTACCTCGACCAACAATGTCTAGATGTGAATCATCACCCAAGTACACCTTACCTCCATTAAATCCTTCATATTCAGAAAACCAATCTCTATTGGAAGTCATATGAAAAGATGCACCTGAGTCAATTAGCCAGGCATCATTACCTGTATGAGTCGCCAAAGCCGCAATAAATGCATCACCATCTTCCTTGTCGGACTCAGAATCAGAATCGAACTTTTTCTTTTTCTTCTTCTTTTCTTCTTTGCAGTCCTTACGGATGTGACCCGGTTTACCGCAATTCCAGCAAATGACTTTGGACTTTCCAGGAGATTTCGATCTCCCTTTGGATTTGGACTTGCCGCGCTTCTCATTCTTCTTGCCTTTCTCCTTAGGTCTTCCATGAACGGTTAGAGCTTCCTTTGAACTGATGGATACCTTCCTTCGCATCTCTTCACCGAGTAGGGCACCCACCACGTCTTCAGATTTCAAAACAACAGAAGTACTACCGATAGCCATAACAAGAGAATCCCATGAATCAGGCAAAGAACAAAGCAAGCTCTGACATTTCTCCTCCTCATCCATCTTAACACCGACGGATACTAATTGAGCCACAATCATATTGAATGCTTCTAGGTGGTCTGCAATTCGTCCACCCTCTTCCATCTTCAAGGAATACAATTTCTTTCTTAAGAAAATTTGATTTAATAAAGATTTCACTTGATACATCTCACCAAGCTTAGTCCATAGCTTCTTTGCAGAGTTTTCTTCATGGACATTGATTAGAACAGAGTCTGCCAGGCACAGTCTGATTAGACCCTTGGCTTTTCGGTCCATAACATCATACTGAGCTGCTGCAGTAGGATCTGAGGGTCTTTGGACATTCGCATCAACAGCATCCCAAAGATCTCGATCTATTAGCAGATCTTCCATCTTCAGCTTCCACATCTCAAAATTACTTCCGTTAAATTTCTCCACCTCTATTCTCCCTGACGAACTCGCCATCTAAATATTCCTGCAACAAGATCAAAAAGTGTCTTCTGCACAAGCTCCCACTCAAATCTGGATTAGTTCAAAAAACCCAACTGCCCACAATTGAAACCAAAGGTGATCAGGCTCTGATACCACTTGTAAGGAAGTTAAGTAGCGGAAACAACTTCCTACACTAACCTTGAGAGGAGGGTAATGCAAAACTTTTTCAGATCATTACAACAGTTACAGAAAATAGAAATAGATATAATAGCATTCATACCACAACACAATGATTTACGTGGGGAAAACCCTTTCGGGAGAAAAACCCCACCCTCCAAAAGCAGCTCAATATTTTATTCAGCAATCAAAAACAGATTACAAAATAATTGCAGAGCAAGATCTTCGCAGGAGTACCACTAATCAGAGATTCAGAGGCAACTCAATAGCCATAAGACTCTTACACACAACCTCTATCTCACACACCTCATAAATAGGAGATACAATACAAGAAACCGTCAAACGGTATTACAAAACCATGGGCTAAAACCACCCAATAAGGTGTAGCCGACCTTATCTCCCTTCTAGATGCCCTATGACATGTTAAAGCACACATCAACACGTGTTTCTCCCTTTTACAGCTCATTTATGTATCCGATACAAATTATTTTTCCTATTTCAGGAGTACAAACTTCCGGAGGCCATAACTTGAGAACCGGGTGTCCGATTGACGAACCGTTTGAAGCGCCAGAAAGCTCGCGAAGTGCTCTATCACCTCGTAACCAGCTTTGCCAATTACGACCACTTTTCAGGGCATTTCGGAGCCTCTAAAGTCCCCAAAATTAAGTTTAAATATTTTATTGTACCCCTCCAAGATGAAAACTTTAATATCTTCAAAACTAGCTGTGACCTTGCGACGAAACTTTACCGGAATGCTTATCTAGCCAACCAGAAGCTTCAGGGAGAGTTTCGCACTATTTCGTGCTCAAATGAAAACTTACTATAAATAGTAACCTCACATAAATGCAAGGTTGAGACACCATTTTTCCCAACACATAGTCCCAGACCTGCCCAGCTAACCCTGTAAACTCCTCTATCACCACCTCACTGTCAATAGTTGACCCCCAATCAGCCACATCCTGCTGCCTCCGTGCATAAAGGCATGCTCCCTGAGGAATCCCCTGTTGGCACCCGAACTGCCGCAAAACTTGGGTCACCAAAAACTGCTCAATGACGAACGGGGTCCTCCCAATCAGATACCTCGTCATGAATACAAAAGACATCTCTATCCCATCCTCTGCCCATACCTCGCAATCTGTATACGATCTCCAGGTGACCGTATCAATATCATCAAAAACCCTCCTCCAATGCTCTAGTTTGCCCAGCTTACGCTGGACAACTAGACCTCTATATCCATAGGCGTATGCTGCACCTACAGGCCTGTCTCTATCCGCCAATGGCCTCGCTGCTGGAATGTGCTCCCAACACCATACCTGTAATAGGGTCACGCCAGCTGATAAACTGCCGTAACCAAGGTACACTACCTCATGAAGGCTCTTGTAAAGATGGGCCAGCATCGCTGACCCCCATGAAAATCTCCGCCCCTGCGTCACCATCTGCTCCAAATCTAGCCCCCATCCCACTGAAAATCCCTTTGACCTGCGATCAAGACAAAGGAATCCCCCATTGAATCCTGCCAATACAGATGGCAGCGGTGCATAATCCAGATCCAAAAACTCCTGCCAGGGGATCTCATATCCACAGACAGTCTCATCATGAAATATGTGGCGCAGTGCCTCTGTGCCGCCCTCCTCTGACTGCTCGTAGGGTAGCAGTGCCCCTACCATAGGAATGCGCAAAATCCGGTAGCAATCTTCTGGTGTCACTATCATCTCTCCATTGGCAAAATGAAAGGTGTTCGTGTCGCTATGCCACCTCTCTGCCAACGCTGTCAAAAGTCCCCAGTTCACAGTGAACCGAGGCATATCGAGAAGAGAGGACAATCCACATCTCTCTATAATGTCCAAATCTGCCTGGGACAGACGTGGTATCAGCGTCCATGGTCTCGGGAATCTCTCCCTCGATTGCACAATACCCAATCGCTCCTGTCGACAAACAAAAACAAATCCAATATCAGTTTCCACATCAACACAAAGATATCAAAAATCAAACTTACATCAACAACATGAAACAATTTGCTCATCTACAATCAAAGTTCAAAATCATATCATTTTATATCAACTTGTAACACAACTCAAGTTCTTCAAAAACCATATCAAAACTTGTAAAACAACTCAAGTACCAAAATCACATAAACTTGTAAAACAACTCAAGTTTCCCACCCATATCAAAACTTGTAAAACAACTCAAATTTCCAGCCCATATCGGCTTGTAAAACAACTCAGGCTTTCCCACATATTGAACTTGAAACAGACAACGCAAATACATCATATTTTGATCAAAACAACAGCTTGATATTTATACATAACTTGGAAAATTGCACATCAAAACAAGTTATACAAATACTCATATTGGATAAATTCATCAAAACACGGCAGGCAAACAAAAACAAATTTTCAACTCGGCTAAAACTGCAATTTTTTTTGGATGCGCTACAACAGACCTTCAATGCGCTAAAACACCCTCACGCGCTAGGCTGCCTCTCCTACGCGCTATTCTATCCAACCTATGTGCTAGTTCTAGTCTACGCGCTGAACTTTTCACCCTATGCGCTACCTAACCCATCCCCCGCGCTAGACTATGCCTACGCGCTACTCTACCCTCCCTGAGCGCTACCCTTTTAACCCTATGTGCTAGGTTAGTCCTACGCGCTAATCTACCCTCCCTGAGTGCTACCCTTTTAACCCTATGCGCTAAGTTAGTCCTACGCGCTAATCTACCCTCCCTGAGCGCTACCCTTTTAGCTCTATGCGCTAGGTTAGTCCTACGCGCTAAACCCCCTTACCTATGCGAACCCCGGTGGCTCCTATGCACTAGGTCATACCTACGTGCTACCCTGTTGACGCGACGCGCTACCCAAACTTTTGCATGCGCTATTCTACTTGCACGCGCTAACCTAATACTTTTATGCGCTAGCCTATTTTTTTCGGACGCAACCCCTAAAATTGACTTCGATGCGCTACTCTAAACTTCGTATGCGCTAAACTAAGCCTTAGACGCGCTAAAACGAAATACCCGAACTTTGAAATTCAAAAAATGACCAAAAACGACAAAACAAAAAATCAAAAAGGGGTCAAAAACGTTGACTTACTGGTGGTCCACGCGCTACAGGCCTCCGGTACCTCTGAACGCGCTCGAAACGGTGTCTGTGATAGGGAATCGACATTTTCTCTCCAAAGCAAATTCTCTTTCTTCACAATCAACAAAGCACAAATGAACCTAAATCAACCCCTAAATCCCTTTTATAGGAGGAAAATGAAATTAGGGTTAGCCAACTGGACCTGTAATATGGTCGCGGTCTCCCCTATACCAAAACAGCTATAACTTATCGGGAGATGAATCAATTTACTCACTTTTTACATATACGAAATCCTACACATCATACGAACTTCATCAAAATAAATCAAAAATTTTCAAAATTGATTCATCTCCCAAGGGGGCATCACACATCAAATATCAAATCTGGGGCATCACACATCGAATCTGGGGCACGACTTGCAAATCAAAAGAATGACACAAAAATTGCATTTGATCATAAAATCACAAAAACACATCATTTTCTTTGAAATAACATGTGCACACACGTCACTTCAAAGAGGGGCAAAATGTAGACGTATAAAAATGACCACATTTCTAAATGAATATTTTATGTTCATTTTTCTATTTGATTAAATTCAATTTAATTAAATTATCCACACTCTTCTATTTAATTAAATAAATTATTCAATTTATTTAAATTAAATTCACTATACCTATTTAATGAATAAATCATTTGATTCAATTAAATCCCCCTAGCCACTTTTAATTAAATTCAAATTTAATTAAATAGTTATCCCAAATTGAATAAATCAAATTTATTTAATTACAACCAAGTTGAATGAAAATCATTTAATTCAATTAAATCCTATTATCCCCCTATCCACTTGCAAAATCCCAAACCCCTTCCTAATCCCTTCTAGACTCTTCTAAACACTTCTAATTAACCTAACCCTCCTCTAAATTTTGTCACATCCCTAAGCAAAGGGAAGTCACTTCTCAAAAACCTTAAAGTCTTTGATAACCATTGAAGGTTTTCAACCTTCAACCACTAAAACCCTTAAAGTCTTTGAAAACCATTAAAGGCTTCCAATCTTCAACCACTTAATCCCCAAAGTCTCCAATAACCATTAATGGTTAATTCAAACCTTCCCACATGGTTAAAACATTTGTTTTGACTCAACCTCTATCCAACCCAAGGGTCTCATCAGGCCTTTAATGCTTTGACCATGATTATCTCTTAATCATTTGCACAAAGGTTTATCCTTGGATTAACTCTTAATCCAGTGGGTAATCCTAATTTAGACTTGACCCTTAGCCTTTAGATAACCATGAGGTCTTCTCAGGCCTTTAATGCCTCCAACCTCTTCTTTCAACCCAATCCTATGTTGACACTTGTCACCATTTCATTGGTACAAATTGTGCACATGGATCCCCAACTTTCAAACCTGGCCCTTGATTAAACCTTTCAATCCTGACCATCCATTGCCCTGTTTGTGCTATAAATAGAGCCCTCATTCCTCCATTCTTAACAATCATCTTTCAAATTTGAAGTATTATACTTATGCTCAAATTCTTTCAAGCTTTCATTTTATATATGCTCATCATTTAGCCTCTTTTAGATCATAAATTAGACTAATATTGCATGTTTAGAATAATTTCTTTATCATTTTAGTTCAATCATAGACTAAATATAATATGCTAGGATAGTATTCATACTAATCTTGTCATCTTATAGTTAGTTTATTGCATTTTAGAATCATACATAGCTTAATCTCCATTTCATACTAAAATCAATCAAAAGCATATCTCGTTCTCATATTTGCCATCCCTAAACCATTTTGCTCAGTGATCTGAGAGCAAAACATTGGTTTGAGGGACATTGTGAGATAGAGAACCATGGGACCCTCCTTGGGAAGCTGAGTAACACTACGTTACTCCATAGCTTGCATCAAGAAGTCCTGTGTGTGTGTGTGGACTAGTTTTCTATAATATTTTCACATATTAAGTTTTATTCGCCCACTTTTCCCACATACACATAGCATTCACCAAAATTTTAATTTTAAATATAAAATACTACTCCCCCTTTTCCAACAATGACAAAGTATTGCAGAATAACCCTTGTTTCTCATTATCATTAATATAATAAATGTTTATGACAATAATGAGTGAAATTTATCAAAAACTAGTTTAAAATTCTGCATAAAGGTCTTCGTGGATAAAGACCATGATTCAAGTAATGAGGTAGCCACCTCACTTTCTATTTGCATCTGGGATACCTGTTCTTCCATGGCATCAATTGTGCTCATCTCTTGAGTGACCGTTAAGGCATCCAGATTAAGATAGCACTTCTGAAGTATTTGCAATCTGGGTAGTAGAACAAGTTGAAGTTCCTGCAAATCTCTGGTCCGGTTGCTAATCTCCAACTCTATTCTGGTGGACTAGAATTGAAACCAGTGAACAGTTTGCCCATATGTAGTAAAGGAATCATAGGGCATCTTGAAGGTGCTTATAAATGCCTGCAAATGAGATTGCAGTTTTTCTTTCTGTGCAAGCACATCATCACAAAATAGATGGGGTTGGCTTATCTTGCTGAGCAGCAGTTTTCCCTCATCCATAACATCTCTTATGTCCTTATGTTCTTTCTGAAGTTCAGACCGGAGCTCATTCAGTTTCTTCACTAAGGCAATGTTTAGTGCCTTTTGATGCTTCTTCTGTGCATTAGCTTCAGCCACCTCTTCCAGGCATTGTACCTAGTCTTCCACAACTATACATAGAAGTTTTAGTTGGGCCAAAGAGGGATCAGTACTAGGGAGGTTACTATCGAGAATCAAACTGGTAAGACTTTCAACCGCAATTTGAATAACGTCTTGCTCCTTTTTTCTCCTTAATTCTTCTAGTCGCTCCTGTGCAAGCTTAATGCTTTGGAGCAGCTCCGATTCATTTGCAGATTGGAGGTCAATGGGACTGGTAATGTCAGCTGGTTTGACTTGACTACCGGTTGCCTTTGGTGTCTCCACATTTGTGCCCTTTGTCGCTTCCTTCTTCGCTTCAGCTCTTTGCTTATCCTCTTCTGCCTTCTTTTGTTCCTCTACTTCTTTCTTTTTCTTCTCTTCATCCTTCTTCCTTCTTCCTTCTGCTTCTCTTCTTCTTTCTTCTTCTCCTCTTCCCGTTTCCTCTTCTCCTCTTCCTTTTTCTTCTTCTCCTCCTCTTCCTGTTTCCTCTTCTCCTCTTCCTGTTTCCTTTTCTCTTCTCCTCTTCCTGTTTCCTCTTCTCCTCTTCCTGTTTCCTTTCCTCTTCTTCTTTTCTCTTCTCCTCTTCCTATTTCCTTTTCTCTTCTCCTTTTCCTGTTTCCTTTTCTCTTCTTATTTTCTCTTCTCCTCTTCTGCTTGTTTCCTCTTCTCGTCCTCTTGATTCTTTTTCTCTTTCTCTGCTTGCACTTTATCAGCCTTTTCTTTGTCTTGTTTTTCCTTGTCCACTCTCTCTTTATCGACCTTTTCCTTTGCTGCATTCAGAGTGACATTTTCACCATCCAAAGCATCAACGTCAATTGTGTCCATCTGTTTAGTGACCAGTTCTCCTTCACTGTCATATACCTCATCCGATTTTCTAGTTTTCGGTTATTGATCACCCTTCTTGTTGGCTTCAGACACTTGGTGCAACCTCAGAGTGGCTTTGGCATGTGAGTGTGTATCTTTCACCACTTCAGGAACTTTCCCTTCCAGTAATAGGAGTCTTCTTCTTCTCATGAAGAAGAGACCTTTGTATTTATCCATAACTTCATAGAGTTCTGAATTTGACACATCAGGAAAATATTGTGCAAAAATTTCTTCTCTTATTTCTTGTTCCTTTTTTATGGCAATGCGCCATTTGTTATCTAAAGAATTGTATAAAGAATTCGGCGTCACAGATCTAATTTCTGATGGCGATCGGTCATTAATACATAGATATTGAATAACTTCCTGTTTGACTTCCTCCTTTTCATTGTCATTAAAATCATCAAAATGATCTATTAAATCACTTAGCACTTTTCTCCTAATATTCTTGATAGTTCTTTGACAATGTATCAATGGTTTGTAAGAGGAAATGTCTATATTTACTGATGTTGACAATGTCGGTTCATTGCTGGTTGTCTTTGTCTTCTTCCTTGTTTGCCTAGTCTTTTTAGGCTGCACTTCAGGTTCTATATCCTCAGAATCTGGTGATTTTCTCTTAGTCTTCCACTTTCTTTCAAAAACCTTGGCAGGTGCAACTTCCAATTTCTTCTTGGTTGGTAACTGCTTGGTCACTTTAGGACTTGTTGAAGTAACTGGTGCCGATACCGATGGCACTGCCTTTCCCTTCTTCATTGAAGGCTCTTCAACTAGTGTTACCCTTTCCAAGTAGGTGCCAGTTCTCTTCTTCTTTGGATCAAGAGGTGAGACAAGTAGGGTAGAGGCATACTCATCTAGCATGTCATACATCACCTCATATCCCATGGGTTCCACTTCTTCCTTTCTGGGCTCAATCGCCTTCATTATGCACTCAACTACTTTGATGATAAAGCAGATGTCCTCTTCATACTTCTTAACAATATCGCCAGATATTCTCATCCTCTGGCTCATCTTTCGTCTAAACTCATCAAAGTATTTGTTCAAGACTTTAGGATAACCGGTTCCCACTGCTTGAAGACTTTCACTAATTTGCTTGGTAACCAATTGGTCAGCAAACCATTGAATATCACCCACTCCCAGAAAACAGCCTTGAAAGTAGAAAAATAAACCTACCAACAGTTGTCCAAATTTAAATCTTAAGGCATTGTCCTATTTGATAGACTTCAGGTTTACCAGAAGTTGTCTCTGCATACAGGTGCATAGATCAAATGATGCATCTTCCGTGATCATTTTGTAGGCAACATTTACTACAACAGCAAAGACAGAGTTATTTTTGCTAGCATAGAATGTCTGGTATCCGATCACCATGCAGGCATACTTGATCAACTCATTCTTGATGGTGTTAACAGTCATTCCCCATTGGTCGCTCACAGAACTGGTGAGCTTGGTCATTTCTATTTTAATAACTTTCCTTAGGGCTGGCACTTCGCCAATGTTACAAAAATTGGTGATGACATGAATCGCTTATGGTGTGATGTCATGTGTCCGCTCAAGATACATTTTGTCACCATGCACTCTGCTTAGGATGATGTGGATGTTATCTTCTGTGAATTCTTCAAGAAAATAGACCGCATTGTGAAGTTTATTTCTTTCCAGGATGTTGTATTCCGGTTTGATCTTCTTGTCATCCTCATAGAATAAACCTAACTGAGAATGATCACTAGGGTTCCTAGGTCTTCTATTTTGCAATCAATATAATTTGAAATACCTTCCTCAACTATAACACTAGTGGGTACCTAGGATAGGGCATTTTATTTCATCTCCTTTGTATGAAATCCGCTGAATCAATAGGTGCACTTGAATCGGAGTGCGATGCAGAAGCCATGATAAACAAAGAAACTTAGAAAATACCTTCGTGAATTGAGATTTATGGCTTTGACACTGTAGCTAGCAACACACCACTTCGGTCACTTGGAACACCGCTTAGTGTTCTTCACTAATAGGTTGCAAATATCTCGAAATTATTCTTCTAGATTTCAATTCACTCTGAATCGCAAGTCGAATTTCCTTTGGTCGCTCTGCACTTGAAAATTTCTTCGCTCACAAATTGATAAGTGAAAATGACTTGAAAATCCCTTTTAAACAAATTCTTCACCTACCATGATAAATGCTCCACCATTAGGTTATAAATCCTAATTTTGCCTTTTACTGTTTTCAGTCTTCTGCCAATTAACAGGTAACACATACCGGTTAAGGTCTTTTACCAGTGTAAATCGGGGGTTCGAAACATTTCATCGATTTGTTCCCCCTAAGCTTTTCTGAAGCTTAGTTTGCCGGTTCAGTGACTTCTACACTAGGTGCAGAAACTGATTCTTCTTGTGACACTTCTTCAGGTTTCTTTTTCTAAGTTTTCTTCATGTCCATTTGAACAGTTTCAACATCAATCTTTCCTTCCAGAGTGACCGGTATATCATCAGATATGTTCTTTCTCATTTTGTAGGTTCTGGCAGGGTGTCCCAGTTTGTTGCAATGATAGCATACCATTCCAGGTGTTCTCCATGGTCCATTGTTCATTCTACCATTCTTCCTCCTGCATGTTGTAGTAGTGTGACCACTACCATGGCAAATCAAATAGGTTGCTCTCCAACTGGTTGCTGCTTGATAGCCACCACCACCTGAGTGATGGTCATAGGCATTATACTGGTTTGGATTCCAGTTCACAGAGGATTCAGGAAAAACCCCTTGACTCATTTGAGGATATCTTCCAGTGTTGTCTATAATAGACCTACATTCAAATACTCTATGCCCAAACTTGTTGCATGCATAACAGTTTCCATTGAATCTATTGGATCTAGGCTTATTGTTTAGAAAATAAGGAAAATTATTGTAAGCCTTATTTCTACACACATTAGTAGTATGTCCTTCCTTGAGACAATTAAAGCAAATAGGTTTAAACTTTTGCTTACTTTTATCCTTTGGTGTCGGTTGCTTCTTTGATGCCACATCTTTTGCTCCAAAGGATTCAATTTCCTCATATCCAGAGAAACCAAGTCCATTGGTATTCTTTACCAATTTAGCTAATTCAAGCTTTTTCTCTATCTTAGCTGCACTCCGATTGAATTTGGCAAGGATTTCCTTTGACTCAGTGAGTTCCTTGGTAATAGAAGCATGAGATTCCTTCAAGGTTGCATTCTTAGAAATAGCCATGTTTAGTTCACCTTGCATTTCTTCTTTTTCCACTTTACTCTCTTGTAAATGAGTGGTAAGTGCACTGATTTCTTGCTTCAGCTTGGAGATCTCATGATCTTTGTCTTTTACCAGATCTTCAGCTTTCCTCCGATTCTCAAGCTCTTGACACATTCTGATAGTCAATCCTTCTAGTTCCCTTCTTAGATTGGCATTAGACTCATTCAATTTTTCAACTTCTTCAACTAGGGCTTCCATGTCTGCTTCATCAGAAGAACTATTTTCAGTAACTCCATTAGTTTCTCAGCACGCTCTCTTCTTTTTGCTAGAGAGGCTTTATATTTGACTTTGAGTTCATCAAAGGCTTTCTCAGTCTAAGTGAGATGATGAGTAAGCTCCCTCACAATGTATTCCCCCATATCTCCTTCCAAGTGGTTAGACTTATAGAAAGGTTGGCTTTGATACCAATTGATGAATACTAAGAGGGGGGGTGGGGGGGTGAATTAGTATACCAAAAATTACTAAACTAAAACACTTAAACAGTTTAGCAGTTAACAGGTATAGCAGATTTACTGACAAACCGGTTAAGACAAATGCAAACCAAACAACAAATAAAGCATTCACCCATAAGAGCACAATCACTATAACACAAGAGATTTTGACGTCGAAACCCAAATGGGAAAAACTTGTTGGCATATGGACACTCCAATGAGACATTGTGTGTGATTGAAGGTTTTGTCATTGATGGCAACCTTGCAATCCTATGGCACTGGCAAGACATCATACCCGCAAAGCATTATTCAAGCAAGACAGTGCACCGACATCAACAAGATCACTCTACACCGACACCGGCACCAACACCGGCACAGAAGAAAAGATGTATACCGGCATAGAGGCCGACAGGATTTTTTTGATATGTAATATTTTGTTTATTATTGTAAGCTGACTTGGCAAATTGTAAAATGACTCTTGTATATAAAGAAGATCATTGTAGACAATTAAAAAGGTAAGTAAGCGACCATAAAGAAAATTATTAGGCAGACCTAATGTGCGAATTATAGGTCAAGGGTATATGTAAAGAACAGAGCAAGAACCGGTACTGAATCTGGCATTGGAGATGCTATTATAAAGTAGTACAGATCATTGGATTAGTATAATCCTCATTGTAAGTCAGTGTGACTTCTCACTGAGCAGTGTGCTCTAGGCAATTGGCCTTCCTGCATGTGCAGGCCCCTATTGTAAGTAATATTCTCTTATTGGTCAGTAAGTGAATATTGTGGGTCACAAATCCCATCGAGATTTTTCCCACACCGGGTTTCCTCGTTAAACATCTTGTGTTATAGTGTTCTTTTCATGTGGATGTTTTTGATTCTGTTTATTACATTAACTCTTGCATACCAGTACACTGCTACTTTATGTTCTGTATGTTTTAACTCAAGAAAATTTGACTACCGATCAGATACTAATTCACCCCCCCCTCTCAGTATCTGTGGGAACCCTAACAATTGGTATCAGAGCCTGGTCCTCTATTTTCAGAAGCCTAATAGCTTGAGGAAGATCTTGACACCGGTAAAGATGGAAAATCTAATGAAGCAACTTGAAGGATCTCTTACTGACTATGATGCAGAGAAGTTGAAAAATATCAAATTAGAAGATGATTTAAGAGCAGCTTAGGATATCATTCAGGCACTTCAAGAAAATCTTACTATTATAAGAAATAAGAGAAGAGAACTTTGTGAAAAATTGCAAAATGAGAATGATGAAAAGGAATCACTTAATGATATGATAAGCAAGTTGAAACAAGAGATCATGACAACAAAAAATGAAATGCAGGGATATGACTATGAGATTTTGCAAAGAGATTGAGGACAGAAAGAAGAATGAAGAAGAATTGACCAGAAGACTAAGTGATGCAACAAATGAGAACACAAGACTTAGCTATGAAAATGACATGTTGAAGACAAATCTGATGCATGACTCAAATGAACTAATGAGACAAAAAGAAATCTTGGAAAGGGAATTGGAAACTGCAAATCAACATAAAGAAAAATTCAAGAAAAGCTCAAAAGAACTTGGTTCCTTATTGAAGAATCAAAAACCCAAAGGTGACACTTCTGGAATTGGATTTGAAGTTGGAGAAAGCTCCGGTACTGCAAATACTCAGGATCACAACAAACCAGTAAGACCACCTAATACTTATAAATTCAATGGAAAATGCTTTAACTGTAATAAATATGGTCATAGGGCTAATGAATGTAGATCTAGGAATTATCAGAATATCAATCCTCCCACCAGTCAATGCTCCAAATGCAACAAAGTTGGTCATAACTCTGAAAACTGCAGAATGAATGTAAGATGTTATGTTTGTGGAAGATTTGGACATCTATCAAATCAATGCAGAACACAAACCGACATAGGTTATGGGAAAGCTATTCAGAAAAATAATGTAACTTGTTATGCATGTAACAATATTGGGCATATTGCTAAATTTTGTAGCAGTAAAGGTACATCGGTAGACAACAAAAGTGCTAGCTTGAAAGGTAAAGAAAAAGTTGAAGAGGTTAAGCAAGAATTCTCAAAGCAATGGATTAAAAAAGCTGATCTAAATATTGGGAATACTCCTCCGCTAGTAGAACCAATAAATGCTCCACCAATAGGACAATGTGATGCTCCACGGGCAGGACAGAGCAGTGCTCCACCAATAGGAAGTTCTTCATCTAATTGAAGAAAATTGTCTTGAGGGTTTGGCAATCTAATGACACATGTGCTATTATTCCCTCGGTTAGAGAAAAGAAGTTGAAAATCACTTATTACTGGCAAATAAAGTTAAGTGAATACATAACCGTCATGCAATTAATGTGGTAGGTAGTGAAAAAGACTTTAAAAAATAAGGTTTTGGCTCCATTTCATTTCACCGTGATTTCAAACTTTCAGAGAGCGCGAAGATTTCCGAGCTAAGGCATTTCGAGCAAGAAGCAAGCACACTCCAAGCAATCATCCATCCAAGACAGAAAAATGTATTTTATCATGGCATCCACCTCTGCAATTGAATACATAGCAAACCCTACTGTTGTGGAAGTAATTAAAAGACCTAGGCCCATATTTCAGTTGGTCCCCAAAATAGCAAAGAAGGATGATACCTTAGGTGCATTCTCTCAAATCCCTAAAGGTGTTGTATATGCTAAAGACCCTAGAATGTATATTCACTGCAATATTGAAGAGCTAGGAGACGAGGAAATCAAAACCATGTACAAAACTGAGATATGTGATGATACCAACAATATCAAAGCTGAACACAAAATCATTGAAACCCTAGGATTCACAGAAATCCTTAGTATTCCTGAATTTCCTAAGGATGTGATTAGGATAGTGTTAAGCAGAGTTCATGGAGAATATTTCTGGTTAGATGCAATTCATAAGATCACCAAGCAAGCGGTAAAGGCTGTCACAGGGTTACTGGCCACCAGTAAAAGACCAGATAAAAACAAGAAAGTTTCAAATGATTTAGTCATAGACCTAACAGGTACAACATTTGATAAAAGATCTTTAAGGATTAATGATGTAAAGGATACAAATGTGAGATTCATAAGCATGATATTAGGTTACAAAGCCACTCATGCCAATAGACTCAACTCAGTTTCAAGTTTATGCATTAAGAGTGCTTATGACATGATAACCAACAATACAAAAATTGACATTTGTGAATGGCTAAAGGATGAATTGATAGACAACCTTGGAAAGATAAAGAAGGATAAGAAAGGAACCTTCAGATTTGAAAATCTATTAGTGTGTCTAATGCTTCATATAACAAAACAAGTTCCTGGTATAGGATATAAAGAATTCGGATATGACATACCAGTAGGAAAGCAACTGACAGAACTATTCAATACCATGGGTGAGAATAAGGAAAACAACATTCATGACTTTTTCCAAGCACTAAAGACGAAAATGAAGAAAAGGACAAGGTTATCTTAAGAAATTGTAGATAAATACAAAGATGATATATGCTTTGTTATTAAAAAGGATGAAATATAGATGGAAGCAGTCATCCCTAGGACAATCTAGGTAACAGAAATGGGCTATAAAACAGATGACCACATAGTTGAAACTTATGCCAAAGCACTTCTGGAAGCCCCCAATGAACCTAAGGAGGAAGCATTTGGTAGTGCTGAAACAATAGAAAAACAAATACAGTCCAAGAAAAGAGTGAAGAAGGTAGAAGCTTTTGTGAGAAAAGGATCCAGACAAGCAAAAGCCATTAAGGAAGATGTATTAAAGAAAACCGGCATAACTGAAGATGAGTTGGCAGCCCCACAACCTGAAGCTCATCTATCACCGGTAGGTACTTCTTTAGAAGGAGACATGCCAACAACCTTTAAAAGAGTTGTTAGGAAAAGAGATCCCTCACCGACAACCACTCCTTCACCTAGAAGGACAAGGCAAAAGCAACAAGCTGTGAGATCTCCGGTCAGAAAGGTCACACCCAAAAAGAAGCTGACCCCTAAGAAAAAGAAAAAGGCAAAAACTGACTTGGCACCTCTAGACATTTTGTTAAATGAGATCACAGAGGAAGGAAAATTGAAGAACATAGGGAAAATTTATGACACCCTATTGGTTGATGAGAAAGGGCAAGTTGAGGAGAGTGTAATACTACACATGGACATGTTTAAAATTTTTTTGATGGAAGTCATAAATGAAATTCCCAATGACTTATACAAAAGACTTGAGGCCAGAAGGCAAGGAGTAATTGAGCTGGACAAGAAAATAAAAATAGAAAAACTACTTGTTGCATATCCGGTAAACTCCCCAAAAGAAATTGATGATCTAATAGCTCAGGCCAACCGGACAGTTTTTTCCACTGCACACCAGCATATTTCATTGATGGTAGGTAGAGTTACAGAGGTTTCAAAGGAAACAGAAGATGGTTGGGACATATTTTTAGTTGAAAAAGAGAAACAAGAAGAATATAGGAATCCCAAGCCTATTAAGGTATATCAGAAGGATAAGGACAAAGGGAAAGGGAAAATTGGTGGACCTCCAAGCATAAAAGTTAAAGATAACCTACCTCCACCTGTAAAAATTGCAATCCCTGAAAACCAACCGGCAGCTGAAAGCATGGATGCAGAGGATAGCAATACAAATCCTGAAGTCCTATTCACTATAAATGTTGATACCCAGAAGATCAACATAACAGTTGATAAAGACCCAAATGAAAAATCAGATATGGCTAAAGAGCCTCTGGTAACAGGAAATACAAAGCAACCGGTAGCGGATACAGGGAAAAAGATGGAATCTGAAGCACAAACAGAGAAACCGACAGAGCTAAAGGCTCCAGAACAGATGCCACCGGTAAGCAATGAAGCAGGAAAACCAATGCTAAAGGAAATGCAGACACAAACTGACCTGCCAGAGGTCAATACAAGCATGGTATAAACTTAATTTTGGGCGATCTTTTTTAGATAATAACTACCCAACTACAAGGTTGAGGATATGGACCGGTATAACTACAAACTCTACTAACATCTTGACAACCTTTGTCATTGATGCCAAAGGGGGAGTAGTAGGATGAGAAAATTCAAAGACAGGAATCATATGCTCAGGGGGAGCCCCTCATATTTTTGGTAAATTTTTTTGGTCTACACATTTTTGGACACCTTTTTGAAATTTCTCATGAGTGTTGTCATCAATGCCAAAGGGGGATATTGTTGGCATATGGACACTCCAATGAGACATTGTGTGTGATTGAAGGTTTTTTCATTGATGGCAACCTTGCAATCCTATGGCACCGGCAAGACATCATACCAGCAAAGCATTATTCAAGCAAGATAGTGCATCAGCATCAACAAGATCACTCTACACCGACACCAGCACCGACACAAAAGAAAAGATGTATATCGACACAGAGGTCGATAGGATTTTTTTGATATGTAATATTTTGTTTATTATTGTAAGCCGACTTGGCAAATTGTAAAATGACTCTTGTATATAAAGAAGATCATTGTAGACAATTAAAAAGGTAAGTAAGCGACCATAAAGAAAATTATTAGGCAGACCTAATGTGCGAATTATAGGTCAAGGGTATATGTAAAGAACAGAGCAAGAACTGGTACTGAATCTAGCATTGGAGATGCTATTATAAAGCAGTATAGATCATTGGATTAGTATAATCCTCATTGTAAGTCAGTGTGACTTCTCACTGAGCAGTGTGCTCTAGGCAATTGGCCTTCCTACATGTGCAGGCCCCTATTGTATGTAATATTCTCTTATTGGCCAATAAGTGAGTATTGTGGGTCACAAATCCCACCGAGGTTTTTCCCACATTGGGTTTCCTCATTAAACATCTTGTGTTATGGTGTTCTTTTCATGTGGATGTTTTTTATTCTATTTATTACATTAATTCTTGCATACCAGTACACTGCTACTTTATGTTCTGTATGTTTTAACTCAAGAAAATATGACTACTGGTCAGATACTGATTCACCCCCCTCTCTCAGTATCTGTGGGAACCCTAACAAAACCAGGGTGAGCTGAGACTCACAAGTAACTATTTGTAGAATAGTAACCAGACTAGTTAAGGTCAGACCGGTTAAGGTCATACAATGTTCTTTACCAGAACAAATCCTGTTAGGAATCTAGATCTTTGCTAGGAGATAAGTCCAATTAAAGACTACCTTGTGAGAGGATTTCAGATCCATAGTTGTGAACCACCTTGTTAGAGGATTTACAAAGGCTTTGCCAGGCCTACCAGATTAAGGGTTTCAGACTTGTCGAAGATGTGAGTAATCAACAAGTTGATGATCTAAATACTAGCACAATATGCTTGGTTAGATCCTTTATAGCTCATTGTTAATGCATTTCAACATTACTTCCATCTTCAATATCTCCACACTCTGTTTCTTCACACAGACCTAATCTTCTTCTATGATCGCACATACAAAAACCTCATCAACCACCTAAAACACTAGCAACAACTAAAACCCTAGACATGATTTCCTTATAAAGGAATCCGATTTCATGTCGGTCCAATAGGATTACATTGCAAGTTCCTAGGTTCAGTGCATCTAGACACATTTGGTAACATGACACAGAATCACCGCCAAAGTGTCGGTGGATGATAACTCATCACAAAAATACCGGTTGGTAACTCATCACAGAGTAATACCGGTTCATACATTTGCCGATTACCGGTTCACACATTTTACCAATTACTGGTTTGTCAAAATGAAGACTGGGAAAAATGATAACATCCGCTTTGTTCCTTCATATCGCTTTGGGATCCTTGAACCGCTTGAGGTCTTCATACCGCTTGGGTCTTCATACCACTTGAGATCGGAAAACACTTTCTGCAAAACACCGATAGTCTAAAGACTATAATACATAATACCGGTTGGAACAAATACCGATTGAGCATAACTCATACATACAAAAAGTGATCTCAAAGAAAGTGTGTGTCCATCAATGAGAATCATGACATCATCATCAAAAATGCCAACAGACAAGTGATTGCAAGTGTTGACATCAATGACAAAACCATATCAACATATCCAAAATACCAACAATCTCCCCCTTTGGCATTGATGGCAACACAAGATGGAAAAACCATCAAAGTGTCAAAACAGAGATGCCAAAAACCAAAAACCAACAATCTCCCAAAGAGATCATTAACCAGAAATCAAAATACATAATGTCTCTCCCCTAGGAATAATCTCTCCCCAAAAATGTTTTTCCATAATATCTCCCCCCCTTTGACATCAAATGCCAAAGAAATACAAAAACCAGATTCAAATACAAATTACCAACTTATTATACCAACTACTCCCCTTGAGAAGTAGCTCTCCTCATCACAGCCGAAATAAAAGATTTCTCTATTAATTCTGTCGGTTGATGACAAACATCAACTATCTAAGTCTCTACCAGTGGGGGTAGGACTCCAAGTTGCTCTCTGAGATATTCAAAAGTCTCCTTAGGCAAAGGCTTAGTAAAAATATATACAATCTACTCTTTAGTATTCACATAAACCAATTTCACTTCTTTTGCCTCAACATTCTCTTTCAGAAAATTGAATTTGATAGAAACATGTTTAGTCTTAGAGTGAAATACCGGGTTCTTTGATATATCAATTGCTGCCATATTATCATAGTAAATAGTTATAGGTTCCCTGCATTTTACCTTTATTTCCTTCAACATTTGTTTGGTCCATAATACCTGTGTACAATTAGTTGTTGTTTGCAACATATTCTGATTTTGCTATTGATAGACTTGTACAACTCTATTTCTTGCTCAACCATGAAATTATTCTGCTACCAAGAAAAAATGCTCCACCGGTGGTTATTTTTCTGTCATCCACATCTCCTGCCCAATTAGCATCTGTGTATGCACATAAGTTAAAATTTTTATGTCTAGGATACCATAAACCAAGATTTGTAGTGCCTTGTAGGTACCGAAAAATCCTTTTCACTGCTGATTCATGATTTTCTTTAGGATTACTCTGAAATCTTGAAACAATACATACTGCATTCATAATATCAGGTCTTGTTTGTGTCAAATACAGTAAACCTCCTATCATAGACTTGTATCTAGTCAGATTAACAGGTGTTGATTCATCCTTCAAAGATAATTTATCAGTTGTAGTCATAGGTGTGCTTAATGGTTTACAGTTTTCCATGCCAAATTTCTTTAGTAATTCCTTCAAGTACTTAGATTGACATAGGAATATACCTTTATCAGTCTGTGAAATCTTCAATCCTAAAAAGAATTTTATCTCCCCAATCATAGACATTTCAAATTCTTGCTGCATTTTGTTAGAAAAGTCTTTACACAATCTATCTTCTCCTCCAAAGATTATATCATCAACAAAAACTTCAATAACCAAGATGTCATCATTAGTCACTTTGTAGTATAGATTGATGTCAGCATTACCTTTAGTGTATCCAAGCTTCAAAAGATATTTGTCCAATCTAGCATACCAAGCTCTAGGAGCTTGTTTTAGTCCATATAAAGTTTTCCTTAACCTGCAAACCATGTCTTTGTTATCTGTCAAAGAAAATCCACCAGGTTGTTCAATATAAACTTCTTCTTCAATATCTCCATTTAGAAATGCACATTTAACATCCATTTTATATACTTTATAGTTCTTGTGTGCTGCAAAAGCCAATAAAAGTTTGACTTCCTCAATTCTAACTATCGGTGCAAAGGTTTCATTGTAATCAATTCCTTCTTTCTGTGAATATCCCTTACAAACTAATCTTTCTTTGTTTCTAATTACCTTACCATCTTCATTAAGTTTATTTTTGAAAACCCATTTAGTTCCAATTACATTTTTGTCTTTAGGTCGGGGAACTAATGACCAAGTCTTATTCCTTTCAATTTGTTCCAATTCATCTTCCATAGCTTTAATCCAATATTTATCTTCACGTGCCTCATTAATTGATGTAGGTTCAATTTGAGAAATAAGACATACCTCTTCATTTGCCAATCTTCCTCTAGTCATAACTCCTTGAAATTTGTTTCCAATTAGCTGACCTTCAGAATGATTCAATCTTACATACCGGGGTGTTTTTACTTGTTGTTATTCTTCAGTGACTGTTGAATCCTCAGATGATGCTGGTGTAGCTGGATCACCATTTTGTACCAGTGTATTCATAGTAGGTGCATTTGTGATTATCTCTATTGCCAGTTCAGAGTCTGTGTACCTTGAATTCCTCTAAACTATTCATCAATCTTCACATTTGCACTCTCAACAATTTTCTGCAATCTCTTGTTAAAACATCTATATGCCTTTCACTTAGATGAATAACCAAGAAATATTCTTTCATCACTTCTAGGATCAAATTTGCCAATATACTCATCTCTTCTAATATAGCATTTATTTCCAAATATTCTGAAATATTTAAGAGTAGGAGTATTACCAAACCATAATCCATGAGGGGTCTTACCGATTTCACCTCTGATGTGAACTCTATTGAATGTATAAACTGTTGTATTGACATCTTCTCTCCAGTATATATGAGGTTGATTTTCTTCTGATATCATACTTCTAGCTGCATCCAAGATAGTTTTATTTTTCCTTTCAACAACTCCATTTTGCTGGGGTGTCCGGGGTGCTGATAACTGTCTTCTGATCCCATTCACTTCACAGAATGTATTAAATTCCTTAGATGTAAATTCACCTCCTTGATCTGATCTCAAACATTTTATTTTCTTGCCGGTTTCATTCTCTACCATCACCTTGAATAGTTTGAATTTCCCAAATGCTTCAGAATTTTCCTTGAGAAAAGTAACCCAACACATTCTAGAATAGTCAGCAATGATTAGCATAAAATATCTATCTCCTTGTATACTTCTAGTTCTTGTTGGACCATGTAAATCAGTATGAACTAAATCAAGAACATTGTTAGACTTCTCTAGAATACTCTTGAAAGTTTCTCTAACTTGCTTTCCAAATTGACATTCCTTACATACCGGATTATGAGGTTTGACAATCTTAGGTAAATCTTTGACTGCCTTAGTTGTACTTATTTTCACAATGCAATCAAAATTTACATGACAAAGTCTCTTATGCCATAACCAACTTTCATCAATATGTGCAATCAAACATGCTTTCTCATTGTTTTTCAAATGAAAGATATTACCTCTAGTCTGATTACCGGTTGCAATTTCCAAACCAGTTCTATTTAAGATTTTGCATTTACCATTCTTGAGTTGTAACTGAAATTCTTTCTCAACTAATTGACCAACACTCAAAGGATTATGCTTCAAACCTTCAACATAGTAAACATTATCAGTATTGTGCTTACCATCAAAAGATATAGTGCCTTTTCCTTTGATCAAACAAGCTTTATCATCTCCAAATCTTACTAGACCTCCACTGTATTCCTGAAAGGTTAAGAATTTACTCTTATCACCAGTCATGTGATGTGAACATCCTGAATCAATAATCCATTCATCCTTATCTTCAACTTAAGCTGCCAGGGCCTGCTATACCGGTTGAACAGTAGGTCCCGGTTGATCTTCTGTTATAGCAACAAAAGCCCATCCATTGTCTATCGGATCCTCATTAGAATCATCAGTAACTCCTTCATCAGCATAATAACAAGATTTGTCTCTTTTCTTTTTAAACTTGTATTTATGATAATCAGGGTTAGGCTTATATGCTCTCTTAGCTTCTTCTCTTAATCTTGCATGTCTATCAGGACATCTAGAAGTCATATGACCAATCTTATTATAGTTAAAACATTTAAAGGGTGCTTTACCTTCATACTTACTTCCAATTGGACCTTTAGGCATTTTCCTTGAAAATAGTGCTTCAAGTTCTTCAAGTTCTTCATTTTCTCTCCCGCTTTCTTCAAGTTCTCTTGCATAGAAGGCTTTCCAATCAGATTTCTCAGATGATGATGATGATGCTGTAGATGATGATGATGCCTTGAAAGCTAGATCTGTCTTAATAGTAGTAACAAGACCAAATTCCTCAAGTTCAAAAGCTGAAAGTTTTCCAACCAAGGTGTCTCTAAATACTGATGCATTAGGCATTGTTCTCAATTTATTTATGACATTAAATTTCATTTTATATGTTGTTGGAAAAGCTCTTAAAACTTTAGAAACAATCTTATCCTCACTTAAGGTTCCTCCACAACATTGTATACCCAAAAAAAATTCATTTACTCTTTCCATAAAAGGAGAAATTCTTTCATCTTCTTCCATTTTCAGATTTTCATACCTGACCCAGAAGCATTCAAGTTTTGCAATTTTGACTATGGAATCTCCTTCATTCAATGTTTCCATTTTATCCCAAATATCTTTAGCAGTAGATCTGTCTGACAATCCCATGACTTGTTGATCTGATAATGCGCTCAAAAGTGCTTCTCTTTCTTTGCAATCATTTTCCTCATCTTTAGCCAAGTTAGGTGGATTAGGTTGACCTTGAGTAGGAGCAGTATAACCATTCTTTATAACATCCCATATGTCCTTTCCAATGCAATTCAAATGTGTCTCCATCCTGATCTTCCATATCCCATAGTTAGTTCCATCAAGTTTCAGACTGTCCTTCCTGAAATAGTTAGAAGACATTGGATCTCCTCAAGCTATTAAACTTCTACAAAAAAGAGGACTAGGCTCTGATACCAATTGTTAGGTCCCAGAGACAATTGAGAGGGGGGGAGGGTGAATCAGTTGTCCAATAAATTAAACCAAAATTAACTTAACCAAAACTTAATGCTTAATGCCGGTAAACTAAACTTTATGCTGGTAGACAGTTTATCAGTTAATTACAGTACCAGTAAAGATTAATGCATGAAATAGAAAGACAATAACATCCACAACATAACACAAATATTTGTACATAGAAACCCTGTAAGGGAAAAACCACAGTGGGAAGCCTTACCCACAATCAAATGATACTACTGTAGATATTATGTGTGTACAATATGGATTCTGCACATGCGAAAAGGTTAGCTACCTAGAGCTCACTGCTCAATCACAAAATGAGAGTCACACTGACTACAATTGGATGGTTAAATCCAATGTTAATGTACTGCTTAAAATAGCATCTTCATATGCTAGATTCAGTACTAGTTAAGTTCTGATTGCCTTCACAAAAACCTTCCTTCAACCTTCAAATGATGTCTACGTGTATAGCTCTGCTTATTTTCACATATATCCTATTACAATCCTTTTTTCAATTGCATATCAATCTCACAAATGAGATTTTACATTTATACCATAACCTAAGACCAATTGAATAGGTCAACTCACTATAAGATATTACAATAAAATCAATTACAAATAATTCGATATCCGATGCATGATGTCGGCTCAATATATTTACAATAATAATAAATCATCTTCATAACGTGTCGTGCTGATTTGGAATAGATATGCCTGCCGGTGTGTATCCTAGACCTATTTGCTGGTAACAACAAATATGCAAACCCGAATAGTCCAAATTGCCAAAACCAAGTGATCAAATAATGTCTTCGACATAATCAAGTAGTCTCCAAGTCATTCCAAGTGTCGGTGAACTATATAATTTGCCGGTGAACCAAATACAGGTGACTGTGTATAAGTCTCTGACTTGTCGGTGAACATAACAAGAATCTCCAAGTGCTGATAAGTGTTGACAAGTGATGACAAGTGTTGACATCAATGACAAAACCATATCAACATATCCAAAATACCAACAAGATCTACCTCTTGCTGGGTTGCTAGATCCCCTTCCTCTATAGCTTCTTTCACTCTTAGAATCCCCACTTTGCTCTATAAGTTTGGACTCTTCTTGGGACCTTTGATCAGCTCCTCTTCCACCAAAGTTGCCTCTATGGAATCTACCATCTCTTACCCTACCTCTGCCTCTGTTTCTTTGTTCTTGCTTCTTCCTACTTTTCTCTTCCACTTTGAGTGCCAGTTGATAGCACTTTTGCACTGTATTGGGACACAACAAACTCAACTCTTCTTGTATATTCCATCTCAAACCATTGAGATATCTTGCAACTTTTTGTTCTCATCTTACACAACCTTTGACCTCAAACATAGTCTTTGAAACTCCTCTATATAGATGCTCACATCTAACTCCCTTTGCCTCAAATTCTGCCTCTTCTTATGTAGTTGGATTTCATAATCATCTGGTATGTAGGTTTCCTCGACCTTAGACACCATTCCTTTCTAGGTTGCTATAGGTTGTTTCCCCTCTTTTTCTCTCTCGGCTTGAATGAACTACCACCATGTTAAGGCAACCCCTCTCAACCTAGACTTATCTACCTTCACCTTATGGGCCTCTGTCACCCCATCACATTCAAAGTGATTCTCCAGGCCTTCAATCCACTCCATGACTGAATCTGGATCCATCTTGCCACTAAAAAAAGCTACACCTTCTAAGGTTTTTCCACTCAATGCTTTCAAAGCCTTCAAAAAAGGTTCTTGTTCAAGAACAAGATCAGGTATGGGGATCTCATCTTCTATTGCTACCAATTTTCCCTTATCGTCCACCTTATCACTCACTTCTCCTATCCTGACCTCTACTAAAACTATTTTTATCTCTAGCTGCTCCAATCTCTCCCTTAGTGCTCTATTTCCTCTTCTTTGTCTTCTACCTTCTTGGCTAACTCAACATTGGTCACCATCTTGAAACTACTCACTTCTACCCAAGACTTACTTCTTGCTCTGATACCACTATGATAGGGAGATACTCAAGAATTGGCCCAATTTGTGTGTTTGCAATCAATTTGGCTTGCAAGTTCCCTCAAAGGTAATTGTTGAAGGTTTTGTCACTTGTTTAGGTACTATTTCTTTGATGTATTTCCTTCTCTAAGCTTCATATCAACCTTGAGATCTTCCTACCATGTCAGTTCTTGTTTTCACTCAAACTTGTTCTCAAGTCTCAAAAAATGAAACTTAACTTCTTAGCTCCAAACACTAAGATCACACACCAAGAGTTTAAGGAGGTTTAGGAAATTTTATAACATCCTCTTAGGCTTAATTCAACTTGGTTTGATGGTCTTTCAATTTGTCTTCTTACCCGATTTGAGGAAAAACTCAAAACATGGCTACAAGAAAAGAGCCCCAATTAGCCCTCAAAAATTGCTAAAATGCTTATAACTCCACAAAATGCAAAAATGCCTCATGAAACCTTTGCATTTATGGATACCCTTATGGAGATCTTTCAAATTTGTGCTATAAGGAGGTCTGACAGGACCGTACAACTGCTGTCTTATAAATGTGCCTAAAAACAAGGGTTTTCAAGGGTTTTGAGTCTTCAAACACCTTATCACCATTCCAAACTCTTCTTCAGACCACCAAATATTTTGAGAAGGTCTATACCATCATTATGAAACCTTCCAACTTCCTTCCCTGCAAGAGTAAAGACAAACACTTGATGTGCAACCAAGTTTCAAGAGGAAAAGTGCTCAAAAACCATTGTATTTCAATACTTTGGCTGCTCAAAATGCATTTCTCAACTAATTATTCATTGGAAAACTCTTCCATATGGCTTAAAATCTCTAATAAAACTTCATTCCACCTTGGTAAACCAAAATAAGGTTCACTTGGTGTGGGTTTGTACAACAACTTTGTTTTCACCATGAAAGTTCACTAGCCGGGCTATGGGAGCTCGCCTAGTTAGCAACAAAAACCACTTTATTTGCCATTGCCAATTAAAAAAACTTGTATGTACAAGAAGGATATGTACAAAAACTTGACTCTCAGAGGCCATGGAGAAAGAGCCAAAGAAAATCAAGTTGCTTCCATTATTGAAGCCAAACCGTTACTCAATCGAGAATAGGGGAAAAACAAAATAATTTTGCTACAATGCTAAAACTCCACACCAGCACACAAACCTAGGTGAGAAATATTTAACACAACATTAAACAACTACAAAAATGAAAATAGTACAGCCAAATGCTCAGGAAGTATGGACTGCTATACCATTTAGAGCAAAAAAGTGTAAGAAAAATGACAAAATCTTGAGTTTTTGTATTGAAATCTTCTTTTCTTCGAATTCCAACCTGATAAAAAGTTGTGTGAGGATTTTCATAGACACTAACCACCCAAATAATGCCTAGGTATGGACCAATAACCACCTTTTGCCTTATTTTTACAAATTTTCCAAAATTGTCAAAATGTTGCTTGACAACTTTGACAATTTTTAGTACAATGAGCATTTTTGACTTGTGAGACAAATAGACTTAACTCCACCATGTGAAATGGTTTAATATAACCAAACAAACATATTTCAATTCCTAAAAAGGCTTTATAAGGAATTTTGACCATTTTTCCACATTTTGCCCATTCTAGGCTTACAAAGCATAAAATGACAAAAATAGACCAAAACCTCAACAAACAACAAAACCAAGACACAAAGGACACTTAAACACACTTAAACACACCCTTTGGACATAAAAAAAGTCCATTATTAAATTGAGACCAACATAGGCCATTTCAAACCAAAATTTGATGAAGTGCTCCATGAGCTTCACTAGGTGCTCTTGCACCACCTAAGTTTGAGAAATACAAAGGCAAAGGGGACCCTAGCGATCATGTATGAGAATTTTATATAGCTTGTCAAGAGGTATCCTATAGTTATTTCTACTTAGATCATATTTTTCCCAAAAGTCTTAGTGGACCCACCCTCACCTGGTTTTTGGTCTTACCTCATGGCTCCATCAAGTCATTCCTGGACCTTATAGAGTAATTTGTGTCCCATTATGAGTGTAATATTAAAAATGATGCCTCTATGATGATCCTATGCAACACAAAGCAGAGGCTTGGAGAGACTCTCACCAACTTCTTGAAAATATGGTGACACCTCATCAAGAAATTCCCTTGGGATATACCAAAGTCTTACCAAATAGAGTTGTTCCAACACAACCTAGTGCCATAAATGTCTCATCCTTTGACTTATTTGTGTCTTGATTCTTTTGAGCAAGTCACTAATAAGGGTCTAGCATTAGAAAGAGTTCTCTTGGAAGAGGGTACTCTAAAACCTTATCAAAAAAACTCTCAAGGCCCTTCTTTGTCCAATGACAAACTCAGGTTTTGATTCAAAAATAAAAAATGTCAATGATGGAGTCACTGACACCAAGCATTTCCAAATTATGACCATCCCTACCAAACCCACCATGACCAATACTTGATTCAACAACCAATTTTATTCACGCAACCAATCTTAACCTCACAATAATGTCTCCACCCAAGGTCCTCCTCCCCATTCCAACAATCAATCCAAGTGCGAGTACACCTTGCTTGCTGAACCCATAGAGGTCATCTTCAAAAAGCTTGTCAAGGTCAGCCTTGTTGTCTTTCCAATGACTTGTCCTTTTGATGCAAATAAACCAAAACCTAGATGGTACAATGAGAACTAATATTGTGACTACCATCATGTTCAGGGTCATGATACATGGAAGTGTATGAAACTCAAGAATTATATTCAAGACCCGATTGACAAAGGTAATGTTGAGGTTGCAGTCGCTAAGCCTCATAATTCTAACAACAAACATAAACTGTATCAGAAACCTTCCCTAAACATGGTAAGGATACAATCTCATCATCTCATGAAGTCCATTATGATTACACCAATCACATAACTAGATTTGACTCCTTGGTAGGCTGTATTGAGCCTGCGGATTATGATTACACCAATCACATAACTAGATTTGACTCCTTGGTATTGAGCCCATTGACACTCATGTCAACACCATTACTATCCAAGGATTTGACCCCTCATCTATTCCTCGTAGACCTAGGGTAACTATTGTCACAAAAGTTTGCACCCTTATTGAGCACTAGTGCTCAACAACCTTGTGAAACATGGAAACAACCTCCAAGTGTGAGACCTTGCGCATGTGAGGTTGAGTCTCTGGAGAAGGTCAACTTCCTTATCAATCATTGTGCGATGTTGGACCAACCCAACACTCATAAAACCTATTCTTATGATTTGAGGGGAAAAGAGGAGAACTAATGCTGAAAGGGAAAAGAGGTGATGCACCTATATTGAAAGTTGATCCTCTCTGTCCATAACTGCACAAGACATCAATGAATACTACCCAAAGATACACACAATTTCTTATCCTAATAAGCTCCCTAAGAACACACAAAGTTTAGAATCCTATAAGATGAAGAGAGGAACTGAAATCAATTCATAGACATTGTCTACAGGGGTGTTAACACAATCACATAAACTAAGAATCAGAAAAAAATGCATTCAAATAAAGAGGTAAAATGCATTACACAAAATATTTGAACTGAAAAGAGGAAAGGCAAATTTTTTTATTGATATAAAGGTAAGGCAAAGTTTACAGTTGTAGAAAGTATGAGCTTCTATAAGAGATACAGGGAGAGGACCCTTTGAAAGAGCTAAAAATTTGCCTTTATAGATCAGGCATAACTCAGATGAAACGCTAGGTTCATAAACCCTAACTATCTAGGATTAGGTTACAAAAAAGAGAGGATAAGATTAGACGGATTGATCTGATGGTTGTGTGTCTAAAAATGCCAACCACAACTGGGAAAAAGCAACAATCCTTGAAAAAAGGGAGAATCCTTGCATGAATAGCATCTGATTGTCCTCTACTAGGCCCAAAAAATCTTCAATCTGCAATAAATGAGCATGGGTGACTTGAGAGAAGCATTTTGCAGAGTCATGGTGGAGTAATGACAACCGCCTGAAAGTGGTTGGGATAAATCTAATTTGATTTGGTTAGTCGACGGGGTCATAAACTAATTTTTGACCCATTAAGTCGACAACTACTACCAGGTAGTAAATTTAAAATTAACACACTCTCCAGGTTTGAAATTGGGCCACCCGATCTTCCTCTTAAGAGGACGGTAGTGATTATACCATGAAAATGATCTAGTCCCACTAGCCAAATAAACCATTGCAGTATTGCAGGCAAGGGTGGGACCCAATTCCTGATTGCTACGAAACAATAGTAACACTCACCCTAGCGGCCGCATTGCTCATTGTTGTGTCTCTCAAAAGTAGCATTGTTCCTATTTATGGGGAAAGAGCGATAGGAAAAATCTAACGATAACAACTTCTTTTCCTCCCAGTTGCATCGCTTATCATCGTGTCGCATGAAAGTAGCACAGTTGCAACAGGGAACAAAAGTGGAAAGTTCCTGATTGTGTAATGAGTGATAACCAAAAGAACTCTCGCTAGCCGGTAGCGAGTGAAAGAGGTTGGTCCCGCCATGAAGAAGGGATCCTCCAGTTGATAAACTTAAGTGAAATGATCACCCAGGCCGGTCAACAAAGGAAAAGAATACGACCAAAAAAGGTTAAGGGGTAAAAGCACAATGTTGTGTCATACTTTAATAAAGGAAGTGGCCAACACAACTAAAACTGTTTAACTTCGACCGCATAAAAGTGGCATTTCTCAATTGAATTTCAAAATGATGTAATCTGATCAAATGTAAAAATATTAATGAAATTTATGTCTATTAATTTTTTTTTTAAATGTGACATTTTAAAAATAAATTCATAAAGATTTTTTATTGCTGAAAATCAAGGGTTCTAGTTGGTGTCACCAAAAAAATTGAAAACGATCATATTTTTTTTTTTTTTTTTCTGATTTTTATTTTCCAAATAGAGGACATATATATGTAGTGTTTCTTTTAAATTTTTTTTTTTTTTTTTGATGTATATTTTTCTCGTAATAATATTTTGAAGTCCAACATAGCTAAATTTGGTAGTTTTCATTCGACGTCATCTTTTGACTACTAAATTTATCATTATATAAAAAAAACCCCTTTTGGAGAAGATTCTCTCATCTAGTGAAAAATATTTTTGTTAATTTTTTTTAATATTATTTAATATAGTTTTTTAAATTTCCAAACAACTTCTTTTTTAACTTTAAAAACCTACTCGCAATGTTTAATTATTAAAAAATATTAAAAATACTAAAAACATTATATGGCCAGATTCATGACTTCTAGCTCTCCAAAAGGGTATTTTTAAATTTTTGTAAACAAAATTATGCTGGAAGAAAAATAGGGCAGAAGTAAATTTTATTTGAAATGCAGAGTTTTTGAGCTTTTTGGTGCCACATCACATGACACCTAGGCTAGTTCGGTCGAACTGCGTCTGACCAGATTGAGTTCGATCGAACTCAGGCAGTCTGACAAAACTACTTCACGCCAGTTTGGTTCCCCTAGCTGACCAGGGGACAAAGTGTCTTATTTTGTGTTATTTTTTTTTGTCTTTTTCACAAATTCAATCGACTAGGTTAACAGGGTTAATTTGAAGGTCATTTAAACGTATTTTTGTGGACAACTTTTAAAAGTTATTTTTTATTCAATTTAATATTTTTAATGTTAATTTTAATTTATTAATATAAATAATATTTAAATATTTATATTATGTGTGTAATTGGATGTAAAAATATAAAATTGGATAAAAGTGACACAACATTGATTTTTTACCCATATTTTCTTTTAAATAATGCTAAAAAATTATAAAATTTGTCTACTTGCCTGTTTGTCTTTTCCTTTGTAGTTTAATTAGGCTCATATCTTTATTTCATTTCGGGGCTAATTAACTTGCTTGAAGTGTCTTGTGCCTTTGGCATGCTTTGTGTTTAAATAGAACCCTAAAGATGATAACAAAAGTATCCGAGCTCCCCTCATCTTCCATTGGACGAAGGGCCTGTCCTCCTGAGAAGCCCATAAGGTCGGGTGAGAGGGGAACAAACCAAGCGGTACTTCTTCAAACCGCTATATAAATTAATATGTTAGGGGAAAGCCATGACGACTTGGTGAAGTTGGCCTATTTGACAGGGTCCCTTAGTATCCACACTTGTGTGAGATGCGTAAAAATCCTCTTATGAGGACTGGTATAGATTCTTAAGTGAATCACTGCCGCATTGATAGGAACCAAGGACCGCTGAAGTGTGTGTATGTGTATGTGCATGTGCATGTGCATGTGCATGTGCATGTGTATGTGTATTTGTATGTGTATGTGTATGTGTATGTGTGTGTGTGTATGTGTATGCGTATGCGTATGTGTATGTGTATGTGTATGTGTATGTGTATGTGTATGTGTATGTGTATGTGTGTGTGTACACATGTATGTGTATGTGTGTATGTGTATGTGTGTATGTATATATGTATGTATGTGTATGTGTATGTGTATGTGTATGTGTGTATGTGTATGTGTGTATGTGTGTCTATGTGTATGTGCATATACATTGTATATATATGTGCATGTGTGTATATGCATTTTTATATCTATGTGTGTATGTGTATATGTGTGTGGGTATGTGTATGTGTATATGTGTATATGTGTGTGTGTGTGTATGTGTATGTATGTATGTATATATATGTGTACATATGTGTGTATGTATGTATGTATGTATGTGTGTGTGTGTGTGTACGCATGCGTATGTGTGTATGTATGTGTGTGTGTGTGTGTGTGTGTACGCATGCGTATGTGTGTATGTATGTATGCATGTCTATGTGATATATAAGGTTCTCATACAAAGTATGGACTCATTAGATCAGTTAAGTGGACCATTCATTATCAATTAACAAGTCATTATCAGCTAAGTACATTAGTTAAGTGGACCATTCATGTTCATTTTGTATGTGGACTTGACAAGTAGAATAAAATTTAAAAATGTATGCATATTTAAAGTTGGGTCCAATTCACTTGACATATATGTGCATGTGGGAATGTGTATTTAGGAGTTTGCAGATTTGGATTGCTTCTCAATAGCAATTTGTCTAATGGGTAATAAAAGGACTAGATTACTGAAGTATGATCAAATAAAAGAGACAAAAAAGGGTTACATTTTTCTTTGGTATGACCAATTTGATGGAGATGGATGAAGATACTCTTTTCAATGAGATTTCAGCCGAGGATATAGCACTAGAAAGCACATTAAAATTACATTGCAAAAAAATATTGGATGAATATTTTCAAGATAAATCTCTAATTGGAAGAGCACAATTGTTTGCAAAGTTATTTAGGAGAAAAAAAATGATGCTCTTTTTGGAGTTGCTAGGTGTTGATAACAAGAAGAAATCATTAATCAGATCAATAAATCAGACAATGGTTGAAAATTTGCAAGAAGCTCTGAAATGTATTGAGAGCATGAGTCGAGCTGTTGATTTAAGTGCTGCCCGAAGAGTATTAATGACTATGATTTCTAGTAAGAAATATCACATAGAAGAAAAACTTAAGCAATTGCCCAGTTATTGAATGTCTCTAGAAGAACTGTCCAGAGATATATTAGGAAAATAAACAGGTTGGATGAGAATATTGAAAAGAATTGGGTCAATATTTGCAGGGTTCCTCGAAAAGATAGAATTGTTCAAGATGTAAAAACTTGTTATTGAATATTAGACCTTCCAATAGAAGAGACACTATATAGATTAGGGATGAAGATGGTACAAAAATTTCACATCCAAAATAGCTTATAGACACAACACAAAGCGAACTACTTGAAGCATTCAAACAAGAATTTCTAGATGTCAAGATATGTCAAAGGATGTTTGAGGGATTAGGACCATGTTCTATGCGTATCAATAAGGTACGTGAAACTTGTTGTTGTTGAAATAATGCTGAATTTTAGTTGCACCTCCAGTCATATAAAAAGGCAATGGCAGAAACTAATCCAAATGTAGTCATTCCTGCAAGTACTACACAATTTGTGAAGTCTATTTTATGTGATAGATTAGAAGGTTCAGATGAGTTCAATATACAATGTATAAAAAATACATGTGTCGATTGTGAGATTTGAATAAATTTGTACAAATTGAGAACGTTGATCTTTCAGTGCAAGTTTTGTGGAAGAGATTTGAATATGAGAAATATCAGACAAAGTCAAGAGTTGAATAAAAAAAAAATGTGTGAAAAGAGAGTGAATTGCCTTACAAAAAGTTTATGTGTAGATTTCAGAATATAATATATGTTGGCAAGAGACACTGTACCGGTAGAGATCAATGCATGAGAAATGTTTTGGGGTTGTCATTGATGGCAACTCAAATCAGGAATCACATCTGGTATATGCTAAATTGCTCTACTAGAAGTTTTGATAGTCATTTTACTTAAGTTTTGAAGGTGGAATACAAAATGCAGCAAAGTATGAGTACATTGAGCAGAAATCAATTTTGGTTGTATAGTTTTGGTTGTGGTGGAAGAGTTAGTTGATTGAATGTTCGATACAACTTAATTCGCAATCCTAGACTCTAGTATTGATTCTCGTGCAAGATAGAAGATCCGGTATCCATTATTTTAGGAAGAACATGGTTATTTTGGTGTCTGCATGTTATGCATAACCTTTGGGATGATTTCGGTGATTGGTTTTGAGTTTGAGGTGGTCGAGCTAACATGTGTGAACCATTTTATCAATTTGTTTAGGTCCGTATATGGATTTGTAATCAGATTGAGCTGACTCATTCTTACACATTTCATGTTGTGTTATGCAGTTTTTAGGTTGGCATGGAATTGATTTAATTTGGTGGTGTTGGTGTGCAGGTTCACGTGTGCTATCCTTGGATTAGTGCTTTGATATTTGACAGAGAAGAACATAGCAGTTTGATAGTCACTTTGCACTTAATAGAAACTACATTTTGGCATTTGTAGATGCTACTCATCAGTTCAGACATTCTTGTTACCATTTGTAATAATTTGTAGGACAGTGAGTCCTCTGGGGTTGTAGCCCTCTTTTGTAATTGAGCAATGATCTCTAGGTAGTGTGCTTGAATGCATGTGCATTCCCCTCTTGTAATATTATTATACTCCTGATCATAATATTATAATATTGTGGGTCTCAATTCCTCTGTGGTTTTTCCCTTTCGGGGTTTCCACATAAAAATTCCAATGTTATGGTTTTGTGCTTGTTTGCATTTAGTTTCTGCACTTTTCTTGTATACATTTGCATCTAGTGGTTTAAGAGTCAGTTTAAGAAAGTTGTTAATTGCAGAACATCGATTCACCCCCCTATCAGTGTTCATTGATTCCAACAAATGGTATCACAACCTAGTTCCTCTAAGGAATCTTAACAGCTTGAGGGAGATCTAGTAGATTGAATCAATGGACTCTGGTTTGCAAAAACAACTTATTGCGGCACTTGAAGATCTAGATGCAACAAGGAAAGAAACAAGTAGCCTGGGAAGAAATCTAAGTGATACTAAAAATTTTATTGAGTCATTGAAAGAACAAGTGGACACATCCAAAGAGAAGAGAAAGGAGCTGATGGACAAACTCAAGGAGAAAGAAGAGAAAAGCATTGATGATCAAGTTCTGAAAGACAAGACAGATGAATGTGAAAAACTTGCTAGAGATAATGCAGTCTTGAAGAATGAAATGCAATCCATTGTGATGAAGCTAATAAAGGAGATTGAAGACAAGAAGAAGAATGGATAAAGTCTAACTCAGTCATTGAAAGATAGATCTGATGAATGTTGCAGATTGAATCATGAAAATGACTTGCTAAAGCTTGAATTGATATAGTCCAAGAATAATGAGAAAGAGCTTGAGAGACAGATTATAATTATGAGAGATGAACTTACCAATGCTAATGAGCATAAAGAAAAATTCAATGCTAGCTCAACTAAGATGGATGAAATGCTACAAGGTTAGAAGAATAAAGGAGATATGGGAGGACTTGGATTTGAGAAAGGAGAGAGATCTAGATCTGGTCAAAGTAGTCATTAGAAGAACAAGAGATCTCTTGTAAGACAGACTAATACTTATAAATTCAATGGTAAATGTTTTGTTTGCAAAAATTTGGTCATATGGCAAGTCAATGTAGAAATAGAGCTAATTAGAACAATACATCATTCTCTGGATAATGTTTCAATTGCAATAAATATGGTCATAAGTTAGTTGAATGAAGAAGTATGGTAAATAAGAGAAATGTAAGATGCTATGCTTGTAGAATATTTGGACATATTGCTAACCAATGCAGATCTAGAGGAAATCAAGGTAATTTAAGGCCTAATTAGAGAAACAACATTGTTTCCTATGCTTGCAACAAATCCAGTTATATTGGAAAATTTTGTAGAAGCAAGAATATGAGCAAGAATGCTCTGATAGATAAGAACAAAGCAGATAATAAGGGAAAAGTGAAGGTTGAAGAGATCAAAGAGAAACATAAGAAGATGTGGGTAAATAAAGATGATTCAAATGCAGTAAATGGGTCTACACCTGATTTCTATGTTGGATCCTCATCTGGTAACTAAGGCATTTGGCCTTAGGGGGAAGATTTTCATGTAGATCCTTAAAACCCCTTTCTGAGATCTATAACCAGTTGCATATGATTGTGCAGATGATATTGAGAGATATCTGGAAGATTTCATGCTGATTTGATGCTTCGGTACAATATTCATGAGATTCAGAGCATCCAGGAGAACTTTAGGGTTGAGCATTTATTTCACCTTAAAGTTAGGTATTCGAAGGATAAAAAGGCATTTTAACATTCATTTTTCACATTGTGTTTGAAGCGAAAGAGCAAAAGAGTGTGGTGAAGAAGATTGTGCAGCTAAAATAGAGCTTGTGATGATTCAACAAAGATTTTTTGCATCCGATTGAAGTTAAAAAGGTATTTTTTGAGTTTGAACTATTTGTTCTTAACCTATAATTTGATAATGGCATCATCTGGCTCTGGTGTGGTGAATCCATTTATTGTTGAGATAACTGATAGGGCAAGGCCTAAATTTAATAAGCATCCATACAAATCGATGGAAGATGATCTCAATGGAGCATTTTCATCTGTTCCATATGGGGTTTTTCATGTTGAAGACATTAAGGCATACATCCATTGTAATATCAAGGACCTTGGGAATGGTAAAATGATATCTCTTTACACTAAGCACATGATATATGAGACCAGATTTCAAGTCTTTGTAGGATAAGGGTTTCATTTAGTTTGTGAACTTTCTAGTTTTCGATGAAATCGAATTGGTTAGATACATTTTGAGCAGAGTCCATTATGAATTCATATGGTTGGATAAACCATACAAGATCACCAAGAATTCAATCCAAGTGGTGACATGTCTGAATGCAACCAGTGAAGTTCATGGTCTTAGAAATGTGAAGAACATGACCATGACATAGGTAATCGGTTCCCAACATGATAGCATATAGATGACAATACGTGGCATTGTTGAGTATGATGTTAGATTCACATCCACAGTGATAGGGTATAAGATATATCAATCTAGCATAACAAACTTAATCTTTGGTATGACAATATATGTTGCTTATCAAATTCTTAAGGAGGATAAGTTGGATGATCTATGTGGAGTACTTCTGAGTGAACTAATGAGAAATTTGAAGAAGATAAAGCAAGATAAGAAGCATGTTTTTATGGTACTTTGACTATCTGCCTAGCCTTCTATTTCATGAAATAGATCTTTGGTATAGGAAAAACTCAATAGGCATATGACAAATTGGTGGCAGTGCAGATCAAGGAAGCCTTACAAGGATTAGGAGATGCTCAAACAAAGAAATCTATCTTGTGGGGTTACTTCAAATCCTTCCAAGGCATGATGCAGCACAGGGAAAGGATCCCAAAGGAAATTATGGAGAAATATGAGGACACCATATGCTTCATGGCAGAAATTGATCAATGCCAAATGGAAGTTGTTGAACTAAGGACAATGTAGATCATGCCTAGGGGGTATGAAAGTGATGAAAATACTCTTGATGCATATGCTCAACATTTTTTGAGTAAGTCAGTGGATGAAAAAGAAGAGAGATTTGGGACTTATAAAGAGAAAAGTTTAAGCCTCCACTCCCAATTCACAAAGCTTGGAATGCAGAAGAGATCAAGGAAAGAAGTAGATAAACTTGCTGAAGACATGGGAATTACAAAGAAAGCAGTCCACAAAGTCCGAGAGTAGAACATCTTGAAAGAGGAGGACATGGTAAAACTTAAGAAGGCTAAACTGGTTACTCCTCGTAAGCCAAGGAAAATAAAGTTAGCACCTTCTTCCGGTGCTCAAAATCTTGTTCCTCTACAAAGGCCTCAAACCAAATCATTAGGTGGAGCAGAGAAGAGGAAGAAAGGGAAGCCAAAGAGAGTCTATGTGGCAGCCATTGCTGAAGAAGAGACAAAATCTAATGAAGTAGTGATTAAAGTGAAGAAGACTGCTACTTCTGCTATGGTAGTCAAGAAGCCACCATCTGGTGAAGGTCAGCCAAGAAAGAAGTAGAGAGTTGGAGCTAAGCAATCTGGTAAACCTCAACCTAGCAAGAAGCCCAAGTTTGAGCTTGATGAAGCGTTGAAGTCTAGAAAACTTGAAGGTAAATACACTATTGTGCCACCCATTTTATTAAGTCAGATAGTTGATGAAGTAGTAAAGGAAGGAAATTTGAAGCATATATTAGAATGGTATGAGAATTGTGATGAGAATGATCAAAGAGAAATAGAAGAAGTCATTGTAGAATACATGAATACATATAATAAAGCCCTGCCAGAATTGTCATCGATGATTCTGAAGGGTCTATATGAAATTTTGGATGCCAGAAGGCATACGACTAGTTTGGAAGATGAGACATTAAAGGAGTATGTATTGGTTAATTTGTGCTCTGTAAGTTCCAAGAGTGAAGTAGACAAACTTCTTAACCTTGCAAACAATAGATTTAGAATTAAAAATAGAGTTAATAAGATCATGTTTGGAAAAGTTGTTGAAGTAGATAATGGAATAGAAGCAATTTTGAAGCAAGTTTTGGAAGAGCACAAGTATGAGATTAATCCAAAAGTTCATACACAAGATGATGCCTCCGTTCCATATAAGAAATAAAATGAGAAAGCTATAGTTGGAGATGATATTGTTGATAATCAAAAGGTTACAGACTCCGGTGAAGTTGATCAGAATCCTCCGATAATAAAGGTTGAATCAGAGAAGGCAACTATGGAGGTTTGTAATGAAAAGGGAGAGGATGCAAAGAAAGGTGATGATGCAGAAGAGGCAAAGAAGGAGAAGGAAGGAGATAAGATTGAACAGGTTCCAACAACAAGAGACATTATGGACAAGGGTAAGCAGATTATCAGTGACACATATCTCACCAAAGGGCCTATCAATCTCAACTCACTATCTCTTGTCCAAGCACTCAAGCTTGCAACACTTGTACATGCCAAAGCGAGTGAAGACTTATTGAAGTATCATTATGAGGATAAAGAGCTCATATCCATGGCTACAAGTGTATTGGAGAAAATTTTGCTATCTTTTAAGCAAGATACTGTAGACTCACCCTCCGATAAGCTAAGGAGTATGTTAAAATTAGTTGATTCTCATTTTATATCTTTAGAGAAAGCTGTTGAAGGAAAAGTTCTTAGAAAATTCAATGCTATGCAGTTGAGGACCATTTTGAAGATGGTTGAAGGTGATAGACTTAGTTTGACTGTCAGTTTGAAGGCCATTCAAGAGGCACTGGATGAAGGCGGTAAGATTTATAAATCATATCTTCTTTTGCCTAAGCTCACAATTGAAATTGATAAGAAGATTAAGGAATGTGAAGGGCAATTAGCCAGTATTTATAATTCCCTTACCCCCCAATTAGTTTTTGCTAGTAATATTGAAGCTCAGGTGATGGTTCTACTTGACAAAATCAAGAGCCTTAATCAAGAAAAAGACAGAGTAGCTAGAAGAGTGGGAGAACTAAGGAATTTAATCACTCCCCAATTGGATACCTTGTTGAGTAGTCAGCAAGATGCTATGAATGCTCTGAATAAGAGTGTTTCGTCAGATCTTAGAGGAGCTGAAATGCATGCCTATCTATTTAGTGCTCTTATAAACATTTTGGAGAACCTTAAGAAAGGTTGAGATGATCATTTGCAGTCCCTGAAGACCATTTTTGCAGACATTTTTAAATTTTTGTAAGTTATTGAGTATACCCTTGTACATAAATTTTGGCGGATACCTACCTTTGCACATTGATGTCAAAGGGGGAGTGAGGAATGAAAAATGATGTATGTTATCAAGGGGAGCTTATTGAGTTGTTACATTTTTGTAGTTTTGAAGTTTTACAATGTCATTTTTCATCAAGTGTTGCCATCAATGCCAAAGGGGGAGATTGTTGGCAAGAGACATTGTACTGGTAGAGATTAGTGCACGAGAAATGTTTTGGGGTTGTCATTGATGGAAACTCAGATTAAAAACCACATCTGGTATATGCTAAATTGCTCTACCAGAAGTTTTAATATTCATTTTGCTCGTCTCAAAGGTGGAATACAGTATGCGACAGAGTATGAGTACATTGATCAGAAATCAATTTTGGTTGTATAGTTTTAGTTGTGGTGGAAGAGTTAGTTGATTGAATGTTTGAGACAACTTAATTCACAATTTTATCCTTTGGTATTGATTCTCGTACAAGATAGAAGACCTGGTATCCAGTATTTTAGGAAGAATAGGGCTATTTTGGTGTATCATGTTATGCAGAACCTTTGGGATGATTTCAGTTATTAGTTTTGAGTTTGAGGTGGTCGAGTCGACATGTGTGAGTCATTTTATCAATTTTCTTAGGTCTGCATATGTATTTGTAATCAGATTGAGCCAACTCATTGTTACACGTTTCATGTTGTGTGTTATGTGATTTTTAGGTCGACATGGAATTGATTTAATCTAGTGGTGTGGATATATAAGACTGATTCATTTGAGCATTTTGCATTGAGATGTGAGTGTGTGAATATTGTACAAGCATTGGTGCACAAATTCACGTGCACTATCCTTAGATTGGTGCTCTGATATTTGATAGAGCAGAGTAGAGCAGTTTGACAGAATAATAGAAGATAGTCACTTTGCGCTTAATTGAAACTATATTTTGACATTTATAGATATTGCTCATCAGCTCAAACATTCTTGTTACCATTTGTAATCATTTGTAGGACCGTGAGTCCTCCGGGATTGTAGCCCTCTTTTATAATCGAGTAGTGAGCTCTAGGAAGTGTGCTTGAATGCCTGTACATTCCCCTCTTGTAATATTATTATACTCCTCATCACAATATTATAATATTGTGGGTCTCAATCCCATCGTGGTTTTTCCCTTTTTCGGTTTCCACATAAAAATTATGTTGTCATGGTTTTGTGCTTGTTTGCATTTAGTTTCTGCACTTTTCCTTTATAGATTTGCATATGGTGGTTTAAGAATCAGTTTAAGAAAGTTGTTAATTGCAGAACATTGATTCACCCCCCCTCTCAGTGTTCATTGATTCCAATAATATATCCACATATCCAACATTGTCATGGTGCAAGATGGCAAGCTAAACAATTTCGTATCTTAAAAAATTGCTTTCCTCCAAGTTGTATTCTCTCAATAGTAGACTTCTTTGATAATTATACATTTAGTCCTCACACATAGATTCAAAGTGAATACTATCATTCTAATTAGGTTGCAATTTTTGTACAAGTTTTGTATAGACATGTAGAGTTTCATGTGAACAGTGTAGAATGTGGTGAAGATGAACGCATTATCATTAAGGAAGTTCATTTTTATATTAGTGATGATACTTGTTAGGACAAGAGTCATGTAGCACATTGTTTTGAGATTTTTTTTGAAAATATCATACAACATTAGATAAATGCTTCACAACATTGGATTTGGTTTGATGGATGTGTTGGTAAGCATAAAAATTGATTAAATTTTATGTAGTCTTTTAATTAGCTAGTATAATTAAGTTTTAAAACTAATATATTAAATTTGATTTTAAATTTACAGGATAATTTAAATCTGCAAAAGCGTTCAATTGGTTGTCACAAAAGCATGCTAAACATGGTCCAATTTTTTTGTGGAACTTTTTTGAGAGTGGACATGGAAAAGGAGAGCATGATGGAGCAGGAGCATGTGTGAAGTGTGCACTTCACCAACATGAACTTGGAGGTACACGTTCAACGTATATTTGTGTACTTCATTCAATAAGTCTCTATTTACTTGACAATGTATCTTATGGGTCAAAGATAAATTGTTAAAATAAGTTAATTTGTAGGTAACAACATACAAAATTCAAGTAGAAAGTAGAATGATGCAAAAGTCATTTTGGTGCTCGTGACACGACATACAACAAACACTTTTTTTCGGAAGTTAAAGATATTGATCGATCCAATCCTTATAATTGACAAACAATTAATGGTATTAGAACTTTGCATCAAGTGATGACTACATGACATAACAAACCTCTTGTGATTTAGGTAAGAGAACTTAGAACTTGTTTCTCTATTGAAATTGCATCAGGAAAGTAAGTCATGTCTACAGAACTTAACAAACCTCTTGTGATTCAGGTAAGAGAAAAATCACGTTTTTGTGTTGATTGTATTGAAAACAACACAAATATTCAACAATGTCAAAATATTAGAGATGGATTTGTTTCACAATGGGAGATGAAACAATTAGTCACAATGTCTCCTTATGAAGACAATGAAATTGTAGATATTCACGATCCTCTATATTCAGTTGATTATGAACGTGTGTCTGATTTAGTTGTGTCAGGTACACTTGCATTTTATTTAAATATCCTTACGTATTTTCATGTACTTTGTTTAAATTTAAATTAAATTTAAATTCTTTAGACATTCTATCATACACTATATAATTTAATTGTTTGTAATTTGTGGTGTACAGGTGATATTTTTGTCGTGGTTGCAGATCCTGACAATGTAGAAGGTGTTGACTATTACCTACTAAGATGCACTAAACCAAAATATAGATTGTTAGAATTAGTGGAAGATGTTGATGGGAAACAATGTCCCACTAGACCAGTCATTGTTGAATGTACTTATTATCAACAAACCAAGATAGATAACAATGGTGCTACATTTACTAAATACATGCCTGGCCAAAACGTTTTGCATTATAGTCACTTAGTTATAGCAACAAGTTTACATTTAGAAACTTTACCAAAAAGAGGTCGTGGCCCCCAAAAGTGAAGGTTGCCTATTGAAGATCATGAAAGGATATTAGAAATAGTAAAAGACAGAGAGGATCCAGATTTTATGTACCATGAGCTCACTTAACTTATTAGTACAAGTGAACTTATATTTTTTTGACCACGATACATGTATATATATGCATATATGTATGTACATTCAAGTTATTTGTTTTGGATTGTCATACATATATACATATGTAAACATGTACATTTGAGTTTTTTTTTGGATCGTCATACATATGTATGCATGTACATTCGAGCTATTTTCGGATTGTCATACATATACACATGTACACATGTACATTTGAGTTATTTTTTGCAATATATACATATGTACACATTTACATTTGAGTTAATTTGTTGCAACTACTTTGTAATCAAAATTTGCTCAATTTGTTCATAAATTGATCCTTACATAGTCTCTGAAGGCAAAGATTGCAAAATTACCTATTTATATCCCCTATGCCATCTTTACTTTTTTCTCTATTTAAACTTTCATTCAATTTCTTCTTTACATGACTTCCCATATGCCTTTTTTTACTAACCATACATTAAATAGTTAAATTATCTTAATTATCATTCTAATGATAATTAAATAAGTTTTAATTTATAATTAATCTATCTAATAGGTCTTCTAACATTGATTGAGTAAATCAATCAAACAAGGCCTTTTCTTTGAGCAAGTAACATTTGTCCTAAAGTTCCACCTTAAATAAATAACTTAGAATTTTATATATTCTACTTCATCAAGCACATTATCAAAAAATTAATAAATTACTATTTAATTTCTTACTATTTTCACTTTTGGAATTTCAACAAATTAACTTAATTAATCATTGACATAATTTAAAAAGTTGATTGAATTCCTTATGTTAATTGATTATTTTAATTATATTTATGTTATTAATGATGTTACATAAATATTGAAATAACAATTTATATATTAATTCAGATTTAATGTCATTTGATATTCATTTAAGTGAAAAACATTCATAATTTTGAATTATATGTATATTTATAAGATGTGTTTATGTCAGTAATATCATCATTTTCTAAAAAGTGTGTGTGTGTGTGTGTGTGTGTGTGTGTGTGTGTGTGTGCATGTGTGTATGTGTGAGTATGTACATGTATGTGTATATGTGTGTATGTGTGAGTATGTGAGTATGTGTATGTGTATGTATGTGTGTGTGTGTGTATGTCTATATGTGTATGTGTATGTCTATGTGTGTATGTGTACACAAGTTTGTGTGTGTGTATGTGTATGTGTATGTTTGAATGTGTACACAAGTGTGTGTGTGTGTGTGTGTGTGTGTGTGTGTGTGTGTGTGTGTGTGTACATGTATGTGTATGTGTGTATTTGCATATACATTGTATATATATGTGTATGTGTATGTGTGTGTATATTTAATGTATACATGTACATGAATGTGTAGATGCATGTATATGTGTATGTGTGGATGTGTATGTGTGCATGTGTGTGTGTGTGTATGTGTGTGTGTATGTGTGTACATGTACATATGTGTGTATGTGTATGTGTGCATGTGTGAGTATGTACATGTATGTGTGTATGTGTGAGTATGTGTATGTGTATGTGTATGTGTACGTGTATGTGTATATGTGTATGCATATATATGTGTATATGTATGTGTGTATGTGCATATAAATTGTATATATATGTGCAGGTGTATGCATGTATATATGCGTATATCTATGTGTGTATATGTGTGTGTATGTGTATATGTGTGTGTCTATGTGTATGTGTGTGTATGTATGTGCATGTTTATATGTGTATATATGTGTGCGTGTGTGTGTGTGTTTGTGTGTCTGTATGTATGTGTATGTATGTATATGTATGAGTGTACATATGCGTGTTTATATGTGTGTGTATGTGTGTATGTATGTATGTATGTATGTATGATATGTATGTGTGTGTGTGTATGTGTGTGTATGTGTGTATGTGTCTATGTTTGTGTGTGTGTATGTGTGTATGTGTGTATGTGTGTATGTATGTGTGTCTATGTAATATGTATGGTTCTCATACAATGTATGGACTCATTAGATCAGTTAAGTGGACCATTCATTATCAATTAAAAAGAGTCATTATCAACTAAGTATATTAGTTAAGTGGACCATTCATGCTCATTTTGTATGTGGACTTGACAAGTAGAATAACTTTTAAACATGTATGCATATTTAAACTTGGGTCCAATTAACTTGACATATATGTGCATGTGGGCATGTGTATTTAGGGGTATGTAGATTTGGATTTCTTCTCATTAGCAATTTGTCCAATGGGCAATAAAAGGACTAGACTACAAAAGTATGATCGAATAAAAGAGACAAAAAAAAAGGGTTACAATACCTGCTCAAGAACAAATTCCCATTGACGATGAAGTGGTCACGATTTAGGAAAGACAAGAAATTGGTCGTAGTCAATCCATAATTTTTATTTTGGTATGGCCAATTTGATGGAGATGGATGAAGATGCTCTTTTCAATGAGATTTCAGCTGAGGATATGGTACCATAAAGAACATTAAAATTACACTACAAAAAAATATGGGATGAATATTTTTAAGATAAATCTCTAACTGGAAAAGCATAATTGTTTGCAAAGTTATTTAGGAGAAAAGAAATGACGCTGATTTTGGAGTTGCTGGGTGCTGATAACAAGAAGAAATCATCAGATAGACCACTAAATAAGATAGTGGTTGAAAGTTTTCAAGAAGCTCTGAAATGTATTGAGAGCATGAGTCGAACTGTTGATTTAATTGCTGCCCTGAGAGCATTAATGACTATGATTTCTAGTAATAAATTATCACATAGAAGACAAACTCAAGCAATTGCCCAGTTATTGAATGTCTCTAGAAGAACTATCTAGAGATATATTAGCAAAAGAAACATGTTCGATGAGAATATTGAAAAGAATTGGGTCAATATTTGCAGCTCAAAAAGATAGAATTGCTGAAGATGTAAAAAGACTTGTTATTGAATATTGGACCAGTCACTCTCGCGTTTCTTCCAATAAAAGAGACACTATACAAACTAGGGATGGATATGGTACAAAAAATTCACATCCAAAATAGTTTATAGACACAATACAATGTGAACTATTTGAAGCATTCAAACAAGAATTTCCAAATGTCAAGATATGTCAAAAGATGTTTGAGGGATTACAACCATGTTTTGTGCATATCAATAAGCTACGTGAAACTTGTTGTTGTCGAAATCACATTGAATTTCAGTTGCACCTCTAGTCATATAAAAAGGCAATGGTAGAAACTAATCCAAATGTAGTCATTTTTGCAAGTACAACTCAATTTGTGAAGTCTATTTTATGTGATAGATTAGAAGGTTCAGATGAGTTCAATGTACAATGTATAAAAAATACATGTGTTGATTGTGGAGATTTGAAGAAATTTGTACAATTTGAGAATGCTGATATTTTAGTGCAAGTTCTGTGGAAGAGATTTGAATATGAGAAATATCAAAGTTAGGAGCTGAATCGAAAAAAAATATGTTAAAAGAGAGTGAGTTGCCTTACAAAGAGTTTATGTGTAGATTTTTGAATATGATATATCCACAAATCCAACATTTCCATGGTGCAAGATGGCAAGCTAAACATTTTCGTATATCAAAAAATTGCTTTCCTCCAGGTTGTATTCTCTCAATAGTAGACTTCTCTGGGAACTATACATTCAGTCATCACACAAAGATTGAAAGTCAATACTATCATTTTGAGCAGGTTGTAATTTTTGTACAAGTTTTTTATATACATGTAGAGTTTCATGTGGACGATGTAGAATGTGGTGAATATGAACGCATTATCATTAAGGGAGTTCATTTTTATATCAATGATGATACTTGTCATGACATGAGTTATGTGGCACATTGTTTGTGAGATTTTTTTTGAAAATATGATACAGAGTCATATAAATGCTTCGTGCAACATTGGATTTGGTCTGATGGATGTGTTGGTAAGCGTAAAAATTGGTTAAAATTTATGTAGCCTTTTAATTAACTAGTATAATTAAGTTTTTAAAACTAATATATTAGATTTGATTGTAAGATCACAAGACGATTTAAATCTGCAAAAGCGTTCAATTGGTTGTCACAACAACATGCTAAACATGGTCTAAAGTTTTTGTGGAACTTTTTTGAGAGTGGACATAGAAAATGAGAGGATGATGGAGTAGGAGCATGTGTGAAGCGTGCACTTCACCAACATGAACTCAAAGGTACACATTCAATGTATATTTGTGTACTTTGTTTAAGAAATCTCTATTTACTTGACTATATATCTTATGGGTCAGAGTTAAATTGCTAAAATAAGTTAATGTGCAGGTAACATCATATGAAATTCAAGTGAGATAGTAGAATGGTGCAAAATTCATTTTGGTGCTTGTGACACAACATACAACAAACACTATTTTTGGGAAGTTAAAGATATTGATCAATCTAATCCTTATAATTGCCAAACAATTAATGGTATTAGAAGTTTGCATCAAGTGATGACTACAAGAAATAGAAAACCTCTTGTGATTCAAGTAAGAGAACCTAAAACTTATTTTTCTATTGAAATTGCATCAAGAAAATAAGTCATGTCTATAGAACTTAACAAACCTCTTGTGATTCAAGTAAGAGAAAAATCATGTTTTGTGTTGATTGCATTAAAAACAATGCAAATATTCAACAATGTCAGAACATTAGAGATGGATTTGCTTCATAATGGGACATGAAACAATTAGTCGCAATGTCTCCTTATGAAAATAACAACATATTAGATATTCACGATCCTCTATATTTAGCTAATTATGAACGTGTGCCTGATTTAGTTGTGCCAGGTACACTTGCATTTTATTTAAATATCCTTACGTATTTTAATGTACTTTATTTAAATTTAATTTAAATTTGAATTCTTTATACATTCTACCATATGCTTTATAATTTAATTGTTTGTAATTTGTGGTGTACAGGTGATATTTTTGCCAAAGTTGTGGATCTTGACAATGTAGAAGGTGTTGACTATTACCTACTAAGATGCATTAAACCAAAATGTAAATTGTCAAAATCAGTGGAAGATGCTGATGAGCAAAAATATCCCATTGGATCAGTCATTGTTGAAGGTACTTATTATCAACAAAACAAGATAGATTAGAATGGTGTTACATTTACTAAATACATGTTTGGCCAAAAAGTTTTGCATTATAGTCACTTAGTTATGGAAACAAGATTACATTTAGAAACTATAAGAAAAAGAGGTCATGGCCCCCAAAAGTGGATGTTTCCTATTGAAGATCATGAAAGAATATTAGAGATAGTAAAAGACAGAGAGGATGCAAATTTTATGTACCATAATCTCACTTAACTTATTAGTACAAGTGAACTCATATTTTTTTTACCATGATACATGTATATATATGCATATATGTATGTACATTCGAGTTATCTTTTTGGATTGTCATACATATATACATATGTACACATGTACATTTGAGTTATTTTTTGGGATCGTCATACACATGTATGTGTGTACAATCGAGCTATTTTTTTGGATCGTCATACATATACACATGTACATTTGAGTTATTTTTTGCAATATATACATATGTACACATTTACATTTGAGTTAATTTGTTGCAACTGCTTTGAAATCAAAATTTGCTCAATTTGTTCATAAATTGATCCTTACATAGTCGCTAAAGGCAAAGAGTGCTAAATTACCTATTTATATCCCCTATGCGATCTTTCCTTTTTTCTCTATTTAAACTTTCATTCAATTTCTTCTTTACATGACTTCCCGTATGCCCTTTTTTACTAACCATACATTCAATAGTTAAATTGTCTTAATTAGCATTTTAATGATAATTAAATAAGTTTTAATTTTTAATTAATCTATCTAATATCTCTTCTAATATTGATTGAGTAAATCAATCAAACAAGACCTTTTCTTTGAGCAATTAATGTTTCCCCTAAGGTTCCACCTTAAATAACTAACTTATAATTTTATATATTCAAGTTCATCAAGAACATTATCAAAAAATTAATAAATTACTATATTTATTTAATTCCTTACTATTTTCACTTTTGGAATTTCAATAAATTAACTTAATTAATCATTTACATAATTTCAAAAGATGATTAATTAAATTAATTTCAAAAGATGACCGAGTTCCTTATGATAATTGATTATTTTAATTATATTTATGTTATTAATGATGTTACATAAATATTAAAATAACAATCTATATATTAATTTAAATTTAATGTTATTTGATATTCATTTTAAGCAAAAAAATTCATAATTTTGAATTATATGTATATTTATAAGATGTGTTTATGTCAATAATATCATTATTTTCCAAAAAGTAAAGTTACAAATATAATATTCTATTCATAAAATAAATTAAAATTGTAGACACCCAAAATTGTCCAGTTTATCTAAGCTTAATTCTTCTATTAATTAAATAAATCTTTATTTATTTAATTAATTCATTTATCCTCTTCTAGCCTTATTTCTCATTTAAATAAATACATTTATTTATTTAAATTTTCCTTTTCCTAAATTAAATAAATATCTTATTTATTTAATTATCCCACTTCTTCTATTAATTAAATAAATCTTTATTTATTTAATTAATTCATTAACCTTTTCTACCCATGACACATGTCATTCATCTCTTAATTCATACACTACCTACCCCTTTCATTATTTTATTATTTCTTTTACCTACCCTCTAATCATAGCCGACCTCCTTTTACACCTCTCAATCTTATCCCTCCATTTCATATAGTGTCTTCTATATAAGGAGATGCTTCCTTCATTATCAAACCCTAATGAATGATCTTAAGGACTTGACTACACTACGATCCTACTTGCAACCACATTCCGTTCTTTGTTGAGCTCTTGTGCACATAAAATCTGAGAGCAAATATATCAAGCAAGATCAATGGAGATAGGAAGAATGGAGATCAAAACCCTATTGGACATGTGATGGTATAATTTTTGTGATTTCGTTTGATTTGCATTGTCTTAGGTAATCTTCATATGTTATGGTGGATCTTTGTTGTTGTTAGGCTAAGGTTTTGTGGTTGAATTCATTTAGCCTTTCAATATTGTTATTATTGTTATCCATTTGCACCATATACATTTTGGCACGCCCTGTGGGACTCTTGTCCCTTTTGCATTTAACATCCTGGTTGCAGATTTTGTATTTTGAAGTTGCAGATCTGACATTTTCGGCAACATTTTGATATTTTCGCGTCTGTACACTTTTGGATCGCGTTTTTTATTTTCTGGCGCGTCTGCAACATCTGGAGTCACGTCTGTGTCCAGAAGATGCATCTGCATTATGTTGTCGCGTTTGTGTCTCACAAAACCACGTCTGTGTAACCTAGTTGCGTTTGTGTTGAGGTTAATCGCGTCTATGTTTACCAGTTTCAAATTTTGGGTTTTTATTGATTCAGTTTTCGGATTTTGCATTTAGGGTTTCAGATCTGGTTTATTTTGAGCTAACATTTTCAAATCTAGCTAACGAAATTGGTGCAACTTGTCTTGAAAGTTAAATCGTTTGGTCGAAGGCCCCTATTTCACAAAGTCTTTTGGGTTTAAAAATTTACCTAACTTGTGTGCTTGCAGGAAGGGGTAATCATTTGAAACAATCCAAACTACTAACAACTCTTTGTTGCAGGTCCTTGGCAAGGGTTTTTGGATTTTTATTGTGTGTCTTGTTTTCATAGACTAGCAAACACTTCAATTGGTGCACTAAAATTGAATCATTGTTTTTTGTGTCTTGAGCAATAGGCTCTTTTTTGTTTAATCTTTAGAGGGCCTGTCTTCCCGTGTGGTCATTAGGACTACTAGTGAGAAGAGAACGACCCAAGTGGTAGCGAGGAAAACCCACCTCTTCTGAAACACTATAAACAAATGTATTCATGGTGAAAACTATGAATAACGTGTGCTGATTAGTTCATACCAACACTATGTCTCCCCATAAACCTGTTTGATCAAATTTATTTGATCATTTGTAAGGCGTAACCCCTACCGGCTGGGAGCCTTCTGTATTTACAGAGCTGAAAGTGCCGCATGTATGGCCACATGAGCGGATGCCCTTACTAGCACCTTTTTGTTTTAGAAGCCCAAATCCTTCTAGTTGTTGGGGCAGGAGGTTGGACCTCTGGTAGCGGCCCACACACATACGGTTCTTAGTAGAGATACAAAGTTCACCACGGGGAGTTTTTGTGGGGACTGATGCTTGGCTGACCCGAGAAGTGAGTGCCGAGGGTGGAGCTAGTGAGGTCAAGCATCTAAGTATCCGCTCTGAATAGCGTAGCCTCGGGGGTAAAACCCCATGTGGGATCAACAACTATTGTCTTGGCCAGCCATAAGAATTGTGCTTGACTTATTTTAAACATTCAAAACATTCAAGACCAAACAACAAAACATTGTGTCTTTTGTGTCTTCAAGTGTATGCAAAACATTCTTACATCAAACAACACACTTTTTTTTTTTGGAGTCATTTTTTAGTCTAGACACTTGCCAACATTGAGTCCTCATCAACAATGTGTCACAAAAATTAGTCAAATAGTTAGATTTGGTCACAACAAAACGAATTCATAGATTGGAAAAAATTGTACAAATTTTACAGAAACGCGTCTGTGTCGGACATAATAGCGTCTGTGTTGTATAACCACGTCTATGAAGGGAAGAAACGCGTCTGTGTTTACAGAATCAACATTACACTTTGCATAAAAATCTCAGAAATGTGTATGTGTTAAATAGAGCCGCTTCTGCGTCAGGAAACCACTTCTGTGAAGTATACAGGCCTGTGTGTGTTTAGAATTGAAAAACTGTTACAGCCCAGCAAACAAACACAGTCAGTTTCGGAATTCTTGAGCTTCCTAGGTTTTTTCTCCAGGTTTTCATCTAGCATTCAACCTGTCTTTGGGTCTCACAAAGTCCATCATTTCTTTACATCTTGCATTAAATTTACATTTGTCTAAACTTGAGTCAAAAGGTCACTTGCTTGTCCTCATCATACTTTTTCAACACACTACATACAACAACACTTGGCTAAGTGGTCCCTCATCAAGGTTTCTTACCTTTGGGTCTCATTTGGTCTTACTTAGAGTCAAGATTAACTTACCTCATCAAGAGAAACTATCCTCTCTTTGGATGTCACACCTACTCTACTACATACATACTTGGTCTTACACTTTGGACATTGCAAATACACTTTAGATTCATTTACATTCCGTCCAACTCTTAGTCTTCCATACTCTTTCCATTTTCATCTAGTCTCACACATCTTGGTCAATACCTAGTTCATGGTTGAAACCCGCCTTCAAAAATCTAGAAGAGAAACTAAAGAGGCTCAAGAGTCCGCAAACATGAGTTCTTATGAGTTTGAGAATGATATCTTTTTCAATTCTGATCATACTACATTACTTGACATGGATGCCTATAGAAACATTCCAAATGTTGAGAACATGGACACTACAAACAATAATGCTACACACAATGACAATATGGACAACTTTTCTGTACATTCAGTAGATGTGGAAGAATCCATTATGAATCCCCATTTCAATCGATTGGTTGAGGAAATAATGAGGAGGGATAGACAATACTTCTTACAAATGATGGCACAAAGTGGAGCCAAGATACCTCATGATTTTGGCATGTCTCAAATAATGGAAAATCGACCTTTGCAACAACCTCACTCCAACATGGATCAAAGAAGGCCTAATAGTGGAGGAAATAGAGGACCACATATGGTACCTAAATCACCATTATCTTTGCTTCAAAAACTAGAGGTCCCACATACACATGGTCAAGCATATGATACTCACCTTCGTAGACCGTTATGGAAGTCTTATGCAGATAGATATGCTCAATCACATACCAATGCTAAGGATCAACCACCAAAGCAATTGGATATTCAAAGGCATGCTCAAAATTTGGACACAAGGAATCCCCGTGTCAAATTTGGGGGCAACACATTAGAACATGACATGCCTGTAGAGTATGGTATACATGCACAAAATAGATATGGGGTCCCTCAACATGAATCTATACCAAGTGGTCCATATACACAACATCATTATAGACCTCCTCCATATGAGCATGTGTATGATCAATATCATCCATATATGCAACATGCTCCTCTTCAAATTAGTGCCTCAAGCATGGGGTATGGTTCAAGAAGTCGATCTCCACCTAAGAGCAATTTGGAACAACAAATTAGGGACTTACAAAAGAAAATGGAGGACATAAATACACCAAAGCCAACATACACAATGAGAGACATATGTCCTTATCCATTTGACAAGAGCATTCCAATGCCTCCTTTTCCTACACACTTTGTGACGCCTAAATTTGATAAGTATAGAGGCAAGGGGGATCCTAAGGCACACATAAGATAATTTTTCACAGCTTGCATTGAGGTAGCAGTAGAAGAGACATATTTGATGAGATTATTCCCACAAAGCCTAGGTGATCAAGCTATGGAATGGTTCTCCCAACTCCCACCTGGTATTAAGTCATGGGGTGAATTAGCAGAGGCATTTATCCAACATTTCTCCTACAACATAGAGACAGACATATCAGTCACTACTTTGTGCAACACCAAGCAAAAAGAGGGAGAATCTTTTGCATCATTTTTACAAAGATGGAGAAATCTAGCCAGTAGATGCTCTTGTGAAATTCCACAAAAACAAATGGTAGAGATGTTCACACAAAATGTTAACAAAGACATTGGCTATGATCTAAGGAAAGCTTGTTTGTCCACCTTCAAGGACGTTATTGAAAAAGGCTTAGCGACAGAAAAGGTCCTAATTGAACAAGGAGTCATCAAGATATTCAAGGAAAACAAAGATGACTTTAAAGGAAAAGACAAGCCAAGATTTTGGAATAAAAACAAGAACACAGTCAATGATGGTGTTGTTGATGCCAACATAGTGCGACCCAAATTCATTTTTTCTAGATCAAGTTCTACAAACAATCAAGTGAATACTCAAACAACTTCCAGATCACGAAGGAAGTACACCCCATTGGGAGAACCACTTGAGTCAGTCTTCAAGAAGCTAGTGGCAAACAAGGTAATCACTATTCCAGATTTTCCTCCATATGAACCAAAGGTTAAACCAAATTGGTGGAACGATGATGAGTATTGTGAATTTCATAAGAGAAAGGGTCATAAGACAGGAAAGTGCCATCGACTGAAGAACATCATACAAGATCTCATTGATAGGGGTGACATTGAGATTGAAGGGCACTCATCCAATCAAGAACATGAGATGTTTAAGGAACCATTCCCAAAGCATGACAAGGGAAAAGCTAAAGCCACAGATGATCAAACCAACTATACAAGAGCATCTTATAACTATGATTCAACTATCAATCACATCTCGATGGACAATTATGTCTCTACCATTATCATCAAGGACAAAACACTTGAGAATTCTACCTAAAGACCCAAGATCATTCTGAAAGGCGTTGGATCTTCTTCCGAACCTACCTCTGAATGTCATGTTACAACCCGTCGAGGTAAAATCACTTTGCAAGGTGCTCCAGCCAAGAACACCGCTTCCTCATCAACCAAACCTGAGTATGACCTTGTAGAACAGTTAGGGAAGACACCCGCGCTCATCTCCATTCTTGAGCTCTTACGCATATCTCTTGCACATAAGGCCATTCTTGACAAAACTTTAAGAGACACTTCCATTCCTACTGATCTGAATGTGGACCAGTTTCAAGCCATGGTGGGATATCTTTCCATTCCACATTCCCTTACTTTCACAGAAGTCGATGACGCCTCCGTAAGTCAGCCACATAATGCACCATTACACATTGAAGCCTTCATACACAAACATCAAATAAAAAGAGTCCTGATAGATGGAGGAGCAGGTCTAAACATTTGCACATTGAACACTATTACACAATTGGGATATTCTGATAAAGCTGTGAATTCTACAAACAAAATTACCATTAAGGCATGTGATGACGAAGAGTGTTCATCCAAGGGCACAGTCACCTTACCTCTCAGAGTTGGGCCAGTTACAAAGGATGTGGTTTGTCAAGTCTTGGATCTAGATCTCACTTATAACATATTGCTAGGACGTCCTTGGATTCATGAAATGAGGGCAGTTCCATCCACATATCACCAATGCATTAAGTTTCCTCACAATGGAGTGGAGGTAACAGTTAACGGTGATCCTAATCCGTTCATATACTGCAATAACCTGAAATCAAAGACTGAGACCATCATTCCCATTAATTGTGAGGCTGTTCCTTCGTCGGCATACATTGATCCTGAGTCGTTAAAACCTTCGACATCAAAACAAGGTGAGCTTAAAGGCAAGTTTCAAGACAAGGGCATGGGGGAATATACTTTAAATCAGACCATGTACTTACGACAAGTCATGAGTTCCCCAAAAGAATATGGAAGGCCACATCCTAACAAGCAAGTATCCATCATGATACTCAAATGGGACCCTACTACCTTTCAAAGATGGGGCGAACTAGAAGAGGAAGATTTATACCAAATGCTTTTCAGAGACAATGAAGATGACACACAAGATCACATTAGTCTACCATGTGAGAAATATGGCAAAGGCGTCAAAATTCTACAAAAAATTGGGTATGATGGAAAAAGCCCTTTGGGGTTACGAAAGGAAGGCATCATTGAACCTTTACAACCTGAATTGACTTTCAAAAAGGAACACTCGAAAGGACTTGGTTTCTTAACTTCCAAGGTCCACACCCAAAGGACAGAAGAAGCCTTACAAATCAAAGCTGCCAAAATTCAACAAGAGGATCGCTATTCCACAGATTCCAATGAATGGGAATGGGGTTCCGACAAGTCTTCCAGTGACTACGAGCTCATCGAGATATTCAGAGAGCCAGATGAACCAACAGAAGAAGAGGAATTTTATAACAAGTTCAGAGTTGGTCAAGAAACAACCCATGAGAATTCCACATAGTCCTTGTCTCAAGGTTCGAGGTTGAAATCACATAGGATGAGAACACATGTCCCAGAATGTGCTACTAGTGATGATAATTTGGATTCGCTCGTGATCGAGACTGATGAGGAGAGTGCCATCGATGACCTCGATAATTACCTTGACATACGCGAATATAACTGCATCTTCACTCTTAGCTACGCTAACTTCGAAGACATTAACGGCCTTCCCCTTGTTCACCACCAACTCATTGATTGGGATCATGAAGGACCCGCACAGTTTGACACATTCCAAAATGATGAAGCTTTTATTGACTATCTGGGCATACGAGATGATCTTCCTTCTGGAGACCATAAAATGGGATACACTATAGAACTCAATAGCGTGGCATATTTTGGTGAGGATGTCGGACCTTCCAGTTGCAAAAATGTGAAAATAAGAACAAATCAAGGGTCTTATGGCGAAAACCACACTGTGGCGCTGTCTGACCCCAAAAAAGTAAAAAGAAAGGACATATCTGAGGGTGAAAACCTCTCTAAGGCACCCGAAGATGGAAGGCTCGACATTCTCCCAACATCATATGAGGAAAAGTCATCCATGTTGGTAGAGGAGACTATCAAAACAAACATTGGTATAGAAGAGGTTCCACACAACATATTCCTAGCTCAATCATTGACAGAGTCCGAAAGGTCAAAATTCATAAGTTTCTTCAAAGAACGACAAATCAATTTTGCCTGGTCATATGCTGATATGCCTGGATTGGATCCGAATTTGGTAATGCATCATTTGACAATCAAACCGGGGGCAAAACCAGTAAAACAAAAATTAAGGAAAATGCATCCCCAAGTGGCATTACTAGTCAAAGCAGAACTTGAGAAGTTATTGGATGTTGGATTCATATGCCCAATCAATTATCCCGAGTGGATCTCCAACTTAGTACTTGTCAGTAAACCAGATTGCAGCATCAGAATATGTACAGATTTCAGAGACAACAAAGCTTGTCCAAAGGATGACTTCCCATTACCAAATATTGACTTGATTGTTGATCTCACCGCAGGTCATGAAATGTTATCATTGATGGATGGATTCTCTGGTTATAATCAAATAAGGATCACGCCCGAGGATCAACACAAAACATCATTTACTTGTCCGTGGGGAACTTTCTGGTGGAGTGTTATGCCTTTCGGACTAAAGAATGCAGGTGCTACATATCAAAGAGCCATGACTACTATCTTTCATGATCTCATGCATGTAACCATGGAAGATTATGTTGATGACCTCTTAGGCAAATCAATAGACATAAATACACATTTGGACATACTTTCAGTCCTCTTTGATCGGTTGGAAAAATACAAAGTAAGATTAAACCCCAAGAAATGTGTCTTTGGAGTAACTTCTGGGAAGCTCCTAGGATTCATTGTATCCAAAAGAGGAATTGAAGCTGATCCAGCAAAAGTCAAGGCCATCTTAGAGATGCAACCACCAAGAAATATCAGTCACCTTCGATCCTTACAAGGCAGACTCCAGTCCATCCGACGATTCATAGCACAACTGGCAGATAAGTGTAATCCTTTTCAGCACCTGCTACATAAAAACATCAAATTCAAATGGGATGATAACTATCAACAGGCTTTCCAGACGCTCAAAGATTATCTTCTAAATCCGCTAGTTTTGATGCCACCAGTTCCAGATCAACCACTCTTACTATACATATCAGCTACTCCAACAGCACTGGGGGCACTCTTAGCACAACAAATTGCTGAGGGCAAAGAAAAAGCAGTATACTATATCAGTCGCACATTGGTAGGATATGAGCTAAACTACACACCAATTGAGCATGCATGTCTTGCCATGGTCTTTGCTTCGCAGAAATTATGACATTACATGCTTACTCATAAGACTAAGTTAGTTGCAAGAATAGACCCATTGAAATACCTTCTCAATAAAGCAACACTTACTGGGCGACTGGCCAAATGGGTAATGATCCTGAGTGAATTCAACATCAAGTATGTGGATAGAAAAGCAATAAAAGGACAAGCCATCACATATCAATTAGCAGATGCTCCCATGATAGATGATGTTCCTCTAAGTTCAGAATTTCCAGATGAATCCATTTTGACAATGTCACATGCAAAGCCATGGCAACTGTACTTCGACGGCTCATACACACAGCATGGGGCAGGAGCTGGCATCCTCTTTATAACTCCTTAAGGGGATTCTATACCAAAATCATATCGCTTATCATTTCCTTGCACTAACAATATAGCGAAATATGAGGCATTAACAATAGGATTATGAATTGCAGTTCAATGGAAGATCCAGGAACTTCGTGTTTTTGGGGATTCCCAACTTGTCATCCATCAAGCAACTGATGATTACCAAACAAAAGATGAAAAATTAATGCCTTATAAACAAATGGTGGATGACCTGAAACAACACTTCACAAAGATAGACTTTGAGCAGATACCAAGAGAGTAGAATCGCGCCGCAGATGCCATGGCTACAATTGCTTCCCTGATTGATTTACCTCCAAATGAGACCCGCTATGAGTTCTTGGTGGATAACCTTTTGGTTCCTTCATATGAGATCATGCCTACTAAGACGATATGTGTTGTTGGTCCCCAATCTCAGTTATATGGTTCTATTTTCACATACCTACGTGACAATACTCTACCTCCTGATCTATCAAATAACCAACGTCGCACTTTCATTCGCCAATCCTCTCGATATGTCATTTTAGCTAATATCCTATACCGACGAGGTCTAGATGGCACTCTTCTTAGATGTTTAGAAAGCGACGAAGCTCAGATTGTGTTACATGAAGTGCATGAAGGGATATGTGGTCCACATGCTAGTGGTCCTACCTTGGCCAAGAAACTCATCAGGACTGGATATTATTGGCCCAATATGGAAAAAGACTCATATCAGTTTGCCAAGAAATGTAAGCAATGCCAAATTCATGGAGACCTCATACATGCGCCAACACAAGAACTTCAACCACTTGCATCTCCTTGGCCCTTTTGTCAGGGGGGACTCGATCTCATAGGCACGATTCACCCTCCTTCTTCCAATGGTCATAAATTCATTATCACTGCCACAAAATATTTTGTAAAATGGATTGAAGCCATGCCTCTCACACAAGTCATAGGAAACCAGATTGCTACATTCATCCTCAACTATATCATTTGCCGATACGGTATTCCTGTTTCCATTATCACTGATAATGGGCGTCCCTTCAAAAATCAGGATGTTCGTGAACTCTGTGACCGCTTCCATATTTACCATCGTTTCTCCACACCATATTACCCCCAAGGTAATGGCCAAGCTGAGGCGTCTAATAAAACAATCCTTAAAATCCTAAAGAAGACAATCGACGATGCTGGTCGTAATTGGCATATCCAACTTAATCCTGCACTTTGGGCCTACCGCACAAGTGTTCGCACACCTACAGGAGCTACACCCTATTCACTTGTCTATGGCACTGAAGCCATCTTGCCTATTGAGGTCGAGCTACCCTCTTTACGGGTTTCTTTGCAAAACATCATCAGTGATGAAGACTATAGGGTCTCTCGCTTACAAGAGCTTGAATTATTGGATGAACGAAGACAAACTGCTTTTAATCATCTCAAAGCTTACCAACAATGAATGAGTCACAACTACAATCACAGGGTCAAGCCTCGCACATTTGAGGTAGGTGATTTGGTTCTCAGAGAAAACCCCAAAAATCAGCAAGACAGAGAGAAGAAGGGCAAGTTCGAACCAAACTTGCTTGGTCCCTACATTATTATAGCAACATATGGATCTGGGGCATATCAGCTCTCAACTATAGAAGGTGAACCTTTGGAGGATCTTATCAACAACATGCACCTTCACAAGTTTTACACATAGCTCTTCAGAGTATCCTAATTCAAAAATACAAAAAAAATTATAAAACAAAAAAATCGTTACTTGGTGAAAATCTGGCAAACAGGCACCTTGTGACACAAAAACATTGAAAAATCAAAAAAGTAAAGAGAAATAATTTCGTCCAACAGTGAAAACCACTTCGGTGGCTCCCTGGGCAAGTACATGGTGAAAACTGGGTCACCAACACCATGCGTAGAGACATTGCTCCTCCCTCCTTCAGGATTTTCTTTCATCACTTCACTTTGCACACACTCACGACCTATTCGTTCATAATAAACTTACCCATTCCCATCATGGCTTGTTATTGATCTACCCAAGATTGGTTAGCCATTCATAATAAACATCCCTTTTCACTCCCTTTCCATCCATAATAAATAAGATCCTATCTGTGGCTAAGGAAAATCCTACGTCTAGTGATGGGTGTGGAACTAAGAACATCACATGTTTCGAGGAGTACAGTTTCTTCCATCTTCCTTCAGTCTATCCATGCACAATCCACAATAAAGCAACATTTGCATCACAAATCCGCAATAAAGTTCTGTCTTTTTCGCAATAAAGTATTAGTTTCATGGATTCAATCAGTTTCAGATGAGACAGCAGCAACAATGGGCTTCAACAAATCAAATCTTTCAACAGACTCAGACAACATATGGTTCAGTGCTATCTCTCCTTTCTGTGAAAATAAACATTGTGACCACAATCAAATATGACTTTATACAAGTGACAAGAGACATTAAACTTGAGGACTACAGTGGATATTGGTGTCGAGTCTTGGTTTTCTTTTGATTTTATCTTTTGGTGACATGTCTTTTAGCTTTTTCGGGATGTCTCTGACTAGAGATTCTATCTCCAGGATGTCTTTGACTAGAAAGGCAAGGATGGGGTATCGTCACCTATTTGTATTTGTTGTCTGTGGATTGTCTTTTAGTAATGCTATGACTTGTCCAAGGATATGAGGACACTGTGAGTCTAGTATGAACTGGGGCATTCCTTGTTTGTAACTGTCTTATCTCCATGCAAACAGGTACAATGACTTTCTGGGTCGAACATATGCCTCGATTGTCATAACCTACTTGCCATAATAAAGCTCAATGATGATAATGCACAAGAAGCTCTTTCACTTTCATATCTTTCGTCTTTCATCCCCCTTTCTTGATTGACTTCCATCATCCTTCTCGAGTCCACATAGCCTGCTATCACATGACTGAGTATAATGACACACCAAAAATATTTGCATTTCATGTAGTTGCACCTGCATCACCACATATAAGCATTTCATACATACATATAGATATCACATCCTGCACATAACACCTATTAGCACAATTTACATTTGCATTGTCATATTCATTCGCATTTCATACATTCACATTCACATATGCATAACATATAAAACATAAAAGAAAAAATATATTGCATTGCATCATGTACATATTTACATCCATATCATAAGCATCACATAAGAACATCTCATCACATAGGTACACATGCATATAGCTGCCGCAAAGATGAATCATCTCATATATATATAATCATAAAGTGTCATGATACAATGATGTCAAAATCATATGGCTACAAAAGCACCCGCAAGTGTCTACATCATCATACAAAAATGGTACAATACTGATACATAGGGGGCCCTCTACGGCTATGTTGAACTCCCTCCCTCAGAGCCACCTGGCCTCGATGGAATCTGAGCCCCTGACAGACCCACCCCAGGATCATCCCTCCTGTCTCCTCTATATGGTGGTGGTGGAGGACCCATAACCCCACCACTCGATGCCTGTCTCCTTCGGCTCCCTCCCGTAGCTATCACTGTACGTGATGGTCTATGGAAGCTCCTCGCCCGCTGATCCACTGGCACTACACCATAATAGAGATCCTACCAGTAGGCAATCTCCTCCCTTGCCCGCAGGACATAAGCATATCCTACCCTTGTGTCCTCTGCTGCCTATCTCCCCACCCTCAGCGCTGTCTCAACCTCTGTATAACGCTGAATAGCCTGATCCCGCTCCCGCTCAATATCTTTGAGCCTCCTCCTGAGCTAATCCCTCTCCCTCTCCAACTCCTGGATCTCATCTACCTGGCCCTGGCAGATCTCCCTCAGCTCTATCAGCTCATCCTCCTCTGCGTCAGCCCCCTCCACCTTTTCTTGTGGCTCCCCTTGTACGGGTGCCTACCCCTATGCTTGTACCTATATTGGTACCTATCCCTGTACCTGTCTGGGACCCTGTGCTGCTGGCACCTGTAGCGGCAATCCACCGTGACCCCTCACCACCTGAGCCTATCTCTCCTCTCCCCCTCCCTCCGTGGTGCAACCCTCCGCTCTCCAACTGCTCCCCTCCTCCTCCGTCGGCCTCTGCCCCCATCACCTCCACCATCATCATCATCCCCACCCCCATCTCCATCCAATGGCTCTCCTGGATCCGTCAAGCGTGGGAAGGGATGCTCCACCCAGTATGCTGTATACTCGGCATCCATGCCGGCATCCTCAATCTCTGGCCACGTGTCCCAGGGTAGTGGCATCATCTCTACCAGCTGTGTAACTGCCTGATCATATGACAATAGGGGCCCAAACTGTGCCTGATCTCTGACAGTCCGTGCATACATGCCTGAGCCCCATGGCATCCTCTGAATCCTGCCAAACTGTCGACCAACCCTGTCCACTAGTTGCCTCTCCAGCACATAGGGCATCCACCCAATCAGATACCTACTCCGGAAGGTGTAAGAAAGCTCAATTGCATCATCCTCCCACTTCTTGCATCCCAGATATGGCCTCCATATGACCACATCAATATCATCTATCACCCGCTGCCAGTGCTCCAACCTGCCAATCCGTGGCTGCGACGTGATCATATCATACAAGTGTACAAAGCTGCATCCATGTCCCGTACCTCTGAAGTGTATCGGCCTCGTCACTAGTAGATGCTCATAAGCCCATACCTGCAATAATGTCACCCTGCAGCCCAATCCCACTGAACCATGATATACGAACTATTGCAGCTCATAGTAGAGGTGTGCCAGCACACATGGTCCCCAAGCATATCTGCTATACTACATCACCAATGTCTCCAGTGCTCCTCCCTAACCCACAGCCAACCCTTGTGTCTCCCTATCCGGACACAGGAACCCACTGATCGCTCCTCCTACCACTACTGGCAGCACTAGTCCTGTGGCTGTCATAGTGTCCCACGCCATGTGTCCTACCCTCATCTCCAGTCTTGGGTCCTGGAATACTCGTCTCAGGGCCTCCCTATCTCCATCTCAATTGTATGGGATCAGCTCCCCATCGATCGGTATCCTCAGTATCCTATATACATCCGCAAGGGTGACTGTCATCTCACCCATCGACAAATGAAATGTACAAGTCTCGGAGTGCCATCTCTCCGCCAGCGCAGTCAACAGTCCCATGTTCACCCAAAACTCAGGCACATATAGAACATTTCTCAATCCCATCTCCTCAATAGCAGCTCGCTCCTCGGTTGTCAGCTCAGGTCGCAACCTCTGAGTAGACGGGAATCTCTCCCGTGACTCCAGCATCGGTAAATACTCCTGCAGTCAAGCATATCACTCATTTCAGTCATAGTGGCATTCCCTGTTTATCACAAAATGCTACTTTTTATCTACATGCATATTGCTATCTACCCTCGTGACACTCACTGTTCATCACAAAGTGTTGCTTCTATCCTAGTGGTACTCCCTGTTCATCACAAAGTACTATGTGTGTGACACTCACTATTCATCACAAAGTGTTACTCACATTTGCACTCACTGTTCATTACAAAGTGCTGCTCATATTCTGGTACTCCCTGTTCATCACAAAGTACTCTATCTTGGTACTCACTGTTCATCACAAAGTGCCTTGATCTATTCTAGTCTTCCCTAGAGGACCTACTTGAGTGTATCCTCTCAACAACTTATCCAATCGACAGCATATGTTCATCACAAAACTGCCGATTTGACCTAGAAGACAAAAATTCACTTTTTAAAACACAAACGTGCTTACCTGACATAAACACACTTAAAGATTACACAGACGCGCTTGAAAAACACAGACGCGCCTGACAAACACAGCCTTGCCTATGCTCTGCACAGATGCGCCTGGGTGACACAGACATGCCTTCTTGGCACAGATGCGCCTGACCATCACAAACGCAACCGCATTTGGCACAGACGCGGTTTCAAAGGCAGATACGCCTGGCACAAACACAGACACGCCTGGCACCAACGCGAACGCGCTTAAACATTTTTTGACTTTTTTGGGACCCTATTCTAAGCGCATTTATTGCTCTATCTACCATGCATTAATGACAAAATTAAATGCGTCAAAGTACGAGGAGGTTTGGTGGTACTTACCGGCTCTCCTGCCTCTGCTGTCCTTTGAAATCGGCGAATGCGGTCGAATCTGTGAATGAAGGCCATCGCTGTTGACTGCTGCTGTTCTTTTTTTCGCTCTGCAATCTGCTCTCGTGGATGTGTAGATGACAATGAGGATGTATTTTCCCCCGTGGTCTATCTTATAACCTACCCTAGCCCTCGCCCTCATTTCCCGAGTCAGTCTTCTTTATCTCGTGACTCTATCACTTTATCCGATCAGTCCATTCTAGCCTCTCTTTCTTATCGAGAGATTGTCTGCAATCTTTTCAAACATTTTCATCCAATCTCTCGAGGGGGAATATCATTCCCATCTTGGGGCAACTCTGTATCAGTTCATCTTATCTTCTTTGAAACAACGCGACAAGCCGCATTGTCTCAAAGAGGGGCAAAATGTAGACACCCAAAATTGTCCAGTCTAATTAAATAAATATTTTATTTATTTAATTATCTAAGCTTAATTCTTCTATTAATTAAATAAATCTTTATTTATTTAATTAATTCATTTATCCTCTTCTAGCCTTATTTCTCATTTAAATAAATACATTTATTTATTTAAATTTTCCTTTTCCTAAATTAAATAAATATCTTATTTATTTAATTATCCCACTTCTTCTATTAATTAAATAAATATTTATTTATTTAATTAATTCATTAACCTTTTCTACCCATGACACATGTCATTCATCTCTTAATTCATACACTACCTACCCCTTTCGTTATTTTATTATTTCTTTTACCTACCCTCTAATCATAGCCGACCTCCTTTTACACTTCTCAATCTTATCCCTCCATTTCATATAGTGTCCTCTATATAAGGAGATGTTTCCTTCATTATCAAACCCTAATGAATGATCTTAAGGACTTGACTACACTACGATCCTACTTGCAACCACATTCCATTCTTTGTTGAGATCTTGTGCACATAAAATCTGAGAGCAAATATATCAAGCAAGATCAATGGAGATAGGAAGAATGGAGATCAAAACCCTATTGGACATGTGATGGTATAATCTTTGTGATTTCATTTGATTTGCATTGTCTTAGGTAATCTTTATATGTTATGGTGGATCTTTGTTGTTGTTAGGCTAGGGTTTTGTGGTTGAATTCATTTAGCCTTTCAATATTGTTATTATTGTTATCCATTTTCACCATATACAAAAATAATTTAATTTATTGTTATTTATTACTCTTGAAAATATTGACATGATTTTTTTTTAAATAAACAATTCTACTAACCAAATATCAAGATTTATCATCTATAATTGTTAGCATTATGTGAACCAGTATGAGAACCGGTATGAGGACATAATGATATTGTATGTTGTCATTGATGTCAATATGTGATATGAAGAGAGAACCAACATATGTTAGAACTGGTATATATGCCAAAGTAAGGGGCAGTATATTTGGTCAAGGTGAACCGACATGTCAAGGTGAACCGGCATGTAGTTATGGGAACCAACACATGGAAACAATGCATGACTACCGGTTGGTGGTCTCAACTTTAGGGTTTCTGGTTGGAGTGCTTCAAGGTGATCTTTATGTGATGAAGTTAGCATGATAACAAAGAACAGATAGTGTTTCCATGTAAGCCTTGTGCATGTGAAGGATCTTGCATAAAGAAGAGTGTTCCTATCTACCTTGGGAATGTGCGAAGTCTGTAAACGGTGATAACGTGTGATGGGTTATCAGCCACCATGAAATCGGTGGAAAATGAATAATGGAGAATGTCTTGGAGAATGGTAGATTGCCTATTCATGCATTAGGGTGAAATGGGAATGAAGAGTTAGATTATATGAGAAGATAAGTGTCAACTGGTCTTTGCTTGTCTCAGTCACACTGGGTTTTTCCGGTTGAACTCTGTTGAAGGACCAGTGCTGTTGTTTGTCTGTCAGTGCATAAGTATTAGTTGACAAACTGGTTTAAGGTTGTGTTTTTGCCTGTACTGATTCACCCCCCCTCTCAGTACCGGTTTGGTACTATTCATTCATCATTAAGTTATCAATTGGTATCAGAGCATCCTCTAGGTCCTCTATGTTGTAAGCTTAACCGCTTGAGGGAAAGACCCTGTTGTAATGATGAAGAGGGAAGGTCCAAAGTTTAACAATTTTTTTTTTAGTATATGGAAAGATAGAATGAAGATATACATCAGAAGCATGGGTGCTCAACATTGGAGCTATGTTACCCCTACTGGTACTCTCACCAATGATCAAAAGAGAGAGATACAAGAGAATGGGCAAGTCATGGAAGCCCTAATACATAGTTTATCTGATATTGAGTTCATTCATGTCCAAGATAAGGTAAATCCCAAAGAGGTATGGGATGCTCTTGAAAATATCTATGGAGGTGATGAGCATGTAAAACAAGCTAAGGAAGAAAGCTTTAGAGGAAAGTTTGAAGACATGCGAATGGTTGAAGGTGAAACCATTCAACAGTATGGTATTAGAATCAAAACTGTTGTCGGAGATATCAAGAGTGCAGGTGGTAAAATGGAAGATTCCACTGTGGTAAGCAAAGTCCTGAGATCCCTATTGCCAGTCTATGCAATAAGAGTTGCTTCTATTTAGGATTTAAGATCAATAGACAAGACTAAGGTATCCTTGGATTCCATCATTGCAAAGTTGACAGCATATGAGCTAAATAGTTTTGATGGCAGTGTTCAAAAGACTGAATCAGCCTTTAGAGCTTCTACTGTACCATCCAGAAAAGGAAAAGAAGCAAGCACTAGTGGTGAACCAAGACAAAGCAAAGTAATGGATGATGAGGAGTTTCTGATGGAATTTGAAGCTCTTCTTGCCAGGAAATTTCCAAAAGGAACCGGTAAATACAGAGGTAAGTTCCCTTTGAAATGTTTTTCTTGTAACCGGATAGGACATATTGCTGTGAACTGTCCTAATAGTGACAACAAGGATAAACCAGAAAGATTCAAGAAATTCAAAGGAGGAAACCAGAGAAACTATTTTGTTGCAGTTGATGAAGGTGTCACAGATGAGGAATCAAAAGAGGAAGAGAATGAAGATATTGTGTTTGTTGCTGTAAAGGAAGATGTGTCAGACAAGAAAGCTCTTGTCTCCCGCTTTGATAATTCCAATGAGTGGATCATTGACAGTGTCTATTCTCACCATATGACTGGTGATCAGAGCAAGTTTCTATCCTTGGAAGAGTATGATGGTGGTGTGGTTCGCTTTGGAAATGATGCACCATGCATGGTCAAAGGCAGAGGGTCCATCTCTCTAAATGGAAAGAGTAGAGCTGACAATGTATATTGGGTTGATGGTCTCAGACACAACCTTCTGAGTGTTGCCCAGTTGAATGACAGTGGTCTCACTCTGTAATTCAAGAATGGAGTGTGCAGAATCAAAGGAAAGAAAAGTGAAATTGTGGCTACCGGTATGCAGACCAAAGGTAACCTATTTCAGTTGAATGCAAATATAAGTACATGTCTTATGGCTAAATTTGATGATAGCTGGATATAGCATATGAGACTCTGCCATGTAAACTTTGATAACATTATGAATGCTAGTAAGATCAAGGTAGTTAGAGGGTTGTCAGTGCTAAGAAAACCAGATAATACCTTGTGCAGAGAGTGTCAATTGGGGAAAATGTCTTCCTCAACCTTTAAGGGTAAATCTTTCACTACTGACAACTTGCTTGATCTTGTGCATACTGATTTGTGTGGTCCTATGAAAACTAGAAGTATGCAAGGTGATAGGTACTTCATGATTCTCACTGATGACTGCTCAAGAATGATGTGGGTCACATTATTGAAAGACAAGTCTGAAGCCTTTGTGAAGTTCAAAGCTTTCAGAGCATTAGTGGAGAAGGAAAGCGGTAAAAGGATCAAGTGCCTCAGAACTGATCAAGGAGGGGAATTCACTTCCAGTGAATTCAACAAGTATTGTGAAGAATTTGGTATCAAGAGGCAACTGTTTGCCCCCCAGACTCCATAGCAGAATGGCCTAGCAAAGAGTAATAATCAAACTGTGGTTGAAGTAGCTAGAACCATGTCGATTCAAGGAAAGGTAGCTCACACCTTTTGGAGAGAAGCGGTAAGCACTGCAGTCTACACAATGAACTGGGTACTCATCAAGAAAGGTAAGGATAAAACTCCTTATGAGTATTGGACCGGTAAGACACCTATGGTTAGCTACTTTAGGGTATTTGGTAGCAAATGTTACATCAAGAGGAGTGAACATCAGGGAAAGTTTGAAGCTAAATGTGATGAGGGAATATTACTAGGATATTCCACCAAGAGTAAAGCTCTCAAGTGCTTCAACAATAGGACTTAGAGAATTATGGAAAGTATCAATGTGAGAGTTTATGAAACCTCTAAGAAACTGGAGAAAACCGGCAGTGAGCAAGCTATAAATGAACTGGTTGCAACCTTCTGGGAACCGGTTGTCAGTCAACCAAGTACCAGTAACAGTGTTCCTGAACCGGTGAATGCTGATACTGATAAAGATGAGGATGAAGAGGAAAAGAAAGAAGAACCAGACAAGACTATTCCTCGGTATGTCAAGCTAAATCATGATTCTAAGTAGATCATAGGAGATAAGGATGCAAGAATCCTTACAAGAAAAAAGATAAGAGAAAACTCATGTATGATCTCTGAATTTGAGCCTAAATCATTCAAAGAGGCTCATAAAGATGAATACTGGATCAAGGCAATGGAAGAGGAACTTGACCAGATAGAGAAAAATGGTACATGGTCCTTGGTACCCAGACCAGAGCATAAAAATGTCATTGACACCAAATGGGTGTTCAGAAACAAGCTGAATGAGGATGGAACAGTGATTAGGAACAAAGCCAGATTGGTGTGCAAAGGATATGCTCAAGAAGAAGGAGAAGACTATGGAGAAACCTTTGCTCCTGTAGCCAGATTGGAAGGAGTTCATATGCTTCTTGCATATGTAGCTTTTAAAGGATTCAAGGTATATCAAATGGATGTAAAATCTGCATTCCTAAATGGTGTACTAGAAGAGGAGATGTATATAGAGCAACCAGATAGGTTTTCCCTATTTGAAGACAGTGATATGGTGTGCAGGCTAAATAAAGCCTTAAATGGTCTAAAGCAGGCACCTAGGGCATGGTATGAACATCTACATTCCTATCTTGTGAAGATTGGATTTGAGAGAACAAGTGAAGATAGCAATATCTACTTGAAATCTGAAGGAGATCAGATCCTGATCTGTGAAGTTTTTGTTTGTGACATTATCTTTGGTGGAGATGACAAGATAAGTCATGAGTTTGCTGATGAGATGAAGGAAGAGTTTGAGATGTCACTCATAGGGGAAATTAAGTTCTTCATTGGACTACAGATCCAACAAATGAAAGATGGAATCTTTATCGCTTAGTTCAAATATGTCAAAGAGGTGTTGAAGACCTTTGGCATGGAAGATAGCAAACCGGTTGGTACACCGATGGTGACCGAATGCAAATTATCAAAAGAGGATGATTCCGCATTGGTTGATGAGAAGGAATACTGATCAATGATTGGTAAGTTGCATTATGTAGTGCATAGCAAACCAGATATTGCACATGCAGTTGGCATTATTGCAAGGTTCCAAAAAAGTCCAAGAGAATCCCACTTGGTTGCAGTCAAGCAGATTCTTAGGTATCTGAAGGGAACGGTTGACCATGGATTATGGTACTCATACAACAATGATTTCAACCTGAAGGTATTCACAGATGTTGATTGGGTAGGTAATGTGGATGATCAAAAAAGCACAACCGATGGTGCATTCTTTCTCGGTGGTAGACTGGTCTCATGGATGAGTAAGAAGCAGAGCAATATCTCTCAGTCTAGAGCAGAAGCAGAGTATGTTGCAGCTTTCATGAACTGTACTCAAACAATCTAGATGAAGCATGTATTAGATGGCTTCAAAATCCCTGTATATGAACCGGTAAGTATACTCTGTGATAACACAAGTGCTATCAATATTTCAAAGAATCCAGTTTTACATTCTAGAACCAAGCATTTTGAGCTTAAGTATTATTTCTTGAGGGAAAAGGTTTAGAATAAAGAGATTGCACTGGAACATGTTTCTAGTAAGGAGAAGTTAGTAGACATATTCACCAAGCTTCTCCCAAAGACTACATTTGTGTATTTAAGAGGTGAATTGGGGTTACTGCCCCTTCAGGAGGTAAATTAAAAGTATTTGTTCCACATTAGTCAGGTATTGCATAGTCAATTTTTTGTTGGTTGATGTGTTGAAGGATGCTACTCCTCAGGGGAGCAACATAATGGAACAGGGATGTTTGTGCCTCCACTTTGGCATTGTTGTCAAAGGGGGAGAAGAAGTGTAGCAGAGAAGATATCTGCATATTGCCATCAATGCCAAAGGGGGAGATTGTTGGCATTATGTGAACCGGTATGAGAACTAGTATGAGGACATAATGATATTGTATATTGTCATTGATGTCAATATGTGATATGAAGAGAGAACTGACATATGTGAGAACCGATATATATGCCAAAGTAAAGCGGTATATTTGTTCAAGGTGAACTGGCATGTCAAGGTGAACCGACATGTAGTTATGGGAACTGACACCTGGAAGTAGTGCATGACTATTGGTTGGTGGTCTCAACTTTAGGGTTTCTGGTTGGAGTGCTTCAAGGTGATCTTTATGTGATGAAGTTAGCATGATAATGAAGAACAGATAGTGTTGCCATGTAAGCCTTGTGCACGTGAAGGATCTTGCATAAAGAAGAGTGTTCCTATCTACCTCGGGAATGTGCGAAGTCTGTAAACAGTGATAATGTGTGATGGGTTATCAGCCGCCATGAAATCGGTAGAAAACGAACGATGGAGAATGTCTTGAGATTAGATCAAGACTGTTGCATTCAATACAGTATGATCAATGGTCAAGATTGAACCATTTGAATTCCTTAACCTAACAGGTATAGGGTTTATGCTATGGACCTATCTGTTGTCCTATAAGGTCAATGGTGTGATTCTTTCAGAGTTTTGTTGGCAAAAGTTGTGTGTGTGTATCTAAGAGAAGAGATACGTGATTCTTGCCAGACTAGAGGAGAGAAGTTATGTCTGTAGAGTGTAAGTGCAGAAGGTAAAGAGGAGCTTAAGCGGATCTGCATTGGCATTGAGTGCTATTATCAGGTCATTGATATACCTATTGATCTTTAACCACTTCAACAGTTGTGAAATCCCCTAACAGGGTAGCCTTAACCGACTTGTTGAAAATCCTCTAATAGGGTAACTCGAAGCTACTGAGTCATTGATATCCTTTAGCTATTGAGTTCTTGAAATCCTCTAACAAGGTACCCTTAACAGGGTTTAACCCTTAACTGGGTATTGTAGCTATCCCTTAACCGGGTGATCCCTAACAGGATCAGTTCCTAATAGAACCTATTGTATCTATCTTTAACCAGACAAGGCTCCTAACAGAGCGGACTTCCAAAGAGTTCAAAAACAAGCTTGTGGGTATTCATCCCCATCGTGGTTTTTCCCAGTTGGGTTTCCACGTGAAAAATATGTGTGCCATGTGTGATGCTTTCTTCATGTGATGTTATGATTGTTTTTTTATTAAGTGGTGATGCATGTTGATCTTGTTGTAATATATACATCTTTGATGGTAGATTGCCTGTTCATGCATTAGGGTGAAATGGGAATGAAGAGTTAGATTATATGAGAAGATAAGTGTCAACCGGTCTTTTCTTATCTCAGTCACACTAGGTTTTGCCGGTTGAACTCTGTTGAAGGACCGATGCTGCTATTTGTCTATCAGTGCATAAGTGTTAGTTGACAAACCAGTTTAAGGTTATGTTTTTTCCTGTACTGATTCACCCCCCTCTCAGTACTGGTTTGGTACTATTCGTTCATCATTAAGTTATCAATAATAACATGATCAATTCTATGTAACTTGAACTAATTATAAAAATATAACATGAGCTCATAAAAATTGTAATGAACAAAAACAATGATTAAAAATAAAACAACATCACATGTCAGATAAACAAAGTGTCAAATAAAACATCACATATCAGATAAACAAAGTGTCAAATAAAACATCACATATCAGATAAACAAAGTGTCAAATAAAACATGCATGAAACAACATACAAGTGTCAAATAAAACATCACATGTATATCTGCAACATATATGTATAAAAAGTGTGCATTGTACATATAATCTCATCAAACAAGGATCATAAACTATGTCGGTGGGACCTCCATTGATCCATGTCCAGAATGTTGTCTCTGCACAAGAAAGTACATATTCACGTAAGCACATGCATATATAAGTACATGGTAGAAATAAATATTCTCACGATAAGTATGCAAATTTTACTTCAACATAAGTACATGAAAATTTTACTTGGTCTGATTCATCATCTGCACCATTAGAGTGTGCATACACCACAAGAATCCTAGATGAAGAACTCAAACGTGGTCCACAAACTTGGATTATACACACACACACACACATGTGTGTGTGTGTGTGTGTGTTAAAAAATCATTAACATGCATGTCTTTGAATTGAAATAAGCTCTCAAGATATGTACATCTATTTAAATCTTAAAATACCTGACTATGACCATGTGTAGGAGCAGAAGGAGGCTGCAAATCTCCTAATGTCTCCAATGGAATACGATATTGTATATAATTCAAAATGAAAATTCTGCTAACAATATTGAGGAGGCTTCATAGATATGGTTTCACCAACTATATGGAAAAGCTGCATGGAAGCAGAAATTCGGTATCTCATGGCTTTGCTAGTGGCTGAAACAACAACAAAGTCACCTTGTTTGGGGAGACATGGAAAATGGATGAGGATCTGGTTGCGGAGCTCACGGGTCTTCAGAAGGAGGGCACAAAATTCTACAGAGACTGGAAGTATGTTGCTGAAGTGTTTAAAAACTTCCCTAAATCAGAGGATGAGAAGGCAAGGCTGGCCAAGAAAGACAACATCTCCTACTACCTTCGCCAGCAAGTAAAATCTTTTTGGTAGAAATTTTTAAGGGTCTTGATGGAGTTTCTTACTGTTGATGGTAGATTTACCAAAATCTATAACTATCATTTTGCAATTCTTAATCATTTCTGCCATGGGGTTAAGATTTCCTTGCCATTTTACTTAGCTTCTTCTCTGAATGAGAGTTTGGCTGATCATGCCAAAAAGCCTAATTCTTACCCCATAGCTCATCAGGGGCTTATCTTTCTCATTTATGAATACCTGAAGGAGAAAACTAGGGCTACCAAGGATGATGACCTAGTAACCAATGCACATGTTTCTGAGAGCTATAAAGATTCTGAGTCTAATGATGACTAGTCTAATGCCCCTACCCATAAAAAATAGAGAGCTGATATAGATAATGTGAAAACGAAGGTGCATTATGATTTGGAGGAGGAAAAGGGGAAGGATATTGAGAAAAAAATGGAGAGTCAGAAGGAAGAGAACGTTGGAGAAGAGGAAGAAGGGAAAAAATATGTTAATTCTGAAAACCCTTATTCTAACCCTATGGGCTCGGATAGCAGGAATGTTGCCCTGAACTCTATGGAGGAAGACAACCCAAATTCTATGGGCACTGAATAGGGTAGGGAGTTGGCGAGTACTATTTTGAATACTGCCTAAAATTGCACTCTGGAATCCTTCAATTTCTAGAAGTGGGTTATTGACATCATAATTAGCATTCAGAGCAAACAGAGGGACCTAGAAAATAAGATACACAAGTTGATTAAGGAAACAAATTCGGGGAAAAAGAGTGAGGAGATGGAAACCAGTGAAGCTGAGGAGGAAATTAAAATGCAGGACTAGTCAAAAAAAGACCTAATAAAAGGGGATTTGAAACATCTAGAGGATGTTATCAGAATTGTAAAAGAAAAGGATGAGGCAGATAAAGATAACATCATCACTCGGTTGCTCAAACCAAGAAGGCATTGAAAAGTTTCATGAACCACAACCTTGAGGTCTTAAGAGTTTTGTCACATAATATGCATGCCTTGGTGGATCACTTAGAAAGGAAAAATCAGGATAAGAACTTGATAATCATTGAAGATGTTTCGACCTCCAGCTCCACCCATCAAATCTCCAAGTGAAGGACTAGGCAGACTACCACTGAAATGGAGACGAAAATGAAAGACATCGAGCTAAAATAGGAGAGAAATCATCTGAGTGAAGCCACTAAGGCTATGATGCTTTTGGTTTAGAACGCTGAGGAGTCTATAAAAGTTTTCATTTGAATTGTAATGCTGGGTTTCAGATGCCAATTTCTTGTTGGCTCCTTGCTGTCCTTTTGTCCTAGCTACTGGTTTTTGTGCTGGTCTTTTGCAACTATTTTGTCTTGGTCTTATCTTTTCCTATTTATTTCTTGCTCATATTTCATATTGTAAGCGGGTTTTGGGTCCCTTAAAACCCGATTTTCCTTAATCAAGAACAATCTTGAAGTTGAAATCCACTATTTATAATCAATTAAATAAAATTACCTTACAAAAAAAATAATGTGTACTTGACTGTGGCCTTGTGTAGGAGCGAAAGGAGGATGCAAATCTCCTAATGTCTCCAATGTAATAGGACGTTGTATATAATTCAAAATTCAAATTTTGTTAACAATTTTGAAGTTAAAATCCACTATTTAAAATCAATTAAATAATATCACCTTATAGAAAAAATAATGTGTACCTCATGAGACTCGAAGGCTCCCTTGATCTTGCTAACCTCAGATGAATGGAAGGATAGGTGATCAATGTCTATATCCAGAGATGCATCCTCTAAGTCAACAAGTAGACTAGTATAGTGACCATGAACTCGAGTAGGAGGTGTAAAAGTAATAGGCAACAATGGTGTATGTCACATTGGCTTAGGTGTTGGATTGACTGGTGTAGGCTGAGGAGGAGGCGTGGTATCAATAGATGTATGGGATCAATAGATGTAGGCACTAGAATTCCCTCCTCTCTCCCCATATCACCCTGAGATGCTCTACCACTATGGCTCCTAGATCCACCTCTGTGTACATGTCATCTCACCTGTGTCAGTACATCCTCGCGTGGGATCCCAAGATAAGAAGAAATAAATGTGTAAGAATCCAATAAATCACTAGACAACACTGCACTCATTCGCTGCAAAGGATCAACCTCTATCAATTGTGCAACGTCAAGTGGAGATGGTATGTCTACATGGACGTAAGGATTAGTGCCATGCTTGATGTTGCATCTATAGCCTACATAATGGTAGTCTGCGACCGCAAAAAATATCTCTTGACATGATCAGATGAAATCTAACCAACCTGAGTGGCAATGTGTGCAATGCTGGAGAAGATGTGTCACCTGGCATCATCCACTGCTGCATCTATTGCCTGTGATAATTCCAAAGATTTTGGTAGAACCAAAAGGTTTGGACCAACTAATGCTCATTTATTAATGAGTGTTGGTACATCAAGTGTTCTATATTTATCACTCAACCTCCCTCTCTCCTACCTAGCATTCGTTGGTATATCTGTATAATCTACATCTAAGCCCATATGAAACTCTGCAAATAATCATTTGCAAAAATAAAGTGGTAACTCATCCTTTTGTGGCCACATGGTAGCTAGGATATATGAATGGTGCCACAATTAGATCAATGCATCTAGTCACGAAATAGCCCCTGACCTTACATTGACTCCCTACATAATGGGGGAACATGGTAAGGACATGTGTGAAAGATACATCCTTGTTGACGGTTTTTCATCCCATTGTGCTAGTCACACTACGAGAAAGGGAGGCATAGAAAGAATCCACAAACATATCATTATATGGTTTGCATGATTGAATAGTGTCAATCATACACATCAACTCATCCCTAATAATATGTGGCCTTTCCTTATTTGGTTGGGGAGGGGTGGTCTGTAATGTAGTCTCAAGATGTTGTAGTGCACGCTATAGGGCCTGAATGGTTTCGGAAAAAAGTCGAGCCTTGGCAACATTGCCATTGGAGGGCATTCGACTAGACTATGTAGATGTCTGGTCACCCTCGCGATGAACACTACCATCAGATGGATGATCGTCCATGTGGAAAATATCTGCATGTGTAGTTATAAAAGCAAATAATTTTAAAAATAATTATTCAAAACTATTTTAAAATAATTCAAACTAATTCGTAAAACTATTTTAAACTAATTCAAACATATTTGAAAATAATACAATTGTAATTTAAAGTACAATTCAAAGTAATTGAAACATTTGATACACATTACTTTAAAGAAATATTAAAATTAAATACATGTACATGCACATGCAAATGCACATGCACATATACATAGAAACACATACATACATACATACATATACATGGACACATACATACATGTACATACACACTCATACACTTACATATATACACACATACATGTACATATACACATACATACATACATACATATGCATGTGTATGTGCACATATGTGTGTGTATGTGTATATAAATGTATGCATGCATGTGTATGTGTATGTGGTTGTATGTGTGTGTGTGTGTGTATGTATGTATGTATGTATGTATGTGTATATGTATGTATGTGTGTTTATGTGTGTATGTGTGTATGTATGTATGTATTGTGTATGTATGCATGTGTGTATGCGTGTGCACATGTATGTGTGTGTGTATGTGTGTATGAGTGTATGTATGTCTGTATATATGCATGTGGGTGTATGTACGTATGTATGTATGTATTATGTATGTATGTATATGTGTGTGTATGTGTATATATATATATGTATGTGTGTGTATGTGTATGTGTGTGTATGTGTATGTATGTGTGTGTGTATGCACACATAAACACACACACATACATATATACATACATACATACACTCATATACACATACCCACACATACATGTACATACACATATACACATGCATACATACACACGTGCATACACCTACATACATACACACACATACATGTACATACACATATACACCTACATACATACATACACACATACACACATAAACACATAAACACACATACATACATATACACATGCATACATACATACATACACCCACATACACACATACACATGCACATGCATGCATACATACATACACATGCACACACATTCACCACATGGGTTTATGTGTGTGTATGTGCATGTGCATGTGTATGTGTGTATGTATATCTGTATATATGCATGTGGGTGTTATGTATGTATTTATGTATGTATGTATCTGTGTATGTGTGTGTGTGTATGTGTATGTATGTGTGTGTATACATACATAAACACACATACATACATACACACACACATACATACATACATACATACATAAACACACATACATACATACACACATACATACATACATACATACATGTACACACACATACACCCACATACACACATACACATGCATGCATACATACATACATACATACATACATACATACATACACATACACATACATACGTGCACATACACACACATATACACACATACATACATATACTCAAATACATACACACATACATACATACATATGTTGGAATCCAAAAAAACTGAGAGGGGGGGGGGTGGTGTGAATTAGTGTTCTGCCAGAATTTTCAATTTTAACCTTATTAAGACATGCATTCACCAACCTGTATACTGACACATATAAGATTAAAAGAAGTAAAGAAATCAATAAGCCAATCACACAAATGAATACCATAACACAGATAATTATATGTGGAAAACCTCAAAGAGGAAAAACCACGGTGGGATTTGTGACCCATAATATCAATCCAGTGGCCATATGAAAAGATATTACAACATATGGGGGCCTGCACTTGCAGGAAGGCTTATAGCCTAGAGCACATTGATCATCACAAAAGGAGTCTCACTGACTACATACAAATCTAGACTACATTCTGGAGAAATGAGTGAGCTGCAATGATAACATCTCCTATGACTGAATACAGTTTCAGTTAAGCTTTGTCTGTTCCAGTTCTGAAACCCTAAACCCTTACTGGAATAAACTCTTACATAATCTTCATATTCCTTATTACAATTATATCTCTGATGTATCACATAACCTTACACATCACAAAATGATCTAATCAACTGACCTATATACCCTTACAATCCTTTATGCCTTATGTCGGATTACATAGATAATTAAAAATGAATATACAAGTTGACTCAATTACATAAATACATAAATATCAAAATCAATTGCTGATGCCGGATCTCCCAAATGGTGCTGACCTCCAATACCAATATCCTGAATATGAACCATGTCGTCCTCCAATGCTGGCAACCAAAGAATTCCTCCCAACCGATGAAGATACCTGCCGGTGCCGGTGCTGGTGAAGTGTTTGTCGGTAAACAACCAAACCAAAATATGAAGTTGGATCATGTTGCCATCAATGACAACATATTGAAACCAATCAAATGAGTGTTAATTGCCAAAAATATACACACGTACATACACACACATACACATGGACACATATGTACATCTATGTATGCATGTGTATGTGTATCTGTATACATATGTGTGTGAGTCCGGGTGTGGGTGTGTGGTGTAAGAGCACCTAGGTTTTTAGTGCATTTTCAAAATTTTGGTGTGATAGTCCTTATTTTGGATTAGGTTTGTGAATAATGGACTACTCAGAGGTCCACATGTGTGTTGGCTATGCATTTGAAGGATGATTGTCCCTTAGGTTGTTTGTTTTCTCAAAATTTGGCCTATGAGCCCTTGTAAGCCTACAATGGCATTAATTTGCATTTTGATGTAAAATGTCTTGTAAAGCCTCATTAGGAATTTAGGCATGTCATTTTAATGTTATGTAGTCATCCTAGGAGGTTTAGGATGAGTAGCAATGCATAAAATGTAAAAATGCACATTTGAGCAAAAGTTGTCATTGTTGCTCGACAACATTTTGCAACTTTTGAGCAACTTTTGCATTTTTGAGCACATTGGTGGTTAGGAAACCAATGAAGAGTTGGTTAGGATCCATATGGAATATAAAATGATCTAAGAATGATTGTAAAGGGGTTGGAAAAATCCTCGAGAAAGTTTGAATAGATTGTGAAGACATTTTCCAGATTTTACCTTGTAATTTTCTCATCTTTTGAGCAACAGTCCATACCAAATGGATTGACCTTGCTACTATTATTTCATGAATGTTTGGTTTATGAAATTGAAGTGCTCAAAAGGTGTTTGTAATTTTTTTAGTGCAGGTTTGAAGCATGATGTTAAATTTGCATTGCTCTCGGCTTGAGCAAGGGGTTTGAGAGCCTAGTTATGGTTCCAACTTGAAATCCCTTGAGTTTTGCTCAATAAACCTTGGGACTCAAGCTATGGAACCCTTGTACATTGAAAATATGTTTTTTATTGGCCTGGAAGTTGTTGAGAAGAAACTTTCCATCATTTCCTAGGCGAGCTCAATCATAGCCCGGTAAGGAAAATGATTGAAATGTTGCATATGCTTGCAAGGATGACCAGTTGTGAATGTGCCAAGTGTTTGGAATGAGAATGTAATGTGTGATAGAGCCTATGTGAAAAGGTGGAGGTGTGACATAGTAGAGAAAACAACAAACCCATTGAAGAAGACTGCTAAGTCCCAAAACCCTTTATAAATGCCATTTTTGGGTTCCGTACCAGTACGGACAGACCTGATTATCTCACCTAGTGGATCCAAAATTTAATCTAAAAGGGTACTCAGATCATCAAAGATGTTGGAAGGTTCTTTGAGTGATTTTTGAATAATTTCCCAAAAACCAGCAAGGTAGGGCTAATTGGGGCTTTAGGGCTACCAGGCCTAGAAAATTGGAGAAAGAGGGAACGATGAAGAAATGATGGAAATACAATTGAAGAACCAGTTGAATGGCATGGAAATACCTTTAGAACACCTATTACAACCCGTGCAAGTACATGTTAGAGGATTGCATAGCTTAAAGGTTGGATTTACCCTTGTGAATCTCAACCATACTTGAAGAAACTGATGCTCTGCAAAAAGGATTAGAAAATCTGTTTGATGGCAACACACACAAGAGCACAAGAAACAAACGTTAGTGTTAGCAACAAAAGATTATCCTAAACAGGCATATCAAGAGAGATATTAAGCATGAAATAGAAAGCATATAAACATAGAATAAAATAGCTAATCAAGATGCTCATAGTTGCTCCTCCCTTGTTCCTCTCCTCTCCAAGTCTCAAATGAGTGTAGCTCTCAGCTTTTAGCACTAGCCATGGATGCCATATGGAGATTCAAGATAGTTGAATATGATAAGCAAATGCTATGCAAGTGTAGATAGTGATGCTATGAGAAAGCTCTATGCTAATGCCAGTATAACAACAATACTCTAATGCTTCCTTTTTGCTTGAGGAGAAGGGTTCTATTTATAGAAGAAATGGGGAAATGAAGGGTTAAGATTGAGCAATCTTAACAAGGGTTAGGATTGAAAGATATTCAATCCATGTGAGACTTTCAACCCAATCCTATGTTGACAAGTGTCACCATGAGGAGGCTTGAGAGGAGAGATAAAGAGCATTAAATGCTTGAGGGGACATGATGGTTACCCTAGTCAAAGAAATAAATGCTTTGAAGAGACACATGGGTTACATGAGGGTTAAGTTAGGGGTCAAAGTCCTTAACCATGGGTGCAAGTGGAATTAACCATTAATGGTCATGTAAGAGCCATAAGTGGTTTGGAAGACTTTAGAGGTTAATTTGTTGAACACACAAAGCATTAATTGCTTTTCAAAGACTTTGGAGTTTTTGAGAAGTGACTCCAATTTGCTTAGGAATGTGACAATATTTAGGGGATGGATTAGGTTAATTAGGAAGAGTTTAGAAGAATCTAGAAGGGGTTTAGGCATGCAAGTGGATTTTGTAGGAAAATGCAAGTGGGAGAAATTTTGGTATTTTCAATTAAAATAAAATCATTTATTTCAATTAAATGGTGTAATGTGCATTTGGATAAATATTCAAATAAATATTAATTTATTTAAATGAGAAAAAGGAAGATAAAGCATTAAAATGCTTGAAGACTTTGAGGGAAACCATTAAAGGCTTGAAGACTTTAAGGAAAACCATTAAAGTCTTAAGAAGACTTTAAGGGAAGCCATTAAGTTTGAAGACTTTAAGGGAAACCATTAAAGGCTTAAGAAGACTATAGAAGGAAGCCATCAAGTTTGAAGACTTTAAGGGAAACCATTAAAGGTTTCAAGTGGGTGAGGATAAATAGGATTTTAAATAAATAATTTATTTAAAATAGTTGTGCAACTTGCTTTTGTAGGAAAATACAAGTGGGTGGAGGATAAAGGTGATTTAAATAAATGTTAATTTATTTAAATGTGAGAGGTGAGATTTTGGGGGATTTAAATAAATATTAATTTATTTAAATGTGAGAGAATATTTAATTAAATAAATATGATTTATTTATTTAATTAATGGTCCGAATTTGGTTAAGTGAATTAAATCAAATAAATTCAATAGTTTATTTAATTAATAGGAGAAGAGGGTTAAGATGAATTAATTAAATATTAATTTAATTAATTATTAATTGATGGTTAAATAATCAAATAAATACTAAGTATTAATTTAATTAAGTGGACAGATTTATGTGACTACATTTGCCCCTCTTTGAGACGGTGCGGTTTATCGCGTCATTTCAAAGAAAGAAAAATAGGTGTGAAGAAATGCCCCATAAAATGTAAATTTAATGGGTGGTATGCCCCCTCGAGAGATGGGCCGAATTTTTTTATTTTTATTTTTGAAAAATCGGGCGGTCTCTCGAAAAAGAATGAAAAGTGGAGGGGATGTAGAATAGAAGAAATTAGAACTAATGATGAAAGAATGGGAGAAAATGGAGTGAATATGAAGAAACAACAAGCCAGCGAGTACCCTAAGGTCATGCAAGAGATACATAGTAGATGTAGTGTGGGGTTTGGATTGATGTTATACAATTGATCAAAATTAGTGGGACAATCTAGTGCAATTGGTTTAATTGCCCCAGTCAAGTCAAAGCGTGACAGTTGATGTCAGTTGGTCGCTTGGACATGATAAAGTTTGAGTAAGTGAATCAAAGTGACCTGATGTGACTTAGACAATTGATGTAATTGTCCGATGAAGTCAAGGTATATGAAGCAAAATACAAGTTGAGATGTAGACAATTGATGTAATTGTCCATTGGATTGTGTTTGATTGGTTGATCAATTGATAGTGTGTGCATGTGATGGATGGTTGTGGGGAATCATGGCAGCCCCGTTGAGACTAGGTCATTATGATAAATGCCCGATGTAGTCTAGGATTACCATAATCGATTACCAGTTGAGACCCGAAGATACTTGATCAGAGTATCTGTTGATAGTCTAGGTGTGTGGGAGTCGATGTATCTGTGTAGACAGAGTAACTAGCTTAATTTTGTGGATGAGTGAGGATGGGAAGCGATGAAGGGATTAGGATGATGTTGATGATCAAGATAGGGAGGGTGAGGGGGGATTCAATGTTAGATAGAAGATATGGAGGACTAGGACCGAGTCCTATGGAAGAAGATGAGTAAAATAGAGTATGCATTATTATGACTATGTATGCATGATATGCAGCTATTATGAATGTATGGATGGGTAGAATGCAACAAAATGCAATATATATAGATGAGATGAGATGACGATCCATAGTGCTCTATTTTTCATCATTGAGCTTTAAAATGTTGTAAGAAAATACAAGCAACTTGACATAAAGATTCAAGATGACCAGAGTATTTCTTACATGGATTTGATATAGCAAGTTAATACAAGCAACTTGATATAATGGATCAAGTTGACCTGAGTATTGCTTGCAGAACAGACAAGGATTATCTCCTTTCATGCATGACTTGGATCATCCTCCTTGATCTTAGGCTGATCATATCCTGAGACAAGTGCATACCATAATAAGAGATAAAATCTTTATCCAGTTTGGATGAGGTAGGAGGAACCAAAGAAAGAGCATTGTACCTGCAAACAAACAATATATACATAAAGAATAAAGAATATGGATCCTTGGTAATGGTTCATGCTCATATGGTCGAGGTATACGCTGTAGTCAGCAAGCCGTAGTGATCTATGACTGTATTTTTGCCTATGATCACATAGCTTAGTGAACTTCCCACGTAGACACCATTAGTACATGCCCCAGAACTTCATCGGAAATAAATTGCAGAGGATACAAACAATTGCGGCAAGAACCTAAAATAAATAACCCATAAATCAATCAAGTATATGATAGCTTAAACAGAATTTTCTTGTCAAAGAAAATGTCATCTTGTCTTTGTTTTGGTAAGGAAGGATGCATCCTTGTTGAAGACAGTTTGTTGTGTAGATTGTTGATGTTGTTTGGTTTGATTGATAAATAGTCATTTAAGTATGTCGCAATGTTTGTTTGGGATCTGCTCAGATGGGTATGTACAATGTATTGCCATGTTTTTTTGTTTGATTTTTTGATGTTTTTGGATTTTGAATTGTTTTGAATGTTTTTGGATTTTGTGAGTCATTTTTGAATGTTTTTTTGGATTTTGTGAAATAGTTTTGAATGTTTTTGGATTTTGTGAAACAGTTTTGAATGTTTTACCCAATGAATCACCAGTAATGTAGAATTCACTTCCACCAACTAGATTTAAGGGCATTGCCCCCAAGTGTAGACATGACTATGACAAAGCGGGATGCAAGATGCATGAAGTACTTTCTTTGATTACAAATCAAATAACAGGCCATGGTTTAGATGGATGGATGTGTGGATGCATGAATGTGATTGCAACGAATCCGAAAGATACTGGAGCCATTATCTTTACGAGTGGCGCCTGTTTGCCAGGTTTTCACCATCGCACTTACCCAAGGTGCCACCGGAGTGGTTGTTCACCGTTTGGATGCATGATTTTTCTTTACTTTTTTTGAATGTTTTTGTATTTCTTCAGGATATTTTTTTGAATGTTTTTGGTATTTTCTGGTATGCAGAGGAGCCTGATGCTCTGTACAGCTTAGGTATAAAACCGTTTTAGGTGCATGCTGTTAATTGGATCTGCGAGCGGTTCTCCTTCTGATGTAGCCAACTGATATGCCCCGGACCCGAATACAATAGTGACAACATATGGGCCCAGCCAGTTTGATTCAAACTTTCCCTGATGTTCTCTGTGTGGTTGGTTGCGAGGATTCTCTCGTAGAACAAGATCACCTACCTCAAATGTATGAGATCTAACTAGGTGATTGTAGCTTCTACTCATGCGCTGCTGATAGGCTTTGAGGTGATTGTATACAGCTTGTCGTTTCTCATCAAGTAACTCTAAGTCCTGAAGACGGGATACTCTGTAGGCTTCATCATCGATGAGATTGTGCAAGGAAACCCATAATGATGGTATCTTGACCTTAATAGGCAAGATAGATTCTGCACCATAGACCAACGAATAAGGAGTTGCACCTGTAGGGGTTCGAATGCTAGTTCGATATGCCCATAGCATTGGATTTAGTTGAACATGCCAATCACAACCGGCATCATTGACTGTCTTCTTTAGGATCCTCAATATGTTTTTATTGGATGCTTCGGCCTGACCATTGCCTTGTGGGTAATAGGGGGTGGAAAAGCAATGTTGGATATGAAATTTTTCACAAAGTTCACGGACATCCTGATTTTTGAAAGGAAGACCGTTATCTGTGATGATGGACATGGGTACACCATACCGGCAGATGATGTAGTTGAGGATGAATGAGGCGATTTGCTTGCCGGTGACTTGGGTAAGTGGAATAGCTTCGATCCACTTTGTGAAATATTCAGTGGCGGTAATAATGAATTTATGGCCATTGGATGAAGATGGATGAATCTTACCCACAAGGTCAAGGCCCCATTGACAGAAAGGCCATGGTGTTGTGATTGGTTGCAATTCCTGGGCTGGTGCATGTATCAGGTCACCATGAACTTGACATTTCTTGCATTTTCTGACAAAGTAGTAGGAATCCTTTTCCATAGATAGCCAATAATATCTAGCTCGCATGAGTTTCTTGGCTAGTGACGGACCACTTGAGTGGGTCTCGCAAATTCCTTCATGTACCTCTTCCAAAGCCTTTGTTATCTCATCTTGTTCCAGACATCGAAGGAGAGTACCATCAAGACCGCGTCGGTATAGGGTTTCGGCAATAATGGTATATCGAGCAGTTTGGCAAATGAAGGTTTTTCGTTGGTTATTCGATTGGTTGGGAGGAAGGGTGTGATCGCGGAGATAGGTGTAGAACTCACCGTACCATGGGGATTCAGAACCGACAAGGCGACATATCATTTCGAATTCAGGGATATCATAAGTGGGGATCCAAAGCTGTTCTACCAAGAACTCGTAGCGTGTTGAATTCTGTGGAAGATCTAGGAGAGATGCGATGGTAGCCATAGCGTCAGCAGCTCGATTCTGATCTCTTGGTATCTGCTCAAAAGTGATAGTAGTAAATGATGTCTTTAGAGTGTCCACCATTTGCTTATATGGCATGAGTTTATCATCTTTGGTCTGATATTCATCTGTTTCTTGTCGAATGACTAGTTGGGAGTCGCCATATACTTGTAGTTCTTGTAATTTCCATTGTACGGCTAACCTGAGTCCCGTGATCAAGGCCTCATACTCTGCTATGTTGTTAGTGCATGGAAATGTGAGCCTATAAGACTTCGGGATGCTGTCACATTGGGGTGTGATAAACAGAATGTCTGCCCCCGAGCCATGTCTAGTGTATGAACCATCAAAGTAGAGTTTCCATGGTTGTGTTGTTGTGATCATGAATATCTCTTCATCTGGAAAATTGGAAATGAGAGGATGATTGCCTATGAGTGGTGCATCGGCCAATTGATCTGCAATAACTTGACCTTTGATAGCTTTATGGTCCATGTACTCAATGTCAAATTCACTTAGAATCATCACCCATTTGGCCAAACGGCCTGTCAATGCTGCTTTGCTGAGTAAATACTTGAGTGGATCAATCTTTGCAATGAGTTGCACCTTGTGTGTTAACATATAGTGTCTCAATTTTGTGGCTGCTAAGATTACTGCTAGGTAAGCTCGCTCAATAGGGGTGTAATTGAGTTCATAGCCTACCAGTGTGCGAGAGATGTAGTAAACAACACACTCTTTTCCTTCTGCATTATGTTGTGCCAGTAGTACACCTAATGCTATACTTGTCGCTGAGATATATAATAACAACGGTCTTCTTGGATCTGGTGGCATCAGCAATGGTGGATTCATGAGATAGTCTTTAAGCGTCTAAAATGCTTGTTGGCATCGGGCATCCCATTGAAAGCGGATGTTCTTGTGTAGCAGGTGTGTGAATGGGTGACATTTATCAGCCAATTGTGCAATGAATCTTCGGATGGATTGAAGTCGTCCTTGTAATGTCCTTAGCTGACTGATATTCTTTGGAGGTGGCATGTCCATAATTGCTTTTACCTTCGCTGGGTCAACCTCAATACCTTGGCTTGAGACAATGTATCCTAGAAGCTTCCTGGAGGTTACTCCAAAGACACATTTCTTTGGGTTGAGTCGAACATGGTATTGTTCCAGTCTATCAAAGATTTTATCTAAGATGTGGAGATGTCCTTCTCTGGTGAGTGATTTTGCTAGTAGGTCATCAACATAATCTTCCATCATAGTATGCATCATGTCATGGAAGATGGTGGTCATTGCCCTTTGATAGGTTGCTCCTGCATTCTTGAGACCAAAAGGCATCACATTCCAGCAATATGTGCCCCATGGACATGTGAAGGCTGTCTTATGTTGATCTTCTGGTGTGATCTTTATCTGATTGTATCCTGAAAAGCCATCCATGAGTGAAAGCATGGTGTGTCCTGCTGTTAGATCCACTATGATGTTGATATTTGGTAAGGGGAAGTCATCCTTAGGACATGCTTTATTTAGATCTCTGAAGTCAGTACAAATGCGGATGCCCCCTTTTGGTTTGCTGACAGGCACAATATTGGAGATCCATTCTGCATAATCAATTGGCCTAATGAAACCAAGATCTAGGAGTTTCTTGAGTTCTGTTTTGACTAGCACTGCAATCTGGGGATGCATCTTACGAAGCTTTTGCTTGACAGGTTTGGCTCCTTCTGCTATGGTGAGGTGATGCATGACTAAATCAGGATCAAGCCTAGACATGTCTGCATATGTCCATGCAAAGTTGATCTGACGCTGTTGAAAGAACTCTATAAATTTAGGCTGTTCCTCGGGAGTGAGAAGAGATGCCAGATGTATGAGATGAGGATTGTTAGGAGTCCCCACATTGTATTCTTTGGTTTCCTTAATGAGAATTTTTGATCGTTCCTGTTGTGCACTATCAGGGAGAATGTCAAACCCTTCATCCTCAGGCGCCTCAGAGAAGTTTTCACCATTGGATACGCTCTTTCTTTTTACTTTTGTTGGATCAAATAGTGCCACAGTGTGGTTTTCACTAGAAGATCCATGTTTTATTGTTATATTTTTGCAGCTGAAAGGTTTGGCATCCACCCCGAAGTATGCTGCGCTATTAAGTTCAATGGCGAATCCAGCTTTGTGATCCCCGCTTGGTAGGTTATCCCTTAATTCCAAAAAGTCAATGATGGCCTCATCATTTTGGAAGAGGTCAAGACATGGGGGATTTGGTTGGTTCCATTCGATGAGTTCAGGGTGGATAATGGGCATTACTTCATCGATTAGGTTAAGTGTGGGAGATGTATCAGTGAGGGTTAAGACGTTATGGTGAAGGTCGTTAATGGTACTCTCCCTGTTAGAATCAGGCGTAGGATGAGACATAGGGTCTGTGGAAGATGTTTCCAGTTCGAGAACCCAAGTGGTCTTTATCTGTGCTTCTCCATAAACAGGGATATCTTTGCATGGCAGAGGTAGTGATGCATCTTCCTCATCTGAAGTATTAAGTTGTACCGAATCAAATTCCCATTCATGTGAGTCAGTCTCTGAATCACTTTCCAGCATCCGATTGCTATACCATACTGGGATGTCTTTTGAGTTAAACACTGCAGGTGTGATTGGTTGATGTACCTTTGTAGTGATCGGTGCTACAGGAAGTTTGATGGGGATAAAAGAATCTAGCACAGGAAGTATCGGCAATGTTGACTCAGTGGCTTCTGTGGGAACTGCTGGTACCATAGATGCTGCTGCAGGTTCTGATACAGTTGCTGCTGCTAATGGTACTATGGATGTAATGGCTGCTGCGAATGGGATTACTGGTTTGATTGGTGGGATGATTGGTATTGTAGATGGTTGTGTTGGGGTTGTGAGCCTCGATGGGGCAGTTGGGATGGTGCTTGAAGCTGCTTTGATAATGAAAGGTGTTCTTTTTGCAGTAGGTTGACATAATGGTTTGCTAGGTTTTCCTTTGAATCTGAGTTTAGGAAAGATTTCTTTCTCAAAGCCTAGGCCTATATTACCTTTGGGCTTTAATTCTGGCAGCAAAGGTTCATGTCGTCCTTGTTTGCAATATCCCAAAGCACTCTGACCATCATATCCCATTCGTTGCATAATGAGGAGACCTTTGTCATACTGATCCATAGGAAGTTTAACTTATGGTAGATCAGTGGTGATGGGATCTTTATAGATCCATTTTGCTAAGTCCTCATCTTGGGTTTCTTCTTCTTGACTCTTTCCAAGGATGAAAGGCGTCAAAGCACATGCGGGCGTGATTAGTGGTTGCTGGAGTAACTGCTGTGGTTTACCATGTGTTCTAGGAGAAGTGGGCATCTGTCCCACACAAAAGAGTTGACTCAAGTTGTATTCCCCGGGACCTTCCTCTGCTATTTTCATCTTAAGCTTTTCTTGCTTTGGTATAGTGGTGTTCGAACTAGCAAGAGAGGCGGGACTTATATATGATGTGGAGGAAATGGCTTCTCTATTATTGGGAATGGTAATTTCTGGTTGATGGCTGATATTATGGCAAAATGCAAAGGGATTTGCATCGCCCAGGATTGTGATCTCTACACCGTTATGTGGGAACTTGATACATTGATGGTAGGTAGATGGAATGGCTTGCATGGCATGTATCCAAGGTCTCCCTAATAATAGATTGTATGGCAGAGGAAGGTCCAGAACCTGACAAATGATGTGCTTTACCACGGGGCCCACTCGGATTGGTAGTACCACAGCTCCTTTGGATGAACGCTCTGCATCATCATAGGCTTTGATTGTGATCTTCTTGCGAGGATCCACTGATTCTACTGCATATCCCAATGCTATGCAGTAAAGAAGTAGTAGAAGTGGATAGAACACAGAACCAAATCCTATTCTACCTGAAGAACCTTTCCTTAGAGAAATCAAAGCCTTAGGAGGAAAGTCCTTAGAAGGAGTGCCACTTTTTTGTGGAAAAATGGAACCAGAAGTAGTCATGGAATGGATTGAAGGATTGGAGAATCACTGTGAATGTGATAGGATTAGTGAGGCACAAAAGGTGAAGGTAGCCAAATCTAGATTGAGAGGAGTAGCCTTGACTTGGTGGAAGTTTATCCAAGAGGAGAGACAAAAAGAGGGTAAGAACCCAAAAGCCACTTGGAAAGGAATGCTAGCCAAGGTGAAAGAATCATATATCCCTGAAGACTATGAAATTCAATTGCACAAGAGGAGACAAAACTTGAGACAAAGAGAACTACATGTGAGAAACTACACTGAGGAATTTCAGAAGTTGTGTTTGAGATCCAAGGTGGTGGAAGATGAAAGCATCAAGGTAGCCAAATATTTGAATGGCTTGAGATGGAATATTCAAGAAGAGTTGAGTTTGTTGTGTCCTAGTACCATTCATAAGTGCTATCAATTGGCACTCAAGGTGGAAGAGAAGAGCAAAAAGAAACAAAAGAAAAGTAACATAGGCAGAGGTAGGGGAAGAGATGGTAGAGGTCATAGAGGTAGCTATGGTGGAAGAAGTGTAGACCAAAGATCCCAAGGGGAATCCAAGTTGGTAGAGAAAAGTGGGTATTCCAATAGAAAGAACAACTTTAGAGGAAGTGGATCTAGCAACTCTAGTAGACGAAGGTCTAGTGGACCAGGAAGAGGGTCCTATTTCGCCATAATGAAGTGCTTCAATTGCCATCAACTTGACACTCGACCTATAGATGTACTGAGAAGTACTGTTCATCCCAAGGAGGTGAGAGGAGAGTAAATTATGTTCAATAAGATGTAGCAAACATGAAGGCATTAGAAGTGAGTTTAGATTCAGAGGTTGGAGATAATCTCATGATAAGAAGAGTCTTGATTAAAGAACCGGTTAAGGAGTAATCTAGCCAAAGAAGATCCTTTTTAGGATAAAATGCAAGATTATGGGAAAAGTATGTAGAGTGGTGGTGGATTCAAGGTCCATTGATAACATAGTGTCAGAAGAAGCAGTGAGTAAGCTCAAACTACAAAGAATCCCACATAGTGATCTTTATAGGGTTACTTGGCTCAACAAGGGGCAACATGTTCTTGTGAATGAAAAAACTTGGGTGGAGTTCACTATAGGAGGCTACAAGTACAAAATCTTATGTGACATCTTGCCAATGGATGGTTGCCACCTACTCCTAGGTAGGCCTTGGCAGTTTGACAGAAAAGCAATACACAATAGGGAAAAGAATGCCTATAATTTTCAAAAAGATGGGATCACCTATAAAGTTCAGTCCATAGGAGACCAAGAAGAGGGCATATCAAAAAGTCCTAATGTGCTGCTAGTTGGAGAGAAGGAGTTCATTAACACTCTTAAGGAAGGAGAAGAAGTGGGGTTTGCACTTGTAGTAAATCCAAAAGAAGAAAGCAAGGAGAAGAAAGTATGCATTCTCAATGAAGTGTAACATATTCTAAATCAGTTTAAGGACATTATCAATGATGGAACACCTGCAACCTTACCCCCTCAATGTGCCATAATTCACCAAATTGACTTTATACCCAAGGCCTCATTGCCTAATAAGGCAACTTATAAAATGACACCGAAGAAGAACAAAGAGATAACTAAGAAAATACAAGAACTCTTGGATAATGGTTTGATAAGGAAAAGCATCAACCCATGTGTAGTTCCCACCATTTTGGCCCCAAAGAAGGGAGGTACTTGGAGAATTTGCACTGATTCTAGAGCCATAAACTAGATTACAATCAGGTATAGATTTCCCATTCTAAGAATTGAAGATTTGATGGATTGTTTAGGAGGTGCTGAATACTTCACCAAGATAGACCTCAAGAGTGGTTACCACCAAATAAGAATCAAGGAGGGAGATGAATGGAAGACAACATTCAAGACCACATAAGGACTTCATGAATGACTTGTTATGCCATTTGGACTCACAAATGATCCTAGCACATTCATGATACTCATGAATGAAGTAGTCAAAGACTATATTGGTAAATTTGTTGTTGTTTATTTAGATGTCATCTTTAATTTTAGCAAGTTTAAAGATGAACATCTTAAGCATATAGAGATTATATTGGGGAAAATATGTGATGAGCAACTAACCATCAATTTGGAGAAATGTGAGTTTATGAAATAGAAGTTGATATATGATTGGGTTTGTAATCTCAAGAGGTGATTTGAAGATGGATACCTCCAAAGTGGAAGCCATAATCAGTTGGCCTACACCTAAGACAACAAGTGAAGTAAGGAGTTTTCATGGCTTAGCACAATTCTATAGGAAGTTCATCAGAGGGTTCAATGAGATATGTGCACCCATGCTTGACACAATCAAAGGAGGTGTGAAGACTAAGATCCAATAGACAAAATGTTACTACTTATCAAATTGCCATTAGTTTTTATATTCAAAGTCATACTATATACTCTAGTCGGTTAACACTACCGAATCATGCACTCGGTACACACAGAGAAATTGGTATGCACAATCTAGTCGGTTACAGAGGAAAGCAGTCACAAAATGCAGTATACACCGAGCTGTCTATCGAGTATCTTTTTATGACTACCGAGCAGCAAAGATGACACACTGAGTTGATATACACTGAGTGAAACATGTTACTAGATACATTGAACCTGGACATGCATATGAAAACATGTTACAAGATCGAGGCACATCTAACCATTATTACATTGGAAATTGCACCAGAAGATTGTGTATGATTTTGAGATCAATCTAACCAATGAAATATTTTGTATTGTTATTCATTCGAGGAATCTTGTTTGTAAGATCGAAGCAATGAATTGGATCACCGTCTTAAGAGATCTATTTATACAACATGAGTTAAGGGTGTGTACATGAGTGTAAGAAGACTGTTACAGAGACACAGAGGTCACTGAGAAGGTTTTCAGAGAACAGTCGAAGAACAGAGTAAACATAAGGGTTTACCGAGTTACTATATGGGTTATCGAGGTATGCTATAAGCAAGGTAATCTATTCTGAGCACATAGAATCTGCTATAACATTAAAGTTGCAGATATTTGTAATGATTTTATTGTAATATTGTGAAGTTGAAAGAGAAACCTTTAACAAGGTAAAAGACTGTAATCAAGTCTATAAATTGTAAAGCCTCTAACGAGGTGCAACATTCAGAGTAAATGTTGTAAAATCCTTTAGCAAGGTAAATCTAATAGATCTTGTTACTCCTAATAGGGTAAGCTACCAGAAATAGCTAAAATGTAGCTCTAACCGAGCACTCTTTATTATTGCAGTAGTGAAGTTGTGGGTGCCATCCCCACCGCAATTTTTCTCTCTAACCAAGAGTTTCTGCATAACCAAAATATATGTGTTATGGAGTGAATCATGTATGAGTGTTATCTATTTGTTTTAACTTTATTTTATGTTACTACACTATTCTATTTATGCATAACAGTAAATTTATTGTTCAAGAAAAGTTTTGGAGTACTGATTCACCCCTCCCCTCTCAATACATTAGCTTTCCATATTGGGCCTAACAATTGATATCAGAGCTTGAATCTTGGAAAAGGGTTTAACTGCCTAAAGATAAAGATCTTATCAATGGAAGGCTACAAACAATCTTGAAGGATTGTATATCTGCAAGAAGAGCTGAATCATGCTAATCAAGTGATTGTTGACATGCAAAGGCAAATGCAAAAATCTCTGAAAGTAAGAAGAAGATTATCTAATGACTTGCAGGATTCTCAAGAGTTAGTGGAATAAATTGAGACATCATCTGAGAATAGTATATCTAAAGAGACTGAAGAAATGATTGGAGTATTGAAAGAAAAGAACAAAGCACTGGCTAATCAACTAAAAGCAATGAAAAGAGAACATGAACATTTCAGCACACAAATGACTAAAAATCTAGATGCATTAAGGACAACTGAGGATAAAGGAAGAGATCTACAAAGAGAGAAACAAAAATTTGAAGTCTTAGTATCTGATAAAAATGATGAAATCATAAGGTTGACTGAGATTCAACAAAATATGATAGATCAACTAGGTTATGCACACCATGAAGCAATTATGAAGAATGATGAAAATCAAGCATTGAAACTTGAAGTATCAAGGTTGACCGATGAACTTGAAACAGAGAAGAAATCCAAAGAAATACTAAAGAAGAGTTATGAAGCATCAAAGATGTTGGATGAGCAACTGAATACAAGAAGACCCAACAGAGATGCAGGACTCGGTTACAAATGAAAAGACTCTACCGAGAAAGGAATTCATACTACCAAGAGAGGAGAATCATCAAAGCAAGCTGGAAAAAGGAATAACATCAAAAGAAAGAAGCCTATTTGCTACTACTATGGAAATCAAGGTCACACTGCCAACATATGCCTAATTAGAAAAGGTAAGCAACTGAATATCACTAAGTCCAATGATTATTGTTACAATTGCAATAAATATGGTCACACATCTAATCAATGTAGGACAAAGTATATTAACAACTATCAGAAGGCAAAATTCAAAGGGTTTTGTAGAAATTGCAATAGATATGGACATATTACTAAGAAGTGTTGGCTTAAGCAAAAGAACTGCATGTGGTCTGCACACCGAGCAAACACTAGAGGTTACCAAACTCACACAGATCCTTACTGACAATATGCAGGAGTACCATGGGATTACAATACAAGGATATGGTGTGAATGTTGTGGAAGATATGGACATATTAATGCCAACTATTTTATAAGGTTTGGAATGAACAATCGAAGATCATGGAGAAATCCTAGTATGGCATGTTTTCATTATCACAAAGTTGGACATTTAGTTGGAGATTGCAGAGATCAACCTAGAGGAGACACTGAAGAAATAAAAGAAAAATTAAAGATGATTTGGAAAATTGAAGGAAATTGTGTCAAATGAAGAAATCACCTTACCTACCGAGTTAGGTGCACCTATTCCAAATTAATCAACAAAGGTATGAAGGGACTGCATTCTCTGAAGGTTAAAATCATAACAATTCCTATTCTATTATGTACTAAATTCAAAATCTGCATAGTTAAGATGGATTAGTAAGTTTGAAATTCTATCAAAAGTACTTTACAGGAAGCCTGTCAAGTCAGTAAATGAAGGAAATTTGGTTACTCGGTTAAAATGAAAAAAAGAGAGTAAATTGGTTAAAGGTGAACCGAAAGCATTTAATGTTTTGACCTAACCTGCACGGAGCTCGATAAGGTATTGTGTGTACTTAAAGGTATTTTCACGATCATTTACACTTACCAAGTTTTCGAAAGAGTAGAGCAGAGCGAATCAAGGTGATCAAACCTCATTCAGAGCGAATCCAAGGTATTTACATCAAATCTCATCGCATTGTTAAGCTGGTTTACCAATCTTATCAAATTGTTATTATCTGTTGAGTGTGAAGTGTTTGCCATTTGTAAACCGTCAAACCCTAAGGATAGTTTCCTAAGTTTTACCTGAAATCTTCAATGGCGCTCAAGATCCAAGATCCCATAGTTGTCAAGAATGTAGAGAAGCCCTCACTAAAATACACTTTGACTCCTAAAGTCGCCTCTGAACCGGATGACAAAACTGCCTTTTTACTCATCTCAGATCGAGTCTTGTTAGTTGAAGATGTTAGATTCTTCACCAAATGCCGTGTTGAAGAACTCGGTCATGTTGAGATAAGAGATACCTATGATGAATTGTGCACAGATGGTAAATTGAATAGCAAGTATGAACACATCAAGATCAAAGGATTGACTAAAGCCCTAACCTACCCTCGTGTGTTCAAGCCCCAATGGGTCAAGTTTTTTTTTAGCAAAGTTCATGATGATTTCATGTGGCTAGAAGAGCAACCATTCAAAATCACCAATGAAATCATTCATGTGATCACCCGTTATCCTATCTATGATCATGCACGAGCACAAAAGATGATATCACAGAAGGAATTAATTAGTTTAACTAGAGTTGAATTTGATTACAGAGGATTAAAATTGAACAATGTCACTGATGCAGAACTTAAGTTTGCCATTAGAGTAATTGGTTATTGTTTCTTCCAATCTGCAAGGGAAAATAGTGTACCCTGTGCCGCAGTTGACATAGCTTATAAAATTGTGAAAAAGGGAATGCAAATTGATTTATGTGAAGTGTTATTGAAAAACCTGTTTGAGAACCTGAACACAATAAGGAAGCCGAAGAAGAACAACTCGACAAATACAATAAAGTTTGGTTCACTTCTTGTATGCATGTTTTTCTACTTTGAAAAATTCTTTCCATCGATCGGTAAAGTAGTTTGGGAGCTACACCGACCAATCACCCATCAGATTAACGACTTTATCAAGAAGCTAGGTGATAATTTGAATGACATAATGGATGATTATTTCAGCAAATTTCAAGAGAAGATGCACAACAGGTACCGAATTCCACCCCAGCTAGTGGAGAAATATAAAGATGATATATGCTTTGAGGTAGATACTAATTACTGTTATGTGAATGCTGTGGAACCAAGAACTCAATCTTTGCCACCTATGGGTTACGAGATTGACTTTGATATCACACAACAACAAATTGATGCATATCTTTCATTACCAAGGCATGCTACTGAACTGAGGTATGGAACCTATGAAGAGGTGAAGGGAAAAGGAAAAATGAGCATTGTAGTACCCAAAGCTACAAGGAAAGAAACAAAGATGATAAAGGTTTTAACAGAGAAATTCAGAGAAGAATCTTCCTCCACACCAGTCAAAGGCACTCTTTCCATCACCGAAGAAGAATCTGAAGCTCAAGAGGCAACCATAACATTGAGCACTGAATTGCCTAAGGGTAAAGTGTTGAAAAGAAAGAAACATGACATTTCAAAGGCCCTACTGACTCCTCCAACAAAGAGACCTAATACAAGAGCATCAACTGCATCACTGAGTAAGAAACAAAAGAGTGTTACTACTCCCAAGGTAACAAAAACCTACAAGAAATCTACTCAGAGACTCATTTTGGCAAAAGAGTCTACTGATACAGAATTTGAGGATGCCAACAAATTAAAGATTGTCAAGAGCAAGAAGGTAAGTATACATAGTGTTGAAAAATTCTATGCCAATCTAAAAGAATATGGTGGATTTGGTTCTTTTAGATATGTTAAGTATGAAACAAGAAATAATGATGAGAAGAGACAAATTGAAGAAGCTGTCATTTGTACACTTCTAAAGTTTCGGCTAGCTCCATTGGAACTAGTAAAGTCACTTCCGAATGAACTTTACTTGCATATTGATAAAACGTGGAAGTATGCAATGGACTTAGAGAAACAAATCAGAGAAAGAAGTCTAGTCCATCTATTTCCTGATATGTCTATAGCAGAAATAAAGGAACACTTGACAACCTACAATTCAAAATTTCTTGTCAAACAAAGAGCCTTAAAATTGATGAATGGGCTATATATTGATGTAGAGAATGAGACAAAAGCAAAATGGTAGGAAATATTCAAAATAATAGATGCCGGTGAATAATCTAAAGTTGAAATTGTTGATGTCACCGAGCATGATCCTGATGTCACCGAGCACGGTCCTGACGCTACCGAAAAAGACCCTGCTGACACTATTCAAATTGATGAAGATGTCATGGATATAGAGGAACAGGAGCAGGAGATGATAGAAGGCACTACATATGCAAAAATTGTATCTAGTGAATCCATGTTATAACAAGTTCAACCTTATCCACCGATCACTCAACCTATCTCTACCGAAGCTCCTCAGGATACATCACAAGGCACCGAAGGTCACAAGTCTGCAACAGGAGAAGAGACTACTCAAGAACAGACCTCTCAAGCACCTTCGAGCATGGAAAATGTAGCAGCTAAGAAAGCCAGTACCGAGACACCAAAAGACACCACAATAGCTACAGGAACCAACCAAAGTGTTGCCTCTACTGAGCAACCTACCGAGGGTCAACAAACCTCTCAAGCTATTGTCTTGGTCTAACCAACCAAAGGTAAAGAGAAAAAGGTGGAAAAGCATAGTTTCAAAGTTGATTTATCTAAACCAATAGTGTTGCCCAATGTGGATATATCAAAATTAAAGGGGCAAGCACTCATTGATTTTGGTGAACTATGCAAAGCAAAGGCCGAACAAGAAAAATAGATGGCCATACAAAAGAAGAATAAAGTACTTCAGAAGGTGAAGACACTGATATCCGATATGCTACCTACAACTACAGTGTCAATCGATGCAGCCATCCACATTCAACTGGATGAACTCCTAAATCAAATAGAAACATCCGGAGTTGATGCATCTGAGTACTTGAGCAAGCTAAATGACAAGGAGCTTACTGCAAAAATGATAGAAGAGGTACAAAAAGCTCTAGCTATTGGGAAAGTCAAACTTGTCAAATTCATTGCTGAGTTGTCCCCTCAACTCAAGCATATTCTTTATTTATTTAAGAAACTTTGTACATTTTCTCTATTCATTAAATATATCAAGAATAAAATTGGTGCAATTGAGAAAGAGATCACCGATCTCTCAAATAAGTTGACTCCTGAGCCCAATTTAGTTCAGGATTTTTATACCAAGCTTCAACAGCTCATGGCTCAACAATTAGAACTCAGCAATGAAGAACATAAGATCAGGATGGATATAATGACACTCCAGACATTATTCCTTCCTCATCTTTCATTCGTTCAAGAACAGATTAACCGTGCCACACGCCTATCCACTACACAAGAGGGAAGCACTCTTGATGGCTTAATATCACTATTGGCTGATATTCAAGCACAAAATTCTTTAATGGAAAGTGTAAAAGATGCACTCTTTGTAGCACTCACTGACGCTCAAAAGAAGTATAAATCTATTTTTGATCAGTTACCACCCTCGGATGGAAATTAAGTTTTTTGATGTTTGTCAAAAAGGGGGAGTAATACAATATATTGAGTGATACTATATTTGGGGAGTAATACAGTTTTGATACAGTATTCGGAGTATTGTATACAGGGGGAGTATACCAATTAGAGTATGCAGAGTATCCAAGGACAGTAAGCAAAGCACACAAGCACAAAACTGAGCATGCAAAAATCAGAGTTATGTACAGTATAATGATAAGGGGAGTATATCTGAATATACTATTTCATTAACTATTGTATATACTATCAAGTATAGTCATTTTGCAAAGTATATAGTTTTTTGAGTTATGACTTTGAAAGTAGTTTTTGTCAAACATCTCAACTAATGTTAAAAGGGGAGATTGTTACTACTTATCAAATTGCCATTAGTTTTTATATTCAAAGTCATACTATATACTCTAGTCAGTTAACACTACCGAATCATGCAGTCGGTACACACAGAGAAGTCAGTATGCACAGTCTAGTCGGTTACAGAGGAAAGTAGTCACAGAATGCAATATACATCGAGCTATCTACCGAGTATCTTTTTATGACTACCGAGCAGCAAAGATGACACACCGAGTTGATATACACCAAGTGAAACATGTTACCAGATACATTGAACCTGGACATGCATATGAAAACGTGTTACAAGATCGAGGCACATCTAACTGTTATTACATTGGAAATTGCACCAGAAGATTGTGTATGATTTTGAGATCAATCTAACCAATGCAATATTTTGTATAGTTATTCATTCGAGGAATCTTATTTGTAAGATTGAAGCAATGATTTGGATCACCGTCTTAAGAGATCTATTTATACAACATGAGTTAAGGGTGTGTACATGAGTGTAGGAAGACTGTTACAAAGACATAGAGGTCACCGAGAAGGTTTTCAGAGAACAGTTGAAGAATAGAGTAAACAGAAGGGTTTTCTGAGTTACTATATGGGTTAACGAGGTATGCTATAAGAAAGGTAATCTATTCTGAGCACATAGAATCTACTATAACATTTCAGATGTAAAGTTGCAGATATTTGTAATGATTTTATTGTAATATTGTGAAGTTGAAAGAGAAACCTTTAACTAGGTAAAAGACTCTAATCAAGTCTATAAATTGTAAAGTCTCTAACCAGGTGTAGCTTTCAAAGTAAATGTTGTAAAATCCTTTAGAAAGGTAGATCTAACAGATCTTGTTACTCCTAACAGGGTAAGCTATCAGAAATAGCTAAAATGTAGCTCTAACTGAGCACTCTTTATTATTGTAGTAGTGAAGTTGTGGGTGCCATCTCCACCGCAGTTTTTCTCTCTAACCAAGAGTTTCTATGTAACCAAAATATATGTGTTATGGAGTGAATCATGTATGAGTGTTATCTATTTGTTTTAACTTTATTTTATGTTATTGCACTATTCAGTTTATGCATAATAGTAAAGTTATTATTCAAGAAAAGTTTTGGAGTACTGATTCACCCCTCCCCTCTCAGTACATTAGATTTCCATATTGGGCCTAACACAAAATAAGTACAACTATGATTTGATCTCTTGAAGACAAAGGTGGCTACTCAACCGATACTAGCTCTTCCAAGCTTTGACAAGCTCTTCACCATTGAATGTGATGCAAGCAACATAGCAGTTGGAGCAGTCTTAAGTCAAGACAATAGACTGGTTGCATTTTTTAGTGAGAAGCTCAATGATGCCAAGAAAATGTATTCCTCTTATGATTTGGAGTTGTATGCACTTGTTAAATCTCTTAGGAAGTGGAGGCATTATTTTCTGCCTAAAGAATTTGTGGTTTATACTGATAATCAAGCTCTTATCTTTCTCAATTCCCCAAAAAGTTGAATCACATGCATATTAAATGGGTAGAGTATTTGAAGTCATATACATTTACCATTAAACACAAGAAGGGTCAATGTAATAAAGTTGTTGATGCATTAAGAAGATGGTTGCTAATAGTGCAAGAAGTGAAGCTCAAAAGCATTGGAGTGGATAGTTTCAAGGGGTTATACCAAAATGATGAAGACTTTGCTTTCATCTACAAGGTTTGTCAAGAGTTTAGAAATCATTTTCATAGTGAATATGCAGATTTTACCTTACAAGATGGTCTTTTGTTTAAAGGAGGACAACTTTATGCACCTAAAGGGTCTATGAGAGAAAATTTAATGCAAGAGAAGCATAATGGTTGCCTAAGTGGACATTTTGGATTGAACAAGACTTTGGAACTTGTCCAAAGCTTCTACGATTGGCCTAAGATGCAAAGGGATATTAGAAAATATGTTGAGAAATGTGTGGTTTTCCAAAGAGATAAGGGCACCTCTTCTAATGCTGGTCTTTATCAGGCTTTGCCTATCCCAAACAGGCCATGGGAGGGTGTAAGTATGGATTTTGTTGTTGGTTTGCCTAAGACCAAATCAGGTTTTGATAGCATCTATGTTGTGGTAGATTTACCAAGATGGTCCATTTTATTCCATGTAAGGTGACTCATGATGCTAGTCATATTGCTCATTTTTTTTTCAAGGAAGTCATTAGGATTCATGGCTTAGCTATTAACATAGTATCAGATAGAGATGCAAAGTTTATTGGTCATTTTTGGAAGACTTTATGGTAGAGATTGGGTACTAACTTGTCTTCCAGTTTAGGCTACCATCCCCAAACAAATGGCCAAACATAGGTGGTCAATAGAACACTTGGAAACCTTCTTAGGTGTTTGACAAAGGAGTATGGACAAGCTTCGGATCAGATCATCCATCAAGCTGAGTTTTCCTACAATGACAATGTGAATAGATCAACTGGTAAGAGCCCTTTTGAGGTAGTTTATGGCCTTCATCCCAGAGGTGTTCTGGAGCTCAAAGATGTTGGGAAGATGAGACAATAGAGTGGACATGCTATGGACAAGGCTTAGTCCATGCACGAGATTCATGAGCAGGTTAGGTCAATCCTACTAGACACCTCCCAAAAGATCAAAGAAAAAGTAGATGAGAAAAGAAAGGATATACAATTTGCTGTTGGGGACTTGGTCATGGTTCATTTGAACAAAGAAATAATTCAGAAAGGGGTCCCTAGTAAACTTTAGATGAGGAGGGTTGGACCTTGTAAGGTCTTGGAAAAGTATGGAAAGAATGCCTACAAACTAGACCTACCCAGAGATATGGCTTTATCTCCAATATTCAATGTTGCAGATTTGGTGCAGTATAAGGGAACACTTCCAAAGGAATGTAGCAGAGTCTCAGAGGTTTCTCAAGCACTTTCATACCTGCCCTTACTACCTGCAAGCATGCCACAAGTAGAGCAAGTGTTAGATTCTAGAATTCTCAAGAAGACAAGGCACACCACATATATGGAGCATTTAATCAAATGGAAGCACCTTGCAACATCTAAGACTACTTGGGTACTTGAAGTAGACTTTTCTAAGCTTGGAATTCCCCTTTCTTTGTTACCTCAAGGAGTCACTTGACTTCTTTCTCATTGGGGGAGTGTGGTGCAGGAGCACCTAGGTTTTTAGTGTGTTTTCAAAATTTTGGTGTGATAGTCCTTATTTTGGATCAAGTTTGTGAATAATGAACTACTCAGAGGTCCACATGTGTGTTGGATATGCATTTGAAGGATGATTGTCCCTTAGGTTGTTTGTTTGCTCAAAATTTGGCCTATGAGTATGAGGATTTTTTTTATGTGTAGTGTATTGATTATAATTTTTTATGGTTTATATGTAAGGGTAAAGAGAATGATTTTTTTTATTTAATAGTAAATTGGGCATATTTTTCTAATTGTTTCATAGTGTTGGTTTTCAAATTTTGCTACGTTTAATTTATTTCTAATGTTGTCATTCTAAAAATTTTCAAAAAGTTGATAAACTATAGAATAAAAAAAATATAACAATAAATATATTTATTTTTTAAACTACAAAAACAAAAAAAAAAAAGGGGAAAAAATGTACATACCTAGGAAAATGAGGGCTGACAATAAGCTCCTTTTGTAGTTTAGTCAAACTACCAAAGCTCCTTAGGGTGCAAACAAGGGCTGACTAACAAAAAATCGGATTATATAACCAATAGTCCGTCCGGACTCAGTTCGGTTGTACTATTGGCACCACATGGCACCACGCGGCTCGGGGAAATTTCGGCTGGACTAAGTCCAACCGAACTTAGTCCAGCTAGACTACCCCTAGTTAGCCTCAAGTGTGACACACCTCCATGCTTTTTACCTAAGGAAAAAGCCTTAAGAGTTTAGGGTTTTAGGCATGATGGAAAATACAGGGGTTTTAACAGGGTTTTTGCCATTGATGATTTCTCAAATTGGTTATCTACATGGCTAAAGTTGACACAAAAATGGTCAACATTTATGGCAACTTAGAGGGGATGGAAAGCCTTCTTGGCACATGATCACTAGCCTGGGAGATCCATTAGGTATAGAGGCAAGAATGAAACATGATAATAAACCTCTACCCCTACAACATAAAAAAATAAAAAATTTCCCATTCTAGGGAAGAATGGCCTATTCTCGTGCACTTTTTGGAAAACAAAAGAACCTAACATAACTATGTACATTGTTTCTCAATGAATGAGTTAAACGAATCCATTGATTGGCTTGTCAAAATAACTGCCTTTCCTGACTAGATTTTGATGCTTTTGATGCTTGAGCTTGATGAGCCAAGAAAATAAAAATGACAAGCTTCCAACAAACTATTGGGATGCTTGCCTATGTTTAAGAACAACGATCACCACCCATGTTTGAAAGTCATCCTCTTGAGGTGGATGAGTGAACAAAATTTGTCCTCCTTGATGCTCAACTTCATGCTCAAAGATAAGCATGAATAGGGGTGATTTGTAGGTTTGAGCCAAATGTCTGATAGGGAATCCCCTTGAAGGAATAAGGCTTATACCCTTACTGCTAGCCTCCTTCCTATGCACTACCTCCATAATATTCTGCGAATTAAGAATGTCCACCCATTGATGTTGATATGGCGAAAAAACATGCACCTCTAAGATATGGCCCTGGTGCTTATGATTGGTTGCCTCCATTGGGGGTGCAACATTTTCCTCTTCATGGCACTCAAGAGCCAAAACATTGGAAGGTGTCAGCTCGTTGTCCAAATTTAAATAAAATCCCTCCAAGTCATCCAAAAAATATTCCTCTTGCATCTCCTCTTCACTCTTCAGTAAAATGGAATTGATCTTGGCATTGTTGTAGCCCCCCTGAAGATTTGTTCAATTTGGAACAGGAGAAGACCTGGGATCCTCCATGGCATCGCAACCTTCATGATTCTCTTCCACCTCCAATGTAGGCTCCTACACCCTGTGATAACCAACATCACCCTACCATCCAAAGACCACCATTGATTTGGGTGAGGAAAGGTCTTTCTCCTCAAACTCAATGAAGAAAGGAAGATGATCAAAAGAGATGACCAAGTCCTCTTCATTGCATATTTCTTCTTGTCTAATGGTTTATTGTTGTAATTGGTCATCCTTAGTATCTTCGTACTATAAATCTGATTTTACCATGTTGTCTTCACTAGTAGTGGGTTGCATATCAAGCTTAATATGAGGATGATTACCATTTTCCCTCCATACAATAGGTCCATCCTTAAAAAGGCAGATAGTATCCAGAAAAGGCCTAGGTGGTGGTGAATTTTGTAAAGGGTACTGAGGGGCCTCAAAAGTGGGTTCCTATATATCAACATCTAGAGCTCCCCTGAAACTTGGGATTTTGAATTTGGGGCTCTCTTTCTTTGCAAGCAATAGCTTCATTTGAGCCTCTTTTGTAGTGATATGTTGTTTGAGACTCTCCTCAAACTATGTCTTATGTATTTCACACCGCTGATCCTAAAGATAAGCTTGACAATCTTCCTGCTGCAAATCCTATTGTTGTTGTTGTATTGGGGCCTCCAACTCTTGTTGTTGTTAGTGAGCCTGATAGGCCATCTCCTCTTTCTATTGAAGTTGAGCCTGATAGGCCAACCCCTCCTTGATCTCATCTATCTTCTTTTCAAAATCGAGCACCATAATTTCCATCATGCTATTAATCTCAACAATAATAGTCTTTTCATCACTTTGTGGCTGATTAAGCTGCCAAGAAGGTTGAGCAAGGGTGGGTGGTGGTAAGCATTAGGTGAATACCCACCTACTACTAAAGAAAATTTGTTGGGGTTGAAAATAGGATCAATCCTAGTTTGATCTTGTTGGTAAGAAGGGGAAGAATAGCTTGCATTCTCATAGAATGGGTGTGAATAAAAATTACACCCATGGTATGAACTCATGTAAAAGCATTTGAAATAAATGTATCTTGTTAAACAAAATGCTTAAAAGGGCAAACAAATTTGCACAACCAGAGATAGATAACATAACATAGATTCATGAAATGATTGCATGGGTGCCAGGTGCTTGAAATATTTTGCCTCCAAAAGACTTAATGAGCCAAAGTACACACTAAATCTTCAGTTGGTTTTGGCTTAGGATTGCTTAGCGAGTAAATTTCTTCTTATAGTTTCCAGGTATGTAAAATCTTGCCTCCAAAAGAAAAAATTGCTAGCAGACACACCAACTATTAACAATAAGATAAGAGAGCTTGAACTAGAAATAGTTCAGTCAGTCTCACCAGGCATGCCAAAAACTATTGTCACAAACATTTGCACCCTTGTTGAACACTAGTGCTCAAAAAACTTGTGAAAAATGGAAACAACCTCTAAGTGTGGGACCTTGTGCATGTGAGGTTGATTCTCTGGAGAAGGCCAACTTCCTTATTAATTAGGGTGCAATATTGGACCAACCCAACACTCATTAAACCTATTCTAATGATCTAAGGGGAAAAGGGGAGAAGGAATGTTGAAAGGGAAAAGAGGTGATGCACCTAGATTGAAAGTTGATCCTCCATGCCTATAACTGCACATGATATCAATGAAAACTACCTAAAGATACACACAATTTCCTATCCTAATCAGCTCCCTAAGAAAATGCAAAGGTTAGAATCCTGTAAGATGAAAAGAGGAACTAAAATAAATTCATAGACAACATCTACAGGGGTGTTAAGACAATCACATGAGCTAAGAATAAAAAAAGAATGCATTCAAATAAAGAGGTAAAATGCATTACACATAATATTTGAACTAAAAAGAGGCGAGACAGATAATTTTATTAATATAAAGGCAAGGCAAAGTTTACTGTTGCAGAAAGTATGAGCTTCTATAAAAGAAATAGGGAGAGGACCCTTTAAAAGAGCTACAAAATTTGCCTTTATAGATTAGGCATAACTCAGATGAAATGCTAGTTTCAGAAACTCTAACCAACTAGGGTTAGTTTACAAAAAAGTAAGGATCAAATCAAAGGATTGATCTAATGGTTGCATATTTGAAAATGTCACCCAAAACTAGGAAAATGCAACAATCCTTGAAAAAAAAGAGAATCCTTGCATGAATAGCGTCCGATTGTCCTATATCGGGCCCCAAAAGTTCAATCTATAATAATTGAGCATGGGAAGCTTGAGAGAAGCATCTACAGAGTCATGGTGTAGTAATGGAGGCCACTTGAAATTTGTGGTATAAATCTAATTTGATTTGGTTAGCTGACGGGGTCAAAAACTGATTTTCGACCCATTAAGTCGATAACCACTGCCGATCAGTAAATTTGAAATTATCACACTCTCCAAGTTTGAAATAAGGCCATCAGATCTTCCTCTTCACATGTAGGTGAATGGTCATGATTGTGCTGTGAAAATGAGTTGGTCCCTCCGCCCAAACAACCCATCATAGTATCGTAGCCAAGGGTGGGACCCAGTTCCTGATCATTGTGAAATAGCAATAATACTCACTCTAGTGGCTGCATCGCTCATCATCACATCACTTGAAAGTAGCTTTGTTCTTGTTTACAGGGAAAGAGTGATAGGAAAAATCCAATGATAACAAATTCTTTTCCTCTCAGCTGCATTGCTTATTGTCGTGTTGCACAAAAGTACCAAAATCCCAATAGGGAACAAAAGTGGAAAGTTCCCAAGTGCGTGATGAGCGATAACCAAAAGAACTCCCGCCAGCTGGTAGTCAGTGAAAGGGGTCAATCCCGCCATGAAGAAGGGACCCTCCAGCTGATAAAATTAAGTAAAATGACCGATCGGTCCAATCAACGAAGGAAAAGAATAAGGCCGAAAAAGGTTAAGGAAAAAGCCTTAAGAGTTTAGGGTTTTAGGTCTAGTGGAAAACACAAGGGTTTTATCCATTGATGATTTCTCAGATTGATTATCTGTATGGATAAATTTGACACAAAAATGGTCAACAATAACCATTTAATGTGCCCCTCCCCCGCAATCATCAAGTTGACCCTCCCAAACTAAGATAATCATTCGAGGTGCTTTTCCTTCCACTTCATATTCCCAGAATGACTGCAACGTCACTACCCGTAGAGGGAGAGTGACCATTCAGGGAGCTCCTCCTCCTCCTCTACAATATTCCATGTTATCCACCTGCCACTATGATATCCTTGATCACCTTGGTAAGATGCTTGCACAAATCTCCTGTTTGGAACTTCTCACGACTTCACCCGTTCATAAAGAGATTCTTGAATAGGCCCTACTAGAATCTCGTGTTCTAGATAACATCAATGCCGCCCAATTCCAAGCCTTAATTAGAAACCTTATTGTGCAACATCTCTTTTTCACCCCCAAAGATGATCCATCTTCTAACCCATCCCACAAAATCCCCTCCACATCGAAGCCATCATACAAAAGAACAAAATCAAGAGAGTCCTTATAGATGGTGGACCTGGACTGATTTTGTGTACATATAAATTGATCAAAGAACTAGGTATTTATGAAGACTTGGTTGACACATTTGGAAAAATTACAATAAAAGCCTATGATGATGCAAAAAGGGTCTCCAAAGGCACCATCACATTACCTCTCCAAGTGGGCCCTGCAATGTTGGAAACTACTTATCAAGTCTTAGACCTTGATCTCCCCTATAAAATCCTCCTTGGCCATCCATGGATCCAATCCATTGAAGTCTTTCCATCTACTTATCATTAATGCCTTAAATTCTCTTACAATGGTAGAGAAATCATGATCTCGGTTCATCCGCAACCCTTCCAATATTGTAAGCTCCTTGAGGGAAAGCACCCCTACCATTTCCCACTCAACACACTAGATTTGTCACCTCCATTTGACCCTTCCAATGTCACATCCACCTTCTCCCAACCCAAGATCAAGGTTAAGATAATTGACAATGGTTGTGGAGAGTACACACTTTAAAATGCACTTATCTGGGACAACTCCCACCCTCTCCCAAGTCATATGGAAGACCTACATAAATTGAGATCCAAAATAAGCCCACTATGAAATATAAGAAAACTTCCTTTGAAGATTGGGGCACACTTAATAGAGAATCTTGAAACTGATGTCACTTCTTGGTTGTACCGGGAAGAGGAGGAAGCATCAACAAATATTTGAAATAAAATGTATCCTAAAGTATCTACTATTGTAGATAAGATGGGAAATAAAGGACATGGCCTTGGACCTCAAGAACAAGGAAGGAAAGCACCCATCTCATCAGTCTCTTACAAATACAATAAGGGCTTGGGTTACTCACCAATGCCTAAGGTTACTATCATTGGTGCTCTAACAAACCCTCCTAAAATAAAAGACTCTAATGAAGAGGAATTTTGTGAAGTGCCCTTCAAATACCTCATTGACCTTTTCGATAATGCCTACATTAACACCATCACCCTCATCACCCCTTCCAATACATCCAAACTACAACTCATCCACCTAGATGTCATTGAATGGGACCAAAAAGAACCACTTGCCCTTGACATCTACATTGATGATAATTCCCTCTTGGAATTACAAAACATGCGAGACCTTGAGAGTCACACATCTGTTAATGGAATCCAACTCAACAAGGAGACATACTTTGGTAGTCAGGTCAACTCCCTTTGTTGCAAAAATGAGAATAAAAAGAAAAATCAGAAGTCCCTTGTTGAAAACCTCCTTGAGGCACCTTCAAACTCAGAAAAAGTAAAAATAAAGGATGTATCTTCTAGTGAAAACCTAGATCAGGCACTAGAAGATGAGGGACTTGACCTGCCTACCATGGTTCCTCCATATCAAGAGATCATAATTGTTGATCAAAGAAACCGACACCATCAACATGGGTACAAATAAAAATCCTAAGAATGTGCTTGTTGGAAAATCCCTTATAGATTAGGAGAAACAAAAATTCATTACCTTAGTGAGACATAAATAAAATTTGCCTAGTCCTATGCTGACATGCTAGACCTTGATCTAGAATTGGTAGTACACAACCTTATTGCCCAACTAGATGCTAAACTGGTAAAATAGAAGCTCTACAAGATGCATCCACAAATTTCCCTCATTGTCAAAGAAGAACTACAAAAGATGCCAGATGTCAGATTCATTAGACCCATTGATTATCCTAAGTGGGTCTCAAACATTTTAGCTATCAGCAAGTCCACTGGGGGCATAAGGATTTGTATAGACTTCAGGGACCTCAACAAAGCATGTCCTAAAGATGATTTTTCATTACCCAACATAGACATGTTTGTTGATCTAATAACTAGCCACAAGATGCTTTCCTTAATGGATGGTTTCTCTGGATACAATCAAGTCAAGATCACCAAAGAAGACCAACATAAGACAACATTGACCACTCCTTGGGGAATATTTTATTATCAAGTCACGTCCTTTAGATTAAAGAACATAGGTGCAACTTATCAAAGAGAAATGAAAACCATTTTTCATGACCTCCTACATGACATAATGGAAGACTATGTGGATGACCTCTTGGGAAAGTCTAAGACATGTGAAGAACACATTCCTATCTTGAGAAGAATCTTTGAGAGACTTGAGAAGTACAAGCTACAAATAAATCCTAAGAAGTGTGTCTTCAAGGTCATGTCTGGAAAATTGTTAGGATTCATTGTGTCTCCTAGAGGAATTTAAGTAGATATGGCTAAAGTCAAAGCAAACATGAAAATGCCTCCCCCTAAGACACTTAGGTAGCTTAACAGTCTACATGACAATATTCAATTCATCCACTAGTTTATAGCACAACTTGTAGACAAGTACCATCATTTTGTACATCTCCTATGAAAAGACACCAAGTTTAAGTGGGTTTTCCTATGTCAGAAAGCTTTTGATAAACTAAAAGAGTATTTGGCATCTCCTCTAGTATTGATGCCTCCTATTCCAAGACAACCACTTATTTTGTATATATCAACAACTACAAGGGCCCTGGGGCATTACTTGCACAGACTGACGACAAAGGTAAGGCTCTTACAATCTACTACATCAGTTGCACCCTTGTCGGATATGAGCTCAATTACATTCCCATAGAACGAGCATGCCTTGTAGTGGTCTTTAGCACTTAGAAGCTTCCCCACTACATGCTTAACAACAAGACCAAGCGCATGGAAAAAAATTATCCTCTTAAGTACTTGTTATCTAAGGTTTCTCTTCCTGGGCATACAACTAAATGGGTCATGCTGCTGAGTGAGTTTGACATTGAGTATGTAAACAAGAAAGTAATTACAAGACAAATCATAGAAAATCAACTAGTTGGCATTCCTCTCCAAGCATATCACCCTCTCATAGTAGAATTTATCGATGATTCTATTATGTTAGTCATACAATATACACAATGGTAGTTGTATTTTGATGGTTCTTGCAAGCAACATGGATCGAGGGTAGGAATATTATAATCACCCCTCAAGGTGATTGTATCCCTAAGTCCTACAAGATAGCCTTTTCTTGTACAAACAACATCATGGAGCATGAAGCTCTTATCACTGGACTCTGTTTGGATACTCAATGGAAGATCATGGAATTGCAAGTATATGGGTATTCCCAACTCATCATCAGAAAAGTTAATGATGAGTATCAAACCAAAGATAACAAAATGCTTCATTGCCACCACATGGTTGAATATTTGAAGCAACACTTCATTTCCATTTAGTTTGAGAAAGTTACCAAGACAAAAAATAGAGCCACTGACACAATGGCCACCATTGGTTCTCTCCTCCAGATGCTGACAAAGAATAAAAAATGTGAATTCTTGGTTGAACATCTTTCAGTATTAGCATATAATGTCCCTAAGTCCAACATGGTATGTTTCCTTTTTGTGACTGATTGCCCATGGTACCAAGAAACCTTCCCCTACCTATGAGATAACATCATTCCCTCTCACCCCACCAAAACTCAACAATAGACATTCATTCAATCTGCCTAAAACACAATCCTTGGAGATACACTATTTTGAAAGCATTTTAATGGAACCCTGCTAAGGTGTTTAGATAAAGAGGAGGCTGAACACTCACTACATGAAGTACATGAAGGTATCTATGGGGTGCACTCAAGTGGATTCATATTGGCTAAGAATCTCTTACGCACTGGATATTACTAGCCCACAATGGAGCAATATTCCTACCACTATGTGAAGAAATGTATCCCTTGTAAAAAGCATGGTGACAAGATTCATGCGCCTTCTCAGGATATGTAGCCATTTATTACACCTTGGCCCTTCTCTCAATGGGGGCTTGATCTCATAGGTAAAATCCATCCCACCTTATCCAATGCCCACAAGTTCATAATAACCACCATTGAATACTTCACAAAGTGGGTAGTAGCCATACCACTCACCTTTACCACTGGCAAATAGATTTCTAAGTTTATCCTCAACTATTTAATCTACTGCTATGGAATTCTTAAAGTTATCATTGCAGATAATGGTAGACCTTTCAAGAATCATGATGCCAAATAATTATGCTAGAAGTTTGCCATCCAACACTATTTCTCCATCCCATACTACCCACAAGGCAATGATCAAGCTGAGGCTTCAAACAAAATCCTTATTAAGATTCTTAAGAAAATAGTCAATGAAGCTAGTTGTGATTGATACTTGCAACTCTATCCTATCCTTTGGGCCTACCACACAAGCACTCACACCCCCATAGGAGGCACACCATACTCCTTAGTCTTTGGTTCCAAAGAGGTCTTACCCCTTGAGATTGAGATTCCCTCACTTTAGGTGTCACTGCAGAACATTCTGCCTAATGAAGAATATAGAGTGGTCAAGCTGCAAGAACTGGAATTGCTAGGTGAAAGACATCTCAAGGCCTTAAATCTTCTATGAGTATATATAAATTGCCTCCAGTTGAACTACCATAAGAAATTCAGAACCCGATAATTTGATATCAGTGATCTTGTCCTTATGGAAAATCAGATAAATCTTTAGGACTGTGAAAATAATGATAAATTTGAGCCTAACTAGCTTGGACCTTACATCATCACTACAGTGTATGGTTTAGGAGCCTATCGATTGGATACACCTAAAGGAGAACCTTAAGAAGAGCCCATAAATATCATGCATCTAAAGAATTTCTATGCCTAACCTTCAGAGTATACTAGTTTTCAAAAATTAGAAAAAGATCAAAACAAATAAAAAAATCATACAAACAAAAAAAAGAAAAAAGTAAAGAAAAATCAATTTGTCCATCAGTGAAAACCACTCTGTGGTGCTATGGGAAAGTACCTTGGTGAAAACCCATTTACTGGCATAAAGGTAAATAAGTAAGATCTACCATCTATTTGGACACTCATCATATTCACTCACATCGCTTCACTCTGCATCCATATCCATTTCATCCCTTGCTACACTCATGCATATCCATATCTCTTTCCTATTTGTGCAAGCACTCTTTGTCCTAGTACTCTATGTACATCCTTTCATTTTATCCCTCACCCCCACTCCCTACTCCTAAGATGATGAAATATACTCCATACCTTGGATAAGGATTGTCCTAGCACACTGAGCTTTTATCCCATCACACTGAGCTTCCCTTATATTCTGAGCTTTTCCCACCAAATTGAGCATCTTCTTGACTTGAGCATCAACCAAAACCCCATCCACACCATGCTAATCAAATCTCAACAATGATGTTATGTATTTGCATCCACTTCCACCTCCATTTCCTCTATTGCATATGATTCAGTTTCATCAGTCACCTTTGCCCATGGGGATGCATCCTTACCATGTTGGATAGTTTATCACAAATCCTAGTCCCACTTTTGGCAAGAGATGTCAATTGGCCATGTGTATATCATTTACATGATTGGTCTTTTTGCTTGGATTTTTATTTTGTCCCAGGACTACTCCTATCTAGGGCTACCTTGGTCATTCTATATCTTGGCATGTTTTGGGTAGGCGTATATCGGGGCATCTTTTGTGGTATGGCGTGTTTGGTGGTTTCTCTTGTCCGATCTTTTAGTCTCTCATTTACACCATCATGATGTTTGCGAACTTGTGTGCATTAAGATACCTATTGTCTAAGAGTCTAGTCCACGCCTTGGATATTCCACAGATATTCACATCATCCTGATTCCTATAATCAATGGTATGGATAATCCCTGGCAAAATCAAACTAGATTTGCTCTCCACATCTACACAACAAGAAAATACCATCGACGCACATCATCCTGTCCATCCATTTCATTACATACATTCACCTTGGAGACTCCAATTTATTCATCTTATCTTTCCACCTGTTCTTCTAGCCAATCCTGTTCATTGTATTATGATTGGCTCATTAGAAAAAAATGTCCATCTCCATCTGTTGCATATCCATAATCATATCCATTGCATTCACATTATCATTTTAAATCACTTTGCATTGCATTTATGTTATTAAGCATATAGCCATCTTTCTCATTAGATTCATTTTATATATTTTAAATGTTAAGTATCACATAGTTGCATATTGCATGATAAATTAAATTCTTTTGCATTACGAGTCATGTACATAGGGTTCATTTATTAATTCATTTTACATATTATGATCATTTATTACATCTCTTTTAGATGTGAATTGCGTTAAAATTCATTTCCATTCATCAGGGTTCATTACAACTCATTTTAGTAAGCATTTTCATAGTCATATTATTAGTACTTGTCGTTAGGCTAGTACTATTGCAATCGGTTGCACTCAATTTTTGTTAACTCGTTATTATTCAATCGCTTTTCCACCAATTAGAACAATTTTTTTCTCTTTTGATATTTTTTTAATTTTTAAAATGTTAATATGCATGATTTTTAAGTTTCTAAATTACAGAAATTGTTTTTCTCCAATCTAATTGGCTCAAATAATTTACATCTTATTACCGGATTTCATAGATCCACAATCTAAATGAATTTATTTAGGCAAATTTTTAGGTACATTTAGTATTTTTAAATTTTCTTTTCAAATTATTAATACTTGCTTTTAGTCAATACTATTGCAATGAATTTCATCTTTTCCCATTATTAAAAAAATTATTTTGAACCAATTTTTTTTTTTTTTTAACTATGCTTGGTAAAAATTTTAACGTGATTGATGACGCTAGCACGAAACGCCCTCTGGCTCCACATGAGCGCTTTTGACCCAGAGCTATGAACCGGTGAGGCCACAAATGGGGGACCTCATCCCCACACTTCACTTGTTCAAATCCGCGATCATAATGGCCCAGCAAAGACACAAGGCCTTGCAAGCAGAATGACCTAGCAGGGATTTGAATGTCGGTGGCTGCTTCACCAACAAAGTATTTAAAATGCGCCACTACATGTCCGAAGACTATTTTGAACCAATTACAATTAAGTATTTTAATTTATTTTTTTTGGTTTTTCTAAAGTATACACACAAAATTTTATTTTTATAAAGTGTCAAAATTATTTCTTTTTGCACTAATTGACTAATAAATTTGGTTCTTATACAAAGATTTTAGGAAAGCATAACATAAATATTTTTTTAGGAAACTTCTCAATTGTCACAACAAGTTAAAAAGATGATTAACTTGTTTTAATTAAAACAACATACTTACCACCTATCTTTCTCCATAGAATGCTGGAGCCCAATGAAACAATAACAGTAAATAAAAACAAATTGGATGGAATTTTTTAACCATCAATACAAATAGAGAATTAAATTACTCTGAATATATTTTCTAAAAAAATTAGTAAATACATTTTTTAGAATTTTTTAAATTCATATTTTATGTCTTAAAAAAATTAAAACACACAAATGGCCTATAAAAATATATTATTAATTTTATTTTATATAGTAGAAAATATCCATAATAGAATATATCCTTGATAAATATATTAATATGTATTTTCTATATATTATATAATTAAATTAAATATTAGACAAAACATGAATAATAATTTAATATAATAAATATTATTGACAAATATTATTAATATTTAAGTCTATATATATACAATAATGTAATAAAAATATAGGATTAAAATTATTTTTGATATTAAAATAAAATCAAAATTAAATATATTAATTTACATAATCAGTGAATAATAAAATTATATATAATAATATATTAGTAAGGTTAATTAAATTATTAAAATATAAGAAAAATTGAGATAAAGGTTTGACTAAATAATTTAATATTATAAATATTATTGAAAATATTGTTAACTTATTTAATTCAAATCGAAATTATATTTATAACATAAATGAAATAAAATATTATATATCCTGATCATTTAATTTTTTAATTTATTTTTTGTTGATAAAAGTGGATTTACCACTAAATTTTATTATTATTTTAATTTTTACATGGTGTCTGGTTCAACAAGCACTGGAAGGAAAGAGCCAGTAAGAAAACCTTCTAGTATTGCTCAAACAAACTTAAGGCCTACCTACTCATTAGAAGAAGCCTCAAGGGCATATTTAAAAACCCCCTCCCACATTACATAGAAAGCCCATTGAGTACAAAGGGGCTGCCATAAATGGCATACAAAAATAAACCAATTGCAAATATTTAATATATAATCACCCCTTCAGCTGACTGTGAGGAAACACCACAAAAATGTAATAGAAGATCATCCACTAGTGATCAAATTGCAAAAATTTAACATCCTCGCAACACACCTAGCTACACAAAATAACTCTCCATTCCATCTATTAGCAGGAAACTCATGAAAAGACATGAAACCACTGTAAGTGAGCAGGCCATAATCAAAACCATGAACAAACTAAGTATAATCCATATCAAGAGAAGACCGGGATGCTGAGACCAAGAAGGAATCAGCCAGAGCCCGAGCCATATGAGTAACCATAAGAAAAACCATGCAAACAATAAGAAAATAAGAAACCACTTCAGGTATCCTAAAACCTGCATTTTCCACTAGCCAAAATTTATCCATCACCTTCCAAGCCGCATAAAAAGCATCTGAATAAAACATATTAAAAACCCGCCCAAGTTCCTCATCTTCAAATGCATGAAAATCACAAACCTCAGAAGGAAAGAAATGCCATATTGATGAAATGCTGAGAACACTAATATCACAAGCTCATATACCTGAAACATATATATCATAAACCACATAACAGGGGGCATCATAGCAAATATTGTGTGAAAGAGATGCTTGATATCTCACACGAGTTGAAATAATCAACTCGCTCATAAATACTCAAATCCAAATTCATAATTAATACACATTGATCTCAAAGATACGACCAACCTTAATGAAGTAATAAACAAGGCACCCCCACACCAAACCATTCTCCAAAATAATTGCAGTGGTACAACTTGGAGAAGGAAAAAACCACACATTATGACAATCATTCACTTATGAATGAACAATCCAATATAGCCAATATGCATTCTCATAAACCCGACCCAAATGAAGCAATTAAAATCAGCACAGAGTAAACATAAAGGAGTTAGGCCAAACAAAAGCAATTCCATATTAGGAAGACCATAGAAGGCACCGGGCCCCAATGATAAGACACTTGAATGTATAACATCAGTGAAAGTGCAAACATATAATCAATATGTAGACAACACCACCCCTAATACAAGACATACAAGTAATCAACTTCAAAAAGGGTGGCAAGCGAAAATTCAGATCATGATCACAAAGGATACGAAGGACCAAAGTATTAATGAGAACCAAAATACAAATGTCCTCAAAGGACTTTACCAATACATCATATGAAATCCCATCCTACAAACCAAAATAACATGGAAATAATTAAACATTACTCCATCAGCATAATCATGCACGAAAGAATCAAGCCATTATTACTTCCAATCATGAAAACATACCTTTCCCAAAGAAGAACACAAATCATAAAAGATGAACATAAAACAATAACACAAATACCACAAGACCTAATCTCATAATGCCACTGTAGACACTTAAAAATAATTATTTTAATTATTTTTAATTCCTCGCATAATTAATTAATTAATTATGTTAATTCAATTTCCTCAATATTCATTAAATATAATTAATATTTTCACTATAGCATATGATTGATTTATTTAATAAATCAAATCTTCACAAATCTTCCTCTTAGCTAATTAATTTCAATTAATTAGTTAACCTACATGATTCCTACAACTCATCTTCTTGATTCATCATTAACCTAATAAATTTTTCTAGAAACTCCCTTAACATTATTCTTCTAATTTTTAATTCCCTCCACTCATTCTCTCTCCTAGTCAAATTCTCCTACAAATATTAATCCCACCTAACATTTACTCTAATCCCCCTCCTAATGAGTCATTAATGGTTAATCATCATGATTAGCCACAAAGTCAACTCTTTGTCCTTTTCATCCAGCCACTAGCTTTAAATGCTCTTTTCCTAGGTGAATGTAAGATTTTCGAAATCACACATTCCTCTAGGCATTCCCTCTCCCAAGAAATTTTTAATTCTTTTTTATTCCTCCAATCCCCATAATATCCTTTTTTGGAGAATTTTTAATTCCTCCAATCCCCATAATATCCTTTTTTGGAGAATTTTTAATTCTTCCAATGCACCTTGTGGAGTGTGGAGATACGAAATGCCTTCAGGGCATATTTTTTGGTCTCCACACCCTCTCTTGGAGCTTGTGTGAGCTCACAAGTAAATCTTAGCCCTTCATCTTGAATTCATCCTAGCCATTCATTTTCCTCTCCTCTTCCTATAAAATAGGGCTCCATCCCTTCATTCTAAACATCTTGAAATCTAGCAAGTTTATGCTGCCCTTTTGAGCCCAGAAAATCATCTTGGCAACTTGATCATCTCATCCTTATCATTTTCAAATCCATTCCATTTGTGCACAACATTGGAGAGCCATCCACATCCAGCAATCAAAGGAGCACATCAAGTGGAGCATTATCAAGGGGCATCTTCACTTTATTAAGCTCAATTCGAAGGAGAAGGTAAAATAGCAAGGTGAAATGGTCTTTTAATGATATTTTAGCATTTTGCATGTTTATTTCGTTATGTTTTGATCATTTGACCTTCAAATCTATTTTCCCCTCTTCATTTTGGCACGCCCGGTGGGACCCACATCCCTAAGAACTAATATTTTTTTTTAAGGTTTTTGTGAGTTGTGAGACGCAGGTTCCAGAATAGCGCGACTGCAAAAAAAAAAAAAAAAAATCTTTTTTGCAGGTTCTAGAATAGCGACTCTGTATTTCGGCGCAACAGCTTCTTTTCTGTTTCTGTTGCATTTTTGTTTCTGTTCTTTTTCTGTTTTTGTTTTAGTTTCAGCATGATAGCTTTGTGATTAGTGCGAGCATTTTTGTGGGAATTTGAATTCCTGTTATTCGATCTGTTATTTTCTCTGTTATTTGCTCTGTTTAATTATAATCTGTGTGAAAGTAGGAGAGTATTCTCTTGTCTATATAGATAATCAGAAATCCAGACCTTTCACTTTTCTATTCTGTTTAGTGCGACTATATGCTTTGACTGCAGGAAAGTGTGAAAATAGGAGAGTATGCTCTTGCCTATCTAGACAATAAAAAATTCGGACCTTCGATACTTTTCTATCTGTTTAGTGCTACTGTCTGCTCTGTTAATCTGTCTAAAATTTTTAGGCGCTAACTGTAGTCTACATTTTTTTTTTCCATTTCCTGTTATCTGCTTTGTTTAAAGATAATTTGTCTGACTGTAGGACAGTGTGAAAGTAGGAGATTATGCTCTTGTCTATCTAGACAATCAGAAATCCGGACCTTTGACATTTTTTTTATTCTATTAAATTTAGGGTTTCAGCTCTGTTAAATCTAGGGTTTCTATCTACTCTGTTAAATCTAGGGTTTCTGTCTGCTATGTTAAATCTAAGGTTTAAAAAAAAAAAAAAATCTGTTTTTTCACCATATCTTCTTTATCTTGATTCCATTTTCCTCCAAAATTCACTAGATTCTCCGCATTTCCATTTTCCACATTTCCTTCCTTGGAGGTCTTATCCCAAAAATCCACTTTTTGAAGTCCAAAATCCCATATTTCTCTATTTTTAGGGTTTGCCATAACTTCTTCCCCTTTTATCCAATCACCTCCAAATTTTTCTCATATTATCCATCTCCAACTTTTGCTTCTTTGTACCTCTTGGACAAATTTTCTCATTCCTTCATCTCTCCTCCAAAATCCACATTTTTCGCTTGCCTATCCCTTGGAAAGTGGTAAAAACCTAGTCAAACCCCATTTACCCATCAAAGCTTTCTTCAAATCCACATTTGTCATTAGTAAAAAAGTTTTTATTCATGTTTTTTTATTCATTCCCAAAAAATCAAAAAAAAAATATTTTTGTCATTTTGTTGTTTTTTGCAGGATGCTTGTTGAAGACTCTATTTTTCCAATCTACTAATCAAGTTGTTTTGTAAGGACGCTTGTTGAAGACTCTATTTTTCCAAACTACTAAACAAGTTGTTTTGCAGGACGCTTTTTGAAGACTCCATTTTTCAAACTACTAATCGAGTGGTTTTGCAAGTTGCCTAGCTGATTCAACCAAATATTGTGCATTTATTTAAATTAGGCACCTAGATATTAATTAAAATGGAATGAACCATTGTCTTATGTGTCTTTAAGAAAAGCGTAAAGGTAGGAAAGTATGCTCTTGTCTTACTAGACGATTAGAAATTCAGACCCTCCAACCTTTTCTTGTTTGATTGTGTGTTTACCTCTAGCGGGCCTGCCCTCCCAACTTGCTCTTTGAGAAGGTAAGAGGGGAATGACCCAAGTGAGTACACCCGAACCTGGGGTTCCCAACTCACTATAATAAATAGGCCATTGACTACGAAAGGGTTAATGGTTGGGGCTATATGAGAGTTCACTCTCACATTGGGTGCTTAGTAGGATCCTAGAGATTTCAATCATGCTTGTGTGACTACTAAGTTCTTGGTGATTCGTTGGGCTATAGGCCTCAATTGTGCTTGCGCAACTTCGAAGGGTAGCTCCTAACGGGAAGACTTGCTAAACACCTTGTTCATAGTGGCCAAAAACCTTCTAGTCATTGGTGCAGGAGGTCGGATCTCTGAAGCGGCCCATATTCTTACGGCCCTTAGTAGAGACACAAAGTTCGCCATGAGGAGTTTTCATGGGAATTGATGCTTGGCTACCCCGAGAAGTGAGTTCCGTGGAGGGGAGCTAGTAGGGTCAAGCATCTAAGTGTCCGCTCTGGGTAAGCATAGATGGGAAACCAATTGGGATTCAATGACTATTGTCCTTGCCAGCCTTAAGAATGTTGTATATGAGCATGAGTGTCTTTGAGATAATATGCATTTGATCACTGTGTTTGCTTTGTTTGATACATAATTGCCAAGAGTAGACTAAAAACACATCACTATCCCCAAACTCTTTGCAAAAACATTTGTCAAAACACAAACAATTGTCCAAGTCATTACCCACACAAAGTCCAAAATTGCATCAAAACTCTATCCGTCCCATTTTTCATAAGCCCAAGAGAGAAGCTAAGAGTTTATCCTCTATGTCAACATTCAAGTTTGTCCTTTGAAACACCTATTATCATCCAAATCAGGGTGGTCATATCCCTTCATACAACTTGCCATTCAAATCAATCCTCCATTGAGTCGTATTCATGTCAAAGACAACCTAGTTATCAAGTTTCTTTTAAACCATCACTACCATACCTCCTTCATCAATCATCCTCAAATTTCTTAAATCCTTTCATCCTCATTTTTCTTAAATCCTTTCATCACAAATTTCTCAAGTCCTTTCATCACAAATTTCTTAAATCCTTTCATCACAAATTTCTCAAGTCTTTTCAACCTGAAATTTCTCAAATCCTTTCATCACAAATTTCTCAAATCCTTTCATCACAAATTTCTTAAGTCCTTTCATCACATTTTTCCTAAGTCTTTTCATCACAAATATCGTGTATGGTCGCAACTCGATCCCAAAAGAAAAAGATGGTTGAACAACAATATGGCATGCCAGACATTGGTGTCCTATATGAAGATCCCACACAAGATCATACACAAAGTGGGCAACCTAGCGATCAAGATCAAAGTCAAAATCTTGACATGGTTAACCAAGATGAGCTTTTTTTGGAAGTACAAACTTTCCTAGCGGATTCTTATAACCAAGAGATGATGGAAAAGTTTATTAAACACAATCCTACTGCACTTCTGAAACTCTCCTTGAACATGGAGCTTAACTTCTGCCTGAATTTAATAGATCCGCTCTCACCCAGCAACCACAAGGAGACCTCGCTCCCACACAAAGTGCTGCACCTACTATTCAAACTCAATCAATTGCAGCCCCATCAATCATTCGGGCTCAATCAATGCCACCCGCGGTACCTCCCACCGTGGTCTCTATCCCACCTTCTTCCTCCTTACCATCCATACCACTATCAAATCCGATCTCATCCATTCTCCAACAAACTTATATACCACCTCCGTCTATTCAACCACAAATTTCTATTCCACAAACTTCCCTTCCTCCCAACAATGTTGCAAATTTTATCCGGGCCATATTCAATCCCATTACAACAGTTGGCAGACTGCAACCAACTATCCCTCAAACCCCAGCGACATCGGTCATCACATCCCACGTTCCCACCTCCTCATCATATCAATATATTAGTGGTGGTGCACCTTCTTTGGTTCATCCAATTCTTGGGGCCAATACACTTCATCATTATCAAAGCCCACAACAAGACCTCATCAAGGAAATTCAAGACATGAAGAATATCATCAAGGACATGAAACAAAGGACTAATAAAATGAAAACTTACTCATTCGAAGAGTTTTGCCCTTGTCCTTATGATCCGTCTATATTAGTTGTACCATATCCATCGGGATTTGAGATTCCTAAATTCACCAAGTATAAAGGCAAAGGAGACCCCTGCGATCATGTTCGAGAATTCCACATCTTATGCCAGGAAGTCTCCTATAGTGACCTTTATTTTCGCAGACTCTTTCCCAAGAGTCTCACAGGAGATGTGTTGACATGGTTTTCATCTTTACCATGAGGTTCCATTGTCTCTTTTCCAGACTTGGCAGAAAAATTTGTGGCCCACTATGCATACAACATGGGTAATGATGTTTCTATGATGGACCTATGTAATACAAAACAAAGGCCCAAAGAAACCTTCGCCAATTTCCTACAAAGATGGTGACATCTTATCAAGAAATTCCAGTGGGACATGCCAGAACAACATCAAATTGAGCTATTCCAAAAGAACTTGGTGCCTGAACTTTCAAAACCTTTAATATCTCAATGTATCAAATCCTTCCAAAAATTGACAGATAAGGGCCTCGCCCTTGAACGTGTCTTGTTGGAGGAAGGAACCTTAAAACATTACCAGAAATCAACACAAAGTTCTTCCTCTTATTATAACGACAAGCCAAAATTCTGGTCCAAGAACAAAAACATGGTCAATGATGGTGTAACTGATGCAAAGCAGGTTCAAACTGTGGTCACTCCCCCAAAATCCATCACAAACAATCATCAATTCAACAACCAAAATCAATCCCAAAAACCTCACAACAATGTCTCAATCCAGGGACGACCACCCCGATCGAATAATAGGACCCCAAGAGATTTTACTCCTCTGGCAAAGCTTATTGAAGTGGTGTTTCAAAAACTTGTCCAAGCAGGTATAGTGGTTTTTCCAATCACTCGCTCGTTTGACCCCAATCAACCTAAACTGAGATGGTATAATGAAAATGAGTATTGTGAATACCATCGTATCAAGGGACATGATACATGAAAGTGTATGAAACTGAAGATCTACATACAAGATCTCATTGATAGAGGTGAGATTGAGATAGCAAATACAAAACCTGGTAATAACAATGACAAACTCAAAATGTACCAGGAACCCTTCCCAAAGCATGATATAGGAAAAGGCTCATCATCTAATGCAAAGGGTTATGACTACGCTAATCACATAATCGGTTTTGATTTTTTAGTAGGTCGCATTGAACCTGTAGACAATCATGTCAATGTCATAACCATCCAAGGAGTCAATTCTCCTTCTTCCCAAAGCAGACCAAATCCTGCTAGGATAGTCATTCAAGGAACCATGCCTTCCACCTCCCATTTCCAGAATGACTGCAATGCAACTACATGCTGAGGAAGAGTCACCATCTAAGGAGTTCCTCCCCCACCAAACCCCCCACCCATGTCTTCCACTTGTCGATATGACCTCCTTGATCAACTTGGGAAGACACCCGCGTAGATCTCCATTTTGGAACTTCTCAAGACCTCCCCAGTCCATAAAGAAATTTTGGAACAAACCCTTCTCCAATCATGGGTTCCAGATAACATCAACGCCACCCAATTCCAAGCCCTCATTGGAAACCTTGCTGCCCAGCAACACATTGTATTTAACTCCAAAGATGCTCCCGTAGATGAAGACCATAACAAACCTTTGCACATCGAATCTCTTATCCACAAGCACAAGGTCAAACATATCCTAATAGACGGTGGATCCGAGCTTAATCTGTGTACATACAAATTAATAAAATAATTGGGACTTTCGGAGGATTTGATAGACACATCAGGAAGGATCACAATAAAGGCATATGATGATGCAGAAAGAATTTCAAAGGGCATGGTCACCTTACCTCTTCAAGTGGGCCCCATTATAATTAAAACCCCTTGCTAAGTACTAGATTTTGACCTCCCCTACAACATTCTCCTTGGGAGGCCATGAATTCATTCCTTGTAGGCCGTACCCTCCACCTATCACCAATGCATCAAATTCCCCTATAACGGAAGAGAGATCACTATCAAAGGTGATTCCCAACCCTTTCAATATTGCAAACTATTAGAGGGGAAACATCCATATCATTGCCCACTAAATAGACCCTCGCCAACGCCTCCATCTGACACATCAAATGTTGCCTCCACATCATCCCAACCAGATAATCAAATCAAGATCTTGGACAATGGCTATGGAGAATACAAATTGGAGGACGTTTTATTAATAGGCAACCTCCCTCTCTCTCCTGAGTCATTTGGTAAACCAAAAGAGATAAAAAAGGACCCAAAACTAGTCATGCAATGCCAAAACACCACCTTCTAGCAATGGAGTCCACTTGATAACGAGAGCCTCGAAGCAGATATCTCTTCATGGCTATACCAGGAAGAAGATGAAGATCCAACAAGAATATCCAAAGAAATGTACCCAAAAGCATCTGCCATAGTTGAAAAAATGGGTTACAAAGGACACGACCTGGGACCAGAGGAGAAAGGAAGAAAAACACCCATAAATCCTATCTCCTACAGATACAACAGAGGCTTGGGGTACACCTTGGTGCCTAAGATTACTATCGCTGGTGCCCCTTCTAGTCCTTCTTTGGATATTGAAAGCACTGATGAAGAGGAATTCCATGAAATGCCTTATGAATATGAGAAAGATATCTTCTTGGATGCTTACATCAATACCATCACCCTCGTAACCCCTCCCACTTCAGATGAGCTACATCTTGTCCATCCTGAACTCATTGACTGGGGCCAATGAGACAAACCCACTTTAGATATCTGCGTTGATGATAATGCTCTCTTTGCTCTCCTAACAACAAAAAATATGGAAGATTGTAGAAGAATCGAGGGTATTCAACTACACAAAAAGGGATACTTTGGTAGTCAAGTCAATACCCTTAGCCACAAAAAAGATAATAAAAGAAAAAGATATGATTCCCTAGGTGAAAACCTCCCTGAGGCACCTTTAGATGAACAAGAAATAAAAACAAAGGGCGTACCTGAAAGTGAAAACTTGGAAAAGGCACTTGACGATGAAGGATTTGACCTCCCTACCATTAGTTACCTTCCATAGGACAAATCAAATTTGTTGATAGAAGAAACAAATAGCATCAACATGGGCACCGAGGTCATTTCAAAAAATGTGCTCATTGCCAAATCCCTCATAAAAATTGAGAAACAAGACTTCATCAACTTCCTTACAGAGGTAAAAATCAATTTTGCATGGTCCTATTCCGATATGTCAGGGTTGGACCCTGCCTTGGTGGTTCACAATCTCACCATCCGCCCAGATGCAAAACCTGTAAAACAGAAATTGTGCAAAATGCACCCCACATATTGCACTCCTGGTCAAGGCAGAACTCTAAAAGTTGTTAGATGCAGAATTTATCAAACCAATAGATTATGCTGAATGGGTCTCCAACATTGTACCTGTCGGCAAACCTGCTGGGGGCATCCGCATCTGCACAGATTTCTAAGATCTAAATATAGCTTGTCCTAAATATGATTTCCTGCTCCCCAATATAGACATGATTGTGGACCTTACAGCAGGACATGAAATGTTATCGCTAATGGATGGGTTCTCTGGATACAACCAAATCAGGATTGTAGACAAGGATCAGCATAAAAGTACATTTACAACACCATGGGGGACTTTCTGTTATCGGGTCATGCCTTTTGGTCTTAAAAATGCTGGAGCTTCATATCAATGTGCAATGACAATAATTTTTCATGACCTCTTACACAAAATTATGGAGGACTATGTGGATGATCTGCTAGGCAAATCTAAGACAAGACAAGAACACATCCCCATTCTAAAACAGATCTTCGAAAGATTGGAAAAATACAAGCTGCACCTAAATCCCCAAAAGTGTGTGTTTGGCGTCACATCGGGAAAACTACTGGGATTCATTGTTTCGCGCAGAGGCATCGAGGTTGATCCTGCAAAGGTAAAAACTATTATGGAAATGCCTGCACCAAAAACTCTCAGACAACTGCATAGTCTCCTGGGAAAACTCCAGTCTGTCAAGCATTTCATTTCACAGCTAGTAGACAAGTGCCATCCATTTGCACACCTATTGCGTAAAGACACAAAATTTAAATGGGATTGCCTATGTCAAAAGGCCTTTGAGAAATTAAAGAATATCTAGCATCACCTCCCGTATTGATGCCTCCTACTCCTGGAAAACCCCTTATTTTGTATATATGTGCTACTGCAGTGGCATTGGGGGCATTATTGGCGCAAATAGATGATCAAGGGAAGGAACACGCCATTTACTACATCAGTCGAACGTTGGTAGGATATGAACTCAATTACACCCCCATTGAAAGAGCATGCTTGGCATTAGTGTTCAGCACATAGAAACTACGACAATATATGCTAAATAATAAGACAAAATTAATTGCTAAAATTGATCCACTTAAATATCTCTTGTCCAAAGCTGCTCTCACTGGCAGAACTGCCAAATGGGTCATGCTCTTAAGTGAGTTTGACATTGAATATGTGGACAGAAAGGCAATCAAGGGACAAGTCATTGCAGATCAGTTGGCTAAAGCTCCACTTCCAGGCGACCATCCTCTTCTCACAGAATTACTAGGTGAGTTCATTATGACTGTTACCACATCCTCCACATGAAAATTATATTTTGATGGATCCTACACTCAAAATGGATCGGGGGCAGGAATATTATTAGTCACACCTCAAGGAGATGGCATCCCCAAATCATACAAGATAGCCTTTGCATGTACCAATAACATAGTAGAATATGAGGCCCTCATCACAGGTTTACACTTGGCTATCCACTGGAAAATAAAGGAATTACAAGTCTATGGCGATTCCCAACTCATCATAAAACAAGACAATGATGAATATCAAAAAAAAGATGATAAACTCCTTCCCTACTATACCATGGTCAAAGATATTAAGCAACATTTCACGGCAATCAAGTTTGACCAAATCCCATGAACAAACAACAGGGCTGCAGATGCAATGGCCACCATTGGCTCCCTCCTTCAAATGCCAGCACACAGTCAGAAGTGCGAGTTCTTAGTCGAGAAATTGTTTATACCGGCATACGACCTACCAAAGTCTGAAATGGTGTGTGTTCTCATTGGTCCCGAGTCCCCTTGGTACCAAGAAACCTTCGCTTTCCTCAAAGACAACACCATTCCCCCACACCTCACCAAAACCCAACAGCAAACCTTCATCCGCCGATGTGCCCGTTACACCATCTTTGCAGACACCTTGTTCAAAAGGCATTTTGATGGTTCCTTCCTAAGGTGTTTAGATAAACAAGAAGTAGAATGGGCATTACGCGAAGTACACGAGGGTATCTGTGGGGCACACTCAAGTGGACTCACATTGGCTAAAAAACTTTTGAGAATAGGATACTATTGGCCTAAAATGGAAGAAGATGCATACAATTATGTGAAGAAATGCATCCCTTGCCAGCAGCATGGTGACAAGATTCATGCACCGTTACAAGAATTGCAGCCATTCATTACACCATGGCCCTTCTCATAGTGGGGGATTGATCTCATTGGGAAAATCCACCCTTCATCTTCCAACGAACATAAATTCATTATCACCACCACTGAATACTTCACCAAGTGGGTAGAGGCTATCCCTCTTACTTTCACCACCGGCAAGCAAATATCCAAATTCATCCTGAACTACCTAATCTGCCGATATGGCATCCCAAAAGTTATCATCATAGATAATGGTAAACAATTTAAGAACCAGGATGTGAAAGAACTCTACCAAAAATTCAACATCCAACACCACTTCTCCACTCCATATTACCCCCAAGGCAATGGCCAAGCTGAGGCTTCTAATAAAACCCTAATAAAAATCCTCAAAAAGATAGTCAATGAAGCAGGCCATGATTGGCACCTCCAAATCCATCCTGCATTGTGGGCCTACCGTACCTCCATCCACACCCCCACAGGTGCCACTCCTTATTCCCTAGTATTTGGTTCCGAAGCCATCCTTCCCCTTGAGATCGAGATCCCCTCTCTAAGGGTATTGCTGCAAAACATCCTACTAGAAGAAGAATACATAATTGCCCGCTTACAAGAGCTAGAATTGTTAGATGAAAGGCTTCTCAAGGCCTTGAATCATCTCCAGGTATATCAAAACCGTCTGCGCATGAGTTATCATAAAAAAGTCAGAACCCGAGAATTCCAAGTTGGTGATCTTGTCCTCATGGAAAATCCAAAAAATCTACAATAAAGAGAAAAGAAAGGCAAGTTCGAGCCTAATTGGCTTGGACCATATGTAATCACAACGAAATATGGATCAGGAGCTTATCAGTTGGCTACTCCTGAAGGCAATCCTTTGGATGATCCAATGAATATCATGCACCTCAAAATATTTTATGCTTAGTCCTCAGAAAGTCTTAAATTGTCAAAAAAAAAAAAAAAATGAGAAAAAGATCCTAAAAAAATCGTCACTTTGGTGAAAACCTGGCAAACAGGCACCTTATGACACAAAAAAAATAAAAATGAAAAAATTAGAAAAAGAAAGAAAAAACAATTCGTCCATTAGTGAAAACCACTTGGTGGCGCTATGGACAAGTACCTTGGTGAAAACCTCTATGTAGATGCCAAGGTAAATAACCGGATCCACTGTCTATCATGTTGATACTACAAATCATCTCCCATCCAACCCACCCATGCGCAACATTCCTTCTTTTTCGCCTCCCAATAAAACATGCGTATGATGATGAAGTGTTCGCTTGAGTCATGAACAAGGAATGTCCCATTGAAATTGAGATTTTATGCCTCTGTGTGTATGCTTCAAGAAGTCTTGAGAAACAATCCCAAGTCCATCCTAGTTCTACTCTTGGCAAGAGGTATCATGTGGTTGCAAGGAAGAGACTTGTTAGATTTTGTTAGATCTTTTCATATAGGCTTGCATCTTTTTCCCTACGACTGCCACTATTTACGACTGCCTGGGTTCTTCCATAGCCAGGTACGTTATGATAGGTGCATACTAGGGCATATTTCATAGTATGGCATGTTTTGGATTCTTTTTGTATAAATTGGCGACCTGGTACTAGTGTTTATCAACACTTACCTTCTCCTATACAAGAGGTATTGGTGTGTTTGAGGGTTTCCTTGCATGAACCCACAACTTTGTATTAGTGTTTCTTAACACTTGCATTGTTGTGTGCAAGAAATTCCCGTTTGTCTACAGAGTCATTCCACGCCCTGCATTTCTCATAGCATCCTGATTTCTATAATCAATGGTGCAAGTCACTCAGGGCAACATCAAACTAGGTTGGATCTCCACATTTGTTGTGCACAAAATCTCACCATCATTCCAACAAATCCTAAACTCAATAATCCCATGGAGTTCTCAATTGCCCCCATTTTCCTCCGCGGTCTCGCATCTCGAATTCTTCTTTCCAAATACCTCATGACTGCTTCATATTTGTTCCTCATCTATCCCTTCCACCTTAATTTTTCTTCCTCTATTTTTTTTTTCCTCACATAATCAATTCTGATCTTGATTCATGTCTTATACAGGATGTATCCTTCCTGAAACTAGATGCTCTGATCATGTTTTATATAGGATGAATCCTTCTTGAAACTAGACATTGTGATCTGATCATGTCTTATACAGGATGAATCCTTCCTGAAACCAGACGTTGTGATCAATCATGTCTTATATAGGATGAATCCTTCCTGAAACCAGACGTTGTGATCTGATCATGTCTTATACAGGATGAATCCTTCCTGAAACCAGACATTGTGATCAGTCATGTCTTATACAGGATGTATCCTTCCTGAAACCAGACATCCCGATCATGTCTTATACAGGATGAATCCTTCCTGAAACTAGACGTTGTGATCAGTCATGTCTTATACATGATGTATCCTTCCTGAAACCAGACACTCCAATCATGTCTTATACAGGATGAATCCTTCCTGAAACCAAATATTGTGATCAATCATGTCTTATACAAGATGAATCCTTCCTGAAACTAGACACTTTGATCATCTTTGTCTTATACAAGATGAATTCTTCTTGAAACCAGACTGAATCTAGATCTTATCAATCGAATGAAATCAAATCTATCAAGATATCAATTTCACAAAAACTCCAAAGATCAAATACCTCAATTGATCTCCCGAGGGGGCATCACCATATCATAATCTATCAATCAAGAGCTGGGGCATCCTATCAAACCAATATCAGCATCAAAACAAGATTATTCTTTGAATCAATGTGTCATCACACCTCGCTTCAAAGAGGGGCAAAATGTAGACACTTAAAAATAATTATTTTAATTATTTTTAATTCCTCGCATAATTAATTAATTAATTATGTTAATTCAAATTCCTCTCAATATTAATTAAATATAATTAATATTGTCACTATAGCATATGATTTATTTATTTAATAAATCAAACCCCTTCCTTTATTCTTCTAAAAAATCAAATCCTCACAAATCTTCCTCTTAGCTAATTAATTTCAATTAATTAGTTAACCTACATGATTCCTACAAATCATCTTCTTAATTCATCATTAACCTAATAAATTCTTCTAGAAACTCCCTTAACATTATTCTTCTAATTTTTAATTCCCTCCACTCATTCTCTCTCCTAGTCAAATTCTCCTACAAATATTAATCCCACCTAACATTTCCTCTAATCCCCCTCCTAATGAGCCGTTAATGGTTAATCATCATGATTAGCCACAAAGTCAACTCTTTGTCCTTTTCATCCAGCCACTAGCTTTAAATGCTCTTTTCCTAGGTGAATGTAAGATTTTCGAAATCACATATTCCTCTAGGCATTCCCTCTCCCAAGGAATTTTTAATTCTTTTTTATTCCTCCAATCCCCATAATATCCTTTTTTGGAGAATTTTTAATTTCTCCAATGCACCTTGTGGAGTGTGGAGATACGAAATGCCTTTAGGGCATATTTCTTGGTCTCCACACCCTCTCTTGGAGCTTGTGTGAGCTCACAAGTAAATCTTAGCCCTTCATCTCGAATTCATCCTAGCCATTCATTTTCCTCTCCTCTTCCTATAAAATAGGGCTCCATCCTTCATTCTAAACATCTTGAAATCTAGTAAGTTTATGCTGCCCTTTTGAGCCCAAGAAATCATCTTGGCAACTTGATCATCTCATCCTTATCATTTTCAAATCCGTTCCATTTGTGCACAACATTGGAGAGCCATCCACATCCAGCAATCAAAGGAGCACATCAAGTGGAGCATTATCAAGGGGCGCCTTCACTTCATCAAGTTCAATCCAAAGGAGAAGGTAAAATAGCAAGGTGAAATGGTCTTTTAATGATATTTTAGCATTCTGCATGTTTATTTCGTTATGTTTTGATCATTTGACCTTCAAATCTGTTTTCCCCTCTTCAACCACAACCCCGGAATTACACACTCAATAGACTAGCCTCAGGAGAAATGCCAACACATAGCCATGCCATGCCAAGTCATAAATGAAAAGCACCCTGCCCAATACTAGCCATCAGGGTGGCTAACCTCAGGAAATATCGGCCAAACCACACTAATATAAAATAATTATACAAGAGGAAGGAATATACGAAGGTGCAACCTCCAAGTAATCCATATACTCAACTATTGCCTTATTAGCAAGAAAATCAGCAATGCAATTAATTTCCCTATAGCAATGAGAGATAGAAAAGGAACTAAAAACTTTAATTGACCAAGGATTTGGTCTAAAATGTATTGTAACTGCCAGGAGGAACATTTCTTATTGGAAACCGCATGAAAAGCCAACATAGAATCACCTTCAATTACAATGTCCTTAATGTTCAACAAAATAGCTATATCCAATCCAAACGATAAAGCATGGAAGTTTGCATAATTGTTTGTTCTGATACCAGTATATTTACAAGAAGCCTTGATGATTTTCAAGTTGTGATAAAAAATGACGGCTCTAATCCCTGATTTGCCTGGGTTTCCCTTAGCAGCCCCATCAAAGTTTAATTTAAAAGCGAATAGAATAAATAATATAATCTAAAATATTGTATGAAGATTAATGTATTAATTATAAATAATTTATTAATATTAATATTACCTAAAATATATAATAATAAATCTATTATTAATGATTATATAAAAATATAATTAATTAATTATTAATTGAGATTAAGATTATTATTATTAATTTTAAGGTTATAATTTAAATATATTATTATAACTTAATTTATAATTATTTATTATATTATAATTTTAATCTTAATTCTTATTACTTATTATTTTTCTAAAATCACTATAATTATGATTAGGATTAAAATTAGATTTATAATAAGAGTTAGTGTTAGAATAAGAGTTAAGGTTAAGGTTAAAATAAGGTTTAAATTATTTCTAAATTAAGATTAAAGTTAGGCTGACTTAGAATTTGAACTAGGATTAGAATTGAGGGAAAAAAAGGATTAGGGTTGTGTTTAATGTTAGATTTAGAGTTAGAATTAGGTTAAAAATTTGGGCTAGAGTACAAATTATGTTAAGGTTAGAATTAGGGTTATTGTTAAGGTAGGAATTAGTTATAGATATTATTGTAAGTTTATAAGTATATTAAAATTGTTGGCACTCTCCATTTTATTACTACAAGAATATATTATCTCAAATTATTATCCAACCTAACTCTAAACAAAAAAGCTTATTATTATTGCAATACTAAAAAGGCAAGTACTCGCCACTATGTGGCAATTGTTCTTTTTGCATGGCATAAACACTTTTACATATTATTATAGTGAACATGTCATATTCATTGCCTATCATTTCATTTCATTACATTCATTATATATCCATCTCATATCATAATAATTACATCACATCCATTGCATATACATCATACATACATCCGTCATATCAATATAATGCATACCATACATACTTATATCCTACATACAACATGGGCTAAACATACTCATCACATATTTAAAATCATCACTTTATCAAATCACACACATCACATATATAGGCATCATAATTGCATCCATCCTGCATCCACAACATGTTAGGAACATATCACATGAAAAATCATAATCATATGCATACATCCATCCTACATCACAAGCACGTCAGATCATCATCATAAGCGTAAAGCATCAATCATAACCAAACATCATCACATAGATCCAAAGTCCATAGTACAATGAAAATCTTGTCCTAAGGGGTCAAAATTTCACACAAAATGAGAGATAGCTAGTGCTCTCCCTATCCCCTACACTTGGATCATCCCACCTACTAGATGGACCTACTAGAGGTGGTCTAGGAGCCCTCATCCCCACTAACTCGCTTGAAGTCTATGAATGTGTCTGCCGACTCTGTGTCCACTTTGCAAAATTGGGTGCTTATCAATCTATAGGGACTACATCCTAACATAAAGCCCCAATAGTACTATGTCTCCCATATGGCTCTCTTTGAGGCTCTTTGTGCATCCATGGAATCTGTAAAAAGAGTCATCAAATATATTCTGGCTCTACTACTTGATGGGATAGGTCCCTCTCTCCTCGAAGGCATATAACATCTGCCTCTACCCTACTCAGTCTTTCCCTCAGGCCCTCCATCTTCATCTCTAGATCCTCGATGCACTATAGCATCCCCCCTCCGTGAGCTACCTCTAACATCTAATAAGTGGTTTTCAGCCTCTATCCAGAGAGAATCCCTCTCTGCCATCAATGTCTCCAAGTATAACCTCAAGGTGTTTCCTTGGGACCTCAACCTATCCACCTCCTATAAGCTATCAAATCCAGCTCACTCCTGATTTTCCCTCCGTCTCTCCTGAGCCAACTAATCCTCTAGACTCATTGCCTGGGCCCTCTTAGTATCTGGCTCCAAAGTGGTGTGCAATAGTTGTCCCTGTAGATCCTGTCCTCCCTATGCTGGTACCTATACCTATAGTTGTACCATGGGAGCCTATCTTTCCTAATCCTGTCCTTGTCCATCCCCTCCCTGCACCTATAATGGAGGTATGGCTACCATTGGAGCATGTACCTATACTGGCACCTATTCTAGTGCCTATGCCTATGCTCACCCTTTGAATCCTCTGACTCCTTTGGCCACCCCTTCCCCCCCTGCTCCCTTTTTATCTCCCCCAACCACCTCATAGATTGAGTGCTCCACCTCATTCACCTCCAAAAATCTTGACACTGTCAGTCGTACTGGCCTATGTGCAACCCACCATGCCAGACAAGCTCTTGTGCATCCTAGATAAACAATATATGGACACTCATCCCAAGCCATAGTCTCAATCCTTGTCCAACTTAGTCAGACCTCAAATGGCCCGATGACATCTCCCTAGATTGCAGTTTCTCGTGTAATGTGGGGATGTGTCCACTCATCCCCAACTATGTCCTGCTGGATCCTGAACTAGCGCATTACCTTGTGGGGTAGGTACTAGTCAATGATATGTATAGTGTATCTGAACAACCAACACTATGTCTAAGCAAAATCCTATCGAATATCTTTTCTCCACCGCTCACAATCTTTGAATGGTCGCCATGTAAAATCCATCATCTTGTCCAGTAGATAATGCCAAAATCAAACAACTCCCACCCTAGTATAATGAAGGGGACCCCTATACCTATCCATACAGGGATACTAATGCCTCTGTTATTGAACTCCAAGTGGATTAGTAACTACAATATGCTCCCAAGCCCATATATTAAGGAGTTGCACTCCTATACCAAGGTTCTTGTACGCTCGATAAATGCACATATGCATGCCATGGTACAACAGTCCTAGAATCTCTGCACCCAAGCATAACAGGTACCATCCTCTAACATATGGTATAAGCATCATGACCAACCTATAGAAAATGCATTCCCACTAAGGTTTGGCATCATCCTCTCACTGCTCAATCCACAAAGAAATAATAAAAGTTGGGGGATGCATCGTGGTGGCACCATCACTCTCTCCAAGGTCATACAAGTCATGTCCATCGATAATTCATCCATTTGGAATATACTTTGTAGGTAGCACTCTTTGCCCTCAGTTAGTACTCAGGAATAACTCCATGGATTGGTACCTTCAAGGTCTAACAAACATCAAGCAATGTGATGTTGGCCTCACCCGTCAGTAAGTAGAAGAAACATGTCTCACAATGCCATCTCTCTACTAGCACTATCATCATCACAACATGAGCTCTAATTTGAGGCAACTAAGTAATGAACTCTAGACCACACCATGATAGAATATCCTGCTCGTCACTGTATAGCTCATTAAATAACCACATAATAGGCGGCCAATGCTCTCGTGATCCCAAAATCGTAGGATTCTCCTGCGACCATTCAATCTTTATGTCAACCTTTTTTTCTTCTAAGCCTCTACTTATTTGGAGCCTCGAGGCATCTCATCAAAGCCCCTTTCCTTTTTTCTTTTCCTTCTTTCCCCCATTTCCTCCCCTCTAGGTAGAGATAGAGTTTCCTAAAATGGAGATGCCAAAATTGCATTCCTTGTGTCGATCCACAAAATAAAGACTCCATTCTACAATTTCCCTAAGTCCCCCCTTGCTCGTTGACAAAGACATTGGTCGCCAAACCGACGTCTACATAGACATCGCTCATATGTGTAGATGGGGATCATTTGCACAAGTGATGATCCTCGGGTGTAGACGTTGACCAGGCAATCAACGTCTGTACCCCAACCATTTCTAGCCCTCATTCATTACCCTAATAAATGTTATTCTACTAAAATGACTGTTAGAGTTATCTTGTATTAGCTAATAATTATTTATTTAATTTTTAGTCTATTATACTCTACGTTTAAGCTATACTTAGGCATTTAATAATATTTTAGGTATTTAATAATTATTCTAATTATTAAATACACATTATCCCTTTAGGTTTTCTTTAGGGTTGCACATATTTAGGGTTTCACACCTTTAGGGTTGCTAATATCCTATTATAAGGATTGTATTGTACTTTTTTATTAATTGATTCCCTCTCTGAATGATAATATTTTTCTTTAGAACTATTATTGCTTTTGCCTCCATTCTTCTCTTGTGATAGGTATTTTGCTTGCATGTGTTCTTGGGATCTCTAAAGTTGTATTTCTCAACTTCTTCATGGTATCCGAGTCTATACATGGTGCTACTTGTTCTTGATTTTTCAAAAGATTTTTTGGAGGAGGGTTTCAAGCTTTTTCAAAGTTTTTTCATTTTCATGTGGGGAGATTTTTTGTTTCTGGGCATTTTGGGCTTAAATGGAACTCATTCTTGAGCTCAGAACACCTAAAAACCCCCATTTTCATATAAAATTTGTCCAATTTGGACAACTGTGGCTCTGACAATTTTTTTATATTTTTGCCCTTTTTGGGCATGTTTTTCGAGACAAAGAATAAAATAATTTTTTTTTTTGGCAGTTTTACGGCTTACCCAGGCCAAATGCACCAAAATTTGTAAAGAAAAAAGAAAAATATTTTTTGTTTTTTAAAAACAAAAAGGCACATATAAGTGGGGGGCCAACGACCTCTGCAGGCCCGTATGACTAGTAGCAGGCCGTGGACCTGCCTCCCACCTCCTAGTCATCCCCTTCGGCCCCTATGCCTAGGCCACCACCCAATGGTGGTCCCTTCTCCCCGCCAATATGCATGGTTCCCCGTTCCCGCCCAGGCCCGCTGCCACTCATTTTTGACCCTCCTGGCGCACCTCTCACCACCACTCCTTCAGTTGTTGCCACTGTCGCCTCCCTGCTGCTCCGGTCGCTGACACCTTGTCGCCCCACTTCGCCTCCTAGGAACCACTCGAGCCGACCACCTCCTTGCTACCACTGCTTGATCCACCTGGCACCCAACAACCACCCACCCACCGGCCTCCCTCTTGCTGCCTGCCGCCCTCCCGCTGGTCGACCAACAACCACCCACCTGTCAGCCTGTCGCCTGCAGCCACCCACCCTCCTGTCTCCTGCCGCTTCTGCCGGCCTCCTTGGCACCGCCACTGCCCAGGTCCCCACTTGCCAGTCCTTATGCATGCCGCCGATTATTTTTTTGGGCCCTTGCAACTTTTCAACATCTTTTTCAGCGAGTTCAATTTTTCCGGCAGGATGTTTTCCTGGCCATTGGATTTGTTTTCCAACATGGCATTTTCAGGCAACGTTTTCCAGCAAGGGGGATTTTTCCGGGCACCATATTTTTTTCCATTACATTTTTTAGGTGACCTATTTTTTCCAATAGGTAGGGAATATTCTAAGAATATTTTGTTGACATCAGCACTGTGTAGGCAGTCTTCATGCCCTTTCTGGGCCCATTCGAAGCACCTTTAGTCTTTTGGCCATATCTTGGGCACACAGAGCCATTTTTTGACAAAACTTATATTGTTAGAAATATCTTTCCGAGCTCTATCTAGATCGAGAGGTTTGAATTTTTTATTTTTCTTTTTTGATGGTGTTTTTTGCTGCCAAAGCCAGAGGTTCATTTTTGCACTCTAGGAGACATAACTTGAGCGTCTGAACTCCGTTTTTTGAAAAAAATATATTGTTGAAAATCTTGTTTTGTGCACTTTCCATTTATATGAGTTTTCTTTCCAGATTCTTCTTCAAGTACATTTTATTCAGCTTTTTTCATTTTCGCACTCTAGTGAATATCTTGGATGTTTCAGGTCTTGGGATCTTTTTTTTTGAGTAAGATGTCTCATCTTTGGTTGTTCTTTTTTTATTTCTAGTCTTATGTCTCTTCTGATCATTGTAACCTTTTTTTTGTAAGCATTTTCTTTATGCAAACACACTGAAATAAAGTGCCACTATGCATTGTATACTTAAGATCTTGCACATCTTGTGCCTTATTATACATGCACTACATTATAAAGTGCCATGGGGGGGTTGATGTTTGCCTTTGTTTTCTATCTATCTTTGTCACATGGGTGTTACTTCCATGACATTAGCCTCATTATGTGTGTTAAGTGAGTGTTCCTTCCACGACACTTTGTACTTTCTTTGCACCTTTGATGTTCTTGGTTCTTTGTCATGCAGTTCTTGTTGGTTGTCCTTTTTAGTGTACCTGTCACCTCTCCCTTGTCAGCATTATGGGGGGGGGGGTTTCTCATATTGTTCTAATTCTTCCTTGGTTCATTGGATTAGCTCTTTTAGGCTTTGGTGTTTTTTGTCATCTGTATCTTCAAGTTCAGATGTTTGCCTTTGTTTTCCATCTGATTCAAGTAGTGTTATTTGAGGGCACTCATGTAGATTACAATCTTCTCTACCTGACCATCTTCTATTTTAGTAGAGGTTCTTCAGATTGACAGTTATTCTTCAACAGTGTTTGTAGGTTCTTCATGCTTCAGTGGTTCTTCTACTCTTCTTTTGTTCCTATCTTTTGGAACATTCTTGTTTGGAGGCTTCTTCAATCCTTCACTTGTATTTCATATCTTTTTGGAGTAGAGTTTTTTCCCACATGGTTTTCTCTATTTCTCCACTTTACAAAGATCTTTTGTACTTGGGTACTTCATCAGACCTTGTTGCTGGGACCCAAATTTGCCTTCATCATGTAGTTGCAGTTTTTGCTTCATGCATTTAGTTTTTTAGCTACTCCCTAAGTTCATCTTAAGGGTGTTGGAAAATGCACACTCCAATGAGAAATTGTAGGTGATTGAAGGTATTGTCATTTATGGCAACCTTGCAATCCTATGATACTGGTAGGCATCGACACTAATAGACTCAACACTGACACACAGATCACTAACACCATGGTCGACAAGAATTTTGTTTAAATGTATTTTGTATTTAATTGTAAAATCTTTTGTAATCCGACTTGGCAGATTGTAATATGACTCATATATGTATGAGATCATTGTAGATCATTTAGTGAGTAATAGATGGAAGGATAAATGCAGACCTAATATGCAAATTGTAAGGCAGATATTGGATAAGGGTTTATGTATGTAGAGGAGCTTAAACCGGTACTAAATCTAGCATAGTAGATGCTGATCTAAAGAAGTACAAGATATTGGATTTGTATAATCCATTTTGTAAGTCAGTGAGACTTCTTTTGTAACTGAGCAGTGAGCTCTAGGCACTTGGCCTTCTTGCATGTGCAGGCCCCTATTGTAAATAGTAATATTCCCTTATTGGCCAGTAAGCGAATATTGTGGGTCACAAATCCCACCGAGGTTTTTCCCACACTGGTTTTCCTCGTTAAAAATATTTCGTTATGGTGTGTCTCTTATGTTGTGGTTATTGCTCTTATTTACTGCATTATTTTTGGTTTACCGCTACACAATTTTGATATGCTTTTCATGTTATAATTCAAATAAATTCTTATATCAGTCAGATATTGATTCACCCCCCCTCTCAGTATCTTTGGGAATCCTAACAATTGGTATCAGAGCTTGGTCCTCTATTTTTAAAAGCCTAACAACTTGAGGAAGATCTTGACACCGGTAGAGATGGAAAACTTGAGGAAGCAATTGGAAACAACTCTTTCAGACTATGATGTAGAAAAAGTGAAGAATATCAAACTTGAAGATGATCTGAAGGTTGCACAGGATATTATTCAAGGACTTCAAGAAAATTTCACTATAACAAGGAATTAGAGAAGAAAACTTTGTGAAAAGATGTAGAATGATGAAGATGAAAAAGAAACTCTTAATGATCTGGTAAACAAACTGAGACAAGAAAACAATACAATGAAGAATGAGATGCAAGATATGACTATGAGATTTTGTAAAGAAATTGAAAATTGGAAGAAGAATGAAGAGGACTTGGTTAGAAGACTGAATGATGCTAGAAATGAAAACACAAGACTTAGTCATGAAAATGATATGTTGAAGATAGATTTGATGCATACACAAAATGACAGAACTGAACTCATGAGATAGAAAGGAATCTTGGAGAGTGAACTAGCTACCGCAAATCAACATAAAGAAAAATTCAAGAAAAGTTCAGAAGAACTTGATGACATGTTGAAGAATCAGAAACCAGATGATGATGCCAATGGAATTGGATTTGAAGTTGGTAAAAGCTTCGGTACTGCAAACAAACATGATCACAGCAAACTAGTAAGACAACCTAATGCTTACAAATTTAATGGAAAATGCTTTAACTGTAACAAGTATGGTCCTAGAGAAAATCAGTGTAGATCTAGAAATTATCAGAACACTAATGCACCCACTGGTCAATGTTCTAAATGCAACAAAGTTGGTCATAATTTAGAAAATTGCAGAATGAATGTAAGATGTTATTTTTTTGGAAGATTTGGACATTTGTCTAATCAATGGAGAACACAAACTAGCATAGGATATGGGCAAGCTATTCAGAAAAAAACAACGTGACTTGTTATGCTTGTAACAAAATTGGACATATTGCTAAATTTTGTAGAAGCAAGACATCATCGGCAAATAACAAAGGACCTAGCTTGAAAGGTAAAGAAAAAGTTGAAGAGGTAAAGTAAGAATTCTCAAAACAATGGATCAAAAAGTTAGATACAAATGTTGATGGGAATACTCCTCCACCGGTAGAACAGAGTATCACTCCATCGACAGGAGACTCTTCATCTAACTGAAGGAAAATCCTTTGGGGGTTTAGCAACAAACTGAAAAACATGCTAATATACCCTCGGTTGATGGTGAGAAGTTGAATTACTTCTTTACCGATAGATGAGTTAAGTTGTGACTTAACCGGAAAGCATTAAATATGGTAATTGGAGAAAATAACATTATAAAGTAAGTGTTTTGGCTCTTTTTTCATTCACTGAGCATTCAAATCTTCGGGAGCGTGAAAATTCTTGAGCGAAGGCATCCTTAGCGAAAAAGTGAAGCAGTTCATCCAAGCACTCATCCTTAAGGCAGATTGAGGTATTTATAACTATGGCATCCTCATCCATAGCTGAATTTATTGTAAACCCTACTATGATTGAAGTAATCAAGTGCCCTAGACCCATATTCAAACTTGTTCCCGAAATAGCGAAGAAAGATGATACCCTAGGTGCATTTTCTCAAATTCCTAAGGGAGTAGTATATGCTGAAAACCCTAGGATATACATACATTGTCATATAGAGGAATTAGGAGATGAAGAAATCAAGAACATGTATAGGACTATTTTATGTGATGAATCTAGAAATATCAAACTGGAACATAAGATAGTGGAAACCCTAGGTTTTACTGAAATCCTTAGTGTCCCAGATTTTCCCAAGGATGTTATAAGGATTGTACTAAGAAAAGTTCATGGCAAATTCTTTGGGTTGGATTCAATTCATAAGATCACAAAAGAAGCAGTTAAGGTAGTAACAGGGTTACCTTCCACCGGTAGCAGGCCTGACAAAACTAAAAAGGTCTCCAATGAAATAGTAATGGACCTAACCGACACAACATTTGACAAGAGATCACTTAGAGTCAATGATGTGAAGGAAATAAATGTCAAATTTGTTAGTATGATTTTAGGCTACAAGGCTACACATGCAAATAGGTTAAACTCAGTATCTAGCCTATGTATTAAAAGTGCATATGACATGGTTAATGATAATGCTAGAAGAGATGTGTGTGAATGGCTTAAAGATGAATTGATAGACAATCTGAAAAAGATCAAAGGAGACAAGAAAGGAACTTTTAGATTTGGAAATTTGCTTGTATGTTTGATGCTGTACATTACTAAAGAAGTACCCAGTACTAGTAGAAAAGACTTTGGCTTTGATATATCGGTAGGAAAGCAACTATTGGATACATTAAACAACATGGGAGAAAACAAAGAGAAAAACACAAATGAACATTTTCAAGCACTAAAGGTTCAAATGAAGACAAGAATTAGGCTATCTCAGGCAATTGTGGATAAATATCAAAAGGAAATATGTTTTTTAATTAAGAAAGATGAAATCTAGATGGAGGCAGTTGTCCCTAGGACAATCTGGGTAACTGAAATGGGATATGAAAAAAATGATAACATAATTGAAACTTATGCAAAAGCCCTCCTTGAAGCACCAAAGGAACCATCTGAGAAAGTCTTTGGCAATGCAGAAACAATTGAGAGTAGTATTCAGTCACAGAAAAGAGTTAAGAAAGTTGAACAAATAGTGAGGAAGGGAACTAGACAAGCTAAAGCTATTAGGAAGATGTATTGAAGCAAACTGGTATTAAGGAAAGTGAGTTGGAAGGACTTCAATCAGAAACTCTTATTTCACTGATTGCAACTTCTTCTGAAAGTGATATACCAGTGGTGTTCAAAAGGGTAGAAAGGAAAAGAAAACCCTCACCTGTACCCTCACCTACACCGAGGAGAACAAGACAAAAGCAACATGCAGTAAGGCCTCCAATTAAGAAGTTGACCCCGAAGAAGAAAAAGGTAAAACAAGATATTACTCCAATGGATAAACTCCTTAGTGAAATAACAGAGGATGGAAAGTTGAAAAACATTAGCAAACTATATAACACACTTTCCACTGATGACAAAGAAAGCATAGAAAATAGTGTAATTTTACACTTGGATATTTACAAGAAATTTTTGATGGAAATTGTTGATGAAATACCCACTGATCTCTATAGAATACTTGAAGCTAGAAGGGTAGCTATTGTTGAGCTAGATAAGAAAATAAAAATTGAGAAATTACTTGCGATTCACCCAATGAACTCACCTGAAGAGATTGATCAATTAATCAGTGAGGCCAACCAGACAATATTTTCAACTGGTCACCGACATGTAACACTGATGGCAGGAAGAATGAATGAAATTTCAGAAGAGAGTGTGGACCAATGGGACATATTCTTTGTTGAAAAGGAGAAACAGGAAGAACTCAAAAGACCTAAGACTATCAGAGTCTATCAAAAGGATAGGGATAAGGGGAAAGGTAAGGAAGGTGGACCTCCAAACCTAAAAATAACTAATAACTTACAACCACCTCTTTCTGATACTCCATCGGTAGAAACCATTGACAATCAATAGGCTACAGAGAGTATGGAGACTCCTCAAGAGGATAGAAATCTTGAGTCTGAAGTTTTGTACACTATGAAAATAGATACCCAAGAGGTAAACATTGTGGTGGACAAAGACACCAATGAGGACAAGAAGAAAGATGCGGCTACTGAGCCACCAGCTACAGATGTTGAGGTTGGAGTTAGTGAGACTACAAATATAAGCATGAAAAAACCTACAGATACAGAGAAACTGACAGAGGACACCACTGAGAAACCATCTGAAGCACGGGTAAATGAAACTAAAAAACAATCAGAGGTAAATATAGAGAAACCAGAACTGCATACAGAGACTACATTTGAGAAACCGACAGTTGAGAGCTCAGAGAAACCCTCCAAGACACAGGTTGAGAAACAGAAATAGAAATAGGCTGAGGTATAGGTTCAGATAGAGACAGTGCAACTGACAAAAGCTAAAAAAGACTAAACCTTTGCTAATAGAAATGCATACTCAAGTATATCCTCCTGAGAAAGAGGAAAGCAAAGTTATTACCACAACTGGCAGCATGGAAATTGTAAAAACAGTTGGGTAGACATCTGGTACGTCAATGATAGAATTCAGACCAATGAACGTGACAGAGGTATTATTGGATTCTATTAAGAATATCATTGAGTGTAATGCACAAGCCTATAAGGCTATTGATGACACAATTCCTATTCTTAAATTGATAGCACCCATGTGCATTGTAGGAAGTAAAGATTCTTTAGGTCAACTAGACACATTGTCTAAATACATCACCGGTAACATTTTGATAGTTGATCAGATAAATAAGGACACAATCAGAGAGAGAATGATTAAGGAGAAAGACAATTCTTTGAGGAAATAGTGAAGAAGAATAAGGAGAAAATGGAAACCTTATTACCGGCACTAGGAGAAACAATTTTGGATTTCAAGAAACTGTACAGGGATACATGCAAAACTGACATTCTGACAATAGATATAGACAAGGAAATTAGTAAGGTACAAAAGGAGATTGACAATATAGCTGATAACCTCATTGGTTCATCTAAACCATTATTAGTTACAAAGCAAGAGATATACAGTCTTGAGGAAAAAAATGAGAAATTTGAAAAAGAGAAAGATAAAATAAAAGGGAAGGCAAAAGACCGTAAATGCAAACTCAGTCCCAAATTGGACTACCTTATCTCTTTGAGAAAAGAGATCTCAGAGGCACTTGTGCAAGGACTGAAGACATCGGAAGAGAAAATGCACATACTCACTGGTATAGTTCAGAAAACACAAGTGGCACTAACATATAGCAAAAGATTCAGCGACAGTTTAAATTTGGTTTTTGCAGACCTTTTTCAGATTGTAACCCGCCGATTACAAGGATCTAGGTAGGAACCACACTCCACTGACAACCTTTGTCATTGATGTCAAAGGGGGAGTAGTGAGATGAGAAAAATACTCAAAACAAAAACATCATCAGCTCAGGGGGAGCATACAGAGAATACATTTTTGACAACACAGTTTTGGTAAGATATTCTGGCAGATTCTTTTTGGACACTTTTTGATTTTTCTCATGAGTGTTGCCATCAATGCCAAAGGGGGAGATTGTTGGAAAATGCACACTCCAATGAGAAATTGTAGGTGATTGAAGGTATTGTCATTGATGGCAACCTTGCAAACCTATGATACTGGAAGGCACTGACACCAACAGACTCAACACCGACACACAGATCACCAACACCGAAAAGATTGATCACCAACACCATGGCCGACAGGAATTTTGTATTTAATTGTAAAATCTTTTGTAAGCCGACTTGGCGGATTGTAATATGACTCATATATGTATGAGATCATTGTAGATCATTTAGTGAGTAATAGATGGAAGGATAAATGCAAACCTAATATGTGAATTGTAAGGAAGATATTGGATAAGGGTTTATGTATATAGCAGAGCTTAAACCGGTACTGAATCTAGCATAGTAGATGCTGATCTGAAGTAGTACAAGATATTGGATTTGTATAATCCATTTTGTAAGTCAGTGAGACTTCTTTTGTAACTGAGCAGTGAGCTCTAGGCACTTGGCCTTCCTGTATGTGCAGGCCCCTATTGTAAACAGTAATATTCCCTAATTGGCCAGTAAGCGAATATTGTGGGTCACAAATCCCACCAAGGTTTTTCCCACACCGAGTTTCCTCATTAAAAATACTGTGTTATGGTGTGTCTCTTATGTTGTGGTTATTGCTCTTATTTACTGCATTATTTTAGGTTTACTGGTACATAATTTTGATATTCTTTTCATGTTATAATTCAAATAAATTCTTATACTAGTCAAATACTGATTCACCCCCACCTCTCAGTATCTTTGGGAATCCTAACAAAGGGGGGGTGTTAGAGTTATCTTCTATTAGCTAATAATTATTTATTTAATTATTAGTCTATTATACTCCATGCTTAAGCTAAACTTAGGCATTTAATAATATTGTAGGTATTTAATAATTATTCTAATTATTAAATACACATTATTGCTTTAGGGTTTCTTTAGGGTTGCACATATTTAGGGTTGCACACCTTTAGGGTTGCTAATATCCTTTTATAAAGATTGTATTGTACTTTTTTATTAATTGATTCCCTCTTTGAATGATAATATTTTTCTTTAGAGCCATTATTGCTTTTTGCCTCCATTCTTCTCTTGTGATAGGTATTTTACTTGCATGTGTTCTTGGGATCTCTGCAGTTGTATTTCTCAACTTCTTCAATGACCAAGTCAGAGGATAGGGTACATATTGGTGGGCCATACTTTAGTTGTCACTGGTACCTTCAGACCCTCTTTCCGCAGTGCTCATGTCATCGAATGTGCGACATGGTTATCCTTTGCTCTAATCACTATAAGCTTTGTGAATAGTGTGTGTGAAAATGACCCCTCCATGGGCCTCGTTTGGCTTATATGGGCCCTTCTCTCGCCCTTTCGTCTTTCTTCGATGTCCTGTTCTCATTTTCTCTTCAATTATTTCCATGCTTTACCTTTTTCCTCATCTTTCTCCTCTTTTCTCACCATTTTCTTCTTTTTCGAGAATTTCCTCGATTTTTTTTTTAGCTAACTGATTAAATTCTCAAGGGGGCATACCTCACCTTCATCTTCACGCTAGGGCACCTTTCTTCGTCTTTTACCCACCACCAATTTTTCCATTGCATAAAAGAGGGACAAAATGTAGACGTCTAAAATTAATGAAATAATTATTTAACTAATTTAAGCCTTTCCACATAATTAATTAATTTAATTATGTCAATCCCTTCCATCTTAAGAATAATTAAATCAAATTTAAATAATCTTATCACTATAGTTTTTATTATTAATTTATTAAAAATTGATTATTCCTCATTCATCTAAAGTCATTTCAATCAAATCTCCATTAGTATTAATTTTAATTAACTAAGCTAGATCAAGTGATTCCTACAAATCAAATTTTCTAATCCTATCATCTTGCATAATTTATCACTCTCTAATCAAGCTTATCATTTTTTTGAATTTTATATTCCTCCACTCATTCTCTCTTCTCATGTCACATCCTCCTTTCCCATTTCTATTCTAATTACTCATCAAGCCACCTAATCAGTACCCTTAATCTCTTGCACATTCTCAATCACCTAGATTAGGGATGAGTCAACTCCTTGCCATAAATATATTTTCTCATCTCACCCTCCAAACCTTAAATACAACAACTCTTGCCTCTTCCAAAGAATGTCAAATCCTTACAGATTCGTATGCTTCCTCTTCTTGAAGAATTTTTAATTCCTTTTTCCATTTAGTCTTCACACACAATCTTCTATTTTGGAATTTTTAATTCCTCCTCCCTTCCCCAAGGAATTTAATATTCCTTTTTATCTTCCTAATGTACTTGGGGAACTATTCCCCATGTACTAGTGGGGTGTGGAGACAAGAAATGCCTTTATGGTATATCTATTGGATCCCACACCTTGTCCTCTCAATCCTCCCCCACTTTCTTTCAATCATAGCCCTCCATATCAAACCAATATTGGCCCTCTATTTTAGCCTCCTCTAATCCATAAATTGGAGTCTCCTCTCCTCACAAATCATCCACCTTTTATGAAATCTTATGATACTCATTTGAGTCTTGCAATCCATCTATTATACACTCATAATGCCTAATTATTTCCTCATACAATCCATATCAGCTACATCCACCATTTGAATCAATCCTATCTTTTTGTGTAGTGGAGAGAAATCCACATATCCCCTTCTAAAAGAGAAAATCAAATCAAGTGGAGCACAAGGGCATATTTCTACTTTATCAAGCTCAATCAGAGGAAGAGTAGAAACTAAGGTATAATAGTTATTAGTTTCATTTGAATGCTTTGTTTGTGTTTCATATATGATTTATTCTACCAACCATTAGCTTAGATTTCCCCCCCTTTGACATGTATATATATATGTATATGTATATGTGTGTGTGTGTGTGTATACACACATACACATATGTACATATCTATACATACAGATACATATACATGTATACATACATACATACATACATATATGTGTGTATGTGTGTATATGTACATACACATACACATACACATACACATACACATACACATACACATACACATACACATACACATACACATACACATACACATACACATACACATACTGTTGGCATTTTTGATGATTGATGTTGTGATTGTCATTGATGGACACACACTTGATTTGAGATCACTTTTTGTATGTATGAGTTAAAGCTCAACCGGTATTTTGTTCCAATTGGTATGATGTATTATAGTCTTTAGACTATCGGTGTTTTGCAGAAAGTGTTTACCGGTATGAAGTAGTATGAAGACCCAAGCGGTTCAAGGATCTCAAGCGGTACGAAGGAACAAAGCGGCACAACTCATATTTCCCAGTCTTCATTTTGTCAAATTGGCAACTGATATTTTGCTTAAACTGGTATTTTGTTTGAACCGGTAATACTCTGTGATGAGTTACCAACCAGCATTTTGTGATGAGTTACCATCCATCGATTGTTTTGCGGTGCCGACACTCTGGTGGTGCTTTTTGTGTTGTGTTACCAATTATGTCTAGATGCATTGAACCTAGGAAATTGTATTGTAATCCTATTGGACTGACATGCAATCAGTTTCCTTTATAAGGACATCATGTCTAGGGGTTTAGGTTGTTGCTAGGGTTTAAGGTGGTTGATGAGTTTTTGTAAGTGAGATTATAGAAGAGAAGTTCATGTCTGTGAGAAAATGTAGAGTATGAATGTGTTGAAGACTAAAGTAATGCTGGAATGCATTAGGAATGAGCTATCAAGGTTCTAACCAAGAAATCTGTGCTATTTGCTAGATCACTCACTTGTTGATTACTCACATCTTCAACAAGTCTGAAGCCCTTAACTGGGTAGGCCCAAAAAACCTTTTGTAAATCCTGTAACAAGGTAGTTCACATCTGTGGATCTAAAATACTCTTGCAAGGTAGTCTTTAATTGGACTTATCTCCTAACAGAGATTGAGTTTCCTAACATGATCTGTTCTGGTAAAGAACATTGTATGACCTTAACTAGTTTGACCTTAATCGGCCTGGTTCCTATTCTGCAAATAGTTACTTGTGAGTTTCATCTCACCGTGGTTTTTCCCATTTGGGTTTCCACATCAAAATATCTTATGTTATGGTGATTGTGCTTCTGTGGGTGAATGCATTATTTTCTATTTGGTTTGCATGTGTACTAACTGGTTTGTTTGCTAAACTATTTTACCGGTTTACTGCTAGACTAGTAAAGTGTTTAAGTACATTGATTTTTGGCATACTAATTCACCCCCCCTCTTAGTATTCATCACATACAAATACACATACACATAAACATAAACATACACATACACATACACATACACATACACATACACATACACATACACATACACATACACATACACATACACATACACATACACATACACATACACATACACATACACATACACATACACATATATAATATAGACACACACATATGTGTATGTGTGTTGAAAGGTGTGGCCCTTGGTCTTTGTGCAACAAAAGCAGTGTGTTTGTGACATGGCTTAACCGCTGCCCATGGATTCTATAAGTCTAGTGGTTGTATCAGGCATTGACAGGTCAATCTTTTGGTGCAACGACAACCAATCCCAACAATATATATAGACACACACACACACACATAATCCTTAGACTCACCCCTTAATACTAGAGCATCACTAGAGGAATCATCCATATATTTTATTCTAATCTTGTCATAAAAAAATCTAATAGTTTCTTCCAATTTAGGTGGATATAAAACTATAATGTGGGAATAATCTATGAAATTTTTTTATTATGAAAATGGGTAGTAGCTATGATCCATGTAAATTGGAGGAAATGATTAGAGTTTTTTTTAGTGGTGAGATTAGGATAAAATCTATGGATAATTCCTCTAGTGATGCTCTAGTATTAAGAGGTAAGTATAAGGATATATGGGGGTTATAAGAAAGCGTGTAGAGACAAGAAGTCCAATAAGAAGGAAAATTCAAAGTCTCCTAGTAAGACTAATATGAAATGCTAAAATTATGGGCAAGAAAAGTCACACAAAGAAGGATTGCAAATCCAAAAAAGAATGATTCCTCTAATAGATCTTCTAACTTTGATTAATATGATAATCTTGTGTTTGCATCTACCAACATTAATTATGATGATGTTTAGTTTATTAACTCAGGTGCATCATACCACATGAATCATCATAGGGAGTGGGAATACTATTATAAATATTGTGATGAATGGAATGCTTATCTTTGGATAGTAAGTCAAGGGAAAGTGAAAGGGTTTTTTGTGGATGGGGGAGTGAGGATATTCTTTAATTATTTACATATACTAGGTTTATCTATAAAATTGACTTATGTCTCTAAGATTATTGACTCTTATGTACATATATTATATTTGATAAAAAAGGGTTTAGCTTAGTTGAAATTTGGTATTGGCTTAATCTATGAGGTCAACACTCTATTTAGGCTAGGTGCATCAATTTTTTGTGGCTTTTTAAAAGTTATCATAATTATATTAGGTTTTTGGTGGCATCACTAATTGGGTCATATTAGAGAGAAATGCCTCAAAACTTTGATAATTAAGAATTTGGTGGAAGGAATTCAACATTATTTAGTTGGATTTGAATTTAGTCAATATTGTTGTCAAGTATAGGTTGTTGTGCACCTTGCACAAGAAGAATTATTTTAATTATGTAGAAAAAATATTTATTTGTGGTTCATCCTAGGAGATGTGTTTAGCCACATTAAATATTTATTTGGGACCCATTTGTAAAGTTGTATTTAACATTGGTTAGATATTTTATGTGTGGGTTGCATAGGAAAAAATATGTAATATTTGGGAAACTTAGCACCAAAAAGTAAATTTGGGGTCAGTGTTTTTGTGTATTCATAGCTTTAAGGAACATGTTTTTACCTCACCATTTGGTTATATTTATATAATCTTGACCCTATAAATAAAGAACATGCTTAATGGTTGAGGTTGGCTATCTTTTGACTATTTGGCTAGTTGGTGGTTTTGGCTTAAATTTCATTGTATCGAAATTTCTTTTGAATAGTGCATATGCAAAGAATGACATGGGATGTGTGGATACATTGTTGCAAACATGGAGGATGTGTTGGAGGAGCTTGATGTTTTAAAAATATTCATAAAGGCTCTATAAGTGCATTGTAATTTTTTCATTGTCTAATAATACATTGAGTGTGGATGCTTTTGGAGGCTAGTTTCTTCCCTCTTGAGGGTTTTACTATGTATATCTTGTGTTATCTCATGGCATGTCTCAGATCTTTGCATGTGGTTATTTTGTAAGATTATATGCATGATTTTATATCATGGGGTTATGCAGGAATGTTGAACCCAAGGCAAGACTGAGAGGGGGGGTGAATCAATTAAAAGCAAAAATTAATGCAACACATAAACAATTAAACATCCACACACATGAAACAAATGAACACCAATATTTTTTATGTAGAAAACCCAAACATGGAAAAACCATGGTGAGCATCCACCCAAAAAAATATATCCACTATGTATATCAGATTACAATGAAAAGACCTCACTTCTCCGAATTTGCAAACCAAGGCTAACTGCTCTTGGGGTAAGTTACGAAAGAGGACTTGCAAAATTGAAGCTAACTACAATAGGGTAAGATACAAAAAGATATAAAAATAAGGATCTCTTGATCATGAAGCTATCCTTTAACTCTGCATCAACACACACAACTCAGACCTCAACTACCAACACTCTATCTTATATCTCTGTCATAGTCTCAAAAACAACTTGTATATCATTTGAACACAACTCTTCTTCTTTGATATTCATCAAACCTCATTAACTACCTTCACATCACAAATTTATACTCTACACCTCATCTCATGATTCTACTCATTTTCCACATTCAACTCAATCAAGTACGCATTCCTTATATTCAAGATAGATCATCAAAGCTTGAACCAAGTCAATTTGAATCAATACAAACCTTCTAAACCAAAGACACACATGTTTATCCACTCCAAGAGAAAGAGGGGAACAAAACACATCTTCCAAATATCAATTCATCGATCCACAATCATCAGAATATAGCAAACAACATATCAACACACTATGCATCCATATAAGCAATTAACAGTCAAAACATATCCCCCAATGCAAATAAATCTCATTTGGATCTCCACACGCTACAGCGAGAATCCATAACACATCAAACAATATTCCATAAATTATATCCAGACCCAAAAATAGGTCTAGCATAGAATATCACAACCAACTATGAACAATGTCATAACACCCAGAGAACACAATGATATTTCCAGACCACAAAACTATCATATCCAGGATACCAAAACTATATCCAAAGAAGATAACAATAACAAACTACATTAGCAACACTTTCTGGACCAGAACACTTCTAGAACAACCAATAGAACAACTGCATCACCAACACAACAAGATATCTTTGCACCATAGACATTCTAGACCAACACCAATCCATAACAACAAGTTTAACATCAATAACAACTCCAACAACACTTACTTCCAACAAGGAAATCAATCGATCAACTTGTATTATTTTCTTAATAAGTGATATTAGAGTCGTGGCTATGGTTGTGGTGTGTGAGAGACCCATGTTTTGGTATAACCCTTTTATGAGAAAATAATGCAAAGTTGAAGCAATGACAATGCTGGAGATATTTTAAATATTCCAAGGTATGAGATATGCTGTGTAAGTTTTTAATTATAGATTTCAGGTTTACAAGTCTTTTGTTATATTTTGTAGGTCTAGGGTTTGAATCATGTTGCAAAAACGGATTTTTCCTTGTTTTTCATCATTTGGGTTTTATGGGGAAGTTTTATATAATATCCCTTGGGACAAAATGAATCTCATCATTGGATCTGGGAGGTCGAAGAAATGGATATTGGTATTAAATTTGGCTTATTTGAGCTAGTATGATTTTTAATTTTTATTTTTACCATACCCTCTTGTTGCTATATGATTGTACAATTCCTCTACAATAAAAATACAATTCTTATGAATTTACGTTCTAGGGGTTCATAGATCCCTTTGTACCAACCTATGCCAACCATCTGATTGTTTCGTACAAGCATATCAATCCTACTAGCTGGTGGGTGCTATTTAGTCCCTTAATACCACACCCCTAGTCTCTTGGGCCCTATACCTAGCCCCATGGGTAGAACTTTAGAATTTAATTTTTTTTAAATAACACAAAATTTGAATAATTTCAAAACATTTGAAATTTGTCACTTAGGACAACCTACACTCAATCAATCTACCGCCACTACCCACCAATAATTTATGTCTTCCTTCCTAACACCATTATGGTATCAATTATATGATTAGTCATATAGCCTATCATACAACCCCTAAATTTAAATGGGGCTATTTTTTTTGGGGGGGGGGCATAACTTTTACTAATGGAGTTCATATTTTGACTATCAACAATTGTTGGGAAGCTCTCTTTGGGAAATACATAATGGAATAGTTTTGGTTTCTATATTTTGCTATTTTTGTTAGTTTTTGGTGCCATGAAGGCAATAATTTCTCTAAAATGATTATTTGGTCATAACTTTTGCATACAAATTCAATTTCAAGTTTTGAACAGGTGATGGAGAGAATTTGCAGAGTACTACACAGTGGATCAAGTAGTTTGTCACTTGGATGAGAAAAGAGAGAGTTTGGTACATGTTTGGTCATTTATAGGAGCTTGAGATACAGGGTTCGATTCCATAAGCATCTGAACATATTTGATGGTGAAAAATTAAGGGAGTGCATGTTCTTATTGTTAGACAGTTCTGATACTAGATGAAAATTGAGAGGTGGGGGGGAGTGAATCAGTTTTCTTACAAGTATAATAGTTAATGCAGATTATAAAATTTATATCGGAGCACAAAGAAACCAACACAATGAAAGATAAAGCATGAAAGCACAATAGACACAACACCAATATTTTGATGTGGAAAACCCGGTAAAGGGAAAAACCATGGTGGGAAACCCTACCCACAATCAGATAATACTTCTGCAATAGTATGTGAAATAATTACAATGGGGACTGCACTTGCAATTAGGCCAACTACCTAGAGCACACTGCTCATCATAAAAGGGAAGTCTCATTGAATTACAAACACATCAGACTACAATTTGAAAAGAATGATCTGTGGAAGTAGCATCTCCTAATGCTTGATACAGTTTCGGTTAAGCATTGATGTCTGCCCTGCAACACCAAATCCTTTACAACCTTCCACCAAATGATATATCATTGTTCATACATAAACTTTTCTCTAATAATGTAGACATAACCATCGATCCCAAGATTACATGAATAAGTTGCCTATAAGTACGATTCATCAACCTTAATGATAAGGTCAGCTAAACCCTTAACCTATAAACCCATAATTACAAAAATTACATCACGTGATATGACCAGATCAATATTATGATTTACGTTACATAGCATGGACCTAATTCAAATTCCCAAACAATTACATCCTCCAGAAATCATGCTAAGACCAATCTCCAACATGTTTCACCAACCGGTAGAAACCCTTAGTGCCATAACACAGAATAATCAACCAAATCCAAATAGGACCACCAAATCAGCATGCCATCCAATTTGAAGCCACCAAACAATTAGAACATGATCAAGAACACCTTCAACACAATAAGAAACCATTTCCATAAGATGGACCAAAATCACTTAACCAAATCATCAAGTATTGCCAACTGGTAAAGCTAACGGGTACCAAGAAATATCAATTAGGAACATAAGCGATAGCTTCTGGAGCACCAAATCATGAACCAATAGAAAATGACAAGCATATAGCCAACCTGAATAACCATACAAAACCGAATCCAAGGATCTAATCATACCAGATCAGAATCACAGCCAAAACCAAGACAAACACTAAGTCTAACCGGGATAGGTCCAATCGGGATAGCAGAACCATATCCAACTGGGATATAGTGTTGACAACAATGACAACATTTAACCAAATCTAGCATATTGCCAACACTTATGAGACACATTTGATGGTGTAGAAAATTATCAGATTTGGTGATTCCGTATATAGGTTTATAAGAGTTTTCAAACTTTGGGCTTTGATGGTAATAGGTACATAGGACATCTTTTGTTTTTGAGGACATGGGTTGATATGTGTGAGAATTAGAGTCTTGGTATAGTGATAATTGAGTAGAGGTACATTGATGGTGATGATTATGATGCATGGATGTTCATGTGCATTCAAGCATTGACATGACATGACCATAACTTAGCAAATTATAAGTGGTGACATGGTTAATATTTAGAAGGTTGATCCTATCTCCTAGATATTTGTTTAGTTCCTTGGCTATGGTTTCAGATTTATAGACTTGTTTAGAAAATTAAATATGTAGTTGATTTGGTGTTTGAGTCTTGAGGTCTACAAGATCATCCTCTCTCATATCTTGGTTTACAAGTTACTTTCATTGTTTAAGATCTACAAGTTACATTTTTTTTGGGTATACACAACCGATTGATTGTAGTGGGATGACTTCGATGTGGACTATTTATATCCACAATAAATTAATTTAGTGACAATACAAAATTTATTGGTTGGCCTTGTATGTGGTCATTTGTGCATCGATATGTTGCATTGGGATGAGAAGATAGATGTTAGAGTGCCTAGATAGTTAGTTGTTGGGACTTATAGCGTGTTTTTATCACTATGTTATATATATATTAGATGTATAATTTAGTGTGAGCTTTTGGTAATGATATTTTGATGGTGTTTATATCTTCTTGTCTTGGAGACCTTTGTTCTACTTTTGTTTCTAGAATTGTTGGGATTGTAATTGAGTGTGTGCAAAGCATGGGTGATTAGTTTAGGAGATGGTTATCACAATGCATGTGGATCTTGGTATGAAAATTAAATAGGAGATTTAGTAATTATGTGGATTCATCATTTGGTGATTAATGATCTTATACAACTTTTTGCTGAATACAACTCATACTTTTTTTGTAACTTTCAATTTTTTTTTCCATAGTCAAATAGAATGGAGATACAAAAAATTGAGAGAGATTATTATTGAGGGACCCTACATGCACCTGTAGGTTTAGATGGAGCATTTTTAGGTGTCACTAATTCAGAGAAATATGTTATCATAGTTTAAGAGTGTTTGCACTTAGAGCTCTTATGAGATTGCATTGGAACAATTTAGCCTAGAACAATCAATAAAATTGGGGTGTGAAACAATGATGGTATGATGAAAGAATAAGTATCCGGTAGAATACTGAGAGTGGGGGGGGGGGGGGGGGAGTTAATCAGTAAACTGAAAAAATGATACAAACTTACCAAACTCAAACTCAAACACACAAAGTAAACTTATCAATAAAATATCACTGTCAAGATCAATACTCGTAAGAATACCGGTTGACTGTTATAGCAACTTAATAGTAAACAACTTTAATCTTGTAAAAATCCAAATTCTTAATCATATATCAACACACTCCATCTCTCAATGATTCCAATTATAATGCCTTATCAAAATAGCTAAGTAGTTAATCAAATCAACAAATAAGATTATAACCACAAAAATATTCACCACATGAAACAAAGGTTTATACGTGGAAAACCCAAATAGGTAAATGATAACTCAATAATGAAAAGTGAGTACCAAACCGGTACTGAGAGGGGGGGGTGAATCAGTATAGGCACAAAAACTTTTCTAGAACTGGTTTGATTGCAGACTGTAAACTACTGGCAATCCCTAACACCGGTCCAAACCAAACTACTACCAGTTAAACATAGTGCAAATGTGAAAGACATGAACCGATCAATCTTCTTAGCTTTCCATACAACCTACTCCCTCATTTCCACTTTGTCCTTATGCATAAACAGATAATCCATCATCATAAATATAATAACTTGCTAGATCAACATGATTCACCACTTGACAGAAAACAACAAAACATCACATGAAAAGGACATCACACATGACACACATAATTTTCACATGGAAACCCAACTAGGAAAAACCACGATGGGGATGAATACCCACAAGTTGTTTTAAACTCTTTAGAAGTCCGCTTTGTTAGGAGCCTAGTCTTGTTAAAGACTGTTACATCATGTTCTGTTAGGAACCGATCCTGTTAGGAATCACCCAGTTAAGGGATGGCTAGAATATCCGGTTAAGGGTGAAACCCTGTTAGAGGTTACCTTGTTAAAGGATTTTATAAACTCAATGGCTTTGAGTCACCCTGTTAAAGGATTTACAACAAGCTGGTTAAAGTTATCCTATTAAGGGATTTTCCAACTGTTGAAGTGATTAGAGATCAACAAGTAATACAATGATCTAGTAATAGCACTCAATGCCAATGTAGATCCACTTTAGTTCCTTCCTTCTGCACGCACACTATGTAGGTATCAATCCTCTCAACTGGTCTGACAAGAATCACGTATCTTTGCACATAGATACACACACAACATTTGCCAACAACCTCAGCATGAGACACCACATCGACCTTATAGGAAACAGATAGGTCGGTAGCATAAACCCTAAACCCTAAACACTTAGGTTGAGAAATTTAGTCAGTTCAATCCTAACCATTGAACACTTTGCATTTGAATACAATGGTCTTGAATAGGTCTCAAGACATTCTCCACCATTCGTTCTTCACCACTTCACGGAGGTGATAACCCATCACATGTTCTCCACCGTTTGCAGAGACTTTACACATTCCCGAGGTAGACAAGATCAATCTCCTTCATGCAAGATCCTTCATGTGCACAAGGCTGACATGGCAACATGATCTGATCTCCATCACAATGCTAACTCATCACACAATGCCATCGGTTGAAACACATAGGCTCAAAACACTTCAACCGAAAACCCTGAAGATGAGACTACCAACCAGTAGTCATGCCATATGAACCCTTGATACAAAACATTCCATATACTAGTTCTCATTCTGACATACTAGTTCCTGTTCACAACATCATACCGGTTCACTTGGACAAGCATACCGCTTCACTTTTTCACATATGCCGGTTCACAACATCAACATTTTACTAGTTCTCTTTCAACATATTGACATCAATGACAACAAAATATCATCATGTCAACATATTCTGCACATATGCCAACAATCTCCCCCTTTAGCATTGATGGCAATATACACAGATATCTCTCTTTCTGCATCACATCTTCTCCTTAATACTGCAGATATCTTTTCCACTTCACAACTTCTCCCCCTTTGACAACAATGTCAAAGTGGAGGCACAAGCTTCCTTGTTCCACTATGCTACTCCCCCTGAGGAGTAGCATCTATCAACACATCAATCCTAAAAAGATATAGCAAAGTAAGATCTGACTGATGTAGAGCACAAACCTTTAGATTACCTCTTGAAGGGGTAGCACCCCTAACTTACCTCTTAGATAGGTAAAAGTAGCCTCTAGTAGAGGCTTGTTGAATATGTCTAGTAACTACTCCTTATTGGAAACATGTTCCAATACCACCTCTTTGTTCGGAACCTTTTCCCTCAAGAAATGATACTTGAGTTCAAAGTGCTTGGTTCTAGCATGTAAAAATGGATTCTTGGAAATGTTAATTGCACTTGTATTGTCACAGAATATACTTACTAGTTTAGATATAGGAACTTTGAAGCCATTCAATACATGCTTCATCCAAATAGTCTGGGTATAGTTCATAAAAGCTGCAACATACTTTGCTTCTGCTGTAGACTGAGAGATACAACTCTTCTTTTTACTCATCCATGAGACCAGTCTACCACCGAGAAAGAATGCACCACTGGTTGTGCTTTTCCAGTCATCTACATTACTAGCCCAATCAGCATCTGTGAACACTTTCAGGTTGAAATCATTATTGTGTGGATACCATAACCCATAGTCAATAGTTCCCTTCAGATATCTAAGAATCCGCTTGACTGCTACCAAGTGGGATTCTCTTGGGCTTTACTGAAACTGAGCAATAATACCCACTGCATGTGCAATGTCTGGTCTGCTATGCACTACATAATGCACTTACCAATCATTGATCGGTATTCCTTCTCATTTACCAATGTTGAGTCATCCTCTTTTGATAGTTTACAACCGGTCACCATTGGTGTACCAATCCATTTACTTTCTTCCATGCCAAAGGTCTTCAACACCTCTTTGACATACTTGGACTGAGTAATAAAGATTCCATTTTTCATTTGCTGAAAGTGCAATCCAAGGAAGAACTTAATTTCCCCTATGAGTGACATTTCAAACTCCTTTTTCATCTCATCTGCAAAGTCACGACTCATCTTGTCATCTCCACCAAATATTACGTCATCAACAAATACTTCATAGATCAGAATCTAACCTCCTTCTGATTTCAAGTAGATATTACTATCTTCACTTGTTCTTTCAAATCCAATCTTCACAAGATGGGAGTGCAAGCATTCATACCATGCTCTTGGTGCTTTCTTTAGTCCACATAAGGCTTTGTGTAGCCTACACACCATGTCACTGTCTTCTGATAAGGCAAACCCATCTGGTTGCTCTATATACACCTCTTCAAGTATTCCATTTAAAAATGCAGATTTTACATCCATTTGGTATACCTTGAATCCTTTAAAATTTGCATATGCAAGAAGCATACAAACTCCTCCCAATCTTGCTCTGGAGCAAAGGTTTCACTATAGTCTTCTCCTTCTTCTTGGGCATATCCTTTACATACTAGTTTGGCTTTGTTCCTTACCACTGTGCCATCCTCATTTAGCTTATTTCTGAAAATCCATTTGGTTCCAATGACATTTTTATGCTCCGGTCTGGGTACCAAAGACCATGTACCATTCTTTTCTATCTGGTCAAGTTCCTCCTCCATTGCCTTGATCTAGTCTTCATCTTTATGTGCCTCTTTGAATGATTTGGGCTCAAATTCAGAGATCATACGTGAGCTTTCTCTAACCTTTCTTCTTGTAAGAATTCCTGCATCTTTGTCTCCTATGATCTGCTTTGGATCATTATTGAGTTTGACATACCTAGGTATGTTCTTAATAGCTTCCTCTTGCTTTTCTTCATCATCCTGTTCTTCATCAACATCTATTGGTGTAGGAGCACAATTGTTGGCACTGGGCTGATTTTCAACCGGTTCCCAGAAGGTTACTACCAGTTCATCTCCTACATGCTCTCTGTCGGTTTCCTCTAATTTCTTAGAGTTTTCATCAACCCTAACATTGATGCTTTCAACAATTCTCTGAGTCCTATTGTTGAAACATTTGAGAGCTTTGCTCTTAGTGGAATACCCTAGGAACATTTCCTCATCACATTTAGCATCAAACTTGCTCTGATGTTCACTCCTCTTGATATAACATTTACTACCAAACACTCTGAAGTGGCTTACCACTGGTGTCTTACCGGTCTAGTACTCATAAGGAGTCTTATCCTTTCCTTTCTTGATGAGTACCTAGTTCATTGTGTAGACTACAGTGCTCACCGCTTCTCTCCAAAAGGTGTGAGCAACCTTTCCTTGGATCAACATAGTTCTAGCCACTTCAACCATAGTCTGGTTGTTTCTCTCTGCTAGGCCATTCTTCCGTGGAGTCTGGGGGGTAGACAATTGCCTCTTGATGCCATTCTCTTCACAATATTTGTTGAATTCACTGGAAGCGAATTCCCCTCCTTGATCAGTTCTAAGGCATTTGATTCTTCTACCACTTTCCTTTTCTACTAGTGCTTTGAAAGCTTTAAACTTTCCAAAGGCTTCAGACCTGTCCTTCAAGAATGTGGCCCACATCATTCTTGAGTATTCATCTATAAGAATAATAAAATACCTATCTCCCTGCACACTCCTAGTTTTCATAGGACCACACTAATCAGTATGCACAAGATCAAGTAAGTTGTCAGCAGTGAAAGATTTACCTTTGAAGGTTGAGGAAGACATTTTCCCCAGTTGACATTATCTACACAAAGGATTTTCCGGTTTTCTCAGCATCGGCAGTCCTCTAACTACCTTGATCTTACTGCCCTTTACTATATTATCAAAGTTTACATGGCAGAGTCTCATGTGCCATATCCAGCTATCATCAAACTTAACCATAAGACATGTACTTATATTTGCATTCAACTAAAATAAGTTACCTTTGGTCTACATACCAGTGGCCATCAGTTCACCATTCTCTCCTTTGATTTTGCAGACTCCATTTTTGAATTCCAGAGTGAGTCCACTGTCATTCAGTTGGGCAACACTCAATAGATTGTGTTTGAGACCTTCCACCCAATACACATTGTTAGCACTGCTCTTTCTATTTAGAGAGATGAACCCTCTGCCTTTGACCATACATGGTGCATCATTACCAAAATGAACCACACCACCATCATGCTCTTCCAGGGATATAAACTTGCTTCGGTCACCAGTCATATGGTGCAAGCAACCACTGTCAATAATCTACTCATTGGAATTATCAAAGTGGGAGACAAGAGCCTTTTTGTCTGACACATCCTCCTTGACTGCAACAAACACAATATCTTCATTTTTTTCATCTTCTGATTCCTCATCTGTGACACCTTCATCAACTGCTACAAAGCAGTTTCTCTGGTTTCCTCCTTTGAATTTCTTGAACCTTTCCGGTTTGTCCTTGCTATCACCATTAGGACAGTTTATAGTGACATGCCCTATTCGGTTACAAGAGAAGCATTTCAAAGGAAGCTTACCTCTATATTTGCCAGTTCCCTTAGGAAGTCTCGTGGCAAGAAGATATTCAAATTCCATCAGAATCTCCTTATCATCCATTTCTCTATTCTGTCTTGGTTCACTGCTGGTGCTTGCTTCTTTTCCTTTTCTTGATGGTGCAACAGATGCTCTAAAAGATGATTAAGTCCTCTGAACACTGCCATCAAAAATATTTAGCTCATAGGCTATCAACTTTGCAATGATGGAGTCTAGGAATACCTTAGTCTTGTCTATTGATCTCAACTCCTAAATGGTAGCAACCCTTATTGCATCAAGAGGCAACTATCTGCCCACCGGAATCCACAATAGAATGTCCTAGCAGAGAGGAATAACCGAGCTATGGTTGAAGCAGCTACAACTATGTTGATTCAAGGAAAGGTAGCTCACACCTTTTGGAGAGAAGTGGTGAGCACTGCAGTCTACACAATGAACTAGGTACTCATCAAGAAGGGTAAGGATAAAACTACTTATGAGTATTGGACCGGTAAGACACCTGTGGTTAGCTACTTTAGAGTGTTTGGTAGCAAACGTTAAATCAAGAGGAGCGAACGCCAGAGAAAATTTGATGCGAAATGTGATGAGCGAATATTCCTAAGGTATTCCACCAAGAGCAAAGCTCTCAAGTGTTTCAACAATAGGAATTAGAGAATTATGGAAAGCATCAATGTAAGAGTTGATGAAACCTCTGAGAAAACTGAGGAAACCGATAGTGAGAAAGCAGTAAATGAACCGGTTGTAACCTTCTGGGATCCGGTTGTCAGTCAACGAAGTACCAATAATAGTGTTCCTACACTGGTTGATGTAGATGCTGATACTAATGAAGATGAGGATGAAGAAGAAAAGCAAGAGGAATCTATCAAGACCATTCCTCGGTATGTCAAGCTGAAATATGATCTTGAGTAGATCATAGGAGATAAGGATACAAGAATTCTTACAAGAAGAAAGGTAAGAGAAAACTCATGTATGATCTCTGAATTTGAGCCTAAATCATTCAAAGAGGCACATAAAGATGAAGACTGGATCAAGGCAATGGAAGAGGATCTTGACCAAATAGAGAAAAATGGTACATGGTCTTTGGTAACCAGACCAAAGCATAAAAATGTATTTGGTACCAAATGGGTTTTTCAGAAATAATCTGAATGAGGATGGCACAGTGATTAGAAACAAAGCCAGGCTGGTGTGCAAAGGATATGCCCAAGAAGAAGGAGAAGACTATGGAGAAACCTTTGCTCCTATAGCCAGATTCGAAGGAGTTCGTATGCTTCTTGCATATGCAGCTTTTAAAGGATTCAAAGTATATCAAATGGATGTGAAATTTTCATTCCTAAATGGTGTACTTGAAGAGGAAGTGTATATAGAGCAACCAGATGGGTTTTCCCTATCTGAAGATAGTGACATGATGTGTAGGCTACATAAAGCCTTATATGGTCTAAAACAGGCACCTAGAGCATGGTATGAATGCCTGCACTCCCATCTTGTGAAGATTGGATTTGAGACAACAAGTGAAGATAGCAATATCTACTTGAAGTCTGAGGGAGATCAGATCCTGATTTGTGAGGTATTTGTTGATGACATTATCTTTGGTGGAGATGACAAGATGAGTCATGAGTTTGTAGATGAGATGAAGAAAGAGTTTGAGATGTCACTCATAGGGGAGATTAAGTTCTTCATTGGACTGTAGATCCAGCAGATGAAAGATGGAATCTTTATCACTTAGTCCAGGTATGTTAAAGAGGTGTTAAAGACCTTTGGCATGGAAGATAGAAAACTAGTTGGTACACTGATGGTGACCAGTTGTAAATTATCCAAAGAGGATGGCTTAGCATTGGTTGATGAGAAGGAATACCGATCAATGATTGGTAAGTTGCATTATGTAGTGCATAGTAGACCAGATATTGCACATGCAATTGGCATTACTTTAAGGTTCCAGAAAAGCCCAAGAGAATCCCACTTGGTTGTAGTCAAGCAGATTCTTAGGTATCTGAAGGAAACTATTTATTATGGATTGTGTTATCCATATAGCAAGGATTTCAACTTGAAAATATTCACAGATGCTATTGGGTAGGTAATGTAGATGACTGGAAGTGCACAACTAGTGGTGCATTATTTCTTGGTGGTAGACTGGTCTCATGGATGAGTAAGAAGCAGAGTTGTATCTCTCAGTCTACAATGGAAGCAGAGTATGTTGTAGCTTTCATGAACTGCACTCAGACAATTTGGATGAAGCATGTATTAAATGGCTTCAAAGTTCCTGTATCTGAACCGGTAAGTATATTTTGTAACAATACTAGTGCAATTAACATCTCCAAGAATCCAGTTTTACATTCTAGAACCAAGCACTTTGAGCTTAAGTATCATTTCTTGAGGGAAAAGGTTCAGAACAAAGAGATTGCACTGGAACATTTTTCTAGTAAGGAGTAGTTAGCAGACATATTCACCAAACCTCTCCCAAAGGCTACATTTATGTACTTAAGAGGTGAATTAGGGGTGTTACCCCTTCAAGAGGTAAACTAAAAGTATATGCTCCACATCAGTCATGTATTGCATAGTCAAATTTTTCTTCAGGATTGATGTGTTGAAGGGTGCTATTCCTCAGGGGGAGCAACATAATGGAATAGGGAAGCTTGTGCCTCCACTTTGGCATTGTTGTCAAAGGGGGAGAAGAAGAGAAGCGAAAAAGATATCTACAAAAATTGGGAGAGAAGATGTGAAGTGGAGAGATATCTTTGTATATTGCCATCAATGCCAAAGGGGGAGATTGTTGGCATTATGTGAATCGACATAAGGACAAGATGACATTGTATGTTGTCATTGATGTCAATATGTTGAAGAGGAGAGAACTGGTATATGTGAGAACCGGTTTAATAGTGTGAACCGGTATTTGTGCCAAAGTGAAGTGTTGTGTTTGGTTAAGGTGAACCGACATGTGGTTATGGGAACCGACACATGGAAGGTTTGTATGACTACCGGTTGGAAGTCTCAACTTTAGGGTTTTTGGTTGAAGTGCTTCAAGCCTGTGTGGCTCAACCGGTGACTTTGTGTGATGAGTTAGCATTGTAACAAAGAACCGATCATGTTGCCATGTCAGCCTTGTGTGCATGAAGGATTCTGCATGAAGGAAATTATTCCCATCTACCTCAGGAATATGCAAAGCCTATAAATGGTGATAACGCGTGATTGGTTATCAACTGCCATGAAATCGGTGGAAAATGAACGATGGAGAATGTCTTGAGATTGGATCAAGATTGTTGCATTTAATGCAATATGCTCAACCATCAGGATTGAACCGTTTGAATTGCTTAACCTAAAAGGTTTAGGGTTCAGGGTTTATGCTACCGACCTATCTGTTTCCTATAAGGTCAATGTTGTGTTCCTTTCTGAGGTTGTTGGCAAAAGTTGTGTGTGTGTTTCCAAGAGAAGAGATACATGATGCTTGCCAGATCAGAGGAGAGAAGTGATACCTGTAGAGTGTAAGTGCAGAAGGTGAAAAGGAGCTAAAGTGGGTCTGCATTGGCATTGAGTGCTGTTACCAGATCATTGCAATACCTGTTGATCTCTAAACACCTCAACAGTTGGGAAATCCCTTAACAGGGTAGCTTTAACCGACTTGTTGTAAATCCTTTAACAGGGTGACTCAAAACCATTGAGTTCTTGAAATCCTCTAACAAGGTAACCTCTAACAGGGTTTAACCCTTAACCGAGTATTCTAACCATCCCTTAACTGGGTGATCCCTAATAGGACTGGTTCCTAACAAAACCTATTGTATTAGTCCTTAACTGGACAAGGCTCCTAACAGAGCGGACTTCTAAAGAGTTCAAAAATAGCTTGTGGGTATTCATCCCAACTGTGGTTTTTCCCAGTTGTGTTTCCACGTGAAAAATCTCTATGTCATGTGTGGTGATATTCTTGTGATGGTTTGAGTGATTTGTGTCTGAAGGTAAATCATGTTGATCTAGTTACTTATATATCTTTTGATGATAGATTACCTATTCATGCACTAGGGTGAAATGGAAATGAAGTATTAGAATGTATGAAAAGATAAGTGTCAACCGGTTTATGCTTGTCTCAGTTATTCTTGGTTCTACCGGTTGTACTCTGTTTAAGACCGGTGTTACTGTTTGTCTTTAAAAGCACAGTGTCTGCTAACAAACTAGTTTAGGATTGTGTTTTTGTCTATACTGATTCACCCCCCCCTCTCAGTACCGGTTTGGTACTATCCATTCATCATTGAGTTATCAATTGGTATCAAAGTATCCTGTAGGCCCTCTGTGTTATAAGCTTAACTGCTTGAGGTAAAGATCCCAGTCTAGTGATGAAGAGGGAAAGTCCAAAGTTCAACAGAGAAAATTTCAGTATATGGAAAGACAGAATGAAGATATACATTAGAATCATAGGTACTCAACACTGGATTTATGTTGAGAATGCCTATATTTCTACTACCGGTACTCTCACCGATGACCAAAAGAGAGAGATGAAGGACAATGGGCAAGTCATGGAAGCCCTAATTAGTAGTTTATCTGACATTGAGTTTATTGATGTCCAAGATAAGGTAAATGCCAAAGAGGTATGGGATACTCTTGAAAATATCTATGGCAGTGATGAGCATGTAAAACAAGCTAAGGAAGAAAGCCTTAGAGGAATGTTTGAAGACATGCGGATGGTTGAAGGTGAGACCATTCAACAGTATGGAATAAGAATAAAAAATGTTATTGGAGATATCAAGAGCGCGGGTGGCAAAATGGAAGATTCCGCTATGGTATGCAAAGTCCTGAGATCCTTATTACCGGTCTACGCAATAAGGGTTGTTGCTATTCAAGAATTGAGATCAATAGACAAGACTAAGGTATCCCTAGACTCCATCATTGAAAAGTTGAAAGCCTATGAGATAAATAGTTTTGATGGCAGTGTTCAAAAGACTGAATCAACTTTTAAAGCTTATGTTGTACCATCTAGAAAAGGAAAAGAAGCTAGCACCAGTGGTGAACCAAGACAGAGTAGAGAAATGGATGATGAGGAGATTCTAATGCCATTTGAAGCTCTTCTTGCCAGGAAACTCCCTAAAGGAATCGACAAATACAGAGGCAAGCTCCCTTTGAAATGCTTTTCTTACAACCGGATAGGACATATAGCTGTAAACTATCCTAATGGTGACAACAAGGACAAACCGGAAAGGTTCAAGAAATTCAAAGGAGGAAACCAGAGAAATTGTTTTGTGGCAATTGATGAAGGTGTCACAGATGAGGAATCAGAAGATGAAGAAAATGAAGCTATTGGGTTTGTTGCTATCAAGGAAGATGTGTCAGACAAGAAGGTTCTTGTCTCCCGGTTTGATAATTCTAGTGAGTGGATTATTGATAGTGGCTATTCTCACCACATTACCGGTGACCGGAGCAAGTTTCAATCCTTGGAAGAGTATGATGGTGGTGTGGTTCGCTTTGGTAATGATGCACCATGTATGGTCAAAGGCAGAGGGTCCATCTCTTTGAATGGAAAGAGTAGTGCTGACAATGTGTATTGGGTTGATGGTCTCAGACACAACCTTCTGAGTGTTGCCCAACTGAATGATAATGGTCTCACTCTAGAATACAAGAATGGAGTTTGTAGAATCAAAGGAAAGAGTGGTGAATTGGTGGCCATCGACATGCAGACCAAAGGTAACCTATTTCAGTTGAATAAGAATATAAGTACATGTGTTATGGCTAAATTTTATGATAGCTCGATATGGTATAGGAGACTCTGCCATGTAAACTTTGATAACATTGTGAAGGCCAGTAAGATCAAGGCAGTTAGAGGGCAACCAGTGCTAAGCAAACTGAATAATACCTTGTGCAAAGAGTGTCAATTGGGGAAAATGTCTTCCTCAACCTTTAAAGGTAAACCTTTGAATGCTGACAATTTGCTTGATCTTGTGCATACTGATTTGTGTGGTCCTATGAAAACTAGAAGTGTGCAGGGTGATAGGTACTTCATGATTCTCACTGATGACTGCTCAAGAATGATGTGGGTCACATTCTTCAAAGACAAGTCTGAAGCTTTTGTAAAGTTCAAATCTTTCAGAGCATTAGTGGACAAGGAAAGCGATAAAAGAATCAAGTGCCCGAGAACTGATCAAGGAGGGGAATTCAGTGAATTCAACAAGTACTATGAAGAACATGGCATCAAGAGGCAACTATCTTCCCCCCAGACTCCACAATAGAATGGCCTAGTAGACAGGAATAACCAGACTATGGTTGAAGCAACTATAACTATGTTGATTCAAGGAAAGGTAGCTCACACCTTTTGGAGAGAAGCAGCGAGCACTGTAGTCTACACAATGAACTAGGTACTCATCAAGAAAGGTAAGGATAAAACTCCTTATGAGTATTGGACCAGTAAGACACCTATGGTTAGCTACTTTAGAGTGTTTGGTAGAAAATGTTACATCAAGAGGAGCGAACACCAGAGCACATTTGATGCAAAATGTGATGAGGGAATATTCCTAGGGTATTCCACCAAGAGCAAAGCTCTCAAGTGTTTCAACAATAGGACTCAGAGAATTATGGAAAGCATCAATGTAAGAGTTGATGAAACCTCTGATAAAACTAAGGAAACTGACAGTGAGCAAGCAGTAAATGAACTGGTTGTAACCTTCTAGGATCCAGTTGTTAGTCAACCAAGTACCAGTAACAGTGTTCCTACACCGGTAGATGTAGATGCCGATACTGATGAAGATGAGGATGAAGAAGAAAAGCAAGAGGAATCTATCAAGACCATTCCTCAGTATGTCAAGCTGAATCATGATCCTAAGCAGATCATAGGAGATAAGGATGCATAAATTCTTACAAGAAGAAAGGTTAGAGAAAGCTCATGTATGATCTTTGAATTTGAGCCTAAATCATTCAAAGAGGCACATAAAGATGAAGACTGGATCAAGGCAATGGAAGAGGAACTTGACTAGATAGAGAAAAATGGTACATGGTCTTTGGCACCCAGACTGAAGCATAAAAATGTCATTGGTACCAAATGGGTTTTCAGAAATAAGCTGAATGAGAATGGAACAGTGATTAGAAACAAAGCCAGACAGGTGTGCAAAGGATATGCCCAAGAAGAAGGAGAAGACTATGGAGAAACCTTTGCTCCTATAGCCAGATTGGAAGGAGTTTGTATGCTTCTTGCATATGCAACTTTTAAAGGATTCAAAGTATATCAAATGGATGTGAAATATACATTCTTAAATGGTCTACTTGAAGAGGAAGTGTATATAGAGCAATCGGATGGGTTTTCCCTATCTGAAGAAAATGACATAGTGTGTAGGCTACATAAAGCCTTATATGGTCTGAATCAGGCACCTAGAGCATGGTATGAATGTCTGCACTCCCATCTTGTGAAGATTGGATTTGAGACAACAAGTGAAGACAACAATATCTACTTGAAGTCTGTGGGAGATCAATCTTGATCCATAAGGTATTTTGTTGATGACATTATCTTTGGTGGAGATGACAAGATGAGTCATGAGTTTGTAGATGAGATGAAGAAAGAGTTTGAGATGTCACTCATAGGGGAGATTAAGTTCTTCATTGGACTGTAGATCCAACAGATGAAAGATGGAATCTTTATCACTCAATCCAAGTATGTCCAAGAAGTGTTAAATACCTTTGGCATCGAAGATAGCAAACCGGTTGGTACATCGATGGTCACTGGTTGTAAATTATCCAAAGATGATGACTCAGCATTGGTTGATGAGAAGGAATACCGATCAATGATTGGTAAGTTGCATTATGTAGTGCATACGAGACCAGATATTGTGCATGCAGTTGGCATTACTGTAAGGTTCTAGAAAATCCCAAGAGAATCCCACTTGGTTGCAGTCAAGCGGATTCTTAGGTATCTGAAGGGAACTATTGATTATGGATTATGGTATCCATATAACAAGGATTTCAACTTGAAAGTATTCACAGATGCTGATTAGGCAGGTAATCTAGATGACTGGAAGAGCACATCTAGTGGTGCAATCTTTCTCAATTGTAGACTGGTCTTATGGATGAGTAAGAAGTTGAGTTGTATCTCTCAGGCTACAGTGGAAGCAGAGTATGTTGCAGCTTTCATGAACTACACTCAGACAATTTGGATGAAGCATGTATTAAATGGCTTCAAAGTTCCTGTATCTGAACTGGTAAGTATATTTTGTGACAATACTAGTGCAATTAACATCTCCAAGAATCCGGTTTTACATTCTAGAACCAAGCACTTTGAGCTTAAGTATCATTTCTTGAGGGAAAAGGTTCAGAACAAAGAGATTGCACTAGAACATGTTTCCAGTAAGGAGTAGTTAGCAGACATATTCACCAAACCTCTCCCAAAGGCTACATTTATGTACTTAAGAGGTGAATTAGGGGTGCTGCCCCTTCAAGAGGTAAACTAAAAGTATATGCTCCACATCAGTCAAGTATTGCATAGTCAAATTTTTCTTCAGGATTGTTGTGTTGAAGGGTGCTATTCCTTAGGGGGAGCAACATAATGGAACAGGGAGTCTTGTGCCTCCACTTTGGCATTGTTGTCAAAGGGGGAGAAGAAGAGAAGCGGAGAAGATATCTGTAGAAATTGGGGGAGAAGATGTGAAGCAGAGAGAAATCTTTGTATATTGCCATCAATGCCAAAGGGGGAGATTGTTGGCATTATGTGAATCGACATAAGGACACGATGACATTGTATGTTGTCATTGATGTCAATATGCTGAAGAGGAGAGAACTGGTATATGTGAGAATTGGTATAACACTATGAATTGGTATTTGTGCTAAAGTGAAGTGGTGTGTTTGCTTAAGGTGAACCAACATGTGGTTATGGGAATTGACACATCGAAGCTTTGTATGTCTACCAGTTGGAAGTCTCAACTTTAGGGTTTCCAATTGAAGTGCTCAAGCCTGTGTGGCTCAACTGGTGACTTTGTGTGATGAGTTAGCACTGTAACGAAGAATAGGTCATGTTGCCACGTCAGCCTTGTGCGCGTGAAGGATCCTGCATGAAGGAAATTGTTCCCATCTACCTTGAGAATGTGCAAAGGCTGTAAATGGTGATAACACGTGATGGGTTATCAACCGTCATGAAATCAGTGGAAAGCAAATGATGGACAATGTCTTGAGATTGGATCAAGATTGTTGCATTTAATGCAATATTCTCAACCGTCAGGATTGAACCATTTGAATTGCTTAACCTAATAGGTTTAGGGTTTAGGGTTTATGCTACCGACCTATTTGTTTCTTATAAGGTTGATGTTATGTTCCTTTTTGAGGTTGTTGGAAAAAGTTGTGTGTGTGTATCCAAGAGAAGAGATATGTGATGCTTGCCAGACCAGAGGAGAGAAGTGATACATGTAGAGTGTAAGTGCAGAAGGTTAAAAGGAGCTAAAGCAGATCTGCATTGGCATTGAGTGCTGTTACCAGATCATTGCAATACCTATTGATCTCTAACCACCTCAACAGTTGGGAAATCCCTTAATAGGGTAGCTTTAACCAACTTGCTGTAAATGCTTTAACATGGTGACTCAGAACCATTGAGTTCTTGAAATCCTCTAACAGGGTTTAACCCTTAACCAGGTATTCTAGCCATCCCTTAACTGGGTGATCCCTAACAGGATCGGTTCCTAACAGAACCTATTGTATTAGTCCTTAACTGGACAAGGCTCCTAACAGAGTGGACTTCTAAAGATTTAAAAAATAGCTTTTGGGTATTCATCCCCACCGTGGTTTTTCCTAGTTGGGTTTCCACGTGAAAAATCTGTGTGTCATGTGTGGTGATATTCTTGTGATGGTTTGAGTGATTTGTGTCTGAAGGCAAATCATGTTGATCTAGCTGCTTATATATCTTTTGATGATAGATTACCTGTTCATGCACTAGGGTGAAATGGAAATGAAGTATTAGAATGTATGAAAAGATAAGTGTCAACCGGTTTATGCTTGTCTTAGTTATTCTGGGTTCTGCTGATTGTACTCTATTTAAGACCAGTGTTATTGTTTGTCTGTCAAAGCACAATGTCTGCTGACAAACTAGTTTAGGATTGTGGTTTTGTCTGTACTGATTCACCCCCCCTCTCAGTACTGGTTTGGTACTATCCATTCATCATTGAGTTATCATTCTTCCTTAGCTTGTTTTACATGCTCATCACCATCATAGATATTCTCAAGAGTATCCCATACTTCTTTGGGATTTTCTTTATCCTTGACATTGATAAACTTAATGTCAAATAGGCTAATGATTAGGGCTTCCATGACTTGCCCATTCGCTTGGATCTCTCTCTTTTGATCATCGGTGAGAGTATCGGTAGGGATAACATAAACATTCTCAACATAGCTCCAATGTTGAGCACCCATGCTTCTGATGTATATCTTCATTCTGTCCTTCCATATTTTAAAGTTATCTTTGTTGAACTTTGGACCTTCCCTCTTCATCATTACAATAGGATCTTTCCCTCAAGCAGTTAAGCTTACAACATAGAGGACCTAGAGGACGCTCTGATACCAATTGATAACTCAACGATGAAAAGTGAGTACCAAACCGGTACTGAGAGGGGGGGGGTGAATCAGTATAGGCACAAAAACTTTTCCAGAACTGGTTTAATTGCAGACTGTAAACTACTGGCAATCCCTAACACCGGTCCAAACCAGACTACTACCGATTAAACATAGTGCAACTGTGAAAGACATGAACCAGTCAATCTTCTTAGCTTTCCATACAACCTATTCCCTCATTTCCACTTTGTCCTTATGCATAAACAAATAATCTATCATCAGAAATATAATAACTTGTTAGATCAACATGATTCACCGCTTGACAGAAAACAACAAAACATCACATGAAAAGGACATCACACATGACACACATAATTTTCACGTGGAAACAACTGGGAAAAACCACGGTGGGGATGAATACCCACAAGCTATTTTAAACTCTTTAGAAGTACGCTCTATTAGGAGCCTAGTCCTATTAAATACTGTTACATCAGATTCTGTTAGGAACCAATCCTGTTAGGGATCACTCGGTTAAGGGATGGCTAGAATATCCGGTTAAGGGTTAAACCCTGTTAGAGGTTATCTTGTTAAAGGATTGTATAAACTCAATGGCTTTGAGTCACCCTGTTAAAGGATTTATGACAAGCTAGTTAAAGCTACCCTGTTAAGGGATTTTCCAACTATTGAAGTGATTAGAGATCAACAGGTATTACAATGATCTGGTAATAGGACTCAATGCCAATGCAGATCCGCTTTAGTTCCTTCCTTCTATACACACACTATGCAGGTATCAATCCTCTCAACTGGTCTAGCAAGAATCATGTATATTTGCACATAGATACACACACAACATGTTCCATCAACCTCAGCATGAGACACCACATGGACCTTATAGGAAACAGATAGGTTGGTAGCATAAACCCTAAACCCTAAACACTTAGTTTGAGAAATTTAGTCAGTTCAATCCTGACCATTGAACACTTTACATTTGAATAAAATGGTCTTGAACAGGTCTTAAGACATTCTCCACCATTTGTTCTTTGCTACTTCTCAGAGGTGATAACCCATCATGCGTTCTCCACCATTTGCAGAGACTTTGCACATTCCCAAGGTAGATAGGATCAATCTCCTTCATGCAAGATCCTTCACGTGCACAAGGCTGACGTGGCAATATGATCTGCTCTCCATCACAATGGTAACTCATCACACAATGCCATCAGTTGAAACACACAAGCTCAAAACACTTCAACCAGAAACCCTGAAGCTGAGACTACCAACCGGTAGTCATTGCATATGAACCCTTGATACAAAACATTCCATATACCGGTTCTCGTTCTGACATACTGGTTCCAGTTCACAACATCATACTGGTTCACTTGGACAAGCATACCGCTTCACTTTTTCACATATGCCGGTTCACAACATCAACATATTACCGGTTCTCTTTCAACATATTGACATCAATGACAACACAATATCATCATGTCAACACATTCTGCACATATTCCAATAGTAAAAACCTCGGTGAGATGAGACTCACAAGATAGCTATCTGAACTCTTCTGAAGTTCGCCCTATTAGGAGCCAAGCATGTTAAAGTTTTTACAATAAGTCCTGTTAAGAACTGATCTTGTTAGGAATCACCTGGTTAAGGGATTTAAAAATGCCTTGATAAAAAGATAATACCCTGTTAGGAGTAACCTTGGTAGAGGATTTGAGAATCCAAGCTAATGGACCACCTTGTTAGAGGATTTAAGAAGTAACCAAGCTTGTTAGAGCTTACTCGGTTAGGGGATTTCAATTTTGCTGTATTTGTTAGAAGACACTAGGTTTTTCTTGATCTGTCTGAATAGAACTACATTTTGTTGATCAGATCGTTTTAAGCTTCAATATGCCTTTACACAAACTGTAGATCCATTCTCTAGTTAGGCAACCACACACTCAACTGATTTCTGCCAACACCTTTTACAAAACAACTTCATCAACCTTAAATACAAATGAATTAGGTCGGTAACACAACAAAAACCTAATTCTCACATAGAGATTACAAACAAATCAGTTCAAGTGTGAGCATTGTATTTACATAGCAATCTATACACATTCTTCAAGAAAATTCCAACTGCTCCATGATCACCGCTTCATCAGACTTGTAACTCATCATGCGCTTTGCATTAGATGCAATCCAATTTTCTCATTCCCTAGACAATCAAACAAATGCGCTAAAACAATATGAACTTATCTTCATACATTAACCATATGTGCCGCTATCATTACCTCTCAACATCGGATAATAAACCAACATAACCATTTCAGCAAACTTAATTGGTTAGGATTTAACAAAAACAACTAGTAGGGTTTACCGGTTACATTGCATATAAAGGGTTTAACCTTATACACCGATTAGCTGTTCAACTCACATACTTATACCAGTTTACAACATCTTCCATAAAGCTCTTCCTACCGGTTACAAGACAATATCAATAATAACAACAATATCATAAATACCATTACCGATTCAATTGGCATCAATGACAACATAACATATCATCAATGCAATCTTCATGCAAATGCTAACAAACAAAACCTTTCTAAGAGTTCACTTACCCAATGAGATGTGTTATTACTGTTGGTTTAGCCCCTCAATGTATAAAATGAGAATTATGCTTACTTGCAATTAATTCTTTTGGAAACTTCTAAAATATTGTCGACTTGGTCAAATGGAATGTGATTTAAAAAATCAAGAGAGATTATTATGGAGGGAACCTAGATGCACTTATAGGTTCAAGAAAAACATTCTTAGGTGCCATAGATTCAGACATAGTGTGTCATACTTTGGTAGTTTTTTGCATGTGTGTCTCTTAAGATATTGCATTGAAAAAGTGTAGTCTCGAATGATCATGATAGATGAAGTGAAAAAAAAGACCTTTCTTAGTGTTCACCTACCCACTCAGATGTGTTGGCATTATTGGTTCAGCCCCATGATGTATGCAATACAAATTATGCTTGTAGACAACTTTTCATTGAATGCACCTAACAATTTTTACAATATCTGGAAAATTACTTCCATGGTTAAATGGATTGGAGATTCAAAAAATTGAGAGATGTATTGTGTATGGATTCTATGTGACCCTATAGGTTTAGATGAAACATTTTTAGGTGCCACAAACTTTGAAGAATAATTCGTCACATTTCAACAACTTTTCACACTTAGTTCTCTTAAGAGATTACTAAAATAGTGTAGCCCGAAATGATCAAAACAACTAGGGTATGAAAATGACCTTTCTTAATGTTCACCTACCCACCTAAACATGTTGGTGTTGTCAATTTGGCCCCATGATGCATGAAATAAAATGTATTCTTGCATACAAATTTTTGTTAAATGTAATTGATGTTTTTTGTAACATTTGAAGAAAAACATTTCCATGATCAAATATAATATTTGTACATGCCACAAATTTTAAGAAATAGTTCATTATAGTTTGGTATTTTTTTACACTTAGGGCTCTAAAGAGGTTGTGTTAAAATAGTGTTCCTCAAAATGATTAGGTGTAAAAATGGATGTTTCCGAGTGTTTACATACCCACTTGAATGTGTTGGCACTATCAGTTCGACTCTATGACACATGAGACAAAAATTATGATTGTCTGCAACTTTTTGTTGAACACAATTGATACATTTTTAAACTTCTAAAAAATTGTTGCCATACTCAAATAGAATGGAGATTTAAAAAATTGAGAGAGTTTATATTGGAAAGACCTTATATACACTTGTACATTTAGATAGAGAATTTATAGGTGCCATGAATTTTGAGAAACGTCTTGTCATATTTTGTAATTTTTGTACTTAGGGCTCTTAAGAGATTATGTTGAAATAATATGTTGGAATATGAAGTCAATCTAGTGTTATTCGACTTGTGATGAATAGTCAAGGGTGGGTAGGGCACTAATATTATTCCAATAGTGATGGATAGTCATCACGGGGTACCATGGTAATGCTTCAAGCTTGTATTCGATGCAATTGTCCAAAGGACGTAGCTTCAAACCAAAGGCTGAAGGTTGGGGGTTGCAGATGGGCTAGTTGTAGCCCCCTTTCCATTCTGAAGTAGTTTAATATTTTTGGGACTTGCTATTTTTAGACATTTAGACATTTGTCTAACATGTGTTTGTTGGGATACAATAACACTGAGAGGGGAGGGGGGTGAATCAATGTTTTGTTGGTATGATAAGATTTTATCCTTTTATACCTTACACAGATAAACCAATAAATAAATAAACATATAAATTGAAGAAAATATACCATCCACATAATTGAACACCATAACTCATAGAATTTATACATGGAAAACCTCAAAGAGGAAAAACCATGGTGGGATTTGTGACCCACAATATCAGTTCACTGGTCATATGAAAGGATATTACATATAATGGGGGCCTGCACATGCATGAAGGCACACTTCCTAGAGCAGACTGCTCATCACTAAAGAGTCTCACTGAATACAAGCTTCTTCTGAAGTAAGACAATGAAATGAACTTAAAAATGCATCTGCTATGCCAAATAGAGTTTCAGTTCTAGCTCTACTCTGTACCGGTTCATAAACCCTGAACACTACTACTGATATCTCTTCTCCTCTGAGAATGATTTATAGACTATCTATAGATCATTACATGATATAACATTCACATACAAATTATCTACATACATATACTTCACATTATACAGTTCTACTATATTATCTTATGTCACACACTTTCCACACACTACAAAATGACCTAGTAGACTTACCTATATACCCATTACAAACAATATGCCTTATGCTGGCTTACAATGCATTACAAAAGTTATTCAATGTTGGCCTTGACAATAATTACAAAATGATTTTCTAAATAAATCTTCCTTGATGTCGGCTTCCTTGAAGTACCGATGTCGGTGCCGGTGCCAGTATAATCCTGGATACTCTAATGCCGGTGTTTGATGGTATATGCCTCCTAATGCCAATATATGACTTCCATCTGATCTTGTTGCCGTCAATGACAATAAAATTAATCCGATGAGTGTCAATTTCCAACAATCTTCCCCTTTGGCATTGAGGGCAACACTCATGTGAAAAATGGATTCGCTGCCGGTTCAACTGAAATATGCTTCCCTTGAGCAATACACTCCTTCTGATATTTTGATTTCCTTCCCATATGTTCCTATCTAATATTTTATTATATTTTTCACATATATACACTCCCTCTTTGGCACCAATGCCAAAGATTGGTGAAAGAATTGAAAATATTCAGAACAAAAGAATGAATAAATACTGTTTGTTTTACCGGAGCTTGACTAACCTCAAAATTTCTGGGTAAGCCTTATCCAACAACTATAGGTATGTATCCCAGGCGGTTATGAAAGTATCAGATATGGATGCTAGTCCACTTAGTAAGTGTGCTAGTGTTTCCTTCTCTTTGACTTCTGTTGGTGTGGGTTTAGCAATCATTTCCATACATTCTCTTTTATGTACACCCAAGAAATCCAATCTGGGTCTCACAAATCCTCTAAGACTCCTTGCTCTCTGAATGACTTTATCTCTCTCCTTCTCAAAAGAAAAAATTGGTTCTCTAAGGACAAAATTTGTCCATCAATAGATGTTGTTAGTGTGGTTAATCCATCAAAATAATTAGCAATGCTAGCTACCTTATCATGTAATCCCTTTAATTTGCTATCTACATTTTCTGTAAGAATTTCTATGTTACAACAGGCCCTGTAGATATTTGTACATTGTTTGAAACAATTCTCAATAAGAATGAGTTTAGCTTCAATTTTATTTTTCTCTGTTTCAATGATCTTGTCAAAGGTGACATTCTTAGCCATAGTAAACATTTCTAATGCCTATCGGTCTGATATCTGTTGCAATGATTGAAACTTGTTAGATATGTACTTAGTTAGTGACTTAAGCTTGCCAGAAGGGCTTGCTTCATTCTCAATCTGACAATCAGGGATTAATTTATGCAACATTGTAACTGATTGATCCATTATTCCCTTATTTGCAGGTCCCTCCTTTAATAGTTTTTGAGTAGCCATCATCATTAACTCAGTTGGACTCATCTTAGTGACTAGTTTCTTCTCAACTTGAGAAGTGTCAATTGCCACAACCTTTGCCAAGGAATCAACATGAACTACCGGTGTATACTCAATTCCCTTTACCTTATATTCTTTAGCACTGGTGGCTTCACCACTTGGTGCAGTGTCAATTACTACCGGTGGATTATTATCCATAATATTTATAGTGTCATGTACATTGCCTTGCTCAAAAATAGTTTATGCTGGTACAGACTGTACACTTTCTTTTACTGTCGGTTGTGTTTGTATATCTATAGTTATTGTCAGTGTATTTAAAATTGGAGTTGAACTTCACAAAATACCTTTCCCTTTTGATTTATATGGAATGGTGGAAGTTGTTGCCTTAACAAACTCTTGATGACATGTGAGAAAATATGGATTCTTCTAGAAGAATTTGGTCTAACCCTTACTAGTCTCATTTATCACCTCATTAACTCTACCTATCATTAGGCTTATTTGATGGGGTTTGCTACTAAATACTGTCCTCTTTACAACATCTATGCATCTTTTCATTTTCTCATTGTTTATAGCACCACACATTTCCAAAAGTTCTACTTAATTTCTCTATCCCTCTTGATTGAATCAAGTATTCTAGCATCTAATTTATTGTACAGTGATAGAGGAATTTCCTTCAAAATTTCTACTAAGGCTTTCTTATATATATTCATGTACAAAAAAATTTCCTCTTCAATCTCATTTTTCTCATCATCCTCTAAATCTTCATAATACTTAGATACATTTTTCAACATTCCATCCTTTGTAATTTCATCGATTAATTCAACATAGGTCTTTGTGGTCTTACTAGATTTAGTATCATCACTCTTCTTCTTTTTGCTTATGGTTGTCAGAGTAGATGTAACTGGTTTTCTCTTTTGTATAGGCTTCCTTGCCAGAGGTGGCAGTGTAGTAGGTTTAGTTGCCTTTCTAAAAAGTCTCCTCCTAGGCTCCACCCTATTTTGGTCTAGCAGTAGCTGATCTACTTTCTTCCTTTGTACCCTTATGAAAGCTAGAGCTTCATTATCCTCAGGGTCAGAATCAGAAGTGATGGTAGAAATGTAAGCTTTAGGCTTCTTTACTTCTACAGTACTATCTTATGAATTACATCCTGTACATATGCAAACATCTTTTCTATTTTTTTCTCTCTTCTCTTCTAGTTGAAGAAAGTTTTGACTTCAAGGGCCTTCTCTTCTGTCGTGTCAAAATTCTTTGTTTGTCATCGAATGGGGCATCTAGCAACATTTTTGCATAGTGCTATCATCCACCTCATATCCAAGCTCAATAACCCATATGGTCCTTGGTTCAACTGCTTCCATGAGGGTTTCATCAGTCTTCACCATGAAACAGATATCAATGGAGTACTTCTCCACAATGTTCTTTGATATTCTTTCCCTCCGCCTCATGTTTAATTGGAATTTTTAAAATAACCCCAAAGTTTCTCATCTCTGCTGGTATCAAGACTAGTGATTGCTTCCTTGATATGCATACCTATCGGTATGTCATGAGCCCAACGCTCCTTCCCTAGATTGGGTAGCTCATTCAGGAAGTACAAAATTAAACAAACAATCAAGTTTTTGTATCTAAAAGTTCCTTTCTTAACTCCCTTGATATTTCCAAGGTTTAAACATCAATTCACTCCTCAACCATTCACATAAATCATATTTTATATTATTCCTCAACATCTGTATGCAACATGAATGTAAGAACTAGCAACACAATTCAATCAATTAGATTGAGTTACCTTATAACCTATTATCATGCTTGCAAATTTCACATCACTATCGATAATTGTGCTAATCCTCATTGATCTGCTATCAGGAGTTGCACCGGTGAGTTTCTCAACCTCAGTGTTGGAAATTTTCTTGCCAGGTTCTTGTCCGACATTAGGTAAGCTGGTGACTTCTTGAATAGCCTCCTTGGTGATCATGTAAGGCTGATCTAGCTAGATGAACTCATTGTGAACCTTACTCAAAACGTATCTGATGACCTCATCTTTGAATTCTGATATGTACAGAATACCTGTTAACCCAAGATCCTCAATCTCTTTGTTTTTTGACTTGATGTTTTCAGAGCTGCCCAGTATCATAGATTAATACATGCTTTTGATGTCCTCTATGCCTAGATCCTCCAGGGTGCAGTGAATGTATGCCCTCACATCTTCAACATACATCACACTACCAGGAACCCTAGAAAATGCTCCCGCAGAGTCTTCTTTCTTAGCAATCAAGGGAACCTCCTTGAATATGGGCCTCAGCCTATTGTTAACTTCAACAATGGTTGGATTTGCAATGAAAGTAGGAGCTAAAGATCTAGATGCCATTTTTGAAGAATACCTGAAAGTGAACATTGGTAGAAGATGTAGTGCTTCTTAGATAGCTACTCAAAATCCTTTCAGAATGACTTTGCTCGCTCTTAATTCACCTGAAATTCACCTTTACTTCGCTCTAAATGCTTGAATGTGGGGTGAGTGAAAATAAATTCACTTTCCCTTTTTATCAGTGAATAAAACCCTAATGTTTCTCTGTCATAAATACTTTGTGATGTACACTATCGGATGCCGGTTTCTCAGTCTTATGACAGGTGAACCTTCAACAATGATGAACTCAAATCTTGAGATCTCTTCCGATCTCCTCTAGGGGAATACACAATATTTGCAATTAATTTTCCAACCCCTAAGGCCTATGCCTCCATTACAGGTGGAGTTAACAGTGTAGATCCATCTCCACATGGTTCTTCATATTTTCTAACCCATCTCTTGGTGTGATCTTGTTGTATTTCATCCACCTTCTGCTTTCCTTTCTCATTATCTTTATCATTTCTAATTGGTTGAGTCTTGCTTCTGTAATACTTAGAAATATGACCTATTTTGTTGCATGCATAACATGTAACATTGTTCTTTTGAATTGCTTTGACATATCCAGTGTCATTCATTGACCTATATTGATTATAAAAATGTCTAAACTTTCCACATGCATGACATTTAACATTCATTCTACAATCTTCTGATCTATGACCATATTTCTTGCAATTTGTGCATTGATCGGGAATGAAATTGTAGTTTTGATTTTCTTTATTTCTAAATTGTTTAGCCATATGCCCAAATTTATTGTAAACAAAACACCTACCATTGAATTTATAAGCATTAGATTTCCTTACTGGTTTTCTCTGTTCTTATGAGTTCTGCAAATCGGTTGTCTGATCTTCATTTGCAGTATCGAAGCTTTCACCTTGTACAAATCCAAGTCCTCTAGAATCATCAATCTGCCTTTGTCTTTTCAATAAGCCATCCAATTGTGCAACACTAATCCTAATTTTTTCTTTATACTCACTTGCAGTAGCCAGATTATCTCTTAGAGTAGTTATTTGTCTTTCAAGTTCTTGTTCATTGTTTTGGGAGTGCGCCAAATCAATTCTCAACAGATTATTCTCATGAGTCAATCTACTACATTCATCAAATTTGTTCTTTAGAGATATAATAAGATTATCTTCCTTCTTCTTTATGTCCTTAATATCTTTTGATAACCTCATAGTCAGATCTTGCATTTCATTCTTCATGAGCATTTTTTCTTGGCTTAGTTTCTGACATTGTTCCTTAAGTGCATTCTTCTCCTCGTCATCCGAGATTTGCAAAAGTTCTTTTCTCTTGGCTTGAGTAGAAGATAACCTTTCTTGTAGGATAAGAATGAATTCATTTGTAGAATTCAATTCATCTTGCAATTTCAAATTATTCATCCTTTCAAAATCATAATCCTCAAGAGCCATCTCAAGTTTCTTCTCCATAGCCATGTTCAAAGATTCCGGTTTCAGGATCTTCCTCAAGATGTTTAAATTCTTCTAAGGTACCAAGCTCTAAAACTAATTGTTGGGATCCAATAACACTGAGATGGGAAGGGGGGGGGGGGGTGAATCAGTGTTCTGTCAGTATGATAAGATTTTATCCTTTTATACCATACATATATAAATCGGTAAACAAATAAACCATCCACATAAATGAAAATCATAACACACATAATTTATACATGAAAAACCTCAAAGAGGAAAAACCATGGTGGGATTTGTGACCCACAATATCAGTTCACTAGCCATATGAAAGGATATCACATATAATGGGGGCCTGCACATGCAGGAAGGCACATTGCCTAGAGCACACTGCTCATCAGTAAAGAGTCTCATTGACTACAAGCTTCTTCTGAAGTAAGACAATGAAATGAACTCAAGAATGCATCTACTATGCCAAATAGAGTTCCAGTTCTAGCTCTGCTCTGTACCGGTTCATAAAACCTGAACACTACTATCAGTATCTCTTCTCCTCCAAGAATGCTTTCCAAACTATCTACAGATAATTGCATGATATAACATTCACATACAAATGATCTACATACATATACTTCACATTATACAGTTCTACTATATTCTCCTATGTCACACACTTTGCACACACTACAAAATGACCTAGAAGACTGACCTATATACCCATTACAGATAGTATGCCTTATGTCAACTTACAATGCATTACAAAATATATTCAATGTCGGCCTCGACAATAATTACAAAATGATTTTCTAAATAATTCTTCCTTGATGTCGGCTTCCTTGAAGTACTGATGCCGGTGCTGGTGCCAGTATAATCATGGATACTCTAATGCCGGTGTCTGTCGGTATATGCCTCCTAATGGTGGTATATGACTTCCATCTGATCTTGTTTCCATCAATGACAACAAGATGAATCCTATGAGTGTCAATTTCCAATAGTATTTGCACGAGTCATACTTTCTATTTTTGAAAAGTTATCTTCAATTAGGACTCTGCAACTAAGATGTAAAATGCTAGGAGAAGTTATGTTTTCTTGACACTTTTGAAGATTGTTGTAACTATGAAAATTCCTAAGAAATACAAAATAAAAGATCTTTGCCCATGGTTTTTTTCTTGATGCATTTTTACCAAATTTTTCTATGTAAACATGTGTGTTTATCAGTTATTGCTTTCTCTATATATTTTGCATTGTATATTTGTCACATTAAAATATAGCCTGGAATTATTGAAACATATAGGGTGAAAATAAATACTATTTCTAACATTCACGTACCCACCCATACATGTTAGTTTTGTCAGTTTGGCCCCACAAAACACGAAACAAAAAGTGTGTTTGTCTACAACTTTTTGTTGAATGTAATTAAATTTTTTTGCAACATTTAAAAAACTACCACCACATTCAAATGTATGGGAGATTGAAAAAACTTAGAGAGGTTGTTAAGGAGGTATCTTACATGACCTTATAGGTTCAAATAAAAAATTTATAGGTGCCAAAAAATTTCAAGGTGTTGAACAACCAGAATATTGAGAGAGGGAGGGGTGAATCAGTATTCCCTTTTGAAACTTTAAGATCAACCCAATTTTCACTTTGCAGATTCTCATCAATAAGCATGTAACAAAAATAAATGAATGATTAACTAAGAAACAAAAGTAGAAATACCATTTACAACAACATACACAAGAGAACACCAGATTTTTGCATGGAAACTTGTTAGGGAAAAACCATAGAGAGGGTTAACTCTCAACATCATATAACTAGTTATTATATATTACAAAAAACTCACTACCTGAGACTCACTGCTAGAGGATTCACTGCCCAAAAGATGAAGGCTCACTACTAAAGGGCTTACTACCCAAAAGAAAAAAAGTAGACAAAATGAATTGCTATAGTTACTTCTTACATATGCATAGAATACAGTTGCAATTAGGCTGACTAGACAAACTTCACACACTTCATTAGCTCTTAAGTCATTCACATCTTATCACTATGTCACACATCTATATCTATATCTCTCTATGTATGTGTCTCTATCATCATCAAAAGAGTATATCTCATTGTTGGAAGTATTTATTGTTGTGGTTGTCATTAATGTCAAATTTGTTGTTCCAAATAGTTTTTGGTATGGAATGTTTGTGATGTAGAGATATCTTGCTGTGTTGGTGTTGCAGTTCTATTTGTTATTTTGGAAGTGTTTGGGTCCAAAAAGTGTTGCTAATGTTGTTTGATGTTGTTATCTTATTTTGTTATATTTTTGGCATTATGAATGAGTTAGTTTTGTGACCTGAAAATATCTTTGCGTTCTTTGAAAGTTACGGTATATTTCATAGCAGGTTGTGATATTTTATGTTAAACCTATCTTTGGGTCTGGATATGATTCATATAAGGTTATTTGATATGTTATAGATCTCACCATAGGGTGTGGATATCCATATAAGAGTAATTTTCATTGGAGAGTTTGTTTGCCCATTAATTGTCTATATGGATGTGATGCATGTTGGGATGTTGAAGTTTTTGTTTTGGTGATTGCAGATCGGTGGATTGATCTTTGGAAGATGTGTTTTGGTTCCCTATTTCTTCTAGAGTGGAACAACATGTGTATTTTTGGTCCGGAAGGTGTATTGTGTTTTAGACCGACTTGGTTCAAGCTTTGATGATTTATCTTTTATATAAAAGATGTATGTGATTAGGATGTATGGATGAAAGTAATAGGATGAGAGTAAGTATGTGATGTGAGGATAATTAGTGAAATTCAAAGCAGAGAAGAAGAGTTGTATTCAAATGATATATGAGCTATTTGAGACTATGGAAAAGGTATGAGCCAGATTGTTGACATATTAGGTTTGAGTTGTGTGTGTTGATGTTGGTTGCGTGATGCAGAGTTCAAGGACAATTTCATGATAAGGAAATCTTTCTTTTCAAATCATTTTTGTATCTTGCCCTATTGTAATTAGCATTAAGTTTGTAAGTCTGAAGCAGTGAGCTCATTCATTGTAATATGATATACATAGTGGATAGATTTTGTGGGTAAGTGCTCACTGTTGGTTTTTCCTATTTAGGTTTTCCATGTAGAAAATCTTGGTGTTTGTGTGTTGGATATGTGTTCTTGTTTAATTGTTTATGTGCTACATTAGTTTTTCTTTAGATTGATTCACCCCCCCCAATCCTACCTTGGGTTCAACAATTGGTATTAGAGAAAGGTTCTTCTTGAGTAAGCTTAACCGCTTGAGGTAGATCCGGTATGGTACAAGACATGCATTACAAGGTTCTTATCTTTGATAGTACAAATTTTCTGTACTCGAAGAAGAGAATGAAATTGCATTTGGAGACATTGAAAATGAAATATGGGAAATTATTTTGACCAGATATGCACCATCGCAAGGTCGTCCTTAGACTCCGGATGAGATGAAGTTGAAGGAGACTAATGTGAAAGCTAGAGCTATAATTTTCAGTTGCATAAGTGATTTAGTGTTTGGAAGAGTAAAAGTATTGAAAGAAGCTAAATTGGTGTGGAACAAGTTATTTTTGGCATTTGAAGGAGATCCAAAGACAAAATAAGCTAGGCTTATAAATCTAAAGTAGAAGTATGAATATCTGAGAATGCTTGAAGATGAAGTGTTGAGAACTATATTCATAGAGTACCTAAACTTGTTGATGGTATTAGAGTTGTTGGTGGACATTTGAGTGAAAGTGATGTTTTTCAAAAGATCTTGATGACCCTACCAAAATCTTATAAAGCAACGAGGTGTGATACATAAGAAATCAATGATTTAAGAAAGTATACTATTGATCATTTTATCGGTACCTTAACAAGTTTTGAAATTTTAGAAATGGAGGAAGAGAAAAGAGAAAAGAAAGAAGCAACGTTTAATGTTTCAAGACACGATGATCCAAAACGTAGTGGAGACTTGGATGAACTTGAAGTAAACTTTTTGAGAAGATTGTAGTGAGACATGGGAAAATACAAAGGTAAGTTACCTTTGAAATAGTTTTCTTGTGGTAGAATTGGACATTATGCTTCTCACAACACTTACAGGGAATATTATAAGAGACTAAATGATGATGAGAAGATAAATGAAACTAGGAAGTACATATTTAACACAAGAGAGAAGAAAGGCTTATGTTCTATAGAGGAACATACATCTAAAGATGAAATTAATGATGACTCAAATGAAGAATCCTTGTTTTTAACAATAGAAGAAAAGAAGAAAGCATTAGAGAAATCAAAAGAGGAGAAGACAGTCATGACTGCATTGCATGCTAAGGTAGAACCAAATACATGGATTATTGACTTTAGGTGTTCAAACCATATGAATGGTGATAAAGACAAGTTTATTAATCTCAAGAGATATGATGGCGGATCAATGAAATTTGTCAAAGAAAATGGAGCAGCTATTCGAGATATTGGTAGTGTTTCCGTTGATGGTAAACATAAAACTAATGGTGTTTATTATGTTTAAGGATTAAGAAATAGTTTGTTAAGTGTTATTCAAATGTGTAGAAAAGGTTATGAAGTTTTATTCAGTAGCACAGAATGTGTGATAGAAAAAGAGAAGACTGGTAAAATACTTGCTGAAGGAATTAGAACAGGTGGAAATGTATACTACATCAATGATAAGAGAGAAAACAAATGTTTTCTAACACAAACTAATGAATGTTGTTTGTGGCACAAAAGAATGAGACATGTCAATTTAGATAATATGATTAAGATTTGTAGATTTGAAGTAGTTAGAGATTTACCTAGACTTGTGAAGCCTTTTGATACAGTGTGCAAATAATGTCAAATGGGTAAGAAAATAAAGAGAAGATTGAATAATAAGGAGTAATCCACTACGAAACCACTAGAGATGATTCATACAGATTTGTGTGGACTGTTGGCATGATTTGCATAACTAATGTAGATGGAGAATGATGACTAAACCAATATAAGACTGTTTGAGATGAAATTATGATGAAGAGATTGAGATTGCATGATGAATGAATTTGATAAGTTATTTGTGTTATCATTGATGGCCACTAATGTTTATTCATGTCCATTGAAGTTTACTTATGTTGTATTGTGTCATCTAAATCTTTTGGTCTACCGGAGAGAGCTTACCGGTAAACAAGGAAATATTATGATTGCATCTGGCGATTGGCGATGGTTGAGGCTTTGCGGTTTTGAATGTGATTTTTTATCATTATAACATGTATCTGACCAGAACCACATCATGTTGTGATGATCAGAAGTTATGTTTATAATTTCTATTGAGTTTTTACCAAAGTTTAAGAAGGGTTTAAGGACCAGTAAAGAATTATCTTGACTTGTAATAATTTTTGGTTTGGCGGTGATCTACATCAAGTTCACATGTTGTTGATAATGCGACACAAACCATGTGAAGTGTTTGAAAGATGTTTTGGCACATTTGGAGAGCGAATTTCTTGGGAATGTTTAAAGTTCTTAGAGAAATGAGCTAAGGGTTTGACTTTTTATCAGATTGAATTGCTTTGATGACTTATGATCATTCAACGCTTGATATTGATTTGTAATTGATTGTAATGATGTATATGATGACCGGCAATGAGCTATAAAGATCTATGATGATCTAGGTTGTAAGTCTCAAGGTTTTGTTGCCGATCTAGTTGTAAAAGTTATTTTTGTTGGTATAGTTGATTATTGTTGTGTCGGTGATTTTGAGAAGTGTGTGAAGCCGAACTAGGGTGTGAGAGATATGCCAGAGTGTTGCAGAATTAGAGGTTAATTACATTTGATCAAGCAAGTAGTTGAGTGCTATACACAGATCATTCACTGTTGTTCTCTAACAATTACAACAACTAAAATCCCTTAATTGGGTAGGTCCTAACATGCCTCACATTGTAAAATCCCTTAACCGGGTAGGTCCTAACATGCCTCACATTGTAAAATCCCTTAACAGGGTTACTCAATATCTGAGCTCTAAATCCTCTTGCGAGGTTGATCCTAACAGATCAAAGCTCATAATAGGGCTGAGGTAAATACCTTAATCGAGTGACTCCTAACAAGGCATCATTGTAATCTTCTAACCGAGCTTGGCTTCTAACAGGGCGCATTTCGAAAGAGTGCAAAATATTTGTGGGTACCAATTCCCACTGTGGTTTTTCCCTATTTGGGTTTGCACGTCAAAATCATGGTGTTCATATGGTGAATGTTTTTGATGTGATGTTATGCTTTACTTTAAGTTTATGCATGGTTAATGAACACTTAATGAGCAACATTGATATATCAGTTTAGCAGATGTTTATCATCAGATACCAATATTGGTAAATGACTCTAGTGTTGGTCTATGTTTTATTTGGTGAAAGTTTTATGAGTCTATGTTTTCGATTTCAAATTATTGTTAATATTGATTCACTGCTCCTCTCAATATTAACTGGATCCTCTACGATTAACATGGACCTACAAGGACAAAAGGTTTAAATGAAAAAAAGTATTTCATGTTAGTTGTTGATGACTTTTTCAGAATGACTTGGGTTACATTTCTAAAGGATAAATCTGAGGCTTTTAAAAGATTCAATGTTTTCAAATCCATGGTTGAAAATCAAGTAGATGCTAAGATTAAGTGCTTAAGATTTGATAGAGGAGGAGAATTTACTTCATGGGAGTTTGATAAATTTTTTGAAATCCATAAGATTAGAAGGCACTTTTCTGCTCCGAGGACTCCTCAGCAAAATGGTGTTGTGGAAAGAAAGAATAGCTAGACTGATATAGAGATGGCCAAGACTTTATTAAAGGATGCTAATCTGGCTAATGTGTAATGGAAAGAGGAAGTGCATACTATATTATATCTTCTTAACAGGGTGCATATCATAATAAATCATACCAAAACAGCTTATGAGCTATGGAATGGAAGACCGCCTACTATGAAATACTTCAAATTTTTTGGAAGAAAATGTTATATCAGAAGAGATGAGGACAATCTTGGGAAGTTTGAATCTAGAGCACATGAATGAATATTTTTGGGATATGATACAAATAGCAAGGCTTACCGATGTTTCAACAAAAGGTTGAACAAGATATTAGAGAGTATGAATGTGAAGGTATGCGAAGAATGGAATCATATTGTATCAAAGGCTAAAACCGAGGTGGAGATTGTTCCATAAATTATAAAGAAGTCAAGTGATATAGAAGAGAATAAGGTGAAGGAACAAAATGATTAAGAAGAAGAAGAATAAGAAGAGGAAGACTCGGCAAAAGTTCCTGCCAAGTATTTTCAGAAGCATCATTCAAAAAATCAGATAATTGGAGACAAGATAAAAGGTGTTTAGACAAGAAGGAAGATTGCAGAATATCAAGAATAAGCCAATTAGTATTTTCTATCAATTACTAAGACAAATAATTATGAGAAAACAAGTAAAGATGAGAGTTGAGTAAAAGAAATGGAGGAAGAACTAAATCAAATATAGAAGAACAAGATTTGGGAGATGGTACCTAGACTGTGGACAAGAATGTTATAGCTACTAAAAGGGTATTCAAGAAAAAGTTAAATGAGCAAGGACAAGTTACAAAGAATAAAGTAAGACTGGTATGTAAAGGGTATTCTCGGGTGGAAGGTGTAGACTTTGAAGAAAAAATTTCTCCAGTAGCAAGGATGGAAGCCATACATATGTTTCTTGCATTTTTTGACTACAAGAATGTTAGAGTTTATCAAATGGATGTCAAGTTAGCATTTTTAAATGGAGATCTAGAAGAAGAGGTATACGTTGAGAAATTGGATGGGTTCAGACTAATAGAAGATCCAAATATGGTGTGCAAAATGAAGAAAGCATTGTATGGACTCAAACAGGCACCTAGACCCTGGTATGCAAGATTAATCAGGTATTTTCTATGATAGAATTTGAAGAAAGGTACAACAGATAGTAATCTTTACTTCAATATTGATGGAGATAAGTTATTGATTGTTATAGTTTATGTTGATGATATTATATTTAGAGAAAATGATAGTTTATGTAAAGAGTTTTCTGAAGAGATGCAGAAAGAGTTTGAAATGTCAATGATTGGTGAGTTATCTTTATTTCTTGGGTTACAATTTATTCAATCTGAAAGTGGTTATCTCACAAAGAAAGTATGTGAAAGAGATGTTGAATAATTTTGATTTTGATTATTATAAACCAGTTACAACTCCTTCAACCATTGGATGCAATTTGAACAAGGATGACCAGTCTCTAGAGGTTGATCAGAAGAAGTAGATATCAATGAAATGTGCATTGTTGTATTTGACTGCGTCTAGACCGGATATCATGTAGGATATGTGTTTGGTGGCTAGGTTACATGCAAATCCGAAGGTGACACATGAGCAAGCCATGAAAATAATTTTTAGATATTTGAAAGGTACTATGGGTTTTGGACTCTGGTTAAAAAAAAGTTGAGATTTCATGTTAAAAGATTACATTGATGTAGATTGGGTTTAAAGTGTTGATGACCAGAAGAGTACTAGTGGTGATGATTTCTTTTTAGGAGGCATGGTAAGTGTCAAAATGGGGTCCATATTATGTTTTAAGAGTGTTCAAATCATTAGAATGAGTTTCTTGATAATATAAGGACAAAATGTCAAGTATTGTCAATTTTACACATTCAAATGGTGGATTCCAATGGCTAGTTGGTTCCTAGGTAGTTATGGGAGTTGTTTTTGGTTTGGGGGCTCAAAATATGTTTAAATACCTCATTCTCACATGTGGAGAGGTTGTTGGGGGTTTATTTTGAATATTGGTCTTTATAATACCAAACTGTTGCAATAAAATTCAACATTTTCCCTGCATTCATGAGTGAAATCTAAAACATATTATTGTTTTATCTCTTCATTTTGATCTGAACTCTTTGAAAGGTGTTTTTTATATTTTCTAAGAATTATTTGAATTCATTTGAAGGTTTAATCCATCATTTAGGTGAATATGTAGTTGATTGTCCCAAATCTAGTGTTGTAGGTGCTTGTTTGTGTTGATTTGGGAGTCAAAATGAAGTTTTAGGGCTCATTCCTGTTTATTTATTTGTTGTTTATTGATTAATGAGTCTCTAATGGTTTATTATATACTAACATGTGATTAATAATAAGAGGGGGGGGGGGGGGGGGTGAATTAGTATTCTAAAAAACTTTGCACTTAAGCACTTTGCTAGACTAACAGTAAACCGATAAAACAGTTTAGCAGACAAATCGGTTAGCACACATGAAAACCAAATAGCGAATAATGCATTCACCCACAAAAGTAAAAACACCATAACACAAGAGATTTTGACATGGAAACCCAAATGGGAAAAACAACGGTGAGATGGAACTCACAAGTAATTATCTGCAGAATAGGAACCAGACGGGTTAAGGTTTTACAATGTTCTTTACCAGAATAGATCCTGTTAGGAATCTCAATCTTTGTTAGGAGATAAGTCTGATTAAAGAATACCTTGCTAGAGGATTTTAGATCCACAGATGTGAACCACCTTGTTAGAGGATTTACAAAAGGCTTTTGGGCCTACCCGATTAAGGGCTACAGACTTGTCGAAGATGTGAGTAATCAACAAGTGAGTGATCTAGCAAATAGCATAGATTGCTTGGTTAGATCCTTGATAGCTCATTCCTAATGCATTCCAGCATTACTTTAGTCTTCTATACATTCATACTCTCTCTGACTCCTCAACCACCTTAACCCTAGCAACAACATCAACAACAACCTAAAACCCTAGACATGATGTCCTTATAAAGGAATCTGATTTCATGTCCGTCCAATAGGATTACAATATGGACCCCATTTTGACACTTACATTGAATGATTTGATTACATATGATCTCTATGGAAATGCACTATTTATTGTCTAAGGAATTATACAAAGAATCCGGTGTCTCAGATCTAATTTCTGAAGGCGACCGATCATTAACACATAAATACTGAATGATTTCTTTTTCAACTGCTTCCTTTTCATCATCATTAAAGTCATCAAAACAATCAATCAAATCATTCAGTGTAAGTGTCAAAATGGGGTCCATATTGTAATCCTATTAGACCAACATGAAATCAGATTCCTTTATAAGGACATCATGTCTAAGGTTTTAGGTTGTTGTTGATGTTGTTGCTAGGGTTTAAGGTGGTTGAGGAGTTAGAGAGAGTATGAATGTATAGAATACTAAAGTAATGCTGGGATGCATTGGGAACGAGCTATCAAGGATCTAACCAAGCAATCTATGCTATTTGCTAGATCACTCACTTATTGATTACTCACATCTTCGACAAGTCTGTAGCCCTTAACTGGGTAGGCCCAAAAGCCTTTTATAAATCCTTTAACAAGGTGGTTCACATCTGTGGATCTAAAATCCTCTAGCAAGGTAGTCTTTAATCAGACTTATCTCCTAACAGAGATTGAGATTCCTAATAGGATCTGTTCTGCTAAAGAACATTGTAAGACCTTAACCGGTCTGACCTTAACCGATCTAGTTGCTATTCTGTAGATAGTTACTTGTGAGTTCCATCTCACTGTGGTTTTTCCCATTTAGGTTTCCATGTCAAAATCTATTGTCTTATGGTGTTTGTGCTTCTGTGGGTGAATGCATTATTTTCTATTTGGTTTGCATGTGTGCTAACCGGTTTGTCTGCTAAACTTTTTTACTAGTTTACTGTTAGTCTAGCAAAGTGTTTAAGTGTAAAGTTTTTTGGCATACTAATTCACCCCCCCTCTTAGTATTCATTAAAGATATGAGACAAAGTGTTGATAGATGAGTTCTAAGTTGTGTGTGTTGATGTTGGTCGCTTGATGTAGAGTTCAAAGACTACTTCATGATTAGGAGATCCTTCTTTTCAAATCATTTTTGTAGATTTGCTTTGTTGTGGTTAACATCAAGTTTGCATGTCCTCTTTTTGTATCTTTCCCCAAGAGCAATTATCCTTAGTTTGCAAGTCCAAAGCAGTGATCTCATTCATTATAATTTGATATATAAAGTAGATGTATTTTATGGGCAGTGCTCATTGTGGTTTTTCCCTATTTGGGTTTTCCACGTAGAAAATCTTGGTGTTCATGTGTTGGATATATTTATTGATTAATTATTTATGTGATGCATTAATTTTTGTTTAAATTGATTCACCCCTCTTATTAGTCCTACCTTGGTTTCAACACTCATATATATACTGATGTATATTTCAAGTCGACCACACATACCTTACAATAAAAGAACATGAAAAGGAGAACAAATCATACATAATGAAACACTAGATTTGATGTGGAAAACCCTATTAAGGAAAAAACCACATAGAATGGTATTATCTGTTGGCATATGATGATATGATGATATGATGATAATATATGTTGTCATTGATGTCAATAAGTACAGGTCAACTAGTATGAAGATTGGAAGAAGTTGTTATTGATGATCAAGTTGGAGAACCAGTATGAAGAGATGTAGTGAACTCGTGTCATAGTTTCACTAAGTGTCACTACTGGTTGGTAGTCTTAGCTCTAGGGTTTCTAGTTTGGAAATCTAGCTTGTGCGATGAAACTGGTGATATTCTATGATGAGTTAGCTAAGAAATAAGGATGAGATAGAGACGCCACATCAGTTTTGTGCACGTGAATGATTTCCTTGAGGATCTTGCATGTGAAGATCGATTGCATTAAATGTCTACCTTAGGAATGAACATTCTTCTTAGTGGTATGAGAAGAAAGTGTGATGGGTTATTGATTTCTATGTGTAGTGAAGAATGGATGATGTAGAATGACTTGTGATCTGTTTGAGATTGTTTCATTTTATGAAATGTGTTTGCACGATCAGGATTGGACCACTTGTAATTGTAAACCTAAGATGCTTAGGGTTTAGGGTTTATGTTATTGACCTAATTGTTGTCTATAAGGTCGATGATGTTTGTTATTGTAAGTTGTTGGCAAAAGTTGTGTATGTATCCGAGTGATGAGATACTTGCCAGACTAGTGAGTTAAAACTGCAAAGTGTGATTGCAAAGTAGAGGAACTAAAAAGGATTTGTCTTAGCATATATTGTTGTTATCAGATCAGAGTTTTACCCATTGTCTTCTAACCATTTCAACAGAAGGAAAATCCCTTTTCCAGGTAGCTTTAACAAGCTCATTGTAAATCCTCTAACTAGGTGACTCAATTTCATTGAGTTCTTTAAATTCTCTAGCAAGGTAACCTTTAACAGGGTATATAGCCATCCCTTAACCAGGTGATCTTTAACAAGATCAGTTCCTAGGAGAACCTTATTGTAAAGTATTTAACTGGACTAGGCTCCTAACAGAGCAAGCTTCAAAAGAGTTCAAAACAAGCGTGTGGGTATTCATCCCCACCATGGTTTTTCCCATTTGGGTTTCCATGTGAAAAATCTGTGTGTCATGAGTTGTGCATTTTTCTTGTGATGATTAAGCATTCTTTGTTTAAGTGATTATGCATGCAGAGCTAATGGTTATGCCATTGCTGATACACCACATGCATATGTTTATGGGTGAAGTAGTTATCAAGTATTGAATGCATTTGAAGTGTTCAGTTTTACTAGTTTATGTTGTCTGAATTTTTACTGTATTTAATCAGTATTTCCATGGTTAAGTTCAGTAATGAAGACAATTGGTTAGCATTGGTTTAACTTGATAAGTTGCAGATAAGTTTTTGTATGTACTGATTCACCCCCCCTCTCAATACCAGTTAGGGTATTTGCTGTTTATCATTATTCATCATTTCAATATATGAACACAGCTTAGGGTGACACTGATTAAGATGATTTTTACAAAGAAAGGTTCACCTCTAGAGGCTCACTGCTTGAAAGAAAGAAAAAATGGCTCACTGCCTAGATGAAGAAGAATAAAAAAGAAAGAATTCACCACCTATACAACCATAAGATCTATATATACCTTTGGCTCACTACTTTTGGTAGCTAATACATGAAATTCAACACTACTCAACACTTTTCACCCCACTCAAACAAAACTTATCACCAACTCAAAGAATTAGGGAGATAGATCCTCTTTCATACACCTTAATTGAATACACACATGCCATGACTCACTTCCTTTCCATTGCAAACACTCTCATTTCACCTTTTTTATCCTCAACAAATTATCCTTTATTTATATCCTCCTTACACATGCAAAATCTCCCAAGATCGACTAAGCATCTTAACCAAACACAATTCAAACTAGGTCGGCACTAAACATTCTCACAATGGAAAAGAATGTAAAGTGGACCACAACACATCTTAACTAAGACAAAAATAAGCATCATACACATTATACAATGATTTGTAATCATTAGAGAAATAATGTGAAGTGTAAACACCTGAGGTCAGTCAAACCTAGAGTAAACACTATCGAACATTGAAACCATACGTCTGAAGCCCAAGAACTCATGCAAATTGATAGAATGAGGCTAAGGACATTACTAAATTATCTCCAAAACCACAACACCCGAAACCATAAAATGAAAAAATGTAGAGCATGAATTTCACATGAAAACACTATCAAACACCATCACAGACTGGTGAACAACTTCCTTAGAACTATAATCCAGAGCACCAAAACCTAAATCTAGCGTCTCTAAACACTTCTTAACAACATATCCAAACCAAAAGAATATATATACAATATAGAAGAAATGTATAGCAAATATTATAGCACAACTATACAAGAAACTCAACATCAACTATACCAAGTAGTCACTAATGACAACCAAAGCATGTTGACATCAATGACGACACACCAACAACTCATTCTACCCAAAATTTCAACAATATCCCCCTTTTTGATTGATGGAAACACATCAACAACAACAATAACATCAACAATAACATCAACAACTCTCATACCAAATTATCAATGTTTTCAATTACACTATTCTCCCCTTTGCTACTCTTCTCATTCTCTCCCCCTTTGCCATCAAGGACAAATGCCCAAACATAAAAAACTATTAGCTCATTCTAATCAGCTCCTCAAAAACTCACTACACTTAGCTCCCCCTAAGAGGAAGCCCCACTCATTAGTCCAGAATAATAATATTCATGAAGTTCATTGGACTACTTCACCTCTATATGCATCTAGCTCAGAAAAGGAGGGGCTATAACCCCCAATTTCTCCTAGAGATATTCAAAAGTATCCTTAGAGAGTGCTTTAGTAAATATATCAACAATCTCTTTTTTTGTAGGTACATAATAAATCTTCACCTCATTCTCCAAATGTTCTCCCTCTAGAAGTGATACTAGATTGAAATGTATTTTGTTCTTGAATGCATTATTAGATTCTTAGAAATATTTATTGCACTGGTATTGTCACAAAAGATAGAATTGGCTCATTAAACAATATTCCAACTTCCATCAAAGTTTGTTTCATCCATGATTCTTGTGTACAACAATTCGTAGCAACAACTTATTCAACTTCAATAGTACACAGTAATAATAAATCTTATTTCTTACTCAACCAAGCAACCAATCAGGGTCAAAAGAAAAATGCAGCACCACTTGTACTTTTCTTTCCATCCACACAAACATTCCAATCTATATTGGTATAAGAAATATGAATGAATTTAGATCTTTTGGGATACCATAGTCCATAGTCTTCTATTCCTTTTAATTATCTAAAATTCTTTTCACAACAAAAACATGCATCTCTTTGGGATCTAGCTGGAATATACCTACAAGACAAGCAACATGCATGATATCGGGTCTAGTAGGAATCAGGTAAAATAATCCTTCAATCATTATTTAGTATTTTCTCTCATCAATATTTGGAGTTTCAACATATTTTCTCAACTTATAACCTATAGCCATATGAGTACATACCAATTTAGCATTTTCCATTCCAAACTTTTTCAACATTTCTATAACATGTTTTAATTGTGAAATAAAGATACCATTATCCTTCTGACTAACTTGTAAAGCAAGAAAGGAATTCATTTCCCCAATCATAGACATTTCAAATTCTTCTTGCATCTCATCAACAAAATTCTTGCACATGGCATCATTTCCTCCAAATGGATGATAATCCACATAAACAACTACAATCAAGATATCATTTTCCTCGATCTTAAAATAAAGATTATTGTTAGCAGTACCTTTTTCAAATCCTTGCTTCAACAAATACTCATCAAGCCTTGCATGCCAAGCTCTGGGAGCTTTCTATAATCCATACAACACCTTTTTCAATTTGTAGACCATATCTAGAGTTTCTGATAGCTTGAATCCTTTCAGTTGTTCTATATACACTTTTTCTTTCAGTTCTCCATTCAAGAATAAAGACTTCACATCCATCTAATAAACTTTAAAATCCTTGTGTCCGGCAAAAGCCAAAAACATTCTGATAGCTTCCATTCTTTCCATAGGAGCATAATTTTCCTCAAAATCTATTCCTTCTACCTATGAGTTGCCTTTACATACAAATATTGCCTCATTCCTTACTATGTGTCCATCTTCATCCAGTTTGTTTTGAAATACCCATTTAGTTCCTATCACATTCTTGTCATCTGATCTTGGAACAAGTTCCCAAGTCTATTTTTTCTCAATCTATTCCAATTATTCTTTCATAGATTTCATCTAATGCTGATCACAACAAGTTTCTTTTACCATCTTTGGCTTTTTTTCTAAAATTAAGTATATGTTCACACGTTCTTCAATAGCTTTACTTCTTGTGATAACCCCTATATTTTTATCTCTATTAGTCTATTTCTCTGAATGGTTCTTCTGCACATACCTCAAAGGCTTAGGAGCAATTTCTAGAGCATCTTCCTTATTATTCTGCACTTTTGTTTCTTTAGCCTTTTCTTGTTCTCATTTACCAGTAGACTCATCTGATTCATATCCCATCTCTATAACTGTATTCTTTGAATTGTCTTCATCAACTTTAACATTTGTTCTTTCAATAATTATTCTTAGTCTTTTGTTCTAACATCTGCAAGCTTTGGTGATGACCCTTTGGTGAAATGGTGGGGCTTCTTGCCTGTAGTGCCTACAACCTGGGTTCAAACCCCGCGGGTTTGTCTCTACCATGTTGACAATAGAGCATGTTTGTCCATGGGGAGAACCTTGGAGAAATGGTGGGGCTTCTTTCTTGTAGAGCCTACATCCTTGGTTCAAACCATACAATTTAAGGGGATGACCCTTTGGTGAAATGGTGGGGCTTCTTGCTTGTATTTCCTACAACCTAGGTTCAAACCCTGCGAGTTCATCCCTACCATATTGAAAATGGAGCATGTTTATCCATGGTGAGAACCTTGGAGACATGGTGGGACTTCTTGCTTGTAGAGCCTACATCCTTGGTTCAAACCATACAATTTTTTGATTCACCCCATTTTTAGCCCTTATAGGAGCTGCGATTTCGTCTGCATTTGCCACTGCTACTACCCTAAGGCTGTCTGCTACTGTGAAGGTGTCTACCCTTTGGTTGGCTGGTGCTACCATCTAACCCCCTATTCGATCCCCTAGTGAGGCTGCTCTGCCTGGTGCTGCGAATGGGGGCTTTGCGGGGGTTTCTCTCACTAATACATTGGATGGTGATATGATGCATCCAATGTCCTCTGCTACTGATTGAGCTACCCGTGGCTTGGGGTCTGTGGCTATCACCATGTGCAAACCCTTTTCTTTCAGGGTGTTTGTTGATACTGATATGGAGATCATCCACAATTCCTCTATGTTTGAATCTCATGGTCTGATTTGCAGGTTTTGGGGCTTTTGGCCAAGCCTTCCTCAACTGCACACTTGGATTTCCCAAAGCTGGGAACTGATCTTAAAAGGTTTAGTTAACATTTTTCCTTCAGTCAAGGGTTTTTTCATTGGTATATTTGAATTTGCAGAGGATAGATCGAAAATCTTAGGTATTAATCCTTTCAACTGGGAGAACAAATTTGTTTTGATGGTTAAACCCCGGTTCTCGGGTTTTAACCCATCTATTGATTCATTTAATGAGATTCCTATTTGGGTTAGGCTCCCTAACCTTCCCCTTCATCTGTGGATGGACTCTCTGCTAGAGGAAGTGGGGGAGGCTTTAGGCGAATTCCTAATGATTGATAAGGATTCTTTCCAAATTTATCATTCTACTTATGCTTGGATTTTGGTTAACATTGATGTTTCTAAAGGGCTTCCAGCTGAGTTAGAGATTGAATCCTCCTTGGGATCTTGGGTCCAACTGCTCAACTTTGAGGGTATCCCCTTTAGATGTCGAAAGTGCTTCCAGACTAGACATGTTGCTGTATGGTATGAAACAGATAAAAAGAAAAATAGATTTGCTTCTTGGTGGAAGGGTTCCTCCTCTGAACACTATTTTGTTAAAAAGAAAAGCTTCTCCTAGGTGGTGGCACAGGTTCCTCAGGTTGATGGTATTGCGCCTCTAGTTGCTGCCTCTATTTCTAGTGTTTCCTTGCCTCAGGAGTGTGTGGATGCTTGCGGTGGCATCCCGATTGATCGTTTGAAAAATATTGGATCTTCTTCTTCGATGGATGACCCTCCCGTGTCCCAGATTAATGTTGGATCTTTGTCTGATTCTCCGATTTCTGCTATCTAGACCTCTCTGGATGTTGGCTCTGTTCCTCCTGATGATGGGAGGTCCTCTATTCTGGATCCATCCTGTTGGAAAAAGGCTGTTGCGAGGGTTGAGGAGGGATGGATTACTGTTAAAAGTAAAAAATCTGAAGTGTCCCAATCCTCTTTTGATATGATCCTTCGATCCCACAAGGGTAGGACAAATTCTTGATCCATCCTAGTTGGGTTGGGGCTACTGGTTTTTTGTAGCCCATTGGTTTTTGGTGGGCATCTTATACTATTCCCCTTCTTTTGATTGGCTATGCCGAGTCTCTTTTGTGTTCTATTTCTTTGAGTGGACTTTCAAGTTTATCTTTCGGTTCGGGTTATAGGTCCTTCTAAAACCTATCTTGTATAGGGTATTTGGTCCCTTACAAACTTGGTTTTCCTTAATCAAAAACATCTACAAGCTTTTCTTTTAGTACAATAGCCAAGGAATATACCTTCATCAGCTCTTGTATCAAACTTTCCCAAATTCTCTTCATCTCTTCTGACATAACATTTCCAAAAAAATTAAAATATTTCACATAAGGAGTCCTTCCATACCATAGTTAATGAGATCTCTTTCCATAGTTTTTTCTAATGTATACTATGTTGAGTGTGTATACCGCAATATGAATGGCTTCCTTCCAACAAATTTCCAATAGACTTGTCTCATTAATCATTGTTCTAGTAGCCTCTTGAATTGTTTTATTCATCGTCTCAACCATACCATTTTATTGTGGTGTCCTAGGAGTAGACAAATGCTTTCCTATCCCATGACTCTCATGGATAGTATTGAAATCATCAGAAGAAAACTCTCCACCTCTATTAGACCTCAAACATTTGATTCTTCTATCTCATTTTCAATCATAGCCTTGAATTTTTTGAACTTTTCTAGAGCTTCAATTTTTTCTTTGAAGAAAGTAACCCAAGTCATTCTAGAGTAATCATGAATGAAAAGAATGAAATGCCTATCACCTTGTTGACTTCTTGTTTTGGTCAGACCACAAATATTAGTGTGCACTAATTACAACAGGCCAATAGAAGATTTTTCATTAAATTTAAAAGTTCTCCTTGTTTGTTTTCCAACTTGACATTCTTTGCAGATAACATTAGCAATCTTTGTAATCTTTGACAAATCTCTCACAACTTGAAATTCACTAAACCTCACAAGATTATCAAAATTAACGTCACACATCCTCTAGTACCATAACCAATCTTATTAATTTTCACCATTAGGCCTAATGATGATTGTAATGTATTCATCATTTGTTGTCATTGATGAAACACTCTCTCACACACATATGATTATATAGACTACTGGTGTAACTTCAATTGTTTACTCTGTCAACCAGTATGTTAGAGGTTATACTAAGAGGTTCATCTTTAACTGATACTTTGTGTCAACCAGTATGTGCATAAGAGACAGTTTGTGATTATACTAAGTCGGCATCAAGATGAAGAGCAAGATGGAGATCAAGTGGAGATTTAAGGACAACGGTTCATATGGTTTATTCAAAGAGGTATTTGATTGTTCCAATTGGTATTTGGTAATTTTGTGATGAGTAACTTGCACCTACTGCTTGGTGGAAATTTTTGTGATGAGTTATGATCACTTGTCCAGATACACTACACCTAGGAAATTGTGTTATAATTTTTTAAGTCCAACATGAAATTATAAGGTCTATATATTGACCTCGCAATGAATTATTTGATATAGTAAAAAGTGTTATGTGTGAAAGGAAAAAGAGTTAAGTTGCAGAGTATGTAGAAGAGTAGTGTTGAATATGTTTAGAAGGATCTAATTAAGCAAGTATTGTGATACTCAGAACAAATCAAACCATTATTTTTGTTTTCTAGCCATTACAGCAGAATCAAATCCCCTAACCGGGTAAGCTCTAACAAGCTTCAATGTATAAATCCTTTAACAGGGTGATCCATTAGTTTGGATTAAGAAATCCTTCACCAAGGTTACTCCTAACATGGTACTACCTTTAACAGGGTATAAGCTTCTAATCAAGCTTTGGGATCTCTAACAAGATTCGCTCCTAGCAGAGCACTTTGTAGACCTTAACCGGTCAATTATCTATTACTACAGATAGTTAACTTGTGATTTCCATCTCACCGTGGTTTTTACCTATTCGGGTTTTCCATGTACAAAACATTTGTGTTATGGTGGATGTTGTTATATCATTTTGGATTGCATGCATTGTGTTTAAAAGCTTTGTTAAGTTCATCTACTGGTTAGTGTTTGAAGTAGTTTTTATTTTGGTGTCACTGATTCACCCCCCACCCCCTCTCAATGCTTTTCAAGTCCATCAATTGGTATTCGAGCCTAACTTCTTTAAAAACTAATTGCTTAGAAGGGAGCCTTGAAACCACCATGGGAGGCATGAGCTACTTCGAGATGGATAGAGAGCTAGAAGCTAGCAGAAATGAAATTGAAACCCTTAGGGTCAAACTAAAAGCTTCACAAGTCAAAAGGAGAGAGATAATTGAATAAATATTAGAGATATCTGATAATATTTCTTCAGATGAAGCCAATATTGATGCTTTAGTAGAGGAAGTTGAAAAGTTAAATGGTGAGAAACTAAATCTGAGGAGAGAGCTAGAAGGTCTCACTATCTGCATGAGTCAGGAACTAGAAGCCAAAAGAGCTGCTGATGATCTTATCAAGGAAAGAGGTCAAGAGATTGCCAAGATCAAGAAGGAAAATGTCACTATGCATGAGCATTTGATTGCTGAAAGAGAAGAAAATGAGAATCTACAGCTAGATCTTGAACTGGCATCATCTCTAAGAGAGAACCTGGCAAAGCATAATGAAGATCTCACCAAACAACTTACTGAAGCCAATGAGAAATTGGAGAAGTTCAGTAGAAGTTCAGTCATGCTAAAAGAACAAATTCAATCACAAAGAATGAAGGGTGATATCTCTAGACTTGGTTTTCACACAACTGAAAAAGGTGAATCCTTTGGTACAAAGAGAAACAATCCTAAGAACAAATCTACTCCTAAGATCAATAAGCCTACTGGTAAGAAGGTCTTTAAACCTATTTGTTAGCCATAAACCTGGTCACACTGCAAATGTTTGTAGAGACAAACCTAACAGAATTGTAAGTTACAATACTAATGCTAGGTATGTGTCCAAGAAATTTGAAGGTCATTGCTTCACATGTGGAAAATATGGAAATAGATCTGTTGAGTGCAGATATGGAGCAAATAGTCTTGTACCACACATGCATCCAAGACCAAATGGTGACTGGATGAAGAAGTTTGACAACTGGCTACGACAACGGGTTTAGTCCATTTGAGATGGAAAAGGTAACAAATGTTATTTGCACCATCTGTAATAACTTTGGTCATGTGGCTATGAACTGCAGAAGAAGAACATGAAGAGGAAATGCAGGACCTTGGAGATCTAGTATGGCCTATTGTCACTGTAACAAACTGGGGCACTTAGCAAAATTATGTTGATCTAGAAATAGCAAACTGGTCAATTCTTCTAAAGATCAAAAAGGAAAGCAAAAAGTTAATGTTGAAGAAACCAGAGAGGAAATGAATCGGATTTGGAAGAAGAAAAATGATGACTCACCTAGAGAAGAAACTGTTCCTTCACCCAGTGAAGAGAACCCTGCACCAGTGACTTAAGCCTTTTTAATATGGCTAAGGGGAGCTTAATAGTTAAAATACCTTTGGACCTCTGTAAAAAATGAGCGGGAAACGAATTTTGAAACATGAAATTTCGGTAAGTTTTTGTCAATATGTTATCAACCGGTTTTCCCCTTGAGCGGTGAAATTAGGGTTTGTAACCCTAACGGGCTAGCATTTAATGCAGTAGGTAAAAAGGATAAAAGCGAGTTTTACTTTGTCATTTTTACCCTAACGCATTCAAGAAAGAAATTTGGAGTGCTTGCTGAGCTGAGAAAGATTGTTTTGCTATTAATTACCGAATTGTTTTGTGATTTGTGAAATTAAGCTGAATTGAAGGTTGGACAAGGTTGAACTGGTGTGCACTTGGGCATTCAATTGGTAAACGGGGCAACATGTGTGAATCTAGGTATTTTCCTTCAATATTCTACTTTGAATTTTGTATATCTATAATGGCATCGACTTCAAAGAGTGTAGAGAGTTTAATGATCACTTGTGAGCCTATGGAAGCTATAGAGGTAGAACAAATTGTGTCATATGATGCATTGTCACAAGTTCTAAGTGGAGTTGTGATCAAAGGTGATTTGTCTAGTTACATTGACTGTAAGATAGAAGATCTAGGATCTCTATATATTTACACACAGTTGAAATCACTTTGTGATGAGAACGATAAGATTAAGACAAAGTATGCTAGGGTTTTTGAGAAGGGTTTTCATAATGCCACTTATTTTCTTGAAGATTTCAAAGAAGTGCATATCAGAATCATTTTGAGTCAAGTTCACGGAGAAAACATGTATTTAGAAAGAAATCACAAAATTACAAAGGAAGCCATTCAGGTCATGACTGGCTATTTCTGAACCAATGAAGTACCTGAGTTAAGGAGAATTTCTAAGGATACTATCTTCAACTTAACTGGTTCTACATCTGATAAGTGTGCCTTTTCTATCAACAATATTAGAGACCCTGCAGTGAAACTAGCAACAATGGTAATAGGTTACCGAGTATTTTACTCTAGTAGACTTAATAGTGTTCCATCTGCAACAATTCATATTGCTCACAAAATGATTTTTGATAATGCAGATTATGATATCTGTGAAGCCATCAAAAGGCAATTATTTCAAAATTTGCAATCATTCAAAAATGATAGTAGTAAAAAATTCAAGTATGGTTAGCTATTGGTTGGATTATTCTTTTATTTTCAGAACTTTCTACTAGGAATTGGAGACATTGAGTGGTCAAAGGACTCACCGGTCTCGACACAAATTAAGAACAATATCAAGGCTGTAAAGAATACTTTCCCTACTGCCATGAATAAGTATTTAAATGAGTTTCAAAAGAAGATGACTATCAGAATGAGAGTACCAGAAGAAGTGATAAAATACTTTGAAAAAGACAAAATCTTCACTGTTACCACTAGCTTTTGCTTGATGCAAGCAATTGAGCCAAGAGAGGAAGAAATGGAGGACGAGTTATGAGGTAAACTATGATCTACTGGTTGATTATGCTAATACCCTATTAGTATCTCCTAAAGACAAAAAGAAGGAAAAATTGGACATTGTGGCAGTCCAAGATGCACCTGCACAAACCAGTACTGCACTTGTTAAAAGTGCAAGAGGAAAGATTAAAAAATCTGATGAAGCATCTCCAACAAAAAAGAGTACTAGGGTTACCTAGAGTGTCCTAACCAAAAAGGAACAAGAACCCAAAGTATATGTTAAGAAGGAGACAAAGAAGAGAGAGAGAAAATTAATTTTGCAACTAGAGTCTAAGGGAACGGATTCTGATGAAGAACCAAAGAAGGTAAAAACAACCAACAGAATATCCAAGAAAGATAAGGAAGTGCCAAAGGCAACTGTGCCTATTGATATAGCATCTTTCAAGCCAGAAACCCATTTTGAAAGAACAATGAAGACACTAAGGAGGAATAGGTTTGACAATGCAAAAGAGCATTTTGATTCCTTCACTGAAAATGAGAAAGAGAAAGTGATTCAACAGGTAATCACTCATCTGTGTCATTACAGTATATATCCACATGAACTAGAAAAGGATATCTCAAATTCTTTGTATACTATTCTTTTGAATAAATGGGAGGAAGATATTATATTAGAAAAAGAAATCATTGATGAGGTATTTGTACAATATTTCTCTGAATTTTCTAAAGATGATATTAGTGCCTTAGCTGCTCGATACAAATGTCAGTTTACATTCAAAGCAAGAAGACTAAAGTTACTTAGTGGAAAGAAGACAATTATTGAAATAGAGACCCATCAAATAGCTTGTGAAATCAGAAAAATGGAAGAACTCATCCAATCCTCTATGAATGAGGATAATATTGCTGATGATGTTAATCGATCAGAAATGGAGGAAGAAGAGATTATTCAACCTGATGAGGTCTATCCTCTCAAGAAAAAGGATGATTCCATTATTCATGTTTTTTTTTATGTTCAGGACAGAATTGACCTATCTGGAGACAACACTGCATCGGATATGGAGCCTCCTACAAATGTTGATGTATAGGTTACCTTAATTGAGCAACCGACAAATCAACTAAAAGTGGACAACCCATCGATAATAGGAAAACTGGAGAAACCCCAATCTCCACCAATCATTCAAGTTATTTAGAAGGAGCCTTCTGAAATTGTTGTTACACGGTCCTCTGAAAAGGAAACGAAGAAGAATACAGAGAAAGCAATCATTAAAGTTGTATCCAATGAATCGACAAAGCAATAACAAATTGATGAAGATGATGATGATTCTCTAAGTATCTTAGGACCTATAGATATGAACAATTTGAGCACATCTGAAATGATGAAGATTGCAAATGTCATGCAATCTAGAGCACATAAGAAGAGATTGAAAGAGAAAAGGGTTGAAGCTGAAACAATTCAGACTGCAGTAGATATTTTATCTGGTCTGCTACCAGAAACATTTACAACACATCTATCTACACCTATTAGCAAACTTGGTCAGTTAGTTGCAGATGCATCTGATCAAATCAAGTCGCTAGAAGATGCTGCTCAACTGTATGTTGAAAAAGAGTCACAAGAAGAAATATTGAGAAAAATTGGCAAAGGATATTGATAGTGGAAAAATGGCTCTATTTGTTGGCATTATGTGAACCGGTATAAGGACATAATGATATTGTATGTTGTCATTGATGTGAATATGTGATATGAAGTGAACTGGCATATGTGATATGTGAGAAGATAGAACTGGCATATGTGTGAACCGATATATATGCCAAAGTGAAGTGGTATATTTGTTCAAGATGAACTGGCATGCAGTTATGGGAACTGACACATGGAAGCACTGTGTGACTACCAGTTGGTAGGTAGTTTCCACTTCAGGATTTCCGGTTGGAGTACCTCAAGCCTGTGTGACTCAATTAGTGATCTTTGTGTGATGAGTTAGCAGTATAACGAAGAACAGATCATGTTGCCATGTAAGCCCTGTGCGTGTGAAGGATCTTACATGAAGAAGACTATTCCTATCTACCTCGGGAATGTGCGAAGTTTGTCAAATGGTGGTAACGCGTGATGGGTTATCAACCGCCATGAAATCGATGGATAATGGACGATGGAGAATGTCTTGAGATCGATTCAAGATTGTTGCATTTAATGTAGTATGATTCAACGGTTAGGATTGAACCGCTTGAATTGCTTAACCTAACAGGTTTAGGGTTTAGGGTTTTTGCTACCGACCTGTCTATTTCCTATAAGGTCGATGTTGTGTTTCTTTCAAAAATTGTTGGCAAAAGTTGTGTGTGTGTATCCAAGGGAAGTGATACGTGATTCTTGCCAGACCAAAGGAGAGGAGAGATACCTGCAAAGTGAATGTGCAGAAGGTGAAGAGGAGCCAAAACGGATTTGCATTAGCATTGAGTGTTGTTACCAGATCATTGTAATTCCTATTGATCTTGAACCACTTCAACAGTTCTCAAATCCCTTAACAGGGTAGCCTTAACTGACTCGATACAAATCCCTTAACAGGGTAGCTTTAACCAGCTTGATTCAAATCCCTTAACAGGGTAACTCAAAGTTATTGAGTTCTGGGAAGCTATAGAGCTCTAGAGATCCTTTAGCTATTGAGTTCTTGAAATCCTCTAACAAGGTAACTCTAACCGGGTTTAACCCTTAACCGGGTGATCCCTAACAGGAATGGTTCCTAGTAGAACATATTGTAATGTCTTTAACCAGACAAGGCTCCTAACAAAGTGGACTTCTAAAGAGTTCAAAAGCAACTTGTGGGTATTCATCCCCACCATGGTTTTTCTCAGTTGGGTTTCCACGTGAAAAATATGTGTGTCATGTGTGATGGTTTTCTCTTGTGATGCTTTGTTGTTACCTGTTGAGCATATGAAGGTTCTATGTTTTATGCCTGTCTATAAAACATATTGGTAGCATCGTAAATTGTACGCACTTGCTAGGGGAGTTCTTCTAAGCCTTCCTCTTCTAGTGATGACTCGTTGAACAAGATACCTCTGGATGAATCCTTACCCTCTGATAATCAAAATTCTTCGGATGAGTCTGAAGTTCCTGAAGAAGATTCTTCTCAACTTGAATATACGCATAAAAAGGCTTTTGATCCTGAGAAGGTTCTTGCAGATGATGATTGGGGATCTCTTGACTTTAATCCCACCTTTGTAGGTGAGTATAGGGTTCCTCCTAGAGAGTTTAAAGTTAAAAAGAAGGAAGAAACTAAAAATCAATCAATCTTACCTGAACCTATGAGCAATAATTTTGTGGCCGCTTCTCAAACTTCTTCTCCTCACACCTATAATTATGAAGAGTTTGATTCCTTGTCTTATGAAAAACCACCTTCTCTTCCTGAAATGGCTGATTGTTATGGTCGTGGTTTTTGCATTTTTGCTAAGCATGGGTATCATGGAAATGGTTGTGGCGCTCATGAACAAGGGATAAAAGTTCCTCTAGAGACTAATTTTCACAATTATGCCTTTGGACTCGGCTATAATCCCTGCAAATGTACCAAAGCATCTAAAAGACCATCTCTCAATGTAAATGCTATATTTAGTAGTGATGATGATCTCACTTCAACTAAATCATCTTCTACTTCTATCAACTCTCATTCCCCTCATAAGGAAATCTTGGCAATAAACAAATCTCTTTATGAATTCCCTCAAATTTCTAAATCCACTTATGAATCTTTATCTCCTATTCATCATAAAGTCCTTTCCTCTAGGGATAAGGCTCTAATAAATTACACTCATCCCTCTTCTAAGATTTCATGTGACTTTTCTTCTTCAATTTTCATCATTTTATACATGTTTTTGATCTCACTTATAGTTGAGCATTTAACATGTCATATTCAAATACCTCATTTAGTCTATCATGTCTTTAAATAACATTAATGGCTATTATGTTGCTCATCATTATGTGACATTGGTAGCTCATTTACTGGGGGCTCATTGTCATTCATGATGGTACAATTTCAAGTGCAATCATATTTTTTGAAGCAACATAATAGCCTAATTTTCTTGTTCCTATGGGGACAAGAGTGATTTCATACATCGCTTCTTTTGCTTATGTCCAAATCTCTCCCTAGAAGATTGTGTAAGTCCTTCTCATTGTCCTTATCCTTGGGAGGCAATGATCTTTCCTTATTTTTATCTAAGGATCCACTTTTTCCTATTTTGTGGATGTTGTGGACTTTATTACTTGATGTTATGCCTTGTATGCATTTGTTGTTGTTTGTTCAAGGGGTGTAAGTCCTTGACTACAACCTCTTTTGCACTTGGTAAAATACATCCATAATGAATTCACTCTCCCGATTGGGTTAAAAAGAGCGTCATCCTTCATTAAGAATCACTTTCACCTCGCAAAAGAAGGAAGTATTGCATTCTTATTCTCTTCTTTGTCTTATTCTAGAAAATGATATATTTGTCTAAGACAATTCCTCTCAGGGATAGGTGTCTTTTGTACAAAGATCTCTTCTCCTCTAAGGATCTCCTTTACACGTACTACAAGATATCCCTTTTCAACTATCTTATCCTTGCTTAAAGAGTGCAAAACTCTCTTGCTTGGATCTATGACATTGTTGCATTTTTGGGGTATCTTCTTTTGTGATGAAGGCAGGTATCCTTGTTCTACTTTGCTTATGACATAAACATTACACTTTTTGAGCAATGGGTCATTCTCGGAACCAGAGCATAGACTCTTAGAGCGAGATGTCTCCATTTTTCTTTTATGCAAGGTGATTATTCTCGGAACCAGAGCACAGACTCTTAGAGCGAGATGTCACGCTTTTGTACTATACATATACAGGTTGTAGCATACTCGGGCATAGACTCCTATGAGGTGCTTCTAACCTCCCTTACACACACATGCACGAGGTTGAGTGGAACTAGCGGCATAAGGCTAGATTTTCTCACTCTCCTCCCTTACATGGATCACCTAGACAGACTCTAGGGGCTAGTTTTCCATGTCCTTTTCCCATGGATCACCAATGTGTGTATTCATGCTTTTTTCCTTTCTTTTCTTCTTCTCTTTACATTTTGTTTCCATTTACATCCCTCATCTTGTGTTAGAGAACTCTCAAATCCTCACACTCTTTGTTGTGTTGGAATTGAGATTTAGTCCTCTTTCTTACCAAATGATTCTCCATTAGTTTTTGATCTCATATCAAATCTTCTTGTGAGAATTTGTCATCAATATTCTTTAACAATTCGACGTGGTAAACATGATACCCTGTTTCAACTCACTAAAATTAGCAGGCCGAAACAGGGGGGGGCATATAGCTACCCTCGAATTTTCATCACCTTCCTTAGTAAGCATTAGGTGATTTTGTGATCTAACGTGTGTTTTGTAGGGTGCGGTTCCTAACTGTGTACTGCAGATACCGCTGGGGGCTTCGTTCGACAGACTTATGGATATATCCTTTTTCAAATAATGTTTACTTTTCTGTACTTTAGCTTGCATATGCACGTAGTGTTCATATGACCGCTAAAGTGGGGGCTAAATGTAGCGTCGTAAATTGTATGCACTTGCTAGGGTGGTACAATTTCACACCTAGTTTAGCACCCGCCTTGGCGCATTTTGCATTTTGCATTGCATTTCCCTTTAGCACTTAATTAATTAAATTAATTAGGTCTAGGGTTCTATTTTATCATTTCATCATCATTAAGTTGGGCCCTTTTCATTAAAGTGTGCCCCTTTCATTTTATTCTTCCAATACATCATTTAATTAAAAACCCTAATTAGGTCCTATTTCGAACTTGGGGGCTTGATTTCGGGGGTCAAAACATCTCGAAATCACCTGTAACTTCGGGATTCTCTCTAAAATCATCATATCCGACGGCCCTGAAAATTTGGTGAAAAGTTGTCGGGACCATGGCGCTCGGAGTGCAACATGGTCCCGGACATTTTTCCCGAAATTTTAGGAGCGCGATCCAATCATAAAATAAATCTTAACCCCAAGAAATTGGCGGGATATTCAATCTCTAGGTCGGCCAAAATACGAATTTACGATCTAGGGTTTCCTACATAAGAGCTCTCTTTCTTCATTTGAAGGGATCCGATTTTTGTTTTCAGGGACTTGATATGCAGCGAAAGAGAAGATCTTTGAAGATTTTAACAACATTCAACATTCCTCTATCAAGCACTTATCAAATTCATTCATCCACTTAGGGCTTGGAAGACATTGAAGAACAATAGGAAATTACCGACTGAAGATTGGCTTGTACTCCTCCCTTGAGGGTTGGGTATGATTTCATGTTGTTTTCATGTCTTTGCATAAGCTTCAATATATCCTTTATTCATGCTTTAGATCACTTTGCATCTTGATTTAGAGCATTTACATTATCATTTACAAGAAATTAGGGTTTACTTTCTAGGTTGCTCTAGTTTGCTTACTTGCATCTTAGGACCTTGCACACACACTAGGTCTGCACACACAATACATTTTACAATACAACTTGGCTATTCGTGGAGGTGGAAATCACCGAAGCGGGGGTTTGACTAAGGCAAAACCCTATATAGTCGTCCACCACACCTTTTCAGATATAAGTGCAGGTTTCAGAATTCGGATGACGCCGCAAGTTACAGATTCGGAAGAAGCAGACGGAGACCGAACTTCACACCAAATCTCAGAGAAAAAGACTAGGACAGGGGCGTGGGGCGCCCTGGTCCTGCCAGGACAGGGGCGCTGGGCGCCCTGGTCCTTCTGACAACAGTTTTTAGCATTTTTGACAGCTTTGCAAAACAGCAGTTTCCGGAGCAGTTTCAGGGGCAGAATCAGGACAGTGGCACCCGCACCCCCATCCCGAACATTTTCAGTCAGATTTTAACTCCGAGTACGCATTTGCATTCTTGTCTTGTCCTTGTGTTTACAGCTTTCCATTGTTTAAGTTCAATTCTGCAATCTTGTTATTAGTTCATACTTGCACTTTGGGGTTAGGGATTGAACTTGCATCATTTCATCTTTCAATTACAACAAAGGAATAGAAATCCTAATAGGTAGCCCGTGGCTCTCTCTTCCACAAAAAGAAGTAGCCAATTGTGTGATACCTCTAGGCTCTTTCGTATTCCACAAGTGTGTGGTTGAAAGTGAGATTAGGGCATGTTTGCTTAGTGTCACTTTTTCCCCCACACAATATTGAACTAACTATTGTAAAGATCTAATGATAGTTTACCTGTTCATGCATGAGGGTGTAATGATACTATAGTATTGAGCTAAGAGGAAAGATTAGTGAGTGATTGGTTTATGATTGTTTTAGTTATTCTGGGTCTTACCGGTTGCACTCTATTTCAAACAGTATTACTGTTTGCCAGTCATTTGGAGTATTTGCTGTCAAACTGGATTTGGACTGTATTTTTGTTTGTATTGATTCAACCCACCCTCTCAGTACCGGTTTGTTACTATTCGTTCATCTTGAGTTATCACTATCACACAATAAAAGTTTGTTAAGTAAAGCTATTGAAATGGGAGGAAAGCATCTTGCCTCTACCTCCAATGTTACTTTCTTTTATTCTGACATTTCTAATAGACAAATTGAAATAGAGCAAGAACTGGAAAGGATATGCAAGGCATATGTCCCACTCCAGGACTCTATACTTGCCTTTAGCAAATATGTAGATGATTTGCATAATAGACTGGACATCTATAATAATGAGAAGGCAAAGAGACTCTAATCTCTTAAAGATCTCAAGAGTCAGCTCACATCATAGGTAGACATACTTCAGAGAGCCCACTCTAATGCAGAAGCTATTCTTGCCACCCCTGAAACCTGCACACTGGACTCAATGGAAGAATTTCATTCACACTTGATGTCTACATTTGAGTATACTGAGAACATATTGGAATCATGGGAAAATGCTTTGTCATAGATGAAGAAGAGCTACAATGATATTTTTATGAGATTAGCTAATGCATGAACTTTTAAGATATATATATATATATATATTTTAACTTTTCAATTTGGCATTGTTGTCAAAGGGGGAGTAGAAATATGTATGTGTGTTTTTGAAACTTTTGTATAATGTATGCTTTAAGGGGGAGCATGAGTAAATGTGTAATTTTTTTGTGTATGCACACTTAGTGGTATTATTGTAAAATTTTCTAAGTGTCGCCATTAATGCCAAAGGGGGAGATTGTTGGCTTGATGATGATTGTAATGTATTCATCATTTGTTGTCATTGATGAAACACTCTCACACACACATATGATTATATTAACTACCGATGTAACTTCAATTGTTTACTTTGTCAACCGGTATGTTAGAGGTTATACTAAGAGGTTCATCTCTAATCGGTACTTTGTGTCAACCGATATGTGCATAAGAGACAGTCTGTGATTATACTAAGTTGGCATCAAGCTGAAGATCAAGATGGAGATCAAGCGAAGATTTAAGGACAACAGTTCATATGCTTTATTCAAATTGGTATTTGATTGTTCCAACCGGTATTTAGTATTTTTATGATGAGTTATGATCACTTGTCCAGATACTCTGCACCTAAGAAATTGTGCTATGATTTCTTAAGGCTGACATGAAATCATGAGGTCTATATATTGACATTGCATTGAATTATTTGATATAGTGAAAAGTGTTATGTGCGAAAGGAAAAAGAGTTAAGTTGCAGAGTATGTAGAAGAGCAACATTGAATATGTTTAGAAGGATCTAATTAAGCAAGTATTGTGCTACTTAGAACAGATCAAACCATTCTTGTTGTTTTCTAACCATTACATCAGAATCAAATCCCCTAACCAGGTAAACTTTAACAAGCTTCAATGTATAAATCCTTTAACAGGGTGATCCATTAGTTTGGATTCACAAATCCTCCACCGAGGTTTCTCCTAACAGGGTACTACCTTTGAAAGGGTATAAGCTTCTAATCAAGCTTTGGGATCTCTAACAAGATTCTCTCCTAGCATAGCACTTTGTAGACCTTAACTGGTCAGTTATCTATTACTGTAGATAGTTAACTTGTGAGTTCCGTCTCACTGTGGTTTTTACCTATTTGGGTTTTCCACGTACAAAACATTTGTGTTATGGTGGATGCTTTACTTTTGGTGGATAATGTTATATCATTTTGGATTGCATACATTGTTTTTAAAAGATTTGTTAAGTTCATCTACCGGTTAGTGTTTGAAGTAGTTTTTATTTTAGTGTCATTGATTCACCCCCCCCCCCCCCCCCCCCCCCCCCCCCCACCCTCTCAGTGCTTTTCAAGTCCATCACTCTAGTATACTTGTTCTGATTTTGTGAATCTTCTATTGTTGAAACCTTAGAGATATAGGGTTTAGTAAGATTTTTCAATACCTTTTTCACAACTTCATCTTCCAACAAGTTACCACCAAGACCTCTAATCTTATTTACAACACCATCTATCTTCTGCAAGTAGCTAGTTATATTGTCTTCTTCCATCTGCAAGCATTCATATTTAGTTTTAACATTCTGCAACTTAGCTTGTTTGACTATATCATCTCCTTTTTAATTCTTTTCTAATTTATTCCAAACATCATATGCATATTACAAAGATACAACTCTTGTAAAATTCAGTCTTAGAAAGAGCACTAAAGATAGAAAACCTTGCCTTTTCATTATCTTAAAATTCCTTGGTCTCATCTGGAGTGTTCACCCTAGTTGATGATTTGATGTAATTTTGTGTAACAGAGTTCCAAACTTCATATCCGAGAGAAATTAGGTAACCTTGCATCTTCACTTTCCAGAAAGCATAGTTGGATCCATCAAACATTGGGATTGTCAGTTTGTGCACCATTAGGATCTCCTCAACCAGTTAAGCTCTTCTCCAAGGAGCCAAAGCATTGATACCAATTATTGAATTGTTAAATTAGATCTATAGTAACTAAAATTTATCACATAATCAAAAGAAAGATTTGAACATGAAAAGAAAAACACACGATACATAATGAAACACCAGATTAGATGTGGAAAACCCTCTTAAGGGAAAAACCATAGAAAATACTATTCTCAATATATGAACACCTGTTAGGATGCCACTGGTTAAGGTGATATTTACAAAGAAAGGCTCATTGCTAGAGGCTCACTACCAAAGGGCTCACTACTCAAAAGAAATAAAGAAAGACTCACTACTAGAGGACTCATTGCCCAAATGAAGAAGAATAAAAGAGAAAGAATCCACCATTGATACACTCTGCAAACATAAGAGCTGTAGATACCTTTAGCTCACTGCTTCTCATAGCTAAAACATGAAAGTCCACACTTCTCAATGCTTTTCACCAACTCAAAGAACACTTATCACCAACTCAAACAATCAGGGAGATAGATCCTCTTTCATACACCTTCATTGCATACACGTATGCCACAACTCACTTCTTTTCAATTTCTCACACTCTAATTTCACCTTTTTTATCTTCAACAAATTATCCTTTATTTATATCCTCCTTACATATGCAAAATCTCCCAAGGTTGGCTAAGCATCTTAGCTGAACATAATTTCAACTAGGTTGGAACTAAATATTCCCGTAGTGTAAAAGAATGTAAAGTGGACCACAACACATCTTAACTAAGACAAAAATAAACATCATACACGTTATACAATGATCTATAATCTTCAGAGTAATAATGCAAAGTGTAAACACCTAAGGTCAGCCAAATCTAGAGTAAACATTGGTGAACTTTGAAACCATGCCTCCAGAGCCCAAGAAATCATGCCAACTAAATGAATTGAAGCTAAGGAAATTACCAACTTATCTCCAAAACCACAACACCAGAAACCATAAAGCGAAGAAATGCAAAGCATGCATTTCACATGGAAACATTGTCAAACACCATCACACACTAGTAAACATAAAGTCCTTAGCACTGCAATATGAAGCACCAAATCCCAAATCTAGCATCTCTAAAGACTGCTTAACAACATATCCAAGTTGGAAGAATAGATGTACAATATAGAAGAAATGTGGAGAAAATCTCATAGCACAATTGCTCATGAAACTCAACATCAACTATACCAACCAACCAACCACTAATGACAACAAAAGCATGTTGACATCAATGAAAAAACACCAACAACTCATTTTTTCCAAGCTTGCAACAAAAGGTTCAAAAAGCTCATCTACAAAGGGTAAGGTAGATAATGGAGATGATGGAATGATTTCTTTAGGTGTGATGGGTGATGCAGGTAATAAGGGTGGTGAAAGGAATTGTTGGTGCAAATAGTGAAAGAATTCATCTTTGTTCTAAGGGTTCGCATGTAGCTTAAGGTTGTATCCATTGAAAATTAATTAAAATTGGACTAGATCAATAATTATAAGTTGGACAACACCTAGAAAAACTTGTTTGATTTCATAAGGACCTATTTGTCATGTCTAACGTTTAACTTTATGATATTTAAACCTAGAGTCATATAACAATATCCAATCACCTTCATGCAATTCCTTTATTTTTAATGAAATACTCATGCCATTTACTCCTTTATTTCTATATTATTTCTATATGGTGCACTACCTCTAACCTCATATCATCTAAGGCATTAAGATGGTGTAATCAATCTTGTTGAGCTTCATTAAGATTCTTTCCCAATTGCACTATCGTCCTTAGTGTTTTTGTATTTAAACTCAATTGGTAGGATAATTTTTTTACCATGAAATAGCTCATAGGTCGTAAGCCATGTGGTTGGTTTCTATGTTGTCCTACATGTCCAAATCCCTTCTAGTAACTGGATGCCTAGTCTCTTCTATGTAGTTGAATTATTTTTGTAAGAATTGTTTCAAGGTCTATGTTTGTCACCCCAACCTACCCATTAGATTGTGGTTGGTAAGTTGTTGAATTTTTATTCTTGATATCATATTATTTAACTAATTGTGTAGTTATATTTGAAGTAAATTGGGACCCTTGGTCTGTAATCATATCCATAGGCACACCATATCTTTTAAAGAAACCTTCATACAATAATGTGGCTACCTTGGTATCTCTAGAAATATTACAAGATTTGGCTTCTACTCACTTAGGTATGTTAGGATTCCCATAGATATTGAAGGGGGGGGGGGGGGGTGTACCGATATGCAAAAAATAATGCAATAAACAGAATTAAGAGCATCCACATGAAAAGCACACCATGACACAAGGATTTAACGAGGAAACCCGATGTGGGAAAAACCTCGGTGGGATTTGTGACCCACAATATTCACTTACTCGCCAATAAGAGAATATTACTTACAAGAGGGGCCTACACATGCAGGAAGGCCAATTGTCTAGAGCTCACTACTCAATGGAAAGTCTCACTGACTTACAATATGGATTATACAAATCCAATATCTTGTACTACTTTACAATAGCATCTATAATGCCAGATCCAGTACTGGTTTCTGCTCTGTTCTTTACATAAAACCTTTAACCTATATTTTGCATAATAGGTCTACCTAATATCTTCTTCTTCTTCGCTTACAAAATGTCTACAATGATCTCTCTTATATATAAGTCATTTTACAACTTGCCAAGTTGGCTTACAAAGTTTTTACAATAATAAACAAAATATAATGTATCAAAAATCCTGTCAGCCTCTGTGTCAGTATGCTTCCTTTCTCTGTGTCGGTGCCAGTGGTTTGAGTGCCAGTGTAGAGTGTGATCTGTTGATGCTGGTGAACTATCTTGTTGGTGTAATGCCTTGTCGGTGCCATAGGATTGTAAGGTTACCATCAATGACAAAACCTTCAATCACCTACAATGTCTCATTGGAGTGTGCATATGCCAACAATCTCCCCCTTTGGCTTTGATGGCAACACTCATGAGAAAATCCAAAAGTGTATCCAAAACTTTAATCCAAAAATATGTTACCAATAATATAGGAATTCCCCCTAAGTAGATAAGTCTTTTGCCAGCTATTTTCTCATACCACTACTCCCCCTTTGGCATCAATGACAAAAGTTATCAAGGTGTCAATAGAGTTGTAGCCTCAACCTTGTAACTGGGTAGTTGCAATTCAAAATAGATCCGCCAAAATCAAGTTTATACTCTCCATAAACCTCTTACTGTCTCTTATTGTTGTCTATGTTCTTTTAACTGTACCGGTGAGGTGTTGCATATGCTTTGCTGGTGTTTTTTGTCCCTGTATCAGTGCCTCAGATATTTCCTTCCGCAATGATGCTAGATAGTCCAATCTTGGACTCAATTTCAATCTCAAATTCTTTTCCTTATCCACTATTCTCTCCTTTTCTCTTTCTAACTTAAGTAACTCTTCCTCAAAGTTTGTTATCCTTTGCTAAAAAACTAATAATGTTTCAGGTGAGTTAACAAAATTATCAGCAAGTTTATTGATTTCATCCTGTACCTTGCTCATTTTCTTATCTATGTCTACTGTCAAAAAGTTTGTCTTGCAGGTGTCTTTGTATAGAGTTTTGTATTCTTTCAATAAGTTACATAGTTTCGGTAGAAGTGTGTCAAATCCTAGTACACTTCTTTATCTGATCTTCAAAGAATTTTTGCTTTTCAATTTCTACCTTATTCTTCAAAGCATCTTCCTTTATTTGATCAATAGTCACTATGTTCTCAGTGATGTATTTACACAAGGTATCAAGTTGTCCTAAAGAATCTTTATTGTCTATGTTACAGTTAGGAGAAATTACCTTCAAAATTGGGATTGTCTCATCTATAGCTTTATAAGCCTGTGAATGACAATCTGTTATCCTTTTGATTGAATCTAAGAGTACTTTAGTTACATTTGTTGGTTTGTGGCCTGCTGAGGAGGAACCAACATTCTGAATTCCGTCGGTGGAGGAAGTAACCAAGCTTGTTGTGACCTCTGGTAGGTCTATTTGTGTTTGCATTTCCTTAATCAATGGTTTTTGTACTTCTCCTATTGTTGGTTGTACTGTTTCCTGGTGACTCTATTCCTGTACCTGTTCCTATTCCAGAGCCTTTTTCTCTTCTTGTTTCTCTATCTGTTCTCCTGTGTTATTATCTATTGGTTTCTCTTGTGTTTGATCAGTTTGCTCAGTTATCGATGGCTTACTAGCCATGTCTGTCTTACTAGTTGTATCTTTATATACCACAATGTTGATCTTTTGTGTATCAACATCTATTGTGTATAAGACTTTAGGATTAGGATTGACATCCTCTACATCTATACTTTTAGCTGTCAGTTGATCTTCTGTAGTTGTTACCGGTGATGTAATCAAAGGAGGTGGGGGTAAGTTGTCTTTTACTTTGATACTCGGAGGTCCACCAACCCTTCCTTTTCCTTTGTCTCTCTCCTTCTGATATACTTTTATTGGTTTGGGGTTCCTGTATTCTTCCTGTTTTTCTTTCTCAACAAGAAATATGTCCCATGCATTTTCTGTTTCTTTAGTTACCTCATTAACTCTTGCAACCATTAAAGCAATATGCCGGTGTGCAGTAGAGAATATCGACTGGTTGGCTTCAACAATTAAGTCATCTATCTCCTTAGGTTAGTTTACTGGATAAACAGCTAGTAACTTTTCAATTTTGATTTTCTTATCAAGCTCTATAACAACTTGTCTTCTTGCTTCCAATCTTTTGAATAGTTCATCTGGTACTTCATCTACAACTTCCATCAAAAATTTCTTATACATGTCCATGTGCAAAATAACACTGTTTTCCACTTGTTCTTTTTCATCTGCTATCAAAGTGTCATAGACCTTTCCTATGTTTTTGAGTTTCCCTTCCTCTATAATTTCATTTAGCAATATGTCAAGAGGGGCCGAGTTTTGTTTTGTTCTCTTCTTCTTCTTGGGTGTCAGTTTCTTCTTTGGTGTATTCTTTTTAACCAGAGATCTTACTGCTTGCTGTTTTGTCTAGTTCCCCTAGGTGAGGGTGTGGTTGTCGGTGAAGGGTCTCTTTTCCTTACAACTCTTTTGAAAGCTGCAGGCATGTCACTCTCCGAAGAAGTGCCTATCGGTGATAGGTGAGTCTCAGGATGTAGAGTTCCTAACTCATCCTCAGTGATACCGATTTGCTTTAATACATCTTCTTTAATAGTCTTTGCCTATCTAGAACCTCTTCTCACAACTGCCTCAACCTTTTTCACTCTCTTCTTAGATTGAATTTGTTTTTCTATGGTGTCAGAACTACCAAATACTTCTTCCTTTGGTTTGTTTGGTGCTTCCAGAAGTGCTTTAGCATAAGTCTCAACTATATGATCATTTGTCTCATAGCCCATCTCTGTTACCCAGATTGTTCTTGGGATGCCTACTTCCATCCAAATCTCATCCTTTTTCATTACAAAACATATATCATCCTTGTACTTGTCAACAATCTTCTATGATATTCTGATTCTTTTCTTCATTCTTCTTCCTATCTTCAATTTCTTTACAAAATCTCACAGTCATATCCTGTATCATTCTTTGTTGTCATGTTATCCAGTTTCAGCTTGCTTATCATATCATTAAGTGATTCCTTTTCATCATTCTCATTTTGCATTTTTTCACAAAGTGCTCTTCTCTTATTTCTTGCAATAGTAAGATTCTCTTGAAGTGCTTGAATGATATCCTGAGCTGCTTTTAGATCATCTTCTAGTTTGATATTTTTCAATTTCTCTGTATCATAATTTGAGAGAGCTACTTCAAGTTGCTTCATTAGATTTTCCATCTCTACTAGTGTCAAGATTTTCCTCAAGCTGTTAGGCTTCTGAAAATAGAGGACTAGGCTCTGATACCAATTGTTAGGATTCTCACAGATACTGAGAGGGGGGGGGATGAATCAATATCTAACCGGTATGTTGAATTTCTTAACATAAAACATATAGAACATATTATAACAGTGTACCGGTATGCAAGAAATAATGCAATAAACAGAATTAAGAGCATCCACATGAAAAGAACACCATGACACAAGGATTTAATGAGGAAACCCGGTGTGGGAAAAACCTCGATGGGATTTGTGACCCACAATATTCACTTACTGGCCAATAAGAGAATATTGCTTACAAGAGGGGCCTGCACATGCAGAAAGGCCAATTGCCTAGAGCTCACTGCTCAATGGGAAGTCTCACTGACTTACAATGTGGATTATACAAATCCAATATCTTGTACTGCTTTACAATAGCATCTATAATGCCAGATCCAGTACCGGTTTCTACTTTGTTCTTTACATAAAACCTTTAACCTATATTTCGCATAATAGGTCTGCCTAATATCTTCTTCTTCTTCACTTACAAAATGTCTTCAATGATCTCTCTTATAAATAAAGAGTCATTTTACAACTTGCCGATTCGGCTTACAAAGTTTTTACAATAATAAACAAAATATAATATATCAAAAATCCTGTCGGCCTCTGTACCGGTATGCTTCCTTTCTCTGTGCCAGTGCCGGTGTATAGTGTGATCTGTTGATGTTGGTGAACTATCTTGCCGGTGTAATGCCTTGCTGGTGCCATAGGATTGTAAGGTTTCCATCAATGACAAAACCTTCAATCACCTACAATGTCTCATTGGAGTGTGCATATGCCAACAAGGTAATCTATATATACTAATATATATGACTTGGTGTTGGATGTTGGTTCTATTAGGCCAATCAAGTCAAGGCCCCATTTGACAAATGGTGCAATCACCCGACTATGGTTGTAGGGAAATTTCATCACTTATGGTAGGTCTCCCCATCCTTTGGGAATGACCACATCTTTTTCTGTACTGAGTTGCATCCTTATTTACTATGGTCCAACAATATCTTGTGTTGAAGATCTTGAGTATTTTTCTCTTGGTGACAAGATGTCTACCAAATGCTCATCATGACAAGACTTGAGGATGTCAAAGACTTCATCCTGTTTGATATATTTATGCACAACATTTTTTGTCCTTTTGTAAAATAAATAGCCAACTATCCAAGAGTATGAAAACTTGCATTAAACTAATTGACGCCTCTCCCCTGGTGATAAATGTGGTAATTTCTTTTTTTGCAATTAAATAGTTAGCTATGTCTACATACCAAGTTGTATCCATTATTAGAGAAGATATATGTTAATTAAGAAAGGTATCATCCACAACTATATATTTTGTTTGAATATTCAATCTAGACATAAAATCAGTTACCACATTTTCTTTTCTTGGCTTATTGACAATAGCAATATCAAAATCTTATAGTAACAATATCCATCTAACAAATCTACAACTAACCACCCATTTGTTCATCAAATAGAAAATTATTGAATGGTCAGTATGAACAAATATAGGATAAGTAGTCCTATAATGTATAAACATATTGATTGCATATATAATAGTTGTAGATTAATCTGAATGGGTCCTCGAGATTCTTCACTTATTTTTCTTCTTCTTGCTTTTGGTTTTCCTTTCCTTGTGTTGTTGTAGAATGCGTCATCACCACATGTTGGTCGAGTGGAGTTTAGCAGAAGGTTTTGGCCTAAATATTCCTTAATGGTGTGTGCAACTTCCATGTGTCTAGGTGGCATGCAAACTTTTCCCAAAAGATGAAGTTTCGAAGGGTGTTTCGAGATGCTATCATGTGTTTCTTCCATGTGGTCTTTAGAAGTTGACAAGGAAATGAGATGATTGAAGCCCACCATCTTGCCATGTGTCCAAGCTAGGTCCAAGGCTCCATCAACGTGAATAAATTATACACTTTGAAAGAAAGATAGAAAGGTTTTTCTTGAGAAAGATTGATAGTTCCATATGTCAAAAGGATATAAACCCACGTTTGTCACCGTGACATCTTTTCTGTTGTAACTGAAAGGTGAGGGGCGTGTTATAAATTTTACTATTAGAAGGTGGTAGGCTAATGATGAGATTCAAATCATTTTGCAAAGATGGTTTCTCTAGTCATCATGATGATTTGTCATGTGGTCAAGATGCCAAGATCTTTTTTGTTAGGGTTTTATTGATTCCATGAGGGAATCCATTTTAAATTGCTTGGTAGGATTCAAAACAAAAGAAGAATATCATATTTTTGCATTGGTTTCCTTTACTGTGTGTTCCAATCTCAGTGAATGTTTAAAATTCTATGTGTAAGTGAGCAAGACAAATTTCCTAAATATTGTGTAGATCTTGTAATGCCCATTTTGACCGTATCATGTTTGAATCATGTTTTTAATGCTCCTTCATTTGTTTATATTGAATAAATGGATGTTATATCATTCTTATTTGGGATATCAGTAGGAAATATTGAGTTAGTATGGCATATGTTGTCCTCTTTGGCCTTAATGTGCATATCTCACAAAAAGATGTGAATATTGTGTAATGTTTTCAAGTGACCTTATATGCTTTGTTTTGTATGACTATGAAGAGGGTGTGTTATTATGTGCTTTTATTATGAGATGACATCTCCCCAAATTCTGGCTAGTACTTCAGATCAATTTAAGTGATGGCATATCGCCTTAGATTTAGACTGTTGTTTGAATATTTAATCCTTCCCCCACCCCTTTTTTTTGAAGATACTAATTCTAGAATCTTATAGGTTGTTCAAAGAAACACATATGTTCCCCACGCCTTACCTCCATTAAATTATTCATAATTTGAAAACCAATCTCTATTGGAAGTCACATGAAAAGACACACCCAAGTCAATTAACCATGCATCATTACTTGCATGAGTAGCCCAAAGATCTAATGAATGCATCACCATCTTCCGTCTTAGACTCAGAATCAGAATCAAATTTCGTATTTCTCTTCTTCTTTTCTTATTTGCAGTCCTGATGGATGTGTCTTGATTTATTGAAATTACAACAAATGACCTTGGACTTTCCAAGATATTTCGATCCCACTCTAGACTTGGATTTATTATGCTTCTCATTCTTCTTGTCTTTTTTCTTAGGTCTTCCATGAACAATTAGGGATTCCTTAGAACTAATGGATACCTTCCTCCGCATCTCCTCACCAAACAAGGAACCCACCACATCTTCATAATTCAAAATAATAGAGGTACTACCAATAGCCATAACAAGAGAATCCCATGAATTAGGCAAAGAACAAAGCAAGATCTAGTATTTCTCCTCCTCATCCATCTTAACACCAACATATACCAATTGATCCACCAACATATTAAATGATTCACATGGTTTGTAATCTGTCCACCCTATTACATTCTCAAGGAATACAAATTCTTCCTTAAGAAAATCTAATTTAATAAATGTTTGTCTTGATACATTTCACCAAGATTAGTCCATAGCTTCTTTGCAGAGGTCTCTTCATGGACATTGATTAAAACAAAGTCTTCCAAGAACAATCTAATTAAACCCATTTCTTTACAATCCATAACATCATATTGAGCAGCCGTAGTAGGATCTAAAGGTCTATAGACATTTGCAGTAGCAACATCCCACAAATATCAATCTATTAGGAAATCCTCCATCTTCAAATTCCACATCTCAAAATTACATCCATAAAATTTCCCCACCTCTATTCTCCCTAATGAACTTGCCATCTAAAAATTCCTGCAACAATATCAAAAACTATCTTTCGCAGAAGCTCCCACTCAAATTTGGATTAGTTCAAAAAATATAAGAAACCACAACTAAACCCAAATATGATCAGGCTTTGATACCACTTGTAAGGAAGTTAAGTACTAGAACAAATTCCTACACTAACCTTGAGAGAAGGGTAACGAAAAAACTTTTATAGATAATTAAAATAGTTACAAAAACTTAACAGAAATAAACATAAATAACATGCATACTACAACACAGTGATTTAGGTGGGGAAAACCCCTTTGGGAGAAAACCCCCATACTCCAAAATCCACCAATGTATTATTCTAAAATCAATAATAGATTAAAATATACTTGTAGATAAATCTCTTCATAGGAGTACAACCAACTGAATATTAAGAGGCAACTCAATAGATATATGACTCTTACACACAACCTCTATCTCATGGACCTCATATATAAGATATACAATACATGAAACCATCAAATGGTATTACAAAACCATGGGCTAAAACCACCCAATAAAGAGGAACTTACCTTATCTCTAATAAGATGCCCTATGCTGTGCCAAAATAGACATCAATATGTGCACCTGCCTTTTACAGCTCATTTATGTGTCCAATACATTTTTATATTTCCTATTTCAGGAGACCAAACTTTCAGTGGCCATAACTTGTGAAACAAGTGTCCGATTGACGAACTGTTTGAAGTACCAAAAAGTTTGTGACATGTTCTATCAGCCTGTAGCCCACTACATTGGTTATGCCCACTTTTTAGGCTATTTTGGAGCCTCTAAAGTCCTTAAAATAAAATTTAAAACCTTTTATTGCAACCTTCAAAAATGAAAAACTTTAATATCTTCACATCTAGCTATGATCTTGCAACCAAAATTAACCGACATCCTTATCTAGCCAATCCAAAGCTTTGGGAAAAATTTCAAACCAATTTGTACTCAAATGAAAACTTACTATAAATAGTAACCTTATGTAAATGCAAGGTGTGGACACTATTTTTCCAACAAACTAACGGAAGAACTGAGAGGCGGGGGAATCAATCCAAAACTTCAATTTTTTTTTAAAAACATCAACTAACATAGTAGTAACAAATCAATCATCAACACATGAATGTCAACCATCAACACATGAACATGAGACTTATGTGGAAAATCCAAACCGGGAAAAATGGTGAGAATCTAACTCATACTATGAATATGAATGATTATAGAGTTTTAGGTTCACTACCAAGGAGAATTAACACCTGATGGACTTGCAAGGCTAAGGCATAATACCTTAGGGAAAGATACAAGGACTTGCATAGGTGAGGCCCACTTCTTTGAAGGGAAATATACAATCTACTACCAAAGGACTCACTATCAATCAACAATGAAGGAAATAGTAGAACTAAAACTAAGAAGAATCTCTTGAATATGAAATTGTCCTTGATCAACAAGATCAAGCAACCAACATCATGGAAAACATCATTGATAATCACCAATGTCACAACACACTATCTCACTGAGTCTATCACCTTCAAAGCTCTGACTTTTGCACTTCTAAAAACTCAAATTTGCTTTCACATCATTCACATACACTTCTCATCAATTCAAACATAATCCTTCTAACACACTCAACTCATAGATCTACACACCTTAAATATGAGAGATCATTGAAAAACGTAATCGAGGGTCAACCAAAAAACAATAAGAATTATTGCACAAAATAAGCCACATAGACTAAAAATACTCAAAACGGTCCACTCTTGGAGAAAGAGGGAACCAAAATACATCACAATACATCCTTCCAAGATGAATCCAATGATTCACACATGCTAAAAAATTCTCTAAAGACGTTACCAAATTTTATGTGTAGATATAACAATCAGTCGATCGAAGAACATCTTCTGATGTGAAATACCTTACGTAGATCTCTACAAGTCATGGTGAGACCTATAAAAAATTATTAATACATCTTCTAATGCATATCCAAACCAAAAGAATACATGATTTGTTGGCATTATGTGAACCGGTATGAGGACATAATGACATTGCATGTTGTCATTGATGTCAATATGCTGAAGAGGAGAGAACTAGTATATATAAGAACTAGTATAACACTGTGAACCGGCATTTGTGCCAAAGTGAACCAGTGTGTTTGTTTAAGGTGAACTGGCATATCTCTATGGGAACCAAAACATGGAAGCTTTGTATGACTACCGGTTGGTAGTCTCAACTTTAGGGTTTCTGGTTGAAGTGCTTCAAGCCTGTGTGGCTCAACCAGTGACTTTGTGTGATGAGTTAGCATGGTAACAAAGAACAGACCGTGTTGCCATGTAAGCCTTGTGCGCGTGAAGGATCTTGCATAAAGGAGATTGATCCCATCTACCTCAGGAATGTGTGAAGCCTGTAAATGGTGATAATGCATGATGGGTTATCAGCCGCCATGAAATCGGTGGAAAACAAACGATGGAGAATGTCTTGAAATTGGATCAAGACTATTGCATTTAGTGAAGTGTGCTCAACGGTCAGGATTGAACCATTTGAATTCCTTAACCTAACAGGTTTAGGGTTTAGGGTTTGTGCTACCGACCTATCAGTTTTCCTATAAGGTTGATGTTGTCTTTCTTTCTGAGGTTTGTTGGCAAAAGTTGTGTGTGAGTATCCAAGTGAAGAGATATGTGATTCTTGCCAGACCCGAAGAGTGAAGTGATACCTGTAGAGTGTAAGTGCATAAGGTGAAGAGGAGCAAAAGCGGATCTGCATTGGCATTGAGTGTTGTTACCAGATCATTGTAATACTTGTTGATCTCTAGCCACTTCAATAGTGAGGAAATCCCTTAACAGGGTAGCTTTAACCGGCTTGTTGTAAATCCTTTAATAGGGTGACTCAAAACCATTGAGTTCTTGAAATCCTCTAACAAGGTAACCTTTAACAGGGTTTAACCCCTAACTAGGTATTCTAGCCATCCCTTAACCAGGTGATCCCTAACAAGATCGGTTCCTAATAGAACCTATTGTATCAGTCTTTAACCGGACAAGGCTCCTAACAGAGTGAACTTCTAAAGAGTTCAAAAACAAGCTTGTGGGTATTCATCCCCACCGTGGTTTTTCCCAGTTGGGTTTCCACATGAAAAATATGTGTGTCATATGTGATGTCCTTTTCATGTGATGATATGTTGTTTTCTATCAAGCGGTGAATCATGTTGATCTAGCTATTTACATATATGTCTTTGATGATAGTTTACCTGTTCATGCACTAGGATGAAATGGAAATGAAGTATTACATTGTGTGAGAAGATAAGTGTCAACCGGTTTATTCTTGTCTCAGTTATTCTAGGTTTTGCCGGTAGTACTTTGTTTAAGACCGATGTTACTATTTGTCTGTAAAAGCACAGTGTTTGCTGACAAACCAGTTTAGAATTGTGACTTTTGTCTGTACTGATTCACCCCTCCTCTCAGTACCGGTTTGGTGCTATCCATTCATCATTGAGTTATCATGATCCAAACAAGATAACTCAATCGGACACGCCGAATCATAACACAACTGAATATCTCAAACATGAGTCTACAAAACTCTCTTGCAAAATAAAGAAACCACCAAAGAAGCATGTTGAGAATATTACATGAGCCATAAAATCATGTCCACTAAATCGCAACACAATCTACAACATATATAGGGGCCATCAAATACTTTATAGACCAGTCTGAGAGACACACTTACAATAAAGAACAAAAATAACAACCCAAATTGAAATGCCACAACCAACACCAAAAAATACCAAACTCAGTCTGAAACAAAAAAAACAACTGCAATAACCAGGAGAATATTTGGACAAGAATCATTTGGATAACTAGGTTTGGCATCAATGGCAACCATACAAGATCATACTTCCAACAATCCACACCTTTGTCATCGATGGCAACACTTGAACAATACCTGCATAAATCTCACAACTCTCTCTCCCAATCTCACAACTCTCTCTTCAAATGTCACAACAACTTGCTTTAAATCTCACAACTCTCTCTCCCCCTTTGACATAAAATTAAAAATGGCATTGCATGACATACTAACCAATACACACATCTACTCCCCCTAAGAGAAATAACAACATCAATCCAAGAGACAAAGAATAAGCGTTGATTTTCCCCTTGGAAAGATGAACCACTACAATGCATTTAGTTAGAAAAAGAAGGGGCAATAACCCCTAGTTTTTGTTCGAGATACTCAAAAGTATCCTTTTCCAATGCCTTATTAAAAATATCTTCTACCTATTCTTTTGTAGATATGTATTCCAATTTTACTTCCTTCTCTGCAACCTTATCCCTTAAGAAATGATAATGGATTGAGATATGTTTCATTCTTGAATACATTATCGAATTTTTTGAAATGTTTATAGCACTAGTATTATCACACATAATAGGAATAACCTCATCATACAACACTCTGATATCTTTTAAAAAAGAATTCATCCACATAAATTTAGTACAACAAGATGCTACGACAATGTATTATGATTTTGCAATAGATAATGACATTGAGTCTTGCTTCTTACTTAACCATGAAACCAATATGTTTCCCAAATAGAGTGCACCACCACTATTAATTTTCATATCATCAATGATTCTAATCCAATCAGCATCTTTATGTTTTTTCAACATGAAATATCCTTGCTTCTTGTACCAAAGTCTAAAATCTCAAGTCCCTTTCAAGTACCTGAAAATCCTCTTCAATGCTTGTTCATGTGATTGATTTGGATTAGCTTGAAATCTCACAACTAAACATAAAACCTACATAATATCCAGTCTAGAAGTAGTTAGATATAACAATCCTCCAATCATATATATGTACTTCTTTTTATCAACATCCAAAGATGTATCATCTTTGCCTAATTTTCAACCAATAGTTCAAGGGATAGTAACCGGTTTACAATTTTCCATATCAAACTTTTTTAACATCTCTTTGACATATTTACCTTGAGAAATTAATATTCCATCTTTCAACTGAGTAACTTGTAGACCAAGAAATAATGACATCTCACTAATTATTAATATTTCAAATTCTTTCTACATCTCTTCTACAAACTCTTTACATAAACTATCATTTCCTCCAAAAATGATATCATCAACATAGACAACAATAATCAACAACTTGTTACTTTCAGTATTGAAATAAAGATTGTTGTCTATACTACTTTTCTTAAAAGTTTTTTTGTAACAAATATATTTCCAATCTAGCATACCAAGCTTTGGGTGCTTGTTTGAGTCCATACAATGCCTTTTTTAACCTACAAACTATATCCAAATCTTTTGACAATGTGAATCCATCTGGTTGCTCAATATATACCTCTTCTGCAAATTCTCCATTCAAAAATGTTGACCTAACATCCATTTGATATACCTTGAAATTCTTATAAGCAAAAAAAACAAGAAACATTCCTATAGCTTCCATCCTAGCTACTGGAGCAAAAGTTTCCTCAAAATCAATACCTTTAACTTGTGAATAGCCTTTACATACCAATCTTGCTTTGTTCCTTGTAACTTGTCCTTGTTCATTTATTTTGTTCTAGAACACCCACTTAATTCCTATCACATTCTTGTCCGCTGGTCTAGGTACTAGCTCCCAAGTTTAATTATTTTGTATTTGATTTATCTCTTCTTCCATTACTTTTACCTAAATTTCTTCTTTGCTTTCTTCCTCATATGATTTGGGTTCCACTAATGAAATAAAATAATAGTTTTCTTTTTCATTTACATCTATAACACTTCTTCTTGTCTGAACTCCTTTGTTTTTGTTTCCAATTATCTAATCTTATGAATGATTCTTTTGCACATATTTTGTTTAGATCTTAATCACTTGTTCAAGTTCTTCTTCTTCCTCTTCAGTTTCATTTGTCTCTTTCTCATTATTGCCTTTCATATCTATCTTTTCTTTTTCTACAATAGGAATAATCTCAAGTTCAGTCTCTTGTATAGGTTTAGGGGTAGTCTGATCTCATGCTTCACATACTTTCACATGTGTGCTTTCCACTATTTATTTCAATATCTTATTATATCATTGATAGGTTTTGTTTTTTGTTGCACATCTTAAGAATACTCCTTCATTTCCTCTAGTATCAAACTTTTCAATATCATCTTCATCTCTTCCAATATAACACCTACTCCCAAAAAAATGAAATATTTCACAGTAGGGGGTCTTCCTTTCCATCGCTCATAAGGTGTCTTAGTATGATTTACTCTAATCTGTACCTTACTAATAATATAAACAATAATATGCATAGCTTATTTCCAATATAAATTATCCATGTTAGCATCCTTCATCATAGTTCTAGCCATTTCAATAACAACCACATTCTTCCTTTCTTTAACATCATTTCATTGAGAGGTTGTCGAAGCAAAAAAGTGTCTTCTAATACCATATTTCTCACAAAAAGTCTCAAATTCATTTGAAGTAAATTCTCCACCTCTATCAAATCTTAAACATTTGATTTTAGCATCAACTTGATTCTCTACCATTGCTTTGAACACTTTAAATCTTTCAGAAGCTTCAAATTTTTCTAAAAAAAAATGTAACCCATGTCATCCTAGAGTAATCATCAACAAGTAACATGAAATACATTTCTTCATTAAGTCCTTTTGTCCTTGTAACTCTGCAAAGGTCTATATGAACCATCTTCAGGTGTCTTGAAGTGTAATACTCATTGTTCTTGAAACTCCTCTTCATCTACTTTCCTAATTGACATTTGTTGCACATAGTATCAATAGGCTTGATAATCTTTGGTAAATCTCTCACATCTTTAGTATTATTGATCGTTATCATATTGTCAAAGTTAACATGTCATGTCCTTTATACCATAACTAACATTCACAACTCTATGTCTAAAAACATCTACTTCCACTCTTGTCCTTAACGAAATAAACATTTTCATTTGTTTTAATACCTTCTTCTACCATTCTTCTAGTTTCTCCTTTTCTAATGACACATCTTGTCTTATTGAATAACACTTCATAACCTTTATTGCACATTTGACTAACACTCATCAAACTATGTCTCAAACCTTCAACATAATAAATATCATTAGTTTTATGCTTACCATCAATAGAGATATTTCCTATTCCACAAATAGGTGCAACTTCCTCTCCTACAAATTTCACTAATCCACCATCGTAATTCTTGAGATTAATGAACTTATCTTTTTCTCCAATCATGTGATTTGAACATCTGAAATCAATTATCCACGCTCTGAATTCAAACTTAGCATGTTGTGCAATCTTTTCTCTTGCTAGCTTTTTGTTTTTTTCAACATTATCTTGTCTTCCAGACCTATCCTAGTTCTTCTCTTGAATAAATATTCTTCATTTGTGTTCTCGCCATCTTCATCCTTAGATGAATGTATTCCTATAGAACAAAAACTCTTTTTCCCTTTATCTCTATCATCTGTCATTTTATTAAAATCGTGTCTTCTATATCTACTTTTCTTTTCATCATCAATAGGTTTTTTGTAATCTTCCTGATACATAAAATTAGAAGCATAATAACCAATTCTACCACAATTAAAGCATTTGAAATGTAACTTATCTTTGTACTTTCCAATTCCTCTCTTCAATATTTTGCAAAGTTCTCTTCAATCTCATCCAGGTTTCACTTGTTTCCGGTTCATCTTCAAATATTTTTTAAACATTAAATGCAACTTCTTTTTGGTAGGTTTTTATATCATCCATCTCTCTGATTTAAAAATAAAATAATGTTCATATGAGTTGATCAATAAATTAGTTATTTAGTGTTCGCTTGATGATGATTGTAATGTATTCATCACTTGTTGTGATTGATGAAACACTCACACACATATATGATTACATTGACTATTGGTATAACTTCAATTGTTTTTTACTACCAACCGATACTTTGTGTCAATCGGTATGTGCCTAAGAGATAACCTATGGTAACACTAAGTTGACATCAAAGTGAAGATGAAGTTGAAGGTAAAGATCAAGTGGAAGATTCTTGGACAATGATTCACTAGTTTTATTCCAACCAGTATTTGATTTTGTGATGTGTTACCTACATCGTTTGTTTGGCGGTCATTTTTGTGATGAGTTATGTTCAAATGTCTAGATACACTGCACCTAGGAAATTGTGTTCCTATAGCTGATATAAGGTCTGAATGCCTATTTAAAGACATCTGAGTGAAGCATTTCGTGTGAGATGAAAAAGGAGAGAACAGATATAGTAGAGGTGATCTATGTGAATACTTTTTTGAAGAGTGATAAGTGTTTAGATGGAGAGAAGTGTTGAATATACTTAGAATAATCTGATCAAGCAAGTTTGTGCTACTCAGAACAGATCAAATCTTTCTTGTTGTTTTCTAATCATTACAATAGAACTAAATCCCCTAGCCAGGTAAGCTCTAACAAGATTCATTGTACAAATCCTCTAACAATGTGATCCATTAGTTTAGATTCTAAAATCCTCCAGAAAGGTTACTCTTAATAGGGTAGTACTCTTAACAGGGTATAAGCTTCTAATCAAGCTCGGGATTTGTAACAAGATTCACTCCTAGCAGAGCTCTTTGTAAGACCTTAACCGGTCAGTTTTCTATTACTGCAGATAGTTAACTTTTGAGTTCCATCTCACCGTGATTTTTACCTATTTGGGGTTTTCCACATATAAACACTTGTGTTATGGTGGATGTTGTTATTTCATTTTGGATAACATGTATTTTGTTTAACAACTTGGTTAAGTTCATCTACCAGTTAGTATTTAAAGTAGTGTTTGTTTTGGTGTCACTGATTCACCCCCCCTCTCAATGCTTTTCAAGTCCATCATTTAGATCATGACATTCTTCATTCGCACACTTCTTCAATTTGTAGGGTTTAGTCAATATAAACATGATCTTTCTTATGACATCACCTTCTTCTAAAGTTCCACTAACAACTCCGATAGACTTAAAGATATCATTCACTCTGTGTATGTAATTCTCAATTCTTCCATTATCTATCATTCTCAAACATTCATAATCTTGTTTCAAATTCATCAACCTAGTTTGATTTGTCTTAAGATCACCTTCATATGCATAACACAACTTGTTCTAGATCTCCTTAGCTTCTTTCAGTCCTTTAGCTTTACTGAATACTGCATCACTCAGACTATTGATAAGTATTGTTATAGCTTTTGTATTTGTCTCCTAAGTGTTAAGTTCATCTATAGTTGTAGGTCCATTCAGAGGAGGTGTATAACTAGTTTGGATAATATCTCAAATTCCATTATGCAAAGTTTCCAAGTAAGATTCTATTATATCCTTCCAATAAGAAAAATTGGTTGCATTGAACATCAATGCTTTAAGTTAAAATTCATGTGTCATTCTGAATCTACCTCAGCTAGTTAAGATTTCCAAAGAGGAACCAATGCTCAGATACCAATTGTTGAACACAAGGAAGGACTAAAAGGGGGGGAACCAGTCCAAAACTTCAAAATAAATTAATTTTAATCAACATCAAATAACATAGTAGTAACAACTCATTCATCAACATTTGAACATCAACCATCAACACATGAACACGAGATTTACATGGAAAACTCAAATAGAGAAAACCCACAATGAGAATCTAATTCACAATATGAATATGAATAATTACAAAGTTTTAGGCTCACTGCCAAGGAGAAACAATACCTGATGGAATTTCAAGGCTAAGAAACACTACCTTAGGACAAGATACAAGGACTTGCACAACCGAAGCTCACTGCTTCAGGACAAGATACAATCTAATGCCAAAGGATTCACTATCAATCAGTAGTGAAGAAAATATTGGAACTAAAGTTGAGAAGGACCTCCTGAACATAAAATTATCCTTGAACAACTATATTAAGTAACCAATATCATGGAAAATGTCTCTGATAATCACCATAAGCATCCTTGAACAACTGTATTAAGTATATCACCTTCAAAGATTTGACCTTTGCACTTCTACAAACTCAAATATGTGTGCACATCATTTGCATACACTTCTCATCAATTCACACACAATCCATCTAAAACACTCAACACATACATCCACACACCTTAAATATGAGATATATTGTTAAAAAACCTAATCAAGGGTCAACCAAAACAAAATAAGCATCATTACACAAAATAAGCCACTCGAACCAAAAATACTCAAAGTAGTCCACTCCAGGACTGAGAGGGAACCAAAACAAATCACAATACATCCTTCCAAGATGAATCCAATGATCCACACATGCTAACACATTCTCGAAAGGTGTGACCAAACATAATGTATAGATATAACAATCAATCAATTGAAGAACATCTTCCAATGCAAAATACCTCACGCGTGTAATACCCGCCAAAATACCCTAGAGAAATACACTAAGTAACACACAAATAGATAATTTTCTTTCAAAAACATCTACCAATGCCACATAAATAACTATCTTCTCATATGCGTCAATCATCCAATAACAAGAATGACATCTAGTCATCATAACATAATCTCAAGAACACATAATGCAAGTGGAAATAAACACAATACATCTAAGAATTCCCTAGGGTATCTCAACACCATTACCTAGTCTATTTATAAGAAATAACGACATGAACATTACTATAAATCATGCATAATATCTCTAACATTATTTATTCATTCTATCAAAACACATATGATCATTCACTACCCTTAAATATGAATACATCCATGTACTATACATACATAAACCATCCCCTCTTTAAGTTCATTTTAAATCACCGATAAAAAAAAATTTTAGTCTCGATCACTCATACATTTCTTATTGGCAATTTGGAGGAATTGATTATGTGTTGCATTGATGTTTTGTCATTGATGGTAACACCAGTTGTTTTGGTTGTTTACCAGTTTCCAGTTGGTTTCGATAGACTGGTTGGTTTATGATATTGATCAAGTATGATCCGGTATGTTTTGGTTTGTGGAATTGGTTTGGATCTATCATTCATGATATTCAAATGTGTATCACGATTAGTTGGTTTGGGATTTGATGACTCGGAAGATATCATTTGTTCTAGTAAGCCTTTTGGTCATTGGTAAGGGTTTTATCGATAGAGCTTTGTTGAAGATCTTTTGATGTACATGATAAGTGGTGTTGGTGTGGATTCTAGATGGCTTTCAGGATGATGTTGGTTATCTTTTTCGTGTTCTAGTTCATCAGTGGTGTTGGATTTAGTTTATGGCAACCTATTTTGGGTTTGGTGTTATCTAGGTTATGGACCAATTTATGTAACGTGTTGGAGGATGTTCCTGATGCATTATCGATGGGATTTAAGGATTGGTTTAGATTTTTTTCAGCCTAAGATGACTTGGTTGATCATTGGATTGTGGGTTTATGTTATGAACTTATTGTATTATCTTTTTGGTGGCCAACCTAATTGTTTAGGCCCTGGGTTGGTATAAATATGATGTAAGATCTCTTTGTAGATCATAGGTCAAGTTTATAGGATGATCTATGTGTGAATAATGTTGTAATCATATGTAGAAGGTTTGGTCAATCATAGGTGATCAAATTGGGTTTGTAAGAGAGTATTGAGCTTAACCAAAACTGAACTTAGGCATAGGAGATGCTATACTTGCAGTTCACTCTTCTTTCCGGATTGTAGTCTGATGTTTTTTAGTCAGTGAGGCTCATTTTTGTGATGAGCATTGCGCTCTAGGATATTGGTCTTCCTGCATATGAAATCCCCTCATATTGTAATCACATACTTACTACAAATGTATTATCTGACTGTGGGTAGGCTTCCCACTATGGTTTTTCCCTTTACTGGGTTTTCCACATACAAATCTTGGTGTTATGTGTTATGGATGGAGGGTAACTATTATGTGATTTATGCTTACGTTTAATTGCTAGGTCTATCATTCTGGTATTTTGTTTATGCATTCAAGTATTAAGTTTATATGTTCTAGTAATAATGATTTGAATGCTTAAAGTTCTATAATTCGGTGACAACTGATTCACACCCCCTCTCAGTTGTCCTCTGGTTATTTGAGTTGTCTAACAATTGGTATCAGAGCTTGATCCTCTCTGCAGAAGCTTAACCACTTGAGGAAGATCCTATGGCATCTAGCAGTTCAAGTTCATCAAGTACATCTGCAACTGTTTTCCGGAGAGAAATTCCTAGGCTTGATGGAACAAATTACAGGGTATGGAAGATTCCGATGGAGACTCACGTGAGATGTCTTGGAAAGGATATTTGGGAGATCACTGAGAATGGTGTTGCATCATTTAATCCAGTATCTGAAAATCCTCCTCTGGCAGGTCTGGATAAAGAGCTTGAGAATTATTGTAGAGCTAGAGAAGCCCTTTTGTGTGCACTTTCTGATCAGCAAATAATGGGACTAACTAACAAATCATCTGCAAAGGATATATGGGACAAATTGCAAACTTTGAATGAAGGTGACCCTATTGTTAAAATTGCTAAACTTGATGGTTACTGAGTGAGCTATGAAAACCTAAAGATGGAATAAGATGAAAGGATTACTGCTTTTATGGAGAGAATTAATGAGATTGTTTTAGGAATTCAATATTGTGGTGGATCTTTGAGTGAAGATGAAATAGTTTCTAAAGTATTGGGAGCTTTGCCACCATCTTATAAGATGAAGGCTACTGAAATTAATGAGTTGAGAACTATGGAAAACACCTCTATTAATAGGGATACCTTGGTTGGGAAGTTATCTGCTTTTGAACTTGATGAATTTGGACCTTCTGGTGCTATGAAATATGAACCTGCTTTTCATGCACCTGCATCATCTACCGACAAGAGTGATTGGAAAGATTTATATGAAAATGAACTAGAGGATATGAAGAAAGAAGATGAATAATTTGAGCAACTTGAAGCCTTATTTGCTAGAAGAGTACCTAAAGGACCGATAGGAAGTAAGTATGAAGGAAAAACACCTTTTAAATGCTTTGCATGTAATAAGATAGGTCATTTTGCATCTAGATGTCCTAAAAGGAATTCAAGATTTGAAGAAAGTGCTAGAATATCTTTTAGGCCTAACCATAATTATCAGAACACACATAAGTATAGGAAAAATAAAGACAAATCATGCTACTATGTAGATGAGGAAGGTGTGACTGATTCTGATGATGAACCGACACAAGATTCAGTTAGTGAATTTGATAATGGAAAGGAATGAGTATTATTGGCTATCAAGGAAGATGATCCAATACCTGAAGAGAATTCCCTTACTACTAAAATTGAAGACAAGGATGAATGGGTAATTGATAGTGGATGTTCACATAATATGACTGGAGATAAAAGGAAGTTCTTATCTATGCAAGAATTTGATGGTGATCTGGTTAGATTTGGAGATGAAAAAGCATGTATGATCAAGGGAAAATGAACAATATCATTGCATAGTAAGCATAACACTGATAATGTTTATTATATTGAAGGTTTAAGGCATAATATTTTGAGTTTAGGATAGTTGGTGGATAAGGGATTTGAGTTACAGTTCAAGGATGGAAAATGCAAGATTATCAACATATCTGGATTGGAAATTGCAACCGGTACACGGACTAAAGGTAATATATTTCATTTGAACTCTGGTGAGAAGACATGTTTGATTTTACAAATTATTGAGAGTTGGCTATGGCATAAGAGGTTGTGTCATGTGAATTTTTATTGCATTGTGAAGATCCGTTCTACTAAGGCAGTTAGAGATATACCTAAGATTGTAAAGCCCTATAATCCAGTATGTAAGGAATGTCAAATGGGAAAGAAAGTCAGAAGTTATTTTAAGAGTATACAAGACAAATCTAATGATGTTCTTGATCTTATTCATACTGATTTGTGTGGTCCTGCTAGAATCAAAAGTTTTTCAAGGTGATAGATTTTTCATGCTAATCATTGATGATTATTCTAGAATGACGTGGGTTGCTTTTCTAAGGGAGAAGTCTGAAGCATTTGCAAAGTTTAAAATATTCACAGATAAAGTTGAGATAGAGACATGATTGAAGATTAAATGTTTAAGGTTAGATCAGGGTGGAGAATTCACATCTGGTGAATTTAACAACTATTGTGATAAGAATGGGATAAGGAGACAGTTGTTTGCACCCCAGACACCTCAACAAAATGGATTTGTGGAAAGGAAGAACATAACTATCTTGGATGCCGCTAGAACTATGATGATAAAAGATAATTTGCCTCATAGCTACTTGAGAGAAGCTGTAAGCATGATAGTATACACATTCAACATAGTTCATAACAAAGGAGATATCGGTAAGACACCTTATGAGTTATGGTTTGGTCATACACTGATAGTTAAGTATTTCAGAATCTTTGGTAGTAAATTATATATCAAAAGAGATGATTCCATTGGAAATTTTGATCCTAGATGTGATGACGAAATATTTCTTAGTTATTCTAATTAAAGCAAATCATATAGATATTATAACAAAAGATTGCAAAGAATTATGGAGAGAAAAAATGTCAAAGTGGATGAGCAGAACATAAGTCAAATCAGAACCTATGATAGAGAACTAGCAGTGGAAATGATCATAACTAAACCAATAGCACCTACACCAAAACAAATTTTTGAACCAGTTACTCCGAAAGTATCAGAAAATTCAACAGTGACTGAAGATCAAGACAGACAAACAGAAAATCAGAAGACTCCTAGGTATGTAAGGTTGAATCATTCTGAAGATTAGATCATTGGAGACAAAAGAAAAGGAGCAATGACAAGAGCAAGGTTGGGAGCTGATGAGGTATGCTTTATTTCTCAAGTTGAACTGGCATCGGTAATTGAAGCTTGTAAAGATGAAATTTGGATGAAAGCTATGGAAGAAGAATTAGATTAGATAGAAAATAATAACACATGGACTTTAGTTCCCCGACCTAAAAATAAGAATGTTATTGGAACTAAATAGTTTTTTAGGAATAAATTGAATGAGGATGGACAAGTTGTGAGGAATAAAGATAGATTGGTTTGTAAAGGATATTCTTAGAAGGAAGGAATTGATTATGGTGAAACCTTTGAACCAGTAGCTAGGATTGAAGCTATGAGATTATTTCTTGCTTATGTTGCTCATAAGAATTACAAGGTTTATCAGATGGATGTTAAGTGTACATTTCTGAATGGAGATCTTGAAGAGGAATTTTATATTGAGAAACCTGATGGATTTCATTTTCAGATGACAAAAACATGGTTTGCAGGTTAAAGAAAGCTTTATATGGATTGAAACAAGCCCCTAGAGCTTGGTATGCAAGAATGCATAAATATATTTTGAAGCTTGATTTGACTAAAGGTAATGCTGATAGTAATTTATATTATAAGATCGTTGATGATGACATATTGATTATTGAGGTCTTTATTGATGATATCATTTTTGGAGGTGAAGATAAGATGTGTATGGAATTCTCTAACAAGATGAAGAATGAATTTGAGATGTCTATGATTGGGGAGATGATATTTTTATTTGGTTTGCATATTAATCAAACTAATAAAGGTATTTTCATCTATCAAATTAAGTATGGTAGAGAGCTGTTGAAGATATTTGGTATGGAAAATTGTAAACCGGTTAGTACTCTGATGGTTACAAGTGAGAAATTGAAAAAGAATGATGCATCTACACTGGTAAATCCTACTAGGTACAAGTCTATGATTGGTGGTTTGTTATATTTGACTCAGACTAGATCGGATATAATAAATGCAATTTTTATTATATCAAGATATTAGAGTGATCCTAGAGAAAATCATGAGAGTGCGGTGAAAAGGATTTTTAGGTATTTGCATGGAACAACTGAGTATGGTTTGTGGTATCCTAAAAATGATGACTTTACATTATGTGCATATATAAATGCAAATTGGGCTGGAGATGTTGATGTCTAGAAGAGCACATCTAGTGGAGCTTTCTTTCTTCGAAAGAAACTTATTTCATGGATCAACAAGAAGCAGTCATGCACTTCTTTATCTACTGCTAAAGTTGAGTATGTTGTTGTTGCTACTAACTATACACAAGTTCTATGGATGAAGCAAATGTTGAAGGATATAAAGGTGCATTGTAATGAACTGGTAGTTATTCACTGTGATAACTCTTTTGTTATTGATATATCAAAGAATCCGGTATTTCATTCTAAGACAAAGCACATATCTATCAAGTATAACTTTTTCAAGGACAAGGTGGAAGCAAATAAATTCAGATTGGTTTATGTGAACATTAAAGAGAAGATTGTAGACATTTTCACTAAACCTTTTCCTAAAGAATCATTTGAGTACTTCAGAGACAGATTGGGGGTTTCTACCCCTCCGGTAGAGACCTTTGTGATACTGATTGGCATTAGTGTGGTATGCATTGTTAGAGCTACTATTTATTCTGGATTGATGTGGTGGTGCTACTACTCAGGGGGAGTAGTCATTTGTAAGAATCAAAGGATTTATGATTTTTCTTTGATGTTCATGTCAGATCTCTAGCATTGATGTCAAAGGGGGATAGATATATGTGAAAAATAGAGCTTAAAAAAAATCAATCAAAGGGCGAGTTTGGTTCAAAACTTTATTTCTATATCATTTTGTGGGAGATTGTTGGTTGTCTTCCATTAGGGGAGAATTGTTTGGCATTTATTGGCACTTGGATGTTTTTCACATCTAGTGTTGCCATCAATGCCAAAGCGAGAGATTGTTGGCAATTTTGATGAATTGATTATGTGTTGCATTGATGTTTCGTCATTGATTGAAACACCAATTGTTTTGGTTGTTTACTAGTTTCTGGTTGGTTCCGGTAGAGTGGTTGGTTTATGATATTGATCTGGTATGATATGGTATTCTTTGGTTTGTGGAATTGGGTTGGATCTGTCATTCATGCTATTCACATGTGTATCATGATTAATTGGTTCAGGATTTGATGACTCAGGAGCTATCATTTTTTCTAGTAAGCCTTTTGGTCACTGGTAAGGGTTTTACCGATAGAGCTTTATTGAAGATCTTTTGATGCACATGATAAGTAGTGTTGGTGTGGATTCTAGATAGATTTCAAGATGTTGTTGGCTATCTTGTTTGTGTTCCAGTTCATTGGTGGTGTTGGATTTGGCTTATGGCAACCTATTTTGGGTTCGGTGTTATCTAGGTTATGGACCAGTTTATGTAACGTGTTGGAGGATGTTCCTGATGCTTTACCAGAGGGATTTAAGGATTGGCTTACATTGTGTTCGGCCTAAGATGAATTGGTTGATCATTGGATTGTGGGTTTATGCTATGAACTTATTGTATTATCTTTTTGGTGGCCGGCCTAATTGTTTAGGCCTTAGGTTGGTATTAATATGATGTAAGATCTCTTTGTAGATCATAGGTCAAGGTTATAGGATGATCTATGTGTGAATAATGTTGTAATCATATGTAGAAGGTTTGGTCGATCATAGATGATCGAATTGGATTTTTAAGGGAGGTTTAAGGCCTCCGATATTGAGCTTAATCAGAACTGTACTCAGGCATAGGAGATGCTATACTTGTAGTTCACTCTTCTTTCTAGATTGTAGTCTGAGGTTTTGTAGTCAGTGAGGCTCCTTTTTGTGATGAGGAGTGCGCTCTAGGCTGTTGGCCTTCTGGCATGTGCAAGCCCCTCATATTGTAATCACATACTTTCTGCAGAAGTATTATCTGAGTATGGGTAGGCTTCCCACCGTGGTTTTTCCCTTTACCAGATTTTCCACGTACAAATATTGGTGTTATGTGTAATGGATGGATGGTAACTGTTCTATGATTTATGCTTATGTTTAATATCTAGGTTTGTTATTCTGGTATTTGGTTTATGCATTCCCATATTAAGTTTATATGTTCCAGTAATAAGGATTTGAATTCTTAAAGTTCTATAATCTGGTGACAACTGATTCACCCCCCCTCTTAGTTGTCCTCTAGTTATTTGAGTTGTCTAATATTTCTAACATCATAATCCAATTCCAATATAGCTTATCACATTTCCAATATTACATGAGACAAAATGCATATCATAAAATCCAATACCATTATTACAATTAATGAAACAATATCCAGGATACACATGTTACAACATTATGCTTACTTATACATCAAAGCTCTCATTTACATTACAATTACATCATTTATCCAATACATACATATGCCATATGAATCATATATATCAATCTGCTACAAATATCCATTCATAGTTGAGAAGACAAGCGATCCACATCCATGCAAGAGCATCCACCAAAAAAATTCCTAATGAAAGAAGGAAACAAACCATCCGACCATATGGAACCATAAGGAACCACCCCCATGCTAGGAGATGACACAATATCCCACTCACACTCTAGATCTAGGCTGACACCTAACAACCAAAGGAAGACCAATAGAAAATAAGTGCAAGAATGCAAATCATAAAATTTCCAATCACAAATCCTCCAAAGGCAACACATCAAGTCAAGACTCGAGGCACTAGGACCAACATGTAGGGAAAAGAGTGTCATCACATGCGATAAATGGGAACCTGGACACCTATCCTGACCATTCTAGATGCACATGCAGAGCCATCTCAACCTCTATGGAGTAAGGGAGATTAGCTTACCTAGGTTACCAAGGCCTTCCCAATCCTATCCTGAATCTCTACCACTGGGAAAGGCAGAGGGGCCACCAACCATTTCTTATCTTATTAAGATTTACTATTCTACCTATACCCCAAGAATTATTAATTAGATTATCACTTGATTACAAAGCATAAACTCCCAATGAGATATGCAAGTGATCTAGACTCCGGGTAACATGTTCGTCTACTTCAAGCAATCCCAACCACTCACTTGGATGCCCACTCACCCCTAGCATGCTACTATACCTTTAGGGTAACAAGATAACAATGCAAAACATGACCATGGGCTCACAACCCAATAAGACCTAGTAAAACAAGGTGCAAAACAACCAATAACATTGAAACCACAACAAGAAGGCTCACAAGAGACATACAAAGCACGAACCTTCACCAAGCATGGAAATAAAGGAACTAAAGCATAGGTATAAAATAAGGACCAATCCAAGAGAAACTCCAATCCTCACAATGAGGCAATAACATCTCACTGGAGTTCTCATAAACATTCCTCAACAACAAGACATCCTTCCTCTCATTGGAGCAATCAAATGCATAAGTGCAATCCTCAATAGTAGAGCACAAAATCATTATGAAAAGATAAAATGACATCATAAAAAACTTATAGAAACTCAATACAATCCAAAAATGCCTCTGGGAAATGCACAAAATTTAGAAAACCAATCATACAAGTCAAATTTCCAATTCTGACACCAATGGAGCAGATTAGGACTCCTGGTTTGTAGACTAGCATTCCTAGTAGACACAAAGGAATTTTGGGTTAATTCCCTAGCATTTTGGGTTTACAAAATGGTGTTTTGGGTTCTCAAAATAGCATTTTGGGTAAAAATGCATTAAACCCGAGAAAATGGATAAAATAAGATAAAACTTGCCCAGGTCTACACGGGAGCTCACAAAAGACCCAAGAGAACTCCCAAAAGGTTCAGGAGATCAAAAAATCACAAGAGAAACACATAATTAAAGGATTACACACTCATGGAAAGGAATTAATCATCAATAGACAGTCATAAACACTTTCCAAAAGTGCTCAGAAAATGATACCTCATCTGCACATCAACAGGGAAAGACATAATAACACCACAATAGATACAAGAAAACATTACAAAGGTTATTCCAAGTGCATTCACATCTCCAAACCTTCACAAATAGTCTATGGCCATAATGCAAGTCACAAGAAGATAATAAACAACTCCTGGCAAGGTCACAAAAAATTGCAAACTTGCAATCATGCACAAAAATTTGGGATAATGTATAACACACATAAGGAGGATGCCAAACATTCCAAAAGCATGATAAAATTACATATAGTTACAAAGAAAGAGAATACAAGCCCATTAAAGGAGAATGCACAATAAACACTTCCTGACAATCAACATTTTTAGAAACTTAAAATCAATCAATCAAATACAAATCCCAACCTTCCTAAATCTCTCCCTCAAGCACAAATTGAATTCTCTAAACTTCAATCTAATCCCAATACAATCTTTAACAGGCATTGTGCATACAATATTTTTAGAAATGAAATTTGCAAAGAGAAGCCAAGAGCTATAACTTGGAAAAATGCAATCCAAACCAAAGAAGATTGATGAGGAGAAATTTAACCCAATAAACCAAGCAATCCAATCTTCAATCCAAGATCCCAATCGAATTCGAAATGCAAATCAAAATCTTTTGGATGGTAACCTTGACAACATTCTAGCAAAATCCAATAAATAGAAAATCAAACCTCAAACTATAGAAAAACCTCAGCCAATCAGAAAATTCAAAGAAATAATATATTATACCTATCATACCATATACCAATGCAAAAATAATATAAACTAATATTTGCCAAACTTACCAAGCTCACAACCAATGGTAAAATAGGGTAGGTAGAATAAACAATTAATTAAATAACCAAGAGGGTAAAAAGGAATTAAAATAATATGATCAACCAATATAAACAAAACCATGGGCACAATTAATTATATAAGCCCATTAATTAAATAATCAAAGAAATATAAATAAATACCCACATAATATTAAAATCACAACAAAAAAATTAAATAATTTTTTTTTAATCTTTAATCATAATAATGATATTAAATCATTAATTTAAAAAGAAAACCAAGGATAAATAATAATAATCACCCATTAATTTTAAAATATTTATATCAATTATTTATTTAATTTATTATTATAAACTATATTACTCCATTAATTTTAATCTAAGATTATTAAACTATATAAATCAATTAAATAATTTAATAATTAAATCAAACAATAATCACAACACTACACAACAAGAATAAGCCAAGGAATCACTAGATGTTAAACAACAACTCGCACCAAGATACCAAATTGACAAGGGTGATCAACTTAAACCTAAAGTATAGGGTGGGTTTTCATGTCATCTCCGATCAACTTGCCATTGGGATAAGACACATTCAGACCTGTGAAGATAGGTGGAGTCGATGTCTGGTACCTACAAACCTGTCATCACCAACTAAAGTACAACAACATATATAATAACATATATAATATAATAGGAAGACAAGTGAAGGGGAATCACAATGCCATATCATGCTCATGAATGAGTGGTATGGCATCGTCCTTTTCACAATCGCAGTAGAAGACACTCACAATCAACAAGAACTATCATAGTCATCCTCATCATAAGATAGGGTTATTACACAACATGCTATCATCAAATCACCATAAGCAAACATGAATCACACGTATAACATGAGTACATATCAATCATCAAATAGTAATCCATCATCATAATAGTCTAGGAATGCCATCATCCACAAGTAATCATGATGCCAACACAATATAATATGTATAGTATCCGTAAGGAAGCATCTAAATCATAAATAAACCCATAAACATCCAATCGAAGCATCACAAAATAGTCTTAGCTATGCCAATATAGTCTATCAATGCACAAAAAATGAAAGATGAATCAGGGAGGGGCACTACAACGCGAATCCTCACATGACATGGTGAGACCCATAACAACTTATTAATACATCCTCTAATGCATATCTAGACCAAAAGAATATGATCCAAATAAGATAACTTAACCAAACACACCAAATCATAAAACAATTTAATATCCCAAACATGAGTCAATAAAACTCTCTTGCGGAACAAAGAAACCACCAGAAAAGAACGCTAAGAATATTACACGAGCCATAAAATTACATCCACTAAAATATAACACAATTTGTAACATATCCAGAGGCCATTGAAGACTTTCTAGACTAGTCTGACAGACACACTTAGTGCCAGAAAATAGAAATAACAATCCAAATCAAAATGCCACAACCAACACCAAAAAATACCAAACTCAATTTGCAACACAAACCACATGTGAAACAACAAGGAACATATTTGAATCAAAATCAATCTGGATAACCAAGTTTGACATCAATGACAACCATAATTGAGCTCATACTTCCAACGTGTTCATCTAAAATTAGATCAGGTTTGCCTTCTATAGGAGTGTCAGGTCTCAAATAATAGGTCATTCCTCTTGTTCATGGAAATCAAAGTTTTCATTTACAAAACTAGGGACAAATGGTTCTATGTGATACTTGGAGATCAAATCTAATTTTATGGTCACCTTAGTGCCATATCTCATTCTACAGAACATGTGTGACCTATCAGATGATAGGTATCCACCCAAATTTTCAAAGAAGTCCCTAGAGAGGCATATGGAAGAATATAACTTGGCAGATTTATGAAATAGATTTCTTATGGAATGGAGAAATTTGGTCAAGGATGCAAGGTAAGACTCATACTTTTTAATAACCCCAATTGTGTTTATAGATGTCTAATCCAATTGGACTACTCCTTTTTCAAGAGGCTCTATGACAAACCCAACTTATCTACTATTTATTTTGGCATCATGGAATTACTTGCTCTTGAATAAATCATGAAATTATGAACAAGGTGAGGGCCAATAATCAAGGTCACATAGAATGGAGTTCGTTTGACTTCTTGGGTTTGTTGTTCACTCTTTGATTGGGGTTGTTTGTAAACATAACCTTAAGTTGTTCTTTAGGAGGCTCATCGGACAAAGAGATATTAGATAAGGCATTTTGTAACAAATCTTTTTGCTTGAGAAGAGATAAAGAATCCCACATTGATATACTGACATTATCCTTTTTCATGTGTTCTAAGATATAGAATGGAATTGTACTAATCTTCTACTCTCCATTAGGAACAACAACACCTACTTGTGTTTGCATTGGCTATGGTTGGGCTTTTGGTTTCTCTTTTCTTGTCACTACATGATTCATTGGAAAAATCTATATATTCTTTGAAGGTGATGACCCAAATTGACCTTGATGACTTGTAGAAGCTTAATTTTGGCCCTTGTCATCTTGTTGTCCTGTGTCAATAGCCCTCTTTTTTGACGTTGTGTTAGCTACTATAGGGACATAAGACTGGCTTTTCCCCCATGGATAAATTACTCTACAAAACTCCTCACCTTGCTAATTCATCAAGGAAACATCAAGATTACCTTTCTCTATTTAAGGACCTTATTGTTCATTAGTTTATTATGTTGCATCCTAAGAAACCATAGATTTATTATAAATCATAAGGGCCTAACTTAGCATTCCATTAGACTAGGTGGTTTAATTTGGAGGTTGGTTGCATGGGAAACACCATTCATAGTCTTGTATCATATTGTTTTGCATAGGTACAAGCTCTATTGAAGAGCTAGCAACATTAGGATTATAAGGTTGATAAGGTCTTGCAATATAATTAATTCTTTGACCTTGGGGATTAGCTTGATAAGGAGGCCTATTATGCTGATATGGGGCTTGATATGGTCTAGGATTTTGGCCTTGTTTCCTAATAGGCCTTTTATCTCTTGAAGCTCTTGGGATTGGATTGGAACAATTTTATCTTGGGTTGAAACTTGGTAACTTAATGCTGGAACATGAGGTATAGTATCTAAAGCAGGTATTTGCAATGGTATGTGTGGCTGCACTTTAGAAAAATTGGCAGTAAAGTTCTAGGTGCTATTATACCAGCTAGAATAAAGCTATTTTTTGCTCCTAGATCTTCATAATTTTGGTGCATCGCCTACTAGATTCATATATTTTCATTTCAAAGTTATCTTTATTTCCCTTTTCCTATCAAATTAGTTGTTTTAGAAGGTCCATCAAGGGAACCAACCCTCTCTAGAGGTTCATCCTCCTCATAGGTTACTCACAACCTGAGGATGATCCCTTGTTTCACAGGATAGTCGATTCTCACACTTGTCTTGGGTGCAATCCTTCTTGACAAAAATTGTATCAAATAAATCTCCTTGATTTTGAGTGGATGGAAGAAATCTTTCTAAGGCATCCCTCTGTGCAATGAAAGTTGAGCTTATAGGTTGTCTTCCTACACTCTATTGGTGAATAGTTTAAATTTATCTTGAAATATATACTGATACTAATGCTTAAATATTAAAAACTTATAATTAATGAAACAAAACATGTAAAGAAATATAAACATAGAAGTCCTAAACCTTCCTCGATAATGATGTCAAAAATGATTTACTCATCTTAAGTATAATAGATTGTGTTAGCATATTCATCATTGTTCACCTATATATCTAGTTTTTTTGAGGTTGTTTTAGTTTGTTACTAATTATTAGTATCATTTGGTTCTATTTGTTATTTTGTTGAAACTATGAATGCAAGGTTATTCATTTCTTTTATTAATAAATAAAACCCATAATGCAGATGAATGTATTCGATTTTGGAGAAAATTTTGATATGGTATTAGAGCAGGAGGACCTTGTGGGATGTCGGATTTATTTTTCTTTTTATATTTTATATTAATAACATTAAGGCGATAGTCATGAAGATATGCTCAAGAAGTGTTTTGCTACAAGATCAAACTACATTATTGGCTATGTAGATATGGATTGTTAGCCTCACATATTATAGAGACTACATTCAATTTGATTTCTTTGCAAAATTTAATTGGTTTTATGGCATATCTATGCACAAGTCCATGAAAGAGGTCACTAGTAAATACAACATACAACTAATTTTGTTTGAGAAACACCATGAGGGACAACAACAAAGGTTCCTAATTTTACATTGAGGTTTCATTTTCACATGTATTGGCCTCCATTTCTCCTTGTACGATGTGCATTTTGAATTTGGTGAATGGAAAATTTTGCAAGCAAACATTCTTGATTTGGCAAATTCAAAGCTTAATGTCCACCACAAGCTTCATATCTTAGCTTGAATGGAACAAGCCTATGAATGTCTTCTTCCTTTATTGCTAGGATTTTAATGATTTCTTTGTGGAGAAAAATCAAATACACTTGAAGCACGATTTGTTTTGCATTGGAGATACACTTGGAGTTTTGGGATGATCCTTCATACACTTTATACATCATTTGTTCTATACTAGATATCCTTATTAGGCACTGACAAGTATATTTTATGTGATTTTTCTATTGTTTGGATTCGTGGTGACTTGGAGTCTATGATTTTCTCCTTGTAGCATCCATCTTTCACATATTTGCATGTGATTTACATTGATTTGGCTAGCAATGTTTAGATATTTGTGATATAACTGTTAGGTTGTGTATTCTTTAGATCAATGTCTTTATGTACAATTATCAAAAACTATTTACTTCCTCTTATGATTGGTATTAGTTTTTTTATTGGCTTGCATTAAGTATGTCTATTTGATCAGCCCTTATTTTTTCGCTATGTGGTCATATTGGCTTCTTCATTGATGGTCATATTGGTGAATTTTTGGTTAACATGGCTACCATTGTTCTATTATTTTTTGGCTCATAATCCATGAGTGGATCTTCATTGGACCCCTATTTTTTGGTGCAATAAATTGGCATTCTGAGGCATATTTTCATGAGGAGCCAGTCACTTCACCATGTCATTACTTTCTTAATGCAAATCAAATAAGAGGTAGTTATGGATAATAACTTTTTATATTAGCATTTTTCTTTTGAGATTTCTCAATTTGTTTCTCAAATAAAAATATGTCATGTGTGATGGAATTTATTATTTAAAGGTTCCTATGATTCTACACTAAGCTAAAAAAAAAGCAATTGTAAGCCTCTGTTTTGGAACAAAATGAGTTAAAAGTGGTGTTATTTTTCTTTCCAAGGCATTTGAGTTAGAGACATCAAACAAAACAACAACTATATCTATCTAATAAAATGAAAGGAAGTTCTCCAAAATTCTTTCTAGACTCTCAATTACTGTGCAGAAATAACTATTCCACGTGGAAGACCAAAATCAAAACTCAACTCAAGTTTGAAGAATTTTGGGATGTGATTAGTGGTACCACAACACGACGCAAGACAAATATCGATGGGCAAAAGAACTTTGATCAAGCTGATAGAAAGGAAAAATTGATCATTTTATTTAGTGCATCTAATGAAGTTCAACATTTCATCTGAGATTCGTCCATAGCCAAAGATGCATGGGACAAGCTCAATATCACACATGAGGTGAAGAGTAAAAACTAGATCTTGAATTTACAGAGTCAACTATAGACCTAAAAATGAATAGTGGATAATAATTGAAATCCTTTCTTAAAAGGATTTCTAAGTTGAGGGCTTCCCTACAAGCATTAGTAAAAATAATTGATGATGCATTTTTTGTGCCTATTATTCTATGAGCACTACCTTTCATATATAAAGTGTTTGTGACAACTTTGAATGTCACTGAGACAACATCAACTTTTGAGAAGCTAGTGAATCTACTCTAGAACAAAGAGTGTATAAGCTAGGAACATGATCAGGATGATCATGCAATGACTACATGACAGAAAGGGAAAGAAGTCTATGATGCAATTTGGTGGTCTTCCCAAATTTGGTAATTCATCCAAACTTCAAAAGAGGTGTCTGGTATGTGAAAGAGTTGGACATGTGTAAAAAAATTTGGTACAAATCCTTGGCCAAAGGATCATCCAACAAATTGTTGGCATCATGGTGGGAATGATGAAGTTTGAGGTATGTAAGAAGTTGTCATTGATGACAATACCGGTTCTAATATCATCATAACCGATCGGAAAAGGATTATAGTGGATTGGTAAGGAACATGGTACTAAAAGCTTCCACTGGTGAATAGAGATCGATTTACAGGAAGCAACCGGTAGTTGAGTTGAGTCAAGTAGGTTCATCGGTATAAAGAAAACAACCAGTAGCAGATCACAACGGTGAAATGTAGATCTGATCAATTTAGAAAGAGCCAGTTGAAGTCAGAGTGCTTGCTAGAGAACCGACGAGATTTGTTGCATGAATGGTTAGTCTCATCAATATAATCGATGAGATTTGAGGAACAAACAGATTGGTACATAGAATGATTTTTTGAGTTTGAGTTTTGGAGGGAAAGTTTGCACCAAGATTGAAGATAGCTATATACATGTTTTTCATCTTGAATTTGAAGTGTTGATGGAGTTGTTAGTGGATTGAGGTTGAAAATCAGAGTAAGGTGAAGAATAAGCAAAGTATAGAAGGGTTCCTCATGAATTGGTGAAGTCATCACCAAGCAGAGATTGAAGCAGATATAGAATGGATCTATTTGAAAAAGGGTGTCATCATCAGATAAATGATTTTTTGCTCTCTAATAATTGTAGCAGATTTAATCCCTTAATAGGGTGAACCTTAACCGCTTCTGTTTGTAAAATCCCCTAACAGGGTCACTCCATAGAGGAAGTGTAGAATCCTTTTGCAAGGTGAATCCTAACAGATTACAAGGTATTCTAAATAGGATACCAGCCATCTTTAATAGGGTGATGTTCTTAGAAGGAAGAAGATTGTAAGCTCTTAACAGGGCATTCTTTTTCACTGTAGTAAAAGAGATTGTGGGTTATCCCCACCATGGTTTTCTCCCTCTAACCAAGGGTTTCCACGTATAATTGTTGGTGTTATGTGATGTTTATTTGATGCATGTAAATATCTTTCCTTCAATGTTCTTGTATTCATGATTAATGCAATGTTTAAAGTTAATTTAAAAATGGTAGTTGCAGACTAGTTAGTTTGAAGGTTTAATTATATATAAACTGTTTTTACTGATTCACCCCCCTCTCAGTCACTAGTTAATATCTAACAATTGGTATCAGAGTCTTGGTCCTCTGAATAAAAAGTGTAACATCTTGAGGAAAATATCATGGAGGAATACCACTATCAGAAGTAGCTTGATGAAGCTAATGAGATGATTGCTCAGTTGAAGGAGAGATTGAAAAAATCACTTGCTAAAAAGAAGGAACTCACTCTACAACTTAATGAGAGTCAGGATATCATACATAAAATCTATGATCAGAGTGGATTTGAAGAAGCAAAAGAGGCAGTCTCAGAGCTGATGGAAAAGAACAAGAAGCTGACTGAAGAAATCACAAATCTAAAAAGAGAGCATGAAAGTCAATCCCTGAGAATGATTGAAATACTAGAATCCAAGAGGATAGCAGAAGAAAGAAAGAGAAATACAGATGAATCACTATCAAAAGCTGAAAGAGACAAAAGTCTTACTAAAGAATCCCTAAGAGAGAATGATGCAATCATCATTGAAAAAGCCCAAGAAATTTGAATTCTTACTCAAGAGAATACAGTTATGTATGAGCATCTGCATGGCAAAATAGAGAAAAATGAGAGGATGATGAAGGAGATTGAACAACTCAAAAATGAGTTAAAAGTTGTAGATGGGAGAAATGAAAAGCTAAGAAAATTTAATGAAAGCTCTGAGAAGATAGATGAACAATTAAAAGCTCAGAGGAGAACAAACGGAGACATCCGGTCTTGGTTACTCCGGTACAAGTCCAATGGAAATTGAAGAATCATCTAATCCCAAGAGGATGAAGGATGATAAAAGGAACAAATCAGGAATGAAAGGTATGAATTTTTCTAAATCCTCTTGCAATTATTGTGGTAAACTGGATCACAAGTCTGATGTCTATAGAAATCTATCGGTCAATCACAAGAAGCCATTCACCTTTGATGGTTATTGCTATAACTATCACAAGTATGGACACACTGCTTATGAGTGTAGAACTCGATCAAGTAGAATGTCTAGTAGAAGAATCTTTAATGGATATTGCTTTACATGCAATAAATATGGACACATAGCTGAAGAATGCATGTTCAATAAAAATGCATCAAGATCTCCATCCAAACTGGTTAGCCCTAATAGAAAGAGTAATCATCTCAATGCTACATGTTCTACTTGGGGAAACTTTGGTCATGTTGCAGCGAATTGCAGGAAGAGAATGGGTCAGAGAAACAATGCAGGACCATGGAAGACAACTTGTATGGCATATTTCAACTTCCATAGCTCGGTCATTTGGCCAGAGAGTGTAGGAACCGATCCTAAAACCAATCTGAAGACAAGAACCAATTTAGCAAGAAGAAAGGGCCAAATGATTTGAAAGGAAAGAAGACAATTGAAGAGGTGAAGAATAAAATCAAAGGAATGTGGAATAAGAAGGAAGAAAGCAAAGAAGAAGAGACGTAGTCTAAAACTAAGTCATCATCCATCGGTGATGAAATTTCTTCTTCAAACTAAGCGAATCGATGCTCAGGGGGAGCACTTATTGAAAAATCATGGTTGATTCCCCATAACCAAAGTGAGGTAACTCTTATTTGCATTACTTAGATGCATAAAAGTTGGCATATTATTTGTAACTCCTCATCAGTTTTATTGTTACCAGAAAGGAAGTGACACCGGTAACCATAGGTTATTAGCGTTTGAGATTGTACAACTTAACCATTGTATAAGTGCACCGAACAACTTAACAAATAAATAAGGAAATAAAAACTCATTTTGTCTATCTTGCTTTCATTTGTGCATTCATGAGCTCCTAGTGCAATCAAAGGTTTTATAAATCTGTCAAGTGCATTTTGTGCGAAGATAAATTGGAGATCAAGCTGTGAAGTTTCAGTGATCGGAAGCCCTACCAGAAACGGTAGAAGAAGCCAATCTGTAAATTCTGTTCAAATTCATCCTGGCAGCTTCCATGTAGACTCTTGTATTAGTTGAGGTAGTTAAGGAGCGACAACCCAAATTCAAGGTTCATCCTATGAAGGCCGAAGAGATCGGTATTTCCAGTTCCCTATCATATGTTCCCTTTGGTGTGTTACTGGTTGAAGATGTTCGTTCCTTCATCCACTGCAAGCTTGAATATCTTGGAGACAAATTCATTCAAGATAAATTCAAAGGGTTCTGCGATAATGGTCTATTGAAGGAAAAACATATGCATCTAAAGACAAAGGGTTTGTCGTATGTTGTTGATATTCCAAACCAATTCCATGTCAATTGGATCAGGTATGTGCTAAGAAGAGTGCATGACTAGTTTCTATGTTTGGAAGTTGAAGCACCAACCAAAATCACAAAGGATGTGATCCAAAGAGTAACAGGGTTCAATGAAATGGGCAAAGCACTAATCCTAAGGAAAATATCATCCGGAGAGGTCACTCGGTTGACTCAATCCCAATATGACAAGAGAGCAATGATAGTCATTCACATTGAGGATGCAAAAGTAAGGTTTGCATCTGCAGTGATAGCTTATAGAGTGTACCAATCAAGCCGCATGAACAATGTGTTGAGTAGTGCTATTCATGTAGCTTACCAAATCATCAAAGAGTATGCAACATATGACATTTGTGAGATGATAAGGAGTCAAATCCTGGTGAACATGGACCGAATTAAGAAGGACAAAAAAACTATCATTCAAGTATGGTTCAATATTGTTATGTATCTTCTTCTATGTGCAAAATTGTAAGGGCAATGTAGTGTGGTCTATAGATAAACCTATCACAATTTAGATAGGTGAAATGATTAGAGACTTAGGTGACAAGTTTGGAGAGACAATGTGGGGTTATTTTAAAGAATTCCAAACTAGAATGCATCAAAGAGAAAGAATCTCGACTGGTATAGTTCAAAAGTAGAAGGACACTATTTGTTTTCTTGTTGATACTGATTGTTGCGTTATTCAAGCAGTTGAGCCTATAAATTTCTAGGTACCCGCTATGGGTTATGAGATCGGGGCAAACATTTCCAAAATATATGCAAACAAGTTATTGTCTAAACCGGTAGACAAAAAAGCTAAGAGATTTGGAACTTATGAGGAGGCAAGCTCCAAAATTAAGAAGGAACTCAAAGAGCCTATCATTCAAAAGAAAGTTAGGAAAATTATTGACACCTAAGACAAGAAATATGGAGGTGAAGCATCCGGTACCACTGATTTCACTGGTACAAGTGAGAAAATAGGGGCAAAATCAAGAAAGAATGAAGAGAAAATAGAAGAAAAGAATAAAATGTCCAAGACAAGATCCAAGGATGTTGCATCCAACAAATTGGCAACATATATGAAATAAAAGGACTCAGATACTCCTACATCTTTCCAAGGTAGAGGTGAACCGGTAGGAGTCACATATGCAAGAAAGAAAAAGAATGAAATGACAATTGATACAAAGGATAAGAAGAAGCCCAAGAAAGATGAAAAGGAGGATGATAACTCTGACACCCAATCTGATGTGGTAATTAAAGAAGTCAGAAGAAGTGGTAGGAATATAGCTCCAACTGTTGATGAATTGATCCATGGGATCAAAGAGTATGGAGGTTTAGCTGGTGTTGGGAGAAAGTATCCCCTCTGCAATGAGGAAGACAAAAGAAAAATTGAAGATGCACTCATTTTGAACTTACATAATTTCTGTAGAATTCCCAGTGAACTACATGGAATAATTCCATCAGATTTACAAAATCTCATTGAAGGGAGATGGAAAACTTCCTTGATAATTGAGAAGGAACATAGAATAAAGGTACTCATGGAAGTGCAACATGAATTGGATTATAATCAAGCAACTTTAGTGGCCAAAGCATGTGTACAACATTTCAAAATAAGGAATAGAAGAGGGAGAGTGGCCATAGGAGACATTCAAGGTGTGCATAATGGGGGTGTTGACATGTGGAAAACAATTTTGAGCTAGCAAAAGGAAGCTGAGGAGGAAATAGAAAAAGAAGTGAAACAAGGACAAGATATAGCTGCTCAAAAAAAGAGAAAAGGAAAAGACAAGGACACCACTGATGGGTTTGATTAATTTATAGTTGAAGATATCATAGGTGATGTTGTGTCAGATATTCCTAATCTGACAAAGGATGCATAGCTACCAATTGAACAAAATTCAACTGTTGAAACTATTGATATTGACGATACATCGACAAAGGGAACTGATCAAACTAAGCATCTCAAAGATGATGAAGTTACAATTGAGGACATGCCTTATGAGGAAAAACCTCAAAGGTATCCAGGGACAATAAATATTCCCATAGCACACCCTACTGGAAATGAACCTCATTTGCCAGAAAAAAGGTGTAGAGGGAGAAAACCCCAAGATGATAGATCCATCAATACCATCTATTGATGAAATAGAGGAGAAGGAACAAGAAAAGAAGGAAGCTCTAAAGAAGAACGAAGAGATGAAGGAAACAAAGGAAAAGAAAATAGAAAGGAAGGAAATAGGAACAGCTGATATTGGTCTAGGGGAGACCAAGGAACTAGAACAAGAGAATAAGATAGAAGATTCTTCATCCGGTCAACCTGAAGGTGGTCAGAAAGTTAGTTTTAGAAAAGGAAACTGAGAAAAAGAAAGCTAAAATCCTCACCTCAGCCAACTTTGAGGTAGAAGCTGAAGAAGAAGAAGAAGAAGAAATAGAGGAGGAAGAAGGGAAAGAATCGGTAATTGATATCAAGAAGACCCCCAAACAGTTAATAAAAGTTTCAGAAAAATTGAGAATTCAAGCTAAAAAGGCCAAACTTAAAGCAAATAAAAAGAAGGCAATAATTCTTCATACTACAAAGACAATCTTATCTGATCTCATTCCTAATATTGTTGTTGATGAGAATGCACCTATCATAAATCAATTGGGCACTCTTGTCAAAGCAATTGGTTCAAGCAACTAATTTGGAGAAGGTTGCAACAAGAAAGTATGAAACTAGAAGAGGTGAGCAATTAAAGGAACAAATATTAGTTGAAAAAGTTGCTCTCTCTACCAGCATTGAAGAGGCGAAATCAATCTTAAAGGAAGCTGGCCAATTATTGGTCAGATTCTCAAACTTCATTGATTTCATCAAAGATCTTGAAGACAAAAGAGTAAAGACTCAAAAGGAAATTCAAGATCTGCTAGGTTCTTTTGATCCTCTTACAAGCTCAGTAGCAACTTTCAGTGGAAAAGTCAAATAGTTGACTCATGAAATCAACAAGCCGGAAGAGGAACAGGACAAATGAGCTCTAAATCTGCTAGATATACAATGCTATCTTGCCCCTTTCATTGATTTATTGCAAGGCAATGCCAAACAAGCAGAAGGCCTCATCAGTTCACTTGACTGCAAGATAGTGGATGACATGGAGGATTTTGTCACACACCCGCATGGATAAATTCTTACTATGAAATAGGTGAAGCCTACATGGGAATCTTTTTTGAAGGCTGCTAAGGTCAATTTGAAAGAATTTTTTGACTTACTCTCATGAATTATTTTGTATACTTTGATTCCTTTATTCTATGTCATTGTTACAAAAAGAGGGAGAATGAATGTATAGTGGATTGGACATGTGAGGAGGAAAGACTATAGAAACAATTTATATCAGTAAACTAGTACTGGTAGAGAGGTAGAGTAGTAATGGTAGAGTGGCAGAGAAGTACTGGCAGTATCGACAGTACCGATAGAGAGGCAGAGTAGTACTGGTAGAGAGGCAGAGTAGTACCAATAGAGTGGCAGAGTAGTACTGGAAGAAAAGCCAGTACCAATAGAGAAGGCTAAGAACAAGGGGAGAATTAGTAGGAATAGAAGATATTAAAACTAGGGGGAGATCCAATTCAATCCAGCTAGATGTTTTGCCACCAATGCCAAAGGGGAGATTGTTGGCATCATGGTGGGCATGATAAATTTTGAGGTACGTAAGAAGTTGTCATTGATAGAAATATCAGTTCCATTATCATTATAACCAATTAGAAAAGGATTATAGTGGATTGGTAAGGAATAGGGACTAAAAGCTTCCACCGGTGAGTAGAGACCGGTTTACAAGAAGCAACCGATAGTTGAGTTGATTCAAGTAGGTTCACCGATATAAAGAAAACAACCGGTAGCAGATCATAATGGTGAAATATAGATCTAATCAATTTAGAAAGAGCCAGTTGAAGTCAGAGTGCTTGCTAAAGAATCTATAATGCCCCACTAGGAACCCTAAAGGAAAACAACACAACTAGGCAACTAAAGGGTGAAATATTTTTTTTTAAAAGATTAAGTGCATTAATTATAACAATAGCACATTTAATAACATAGTGGAAGTCTAACACATGATTTCCTAAGGGTTACCAACAAAGATTAAATTCATAGATTATATTAACACCATGGTTAATCCAATTGTCCATCGAATTAAGAAAATTAAATGCTTAAGATAAAACCTACACATACATCTAAATTCCATAATGAAAGAATCAAAGTATTCCAATGCATTTATTTTTCCATAGATCATTTAAACAAAAGATTAGAGCAATTGAATTAACATACATTCCACTGATATAATATTACAAAATCTATAAATACATGGCTTCCAAAAATACCACGGAATCCAAAAGTTACAATATCAAGGTTACATAGAAGTTTGATACAATGACCACAAGGTCTCAACAGAACAATGATCATGAACAAGAGCTCGTACATGAACCACGAACCAAGAAACACCAGCGAAGCATTTCCTCGCTTGGAGATACAATCCAGAACATTCAATGGGAAGTGGCACTACCACCCGACCATGTGATCCCAAAATGGAATGACCCCACCATGCTAGGAGATAGTAGAAGACCCTCAAGCAAGCAAAATAAGATAAGTACAATAGAACTACATGACTCAGCAAACATCCATGTGACTCAACTCACAAACACTAGTGACTCTAAGGAAAGAGTGTCATCGCATGGCTTATGGTGGTTACCTTGGTAGGCCTCCATAGGTCCCGACCCCCATCCTGGGTTATCCTAGTAACCTCTCCCGAACCTCCAGCTCTATCTAAGCCTCATGCAGACCCTACCAATCCTTTCATGAAGACAAGGTGATAGGTTTTCCATTCCAGGCCTTCTCACCCCATCCTGAGCCTATATAAGCACTCAACCATGTGCGAGGCATATTATCTTAATTAATATTTTAGCTACCCACCCCCTAATCAGTTATTAGGTTATCACTTCTTAACTGACTTTCGAAGGGTTATCCTGCCATCCACTTCGGGCGCAGCCCCCGCTCGAAATCCACTCTCTCTCATAGGACACTAACAGGAAAGGTCTCTCTATGAGAACTCTATGGCAAAACTAACAGCCATATCAAATCCTGACAAACCACAGGTGAAGGATACACAATCACTAACCCAGGATTGACCATTTGGAACAAAAAACACAATGGCTCATATCAACAGGGTTATACAACAACCCCTGACCAAGGGGATATATCAACATATGATATAACAACAACTCAACCAAAATTGCAACGAAATTAAGCTTGACTACAAATACCATTTATACAAGATCCTAATTCAGGCAATCTTTTCTTTTAAACAGCCAAAAACATAAAATACTTGCAATTAAAGATTTTCTAGAAAATAAGAAAATACAACTAAATTAATACAAGGAAATCAATGTTGTCATTTTTCCAATAAGGTTAAATCAATCACATAAAAATTAATCTCCTAATGTATTTCCAAGCATAAATATAGAATCTTAAATTATAAGCTTTTTTGAAAATAGCTAAATTTCAAATTAATTATATGTATATAATAATATAATATAATTATATGAATATATATATATATATACATCATATATATATTATATACCTATAATCATATTACAATATATATATATATATATATATATATAAACACATGAATTAATTTGCACAATATTAAAATAATACTTAAATGATATAATGCCCAAAATTAAAAAAAACTTATATATGAATATACACACACACACACATATATGCATATATATATATATACATATATATATATATACATACATATATATATACATATATATATATATATAATAAATTAATTAAAAAACAGATTTTATAACTCTAGGCACGAAACTCGAATATACCATATTCGGAATGCACAAACTTTAACTAAGGAAAAGCAAATTAAATATACTCCCTGCTATTGCACGGTAGCAGGTGCTACCATAGGTAGTACATGCTACATTATGGTAGCAGGTGCTACTGTCGGTAGCACTGCTACCTTACGGTAGCATGCTACTGTGGGTAGCACTGCTACCTTACGATAGCATGCTACCGCCGGTAGCACTGATTCCATACGGTAGCTGTACTACCGTCGGTAGCAACTACCGACCCTCCCAAACATGCATTTTTTTTAATATATTTTAAAAAAAATATCAATAACCTAAAAATAGTAAATTTTATTTCCCACAAAATTTATTTCCAATAAAATTTATTTCCAGGGAATTTAATTAATACATATTTTCTCCAAAATAATATAATAAAACAATTTCCCTTAACTTTTAATAACACAATAAATTTAATTAATAATTAAATTTATTTCTATAGTAACTAAATAATTTCACAGAGATGTACAATTATTGACAGAACAACCATAGCCAAATATTGAAACCAAACCCAAACAAGAGGGAATATTTTCTCTAGTAAAACCCATTTTCTACCAAAACTTGCAACTTTTAAGCATAGTAAAACATCTTGGCAAGATTTGCTAGAATAACTTTTCCAAAATCCTCACAAAATTTAATTTACAAACACCCAGGAAATAACTTCTTTCCATAAACTAAAATTAAATTCAAGAATACACTTTAGCCAAGAACATGAAATAATCAGAAAAGGTTTTGGATTTGATAAATATTATACACACACATCATTCAGAAAGAGGGAAGAAATAAAATATTTTCTTTAAAAACAACCAGAAGAGGCCACCCAACCTGTATAGCTTTCCTAGAAGATTTACGTGGAAGAGCTCAATCCTGTACTGGTTTTCCAAGCCAATCCCTCTTCCAGCAATCCTCAGATAATTTCTTCTTCAATCAAATATTGCTTCCAAAATAATTTTTCTTCCCCAAAATCTCTGCCTCCTTCTTGTGTACCAAAAAGAGAAAGATCTATTCTCTTTAACCTAAAATTTTAGGTTGCATATATTTTTTCCCTAAACCTACTATTTAATTTTAGTAATAAAAGCAATTTTATTTTCTTTTCTAATTCCTAACAAAGGGATAAATTAATATTCAATAAGCAAAAATCATTTTTTTTCTTTTCTTTTCTCATGCAAATTAATTAATTTTCTAAACAAAAAATTTAAAGCAATACTTTAATTCTAATTTATTCTTTTATTCATTTATTTATTTAAAATTCTAGGAAACAATAAATGAAATTAATCTAATTTATTTTTCACTAAAATTTAAATAAGATATAATTCGAATACAATACAACTTGCAATCTAATTTAATAATTTCTCTTAATTAATTAAATTTAAAATCTCAATGCATAAAATACATAATTCCCAAAATACCAATATGAGATAACTCCATAAATTTAATTAATTAATTAAATCCACTAAACACACAAACTGAGCAAACCCCAAGCAAAGACTCATAAAAAGGTCAAACGATAAAATACGAAGGCGGAACAAACTGATAGGATGACCAACTAACGACACTCACAAGAGTGTAACTGGGTAATATAGGGTCAACTACTACCTCCTCCACTTCCATCAGATAAATATAAGGCACGCTTAGACTTGTGAAGCTAGGTGGAGATGATACCCCATACCTACCTAGTACTTGTACCTGCAATATCCTGCATCACCAAACCACACATGCATATATACAATATAGAAAACACAACATGCACACTGATGAAGGAGAATCACGACGTTCCCTGTCTCACTGGAATGAGTGAAGGAAAATCACCCCCTTGCATCCAATACACTCGCAGACACGCAACATATAATTTCACATTGCATAATTAAAATGAAGTGTCAGTACATAGCAATAATCCATAAAATGCCATAAATCACAAGTACTGAAATACTGCAAATAAATTATGCATCTCATATCCAAATAAAGCATGAAATAATGTCATATAAGTTGAAATAACACATCATGGTAATGCGTCCACTGAAAATAAACAATAATAAAATATGAGTCTAATGAGTTCAAATGAGAAGGGGTACTACAAAATCAACTAGATTTTGGGCATGAACGGTTAGTCCCACTGGTATAATCAATGAGGTTGAGGAACAAACAGATTGGTGCATAGAATGATTTTTTGAGTTCAAGTTTTGGAGGGAAAGTTCACGCCAAGATTGAAGACAACTATATACATGTTTTTCATCTTGAATTTTAAGTGTTGATGGAGTTGTTAGTGGATTGAGGTTGAAAATTGGAGTAAGGTGAAGAATAAGAGAAGTGCAGAAGGGTTCCTCATGAATCGATGAAGTCATCATCGAGTAGAGATTGAAGCAGATACAAAATGTATCTATTCGACAAAATGGTATCATCATTAGATCAATGATTTGTTGTTGTCTAATAATTGCAGTAGATTAAATCCCTTAATAGGGTGAACCTTAACCGGTTGTGTTTGTAAAATCCCCTAATAGGGTCACTCCATAGAGGAAGTGTAAAATCCTTTTGCAAGGTGAATCCTAATAGATTTCAAGGTATTATTAATAGGATACTAGTCATCTTTAACAAGGTGATGTTCTCAGAAGGAATAAGATTGTAAGCTCTTAACTGGGCACTCTTTTTCACTACAGTAGATTATGGTTTATCCCCACCATGGTTTTCTCCCTCTAACTGAGGGTTTCCACATATAATTTCTGGTTTTATGTGATGTTTATTTGATGCATGTAAATCTCTTTCCTTCAATGTTATTGTCTTCATGATTCACCCCCCCTCTTAGTAATTGGTTAAAATCTAACACAAATCACATCCAAAGAATTCATTTGAAAGTAGCAAACCATAATGGGAGTAGAAGAACAAATAGATGAAACAAATCAATGTTGTTGAAGAAGAAGATTCTTTAGATGAGGAATTTGTACTTTCAATCCACACTTCAGAAGATGATTCACAATCAACCTCTATATAGAGTTTGTGGACTCAAGTGATACGGAGAACATGAATAGATAGAAGTAATTTCGCACATTGAAACCCTATCATGATACAGTCACTATTGGAGATGATACCACCTAGGACATCAAAGGTATTGGTGACATCTCTTTGAAGTTTGGGATACATAGTTGTAAGATCACTAAATTTTTGTATGTGTTAGGACATACTAAAAATCTTCATTCTGTTAATAAATTTCTTCATCATAACCTTAGGATCAAGTTTGATACCAATCAAGATAAAAATATTTATCTTATCAAAGATAAGTCTAAAAATGAATAGATTGTTTCTTGTGTTGTTGATATTGGTAAAATGTTTAGGCTTCATACAATTACTAGTAACCAACCCTTAGTGACTAAGGACAATGATCTTTCTATGCTTCGACATCATAGATTTTGTCACTTAATCACTAATTGCTTGTTTAAAATTAGTTAGAGAAACATGGTCAAAGGGCTTCCATCACTTTAGAAGTTGAATGTTGTTTGTTATAGTTGTATTTCTAGATAACAACATAGAGTATCCTTCTAACCAAGTGAGTATCGTGTAAACCAGCCTTTGTAGCCAGCACATACTGATATATGTTGTCCCATGACACCTAGTCATAGTGGATTTAGGTACATTCAAATTTTTATTGATGATCACACAAGGAAAATGTGGGTGAATTGTTTGTAGAATAACGATAAATCTTTTTCCTATTTCAAAGAGTTTCACACTCTTGTGGAGAAAGATATGAATCATTGTATTTGTTTCCTTTTCTTAGATTAAGGGAAGGAATACACCATCATAAAATTCTCCATGTACCTAAAGGAAAATGGAATTCAACATTAATTGACTGCAACATACACACCTAAGAAAAATTGAGTTGATGAATAGAGAAATCACATCATCATGGAGATGGTTTGAAGTATGTTGAAAGATTCTCAACTAGGACATGCATATTGGGTTGAAGTTGTACATGCAATAGTTTGTCTTCTAAATAGTGCACCAACCAAAGCCCTTGATGGCATCACACCAGAAGAAGCATGGACAATGGTAAAGCCTTCTATCTCTCATCTTTGTGTATTTGGATGCATTGCCTATATGCACATTCCTAAACATAAAAGGAAGAAGCTAGATGAAAAATCAATGTAATGTATTCTTCTTAGATATAATAATGAATCTAAGGCATATCTCCTTATGGATCCTAATACAAAGAATATATACATTAGCAGAGATGTAAATTTTGATGAGAAAAGTGAGTGAAGTTCTCCTCCCACATCATCACCTACTTTAGATAGTGCTCTTATATATTCAAAATGGATGGGAAAAATTATGGGAGCATTGATAGTAAATAAACATCCACAAATGTCACAAAACCTTTACCAAAGTGGTATACTAGTACCATTCCCAATGCAAAGCTAGACGAAGTTCTAAACACTTAACATTCAGGTCTGAGAACTCACAACATGGCTTGCAATGAGGTAAATCTATCCTTGATGACTTCAAATGTTGATAATTTTGAACCAACACTTGAATCAAAGCCTTGGAAAGAGGCTATGGATTCAAAGTATCATTCTCTAAGAAAAACAACACTTGGGAGCTTGTTGATCTACTACCTGGTAATAAAGAAATTATATGTAAATGGATATTCAAAAATAAGTAAAAAGATGGTAGTATAGATAAATATAAGGCTAGACTTTTCACCAAGAGTTATTCCCATAATGAAGGTATAGAGTATGAGGAAACATTTCCTCCCACAACAAAGATAAAAATAATTAGAATGATTTTTGCTTTAGCTACCCAATTTGGATAAAAATTGTATCAAATTGATGTAAAAATTACATTTCTTAATTGAGACCTTAAGGAAGAGGTCTATATAGCACAAATAGAGGGACATATTGAACCTGGTAAAGAGGAAACGGTATGCAAACTTGTCATCCCTATATGGTCTCAAACATGCTCCTAGAGCTTGGTATATTATAATTGATGAACATCTGCTACAACATGGTTTCACTAGGCATCCATATGATCCAAAACTCTACCTCAAGGATCAAGGGGGGATACTATGATCATTAATGTATATTTTGATTACTTAGTTATCATAGGTAGCTTAGAAGAAATGGTTGAGACAACCAAGAATGATCTCAAGAAGGCATTAGATATCAGGCTACTACATTATTGTATTGGCTTAGAGTTATGACAAACTAATCACCATGTCTTTGTATTGCAAAGAAAATATGCTAAGATGTTGCTTGAGAAATTCAAAATGATGGATTCCAAATCCATGTCTACACCTATGGAATCAGGATTGCAGTTATCTACTTCTGATACATCTCCTTAAGTGAATGCAACTCTCTATTGACAAATGATTGGAGGTTTAATTTACTTAACTTAAACTAGACTATATATTAGTTTTTATATTCATTATCTATCAAGATTCATGCAAGAACCAAAAATGTGTCATTGGAAAGCCAAAAACTAGGTACTAAGGTATATCCAAGGTACAATAGATCATGATTTAGAGTATTAAAAGATTAATTAATTCTTCTTGATAGGATACATAGATGTAGACTGTTAGCACCCTCAAAATTATATCAAAAATTTTGGTACTCAAGGTGTAAACCAAAATCATACACGTTGATTCATCCTAAGAATAGCTTTTCAAAAATGCCCCAGGGTTTGGTCATGAACTTTATCTTGGGTATGAATCATATTCCAATGACCATTTGGAAATTTTTTTATATTTGATCAGTGAATTTCTATTTTGATCACCCATGGCTTAAGTTCTTTTCTCATGGGTTCCTTGCAATTTGAAGACCGGCCCCAGGTTGTAGTAATTCTTTTTAGTTGGTAACTTTAGGGTTTGATTTATCTTAAGTATTTGGCCCCACACATTTTATATCCTAGGAGAATAAGTTATATACATGTGTTTCAAAGTTATTTTAGAGTGGGCCATAGTTCAAATTTCTTAGTGCACACTGAAGTGGCTTGCATACCTTGTCGAGGCTTCAAGCCTTGTTTGATGTGGCAGTTTGGTCATGTTATGGAAGACAACTCGGGACTTGGTAAGAGAATAAAATATGTTTCATTGAGTTTTAAGTAATGATTATCAACTACGATGTTTACTCAGAGCTTGGTAAATTCTTTATTAGTGCTTTGGCGAGTATCCAAGGAAGGTGGCTATGTAGAGATGTGAACATTGACTCAACACTCATTGATAGGCTTTCCTTTTCATGGGTGAGTTTTCGAGAAAATGGAGATAGAATGCTTTGTCAACAGATGAAAGGGACCCAGTATGTCAACTCGGGATGCGGTGAGATGACTTTAAGGATTTCAACAAGTCCCTGAGTGAGGAAAAGAGAAATTAGAATGTTGTAGCCAAAGATAGGTGTACACTTAGTAAAGCTCACAGTGACTTGTGTCAAGTTCAAATGGTAAATCAAGAAGAATCAGAGCTTTTGGTGATGGTCGTTGATGCCATTGAGATCAATGGATAAAAATTGAGAAGATTAACATGTAGGAGAGTCAAAAAGTGAGATATTGAGAACATTAGTTTTATGACTGGAAAACAGGAAGATCACAACAAATCTCTTGCACAAGATTGGCTCTAGATGGGACAATCAGAAGACTTTATGTGTGGCAAACCCAAGGAATTCAAAACGGCAGCATGAAAAGTTGCATGGGTACAGATAATGGATTCTCATTAAAACAGGTTGAACTAGCGATTGGGTTATTAAAGAGGATAATTTTTAATCCTTTGAAAAGATACAAAAGAAAAAAAGATTGGTTATATTTAGAGCTTCTATTTTTAGAAGAATTAATTCATTCTAAGACAAAACACATATCTATCAAGTACAACTTTTTGAAGGAAACGATGGAAGAAAATGAAGTTAGAATAGTTTATGTGAACACTAAAGAGCATATTGCAGATATCCTCACTAAACCTTTTCCTAAGGAATCATTTGAGTACTTCAGAGATAGATTGGGAATTTCTACCCCTCTGATAGAAACTTGATTGATGCGGTTTGGCATCAGTCCGGTATGCATTATCAAAGATATTTTTCATTTTGACACTGATGTGGGGATGCTACTGCTCAGGGGGAGTAGTTAGCCTTTTGATTCATTGGTTTATGTTTTTGCTTTGATATTTATGTCAAAGGGGGAGAGATATTGATGTGAAAAAGAAAAAATTAAGGAGTTGTATACATTAGGGGGAGATATATATGTATAGTTTAGAGCTTTACTAAGATATCATTCACAGGGAGATTTTTGTCTTTGTTTCAAAGCTTCATTGCTATATCTTTATGCAAGAGATTGTTGGTTGTCTTCCATTGGGGGAGACTTGTTTGGCATTTCTTGGTACTTAGATGTTTTTCACATCTAGTGTTGCCATCAATGCCAAAGAGGGATTGTTGGCCATTTGAAGGAATTGATTATGTGTTGTACTGATGTTTTGTCATTGATGTCAACACTAGCTGTTTGGATGCTTTACCAACACCCTTTTGGTCTCGGTAGGTTGAGTGGTTTCTAGTTGGTTTGGATATGGCATGATCTGATAGGCTCAAGTATGGTTTAGTTATGGAATTGGCTTATTCATAATACTCATGTTCATATTGAGTAAGTTTCTTTTGTTCTGATGATCAGATGCTATCCTGCTTGCTTGGAAGCTTGGCTTGTAGTTCCGATGAGGGTTTCAGCGATAGATCTTTTGATGAAGATCTTTGATGATATACATAAGTGGTGTTGGTGCAACTTCTGGTGAAGATTCAAGATTTTGTTGATGATCATGTTCGAGACTTGGCTGATGGAGATCATTGCTTTAGCATGTGGACCTATATTGGGTCCCAGTTGATCTAGGTTATGGACCATCTTAATGTAATGTGTGGATTAGTCCTCTTGATGTGTTTTCAAGATGTCTTATGTGTTGGTTATTATTTGTTTGGTCTAAGACCAACATGTTTTGTAATTATGTAATTGGTTTATTGTCTTGTGGTCAATCTAATTGTTTATGGTCAAGGGTTTGTATATATATGATGTAAGATCTCATTGTAGATCATCGTGGGAATTAGATCATAGGTACAAGGTCAAGGAATGGATATGGATATGTAATGTTTGAATAATGTAATATCATTCAGATAGAGAATTTGGTCGATCATTGAAGATCGAATTGGGTTTATGTAAGAGGATTTAGTCCTTCGGTATTGAGCTTAACCGAAACTATACTCAGGGATAGGAGATGTTATCTTTGCAGTTCAAACACTTCTTCCAGATTGTAGTCTAGATTTCTATGTAGTTAGTGAGACTCGTTTTATGATGAGGAGTGCGCTCTAGGTTGTTGGCCTTCCTGCAAGTGTAGGCCCCTCAATTGTAATTCACATACTTGCTACAAAAGTATTATCTGACTGTGGACAGGCTTCCCAGCATGGTTTTTCCCTTTACCAGATTTTCCATGTATAAACCTTGGTGTCATATGGATGGTATTTATTTTGTGATTATTGTTTATGCTTAATTGGTTTAACTTATATTTTGGTATTTGGTTTAAGCATTCCGGTTTTAATGTTTTGGGTTTCAGTATTAAAGTTTTAATTGTTAAATATTCTGGTAATCTGTGACAACTGATTCAACCCCCCCCCCCCCCCCCCCTCTTAGTTGTTTTCCAGTTATTTGAACTATCCAACAATTGGTATGAGAGATTTGGTCCTCTCTACAAAAATCTTAACTGCTTGAGGAAGATCCTATGGTGACTAACACTTCAAATTCATCCAGTTCATCTGGAGCTATATTTCAGAGAGATATCCCTAGGCTTGATGGAATAAATTACATAGTATGAAAGATTCAAATGGAGACTCATCTAAGATGTCTTAGCAAGGAGATTTGGGAGATCACACAGAATGGTGTTACACCTCATAATCTGACATCTAGCAATCCTCCTCTGACAAACCTGGATAAGGAGCTTGAGAATGATTGTAGAGCATGAGAAGCCCTCTTGTGTGCACTTTCTGATCAACAAATAATGGGATTTACTGACAAATCATCTGGAAATGCTATATGGGATAAGTTGGAGACTCTTAATAAAGGTGACCCTACAGTGAAGATTGCTAAACTTGATGGTTATCAGGTGAGATATGAAAACCTGAAGATGGAAGAAGATGAAAGGATTACTGCATTCATGGAAAGGATAAATGAGATTTTTATGGGAATTCAATGTTGTGGTAGAACTCTGAGTGAAGATGAAATTGTTTCTAAAGTTTTGAGATCCCTACCATAGGCTTACAAGATAAAGGCTACTGCTATTAATGATTTGAGAACAATATCTAATACATTTGTCAACAAATATTCCTTGGTTGGGAAATTATCTGCTTTTGAGCTTGAAGAATTTGGACCTTCTGGATCTGTGAAGACTGAACCTACTTTTTATGCATCTACATCATCAACCGGTAAGAAAGATTGGAAAGCTTTGTATGCAAAAGAATTGGATGATATGAAGAGAGAAGATGAAGAATTTGAGCAACTTGGAGACCTATTTTCTAGAAGAGTACATAAAGGACCAGTAGGAAGTAAGTATGAAGGAAAAGCACCTTTTAAATGTTTTGCATGTAATAAGATTGGTCATTTTGCATCTAGATGTCTTAAAAGGAATTCAAGATTTGAAGAAAGAGTGAGAAGATCTTTTAAGCCTAACACTGGATATCAGAACAAGTATAAGTACATGAAAAACAAAGATAAATCATGATACATAGCTTATGAGGAAGGAATTACTTATTGTGATGATGAACCAACAGAAGACTCTGCTAGTGGTTCCGGCAATGGGAAGGAATGGGTGTTCCTGGCTATTGAGGAAGATGTTCCCGTACTAGAAGAGAATGTACCTGAAGAGAAGGCACTTGCTGCTAAAATTGAAGACAAGGATGAATGGGTAATTGACAGTGGTTGTTCACATCATATGATTGGAGACAAGGGGAAGTTTCTATATTTGCAAGAATTTGATGGCGGTCTTGTTAGATTTGGAGATGACAAAGCATGTATGATCAAAGGAAAAGGAACTATATCATTGGATGGTAAGAACAATACTGACAATGTTTATTATGTTGAAGGTTTAAGACATAATATTTTGAGTGTAGGACAATTGGTGGATAAGGGATTTCAATTATAGATCAAGGATGGAAAATGCAAAATCATTAACAGACCTGGTTTTGAGATTGCAACTAGTACATAGACAAAAGGTAATATATTTCATTTGAATTCCAATGAGAAGACATGTTTGATTGTACAAATTGATGAGAGTTGTCTATGGCATAAAAGGTTGTGTCATATGAATTTTGATTGCATTGTGAAGATCAGTTCAACTAAGGTAGTTAGAGATATACCTAAGATTGTGAAGCCCTATAATTTGGTATGTAAATAATGTCAAATGGGTAAACATATCAAAACCTCTTTTAGGAATATACAAGATAAATCAAATGATGTTCTTGATCTTATTCATACTAATTTGTGTGGCCCTGCTAGAGTTAAAAGTTCTCAAGGTGATAGATATTTCATGCTAATCATTGATGATTATTCTAGAATGATGTGGGTTACTTTTCTAAGGGAAAAATCTGAAGCAGTTGAAAAGTTTAAAATCTTTAAGGCTAAAGTGGAAACTGAGACATGATTAAAGATTAAATTTTTGAGGCCATATTATGGTGGAGAATTCACATCTGGTGAGTTTAATAACTTTTGTAAGAAGCGTGGTATAAGAATACAATTTTCTGCTCCCCAAACACCTCAGTAGAATGGAGTTGTGGCAAAAAAGAACATAACTATCTTGGATACTACTAGAACAATGATGATGGAAGCTAGTCTACCTCATATCTATTGGAGAGAAGTAGTGAGCATAACAGTTTATACATTCAACAGAGTACATATCAAAGGAGAAACCGATAAGACACCTTATGAATTATGGTTTGGCAATACACCTATAGTTAAGTATTTCAAAATCTTTGGTAGTAAATGTTATATCAGGAGGGATTATATCATTCAAAAATTTGATCCTAGATGTGATGAAGGCATATTTCTTGGTTATTCTAATGAAAGAAAGACATATAGATTTTATAGAAAAAGATTGCAGAGAATTGTGGAAAGTGCTAATGTCAAAGTGGATGAGCTAAATAGAGGTCAAATCAGAGTTTATGAGAAGGAACTAGTGGTGGAAATGATTATATCTGAACTAGTGGCACCTTTACCAGAACAGAGTGTTGAACTAGTTACTCCGACAAGATTAAAAAATTCTACAGTAACTGAAGAACAAGGAAGAGGAACAAAGAGTCAGAAGACTCCTAGGTATATGAGATTGAATCATTCAGAAGATCAGATCATTGAGGATAAGAACATTGGAGTAATGACAAGAAGAAGATTGACAACTAATGAGGTATGTTTAATTTCTCAAGTTGAACCGGTATCAGTAATTGAGGCATGTAAAGATGAATATTGGTTGAAAGCTATGGAAGAAGAATTAGACCAAATTGAGAAAAATAACACATGGACTTTGGTTTCCTGACCTAAAAATAAGAATGTTATTAGAACTAAATGGATTTTTAGAAATAAATTGAATGAGGATGGTCAATTTGTAAGGAATAAGGCTATATTGGTTTTTAAAAGATATTATCAAAAGGAAGAAATTGATTATGGAGAGACTTTTGCACTTGTAGCTAGGATTGAAACTGTAAGATTATTTCTTGCCTATGCTGCCCACAAAACCTTCATGGTTTATCAGATGGATGTTAAGACTGCATTTTTTAATGGGGATCTTGATGAGGAAGTTTATATTGAGAAACCTGATGGTTTTTCACTATCAGATGATACAAACATGGTTTGCAGGTTAAGGAAAGCTTTATATGGATCAAAACAAGCATCAAGAGATTGCTATGCAAGGTTGGATAAATATCTTTTGAAGCTTGGTTTTTCCAAGGGGAATGCTGATAGTACTTTATATTATAAGATCACTGATGATGATATACTGATTATTGAAGTCTTTGTTGATGACATTATTTTTGGAGGTGAAGATAAGTTATGCATGGAATTTTTAATAATATGGAGAAAAAAATTGAAATGTATATGATTGGGGAAATGAAATTTTTCTTAGGTTTGCAAATTACTCAGACTGATAAAGGTATTTTCATCTGCCAAACTAAGTATGCTAGGGAATTCTTGAAGAAATTTGGTATGGGAGATTCTAAACCGGTAAGTACTCCTATGGTTACAAGTGAGAAATTGACATGAAAAGATGTTTCTACACCGGTAATCCTACAAGATACAAATCTATGATTGGAGGTCTCCTTTATTTGACTCAAACTAGGCCTGACATAATGAATGTTGTTTTTATTGTATTAAGATTTCAAAGTGATCCTAGAGAAAATAATGAGAGTGCGGTGAAGAGGATTTTTAGATACTTACAAGGTACATCAAAATATGGTTTGTGGTACCCTAAGGATGATGACTTTACTTTATGTGCATATACAAATGCAAATTGGGTTGGAGATGTTGATGACCGGAAGAGCACATCCAATGGACCTTTTTTTCTTAGAAATAAGTTGGTTTCATGGATCAAAAAGAAATGTTCATGTACCTCTTTATCTACTATTGAAGCTGAGTATGTTGCTGCTACTACTAATTGTACACAAGTTCTGTGGATGAAGCAAATGTTGAAGGATATAAAGGTGGATTGTAATGAACTAATAGTTATTCACTATGATAATTCTACTGCTATTGATATATCAAAGAATCTGATATTTCTATCGAAGACAAAGCACATATCTATCAAGTACAACTTTTTGAAGAAAAAGGTGGAAGCAAATGAAGTTAGACTGGTATATGTGAACACTAAAGAGCAGATTGTAAATATCTTCACTAAACCTTTTCCTAAGGAATCATTTGATTACTTCAGAGATAGTTTGAGAATTTATGCCCCTCCAGTAGAAACTTGATTGATGCGGTTTGGCATTAGTCTAGCATGCATTATCAGAGATATTTTTCATTATGACACTGATGTGGGGATGCTACTACTTAGGGGGAGTAGTTAGCCTTGTGATTCAGTGGTTTATGTTTTTGCTTTAATATTTATGTCAGATTTTTTGGCATTGATGTCAAAGAGGGAGAGATATTGATGTGAAAAAGAAAAACTTAAGGAGTTGTATACATTAGGGGGAGAGATATATGTATAATTCAGAGATTTACTAAGATATCATTCACATGATGAGTTTGGTCTTTGTTTCAGAACTTCATTGCTATATCTTTATGTGGGAGATTGTTGGTTGTCTTCCACTGGGGGAGACTTGTTCGACATTTCTTGGTACTTAGATGTTTTTCACATCTAGTGTTGCCATCAATGCCAAAGGGGGAGATTGTTGGCCATTTCAAGGAATTGATTATGTGTTACACTAATGTTTTGTCATTAATATCAACACTAGCTATTTGGATGCTTTACCGGCACCCTTCTGGTCCTGGTAGGTTGAGTGGTTTCTGGTTGGTTTGGATCCGACATGATTCGATAGGATCCCGTATGGTTTGGTTATGGAATCATCTTATTCATGATACTCATGTTCGAATTCAGTAAGTTGCTTTTGGTCTGGTGATCAGATGCTATCCTGCTTGCTTGGAAGCTTGGCTTGTGGTTTCGACGAGGGTTTCACTGGCAGAGCTTTTGATGAAGATTTTTGATGATATGCATAAGTGGTATTGGTGCAGCTTCTAGTGGAGATTTAGGATGTTGTATCATGTTCGAGACTTAGCAGATGGAGATCATTTCTTTAGCATGTGGACCTATATTGGGTCCTGATTGATCTATGTTATGGACCGGCTTAATGTAACGTGTGGATTGGTCCTCTTGATGTGTTTCCGAGATGTCTTATGTGTTGGATATTTGTTTATTCTAAGGCCGACATGTTTTGTAATTATGTAATTGGTTTATTGTCTGGTGGTCGACTTAATTGTTTATGGTTGAGGGTTTGTATATATATGATGTAAGATGTCATTGTAGATCATCATGGGAATTAGATCACAGGTATAAGGTCAGGGAATGAATATCATTTAGGTAGAGGATTTGGTCGATCATTGAAGATCGAATTGGGTTTATGTAAGAGGATTTAGTCCTTCGGTATTGAGCTTAATCGGAATTGTACTCAGGCATAGGAGATGTTATCTTTGTAGTTCAAACAGTTCTTCTAGATTGTAGTATGGATTTCTATGTTGTCAGTGAGACTCCTTTTGTAATGAGCAGTGCACTCTAGGTTGTTCACCTTCCTGCAAGTGCACGTCCCTCAATTGTAATTCACATACTTGTTGCATAAGTATTATCTGATTGTGGGTAGGATTCCCACCGCGGTTTTTCCCTTTATCAGATTTTCTAAGTATAAACCTTGGTGTCAGGTGAATGGTATTTATTCTATGATTATTGTTTATGCTTAATTGGTTTAACTGCTATTCTGGTATTTGATTTAAGCATTCCAGTATTAATGTTTTGGATTCTGGTATTTAAGTTTTAATTGTTAAATATTCTGATAATCTGTGACAACTGATCCACCCCCCCTCCCTCTCAATTGTTTTATGGTTATTTGAATTGTCTAACAGGTTGACCTAATTGTTTAGGTCTCGGGCTAGTATAAATATGATGTAAGATCTCTTTGTAGATCATGGGCATATTTGTGGGTTTTTGGTATAGAGGATTATCTGTGTGCGAATAAGGTTGTAGTCATATGCAGAGGTTCTGGTCAATCATAGGTGATCAATTTGGATTAGTGAAAGAGGTTTAAGACCTCCGTACTGAGCTTAATTGGATCTGTATTCAAGCATTGAAGATGTTATTCTTGCAGTTCACTCTTCTTTTAAGATTGTAGTCTGGATTTATTTTGTAGTCAGTGAGGCTCCTTTTGTGACGAGCAGTGGGCTCTAGGCTATTGGACTTCCTACATGTGTAGACCCCTCTTTTTGTAATCACATACTTACTATAGAAGTATTATCTGACTATGGGTAGGCTTCCCACCATGAGTTTTTCCTTTACCAAGTTTTCCACGTAAAAATATTGGTCTTATCTTTTGTGTATGGTTGGCAAATGTTCTATGGTTTATATTTGTGCTTAACTGTTATATTTGCTATTCCAGTAATAAGGTTTTAATGCTTAAAGTTCTATAATCTATTAACAACTGATTCACCCCCCCCCCCCCTCTCAGTTATTCACCGGTTATCTAAGTTGTCTAACAATTGGTATAAGAGCCTGGTCCTCTCTATAGAAGCTTAATCGCTTGAGGAAGATCCTATGGTATCTAATGGCTCAAGTTCATCAAGTTCATCTGCAGTTGTTTTCCAGAGAGGAATTCCTAGGCTTGATGGAACAAATTATAGAGTATGGAAGATTTAGATAGAGACTCGGTTGAGATGTCTTGGTAAGGATATTTGGGAGATCACTGAGAAATGATATATAACTCATAATCTGGAATCTAGAAATCTTCCTCTAGAAGGCTTGGATAAGGAAATTGAAAATGATTGTAGAGCTAGAGAAGCCCTTTTGTGTGCACTTTCTAATCAATAAGTTATGCGACTAACCAACAAATCAATCGTAAAGGCTATATTGGATAAATTGGAGACTCTGAGTGATGGTGACCCTATTGTTAAAATTGCTAAACTTGATGGTTACTGGGTCAGATATTAGAACCTAAAGATGGAAGAATATGAAAAGAATATTGCTTTTATGGAGAGAGTTAATGAAATTGTTCTGGGAATTCAGTGCGATAGTGGATCTCTGAGCCAAGATGAAATAGTTTTTAAAGTATTGAGAGCTTTCCACAGGCTTATAAGATGAAGGCTACTACAATTAAAGAGTTTATAAAAATGGCAAACACTTCTATTAATAGGGATACCTTGGTTGGTAAGTTATTTTCTTTTGAGCTCGAGGAATTTGGTCCTTTTGTAGTTGCAAAATCTAAACCTACTTTTCATGCATCTACATCATCTACCGACAAGAGTGATTGGAAAGCCTTATATACTAAGGAACTAGAGGAAATGAATAAAAAAGATGAAGAGTTTGAGAAAATTGAAACCCTATTTGCTAGAAGAGTACCTAAAGGTCCGACAGGAAGTAAGTATGAAGGAAAATCACCTTTTAAATGTTTCGCATGTAATAAGATAGGTCATTTTGCATCTAGATGTTCTAAAAGGAATTCAAGATTTGAGGGAAGAGTTGGAAGATATTTTAGGCCTAGCCATGAATACCAGAACAAGCATAAGTAAAAGAGGAACAAAGACAAATCATGCTACTATGCGGATGAGGGAGGTGTAACTTATTATGATGATGAACCGACACAAGATTCAACTAGTGGATCCAGTAATGGAAAAGAATGGGTATTCTTGGCTATCAAGGAAGATAATTTGGTACCTAAAGAAAAGGCCCTTGCTGCTAAAGTTGAAGACAAGGATTAATGGGTGATAGGCAGTGGATGTTCACATCATATGACTGGAGATAAAAGAAAGTTTCTATCTTTGCAAGAATTTGAAGGCGGTCTAGTTAGATATTGAGATGACAAAGCATGCATGATCAAGGGAAGATGAACTATATCATTGGATGGTAAGCATGATACTGTTAATGTTTATTATGTTGAAGGTTTAGGGAATAATCTTTTGAGTGTAGGACAGATGGTGGATAAGGGATTTCAGATATAGTTCAAGGATGGAAAATGCAAGATTATCAACAAATCTGGATTGGAGATTGCAACCGATACTCAGACTAAAGGTAACATATATTTCATTTGAACTCCGGTGAGAAGACATGTTTGATTGCACAAATTGATAAGAGTTGGCTATGGTATAAGAGGTTGTGTCATGTAAGTTTTGATTCGATTGTAAAGATTAGTTCTACTAAGGCAGTTAGAGATATACCTAAGATTGTGAAGCCCTATAATCCGGTATGTAAGTGTATATGGTGAAAATGGATAACAAGAATAACGATATTGAAAGGCTAAATGAATTCAACCACAAAACCCTAGCCTAACAACAACAAAGATCCACCATAACATATGAAGATTACCTAAGACAATGCAAATCACATGAAATCACAAAGATTATACCATCACATGTCCAATAGGGTTTTGATCTCCATTCTTCCTATCTCCATTGATCTTGCTTGATATATTTGCTCTCAGATTTTATATTCACAAGAGCTCAACAAAGAACAGAATGTGGTTGCAAGTAGGATCATAGTGTAGTCAATTGCATAAAAGATGATTAGCATGAATGATTAGGATGATTGATTAGAATGATTGATTACAATGATTGATTAGGGTTTGATAGTGAAGGAAGCATCTCCTTATATAGAAGACACTATATGAAATGGAGGGATAAGATTGAGAGGTGTAAAAGGAGGTCGGCTATGATTAGAGGGTAGGTAAAAGAAATAATAAAATAATGAAAGGGGTAGGTAGTGTATGAATTAAGAGATGAATGACATGTGTCATGGGTAGAAAAGGCTAATGAATGAATTAAATAAATAAAGATTTATTTAATTAATAGAAGAAGTGGGATCAATTAAATAAATAAGATATTTATTTAATTTAGGAAAATGATAATTTAAATAAATAAATGTATTTATTTAAATGAGAAATAAGGCTAGAAGAGGATAAATGAATGAATTAAATAAATAAAGATTTATTCAATTAATAGAAGAATTAAGCTTAGATAATTAAATAAATAAAATATTTATTTAATTAGACATGACAATTTTAGGTGTCTACATTTTGCCCCTCTTTGAGACAATGTGACTTGTCGCGTTGTTTCAAAGAAGATAAGATGAACTGATACAGAGTTGCCCCAGAATGGGAATGATATGCCCCCTCGAGAGATTGGATGAAAATGTTTGAAAAGATTGCAGACAATCTCTCGATAAGAAAGACAAGATAGAATGGACTGACCGGATAAAGTGACAAAGTCACGGGATAAAGAAGACTGACTCGGGAAACGAGGGCGAGGGCTAGGGTAGGCTATAAGATAGACCACGGGGGAAATACATCCTCATTGTCATCCACACATCCACGAGATTAGAGTGCAGAGCGAGATAGAGAAGCAGCAGTCAGCAGCGATGGCAATGGCTCACAGATTCGACTGCATTCGCCGATTCCAGAGGCCAATAGAGGCAGGAGAGCCAGTAAGTACCACAAAACCTCCTTGTACTTTGATGCATTTATTGTTGTCACAAATGCATGTCAAGTAGTGCAATATGTCTTCAAGGTCAAATCGACAGTTTTTTGATGAACATACGCTGTCGATTGGATAAGCTGCTGAGAGGATACACTCAAGAAGGTCCTCTAGGGAAAACTAGGATTGCAAATAGGGCTAGGATTGACAATTCTGTGATAGAACATACGTTGCCAATGAGGAAACTACTCAAGAGTATTCACTCAAGCAGAGGCACTAGGATAGGATAGATCAAGGCACTTTGTGATGAACAGTGAGTACCAAGATATAGTACTTTGTGATGAATAGGGAGTACTAAAATATGAGCAGCACTTTGTGATGAATAGTGAGTGCAAATGTGAGCAGCACTTTGTGATGAATAGGGAGTGTCACACACGTAGTACTTTGTGAGAAACCGAGAGTACTACTAGGATAGAAGAAACACTTTGTGATGAACAGTGAGTGTCACTAGGACTGAGATGATTGATCTGTGTGACTATAGGAGTATTTGCCTATGCTGGAGTCACGGAAGAGATTCCCATTGACTTAGAGGTTGCGACCTGAGTTGTCGCTCGAGGACAGAGTTGCCATCGAGGAGATGGGTTTGAGACATGTGCTATATGTGCCTGAGTTTTGGGCAAACATGGGTTTGCTGACTGCGCTGGCTAAGAGATGGCACTCTGAGACGTGCATGTTTCATCTGTCGATGGGTGAGATGACAGTCACCCTGGAGGATGTATATAGGATTATGTGGATACCAATTGATGGGGAGCTGATTCCGTACGATTGAGATGGAGGCAGGGATTCCCTTAGACGAGTGTTCTAGGATCAAAGACTGGAGATGAGGGTGGGACACGTGGCATGGGATACCATGACATGGATAGGATTAGCACTACCAATAGTGTTGGCAGGAGTGATCAGTGAGTTCCTCTGTATCAGTTTTGTACCATTTTGTATAATGATGTAGACACCTGCGGGTGATTGTAGCCATATGATTTTGACATCATTATATCATGACACTTTATATATATATATGAGATGATTCCTCTTTGCGGCAACTATATGCATGTGTACCTATGTGATGAGATGTTCTTATGTGATGCTTATGATATGGATGCAAATATGTATATGATGCAATGCAATATTTTATTTTATTTTTGTTCGTTTATGTTTTATATGTGTATGCATGATGCAAATGTGAATGTAAGTAATGCAGATGAATATGACAATGCAAATGTAAATTGTGCTAACAGGTGTTGTGTGCAGGATGTGATGCAGTTGTGATATCTATATGTATGTATGAAATGCTTATATGTGGTAATGTAGGTGCAGCTAATGCAAATGTTTTTGGTGTGTCATTATACTCAGTCATGTGATAGCAGGCTACGCGGACTCGAGAAGGATGATGGAAGTCAATCAAGAAAGGGGGGATGAAAGACAGAAGATATGAAAGTGAAAGAGCTTCTTGTGCGTTATCATCATTGAGCTTTATTATGGCAAGTATTTTATGACAATCGAGGCATATGTTCGACCCAGAAAGTCATTGTACCTGTTTGCATGGAGATAAGACAGTCACAAACAAGGAATGCCCCAATTCATACTAGACTCACAGTGTCCTCATATCCTTGGACAAGTCATAGCATTACTAAGAGACAATCCACAGACAGAAAATACAAATAGGTGACAATACCCCATCCTCGCCTTTCTAGTCAAAGACATCTTGGAGATAGAATCTCTAGTCAAAGACATCCTGGAAAAGCTAAAAGACATGTCACCAGAAAGATAAAATCAAAAGAAAACCAAGACTCGACACCAACACCCACTGTAGTCCTCAAGTTTAGTGTCTCTTGTCACCTGTATAAGTCTTATTTGATTGTGGTCACAATGTTTACTTTCACAGAAAGGATAGATAGCACTAAACCATAATGTTGTCTGAGTCTGTTGAAAGATTTGATTTGTTGAAGCCCATTGTTGCTGCTCTGTCTCATCTAAAACTAACTGAATCCATGAAACTGATACTTTATTGCGGAGAAGATGAAACTTTATTGCGGATCTGTGATGCAAATGTTGCTTTCTCCTCGAAACATGTGATGTTCTCAGTTCCACACCCATTACTAGACGTAGGATTTTGCCTTAGCCACAGATAGGATCTGATTTATTATGGATGGAAAGGGATGAAAAGGGAGGTTTATTATGAATCGCTAACCAATCTTAGGGAGATCAATAACAATCCATGATGGGAATGGGTAAGTTTATTATGGATGAATTGGTCGTGAGTGTGTGCAAAGTGAAAGGATGAAAGTGAATCCTGAAGGAGGGAGGAGCAATGTCTCTACGCATGGCGGTGGTGACCCAGTTTTCACCATGGTACTTGCCCAGGGCGCCACCAAAGTGGTTTTCACCGTTGGACGAAATTATTTCTCTTTACTTTTTTCGATTTTTCAATGTTTTTTGTGTCACAAGGCACTTGTTTGCCAGGTTTTCACCAAGTAACGATTTTGCATGTTGTTGATAGGATCCTCCAAAGGTTCACCTTCTGTAGTTGAGAGCTGATATGCACCAGATCCATATGCTGCTGTAATAATGTAAGGACCAAGCTAGTTTGGTTCGAACTTGCCCTTCTTCTCTCTGTCTTGTTGATATTTGGGGTTTTCTCTGAGAACCAAATCACCTACCTCAAATGTGCGAGGCTTGACTTTATGATTGTAGCTGCATTGTTCCTTGACTGAATGATATGTAGCTTGAGTGACTGTCTTCCTTGATAAAGGAACTGAGATAGAATTACTAGTGTGTGGACTACACAGGCCCATATGCGTGTCACCTAAAGAAGTTTGGGCATCCCTGATAACAAAGTACTTCAAGGAAGCTCCATTAAAGGTCCATGATGTATCGCTAAAAGGGGATGGATGTGTAGAACAAGTGGATGAGTGATGAAGGCTTATGATTGTGAAAAGAAGTGAGAGTAGGATAGCATGATGGAGACTTAGGATCAACAAGTATGCTTTTTGACTTAGAATTGTAGAACTTTTGCTCCCAGTTATTTTGATATTAGGGGAGATCAACTCTTGCTCTTTTTGCTTCATAGGACTTTTATCCTTGCCTTTGTTTTTTTCAGAGTCTAATAGCTTTTGATTTTGATTTGGACTAAAGGACTTTTCTTTATTTTTGACTTTTAGATTTTTCCTTTCAAAGTTTGATTTTTGATCCCCAATGAGTAAGGGCTTTTGTAATTCTTGTTGATCCAAGTCTGGAAGTGGAGTGGAAATGGAATGAGTGGATGAAATGGTAAGGCTATGTGAGTTCTCAAGAGGGGTTGCGATACGCTCAATAGATTCTTCATTGGAACCACTCTTAGGACTATTGATATCAAGAGATGCTTGCACCACTAGAGGAGATTTGCATTCGGACTTAGTAGCCACAACACTAGGTGGTTCATACCCAATTCCTTGGCATTGCAAATTGTTTGTAGATTGTTCATGTTGACTGAATGTGTTAGGAGATAGTGGGAGTTGCTCAACATGAAATATATACTCACCACATCCCATGTCTTTAAACTTGAAATTTTCTTTGATCTCTTCTTGTTTTGATGTAAAAGCTTTCAAGGATTCTGGATCCACATATGCTGATGAAGGAATAGCTTCTCGATTGACTGGGATTGTTATTTCTGATCTATGTCGCATATTGTTGCAATATATGAATGAATTTGGGTTAGCTTTGACGGTCACTTCAACTCCACTGTGAGGAAACTTGATGCGTCGATGATATGTAGATGGGACTGCGCTCATCTCATGAATCCATGGATGTCCCAAGAGTATGTTGTATGTGAGATCAAGGTCTAGGACTTGACAAATCACATCTTTTGTAACTGGCCCAACTTTGAGAGGTAAAATGATTGTGCCCTTGGATGAACGCTCTTCATCATCATATGCTTTGATAGTAATTTTGTGTGTAGAATTCACAGCTTTGTCGGAATATCCCAATTATTTAATTGTGCTCAATGTACAAATGTTTAGACCTGCTCCTCCGTCTATCAGGACTCATTTTATTCGATGTTTGTGTAGGAAGGCTTCAATGTGTAAAGGTGCATTATGTGGCTGACTTACGGAGGCGTCATCGGCTTCTGTGAAAGTAAGTGAATGTGGAATGGAAAGGTATCCCACCATGGATTGAAACTGGTCCATGTTCAGATCAGTAGGAACAACAGTATCTCTTAAGATTTTGTCAAGAATAGCTTTATGTGTGGGAGATATGCGTAATAGATCAAGGATTGAAATGAGCACGGGTGTCTTCCCTAACTATTCTACAAGGTCATACTCAGGTTTGGTTGATGAAGAAGCAATGTTTTTAGCTGAAGCACCTTGCAAAGTGAATTTACTTCGGTGAGTTGTAACATGACATTCAGAGGTAGGTTCGGAAGAAGATCCAATACCTTTTAGGACAATCTTGGGTCTCTGAGTAGAATTCTCGGACGCTTTGTCCTTGATGATAATAGTAGAGACGTAATTGTCCATCGATATGTGATTGATAGTTGAATCATAGTTATAGGATGCTCTGGTATAGTTGGTTTGGTCATCTGTGGCTTTAGCTTTTCCCTTGTCATGTTTTGGGAATGGTTCCTTAAACATCTCATGTTCTTGATTGGATGAATGTCCCTCAATCTCAATATCACCTCTATCAATGAGATCTTGTATGATGTTCTTCAATCGATGACAATTTCTTGTCTTATGACCCTTGCTCTTATGAAATTCACAATACTCATCATCATTCCACCAATTTGGTTTGACCTTTGGTTCATATGGCGGGAAATCTGGAATTGTGATCACCTTGTTTGCCACTAACTTCTTGAAAACTGACTCAAGTGGTTCTCCCAACGGGGTATACTTCCTTCGTGATCTGGAAGTTGTTTGAGTATTCACTTGATTGTTTGTAGAACTTGATCCGGAAAAAATGAATTTGGGTCGCACTGTGTTGGCATCAACAACACCATCATTGACTGTGTTCTTGTTTTTATTCCAAAATCTTGGCTTGTCTTTTCCTTTAAAGTCATCTTTGTTTTCCTTGAATATTTTAATGACTCCTTGTTCAATTAGAACCTTTCCTATTGCTAAGACTTTTTCAATGATGTCCTTGAAGGTGGACAAACAAGCTTTCCTTAAGTCATAACCAATCTCTTTGTTAACATTTTGGGTGAACATTTCTACCATTTGTTTTTGTGGAATTTCACAAGAGCATCTGCTGGCTAGACTTCTCCATCTTTGTAAAAATGATGCAAAAGATTCTCCCTCTTTTTGCTTAGTATTGCACAAAGTAGTGACTGATATGTCTGTCTCTATGTTGTAGGAGAAATGTTGAATAAATGCCTCTGCTAAGTCACCCCATGACTTAATTCCAAGTGGAAGTTGGGAGAACCATTCCATAGCTTGATCACCTAAGCTTTGTGGGAATAATCTCATCAAATATGTCTCTTCTGCTGCTACCTCAATGCAAGCTGTGAAAAATTGTCTTATGTGTGCCTTAGGATCCCCCTTTTCCTCTATACTTATCAAATTTAGGTGTCACAAAGTGTGTAGGAAAAGGAGGCATTGGAATGCTCTTGTCAAATGGATAAGGACATATGTCTCTCATTGTGTATGTTGGCTTCGGTGTATTTATGCCCTCCATTTTCTTTTGTAAGTCCCTGATTTGTTGCTCCAAATTGCTCTTAGGTGGAGATCGACTTCTTGGACCATACCCCATGCTTGAGGCACCAATTGGAGGAGGAGCATGTTGCATATATGGATGATATTGATCATACACATGTTCATATGGAGGAGGTATGTAATGATGTTGTGCATATGGACCACTTGGTATAGATTCATGTTGAGGAACCCCATATCTATTTTGCGCATGCATACCATATTCTACAGGCATGTCATGTTCCATTGTGTTGCCCCCAAATTTGACATGAGGTTTCCTTGTGTCCAAATTTTAAGCATGCCTTTGAACATCCAATTGTTTTGGTGGTTGATCCTTAGCATTAGTATTTGATTGAGCATATTTGTCTGCATAAGACTTCCATAATGGTCTACGAAGGTAAGTATCATATGTTTGACCATGTGTATGTGGGACCTCTGGTTTTTGAAGCAAAGCTGATGGTGATTCAGGTACCATGTGTGGTCCTCTATTTCCTCCACTATTAGGTCTCCTTTGATCCATATTGGAGTGAGGTTGTTGCAAAGGTCTATGTTCCATTATTTGAGACATGTCAAAATCATGAGGTATCTTGGCTCCACTTTGTGCCATCATTTGTAAGAAGTATTGTCTATCCCTCCTCATTATTTCCTCAACCAATCGATTGAAATGGGGATTCATAATGGATTCTTCCACATCTGTTGAATGTACTAAAAATTTGTCCGCATTGTCATTGTGTGTAGCATTGTTGTTTATAGTGTCCATGTTCTCAACATTTGGAATGTTTCTATAGACATCCATGTCAGGTAATGTAGTATGATCAGAATTGAAAAAGATATCATTGTCATACTCATAAGAACTCATGTTTGCGGACTCTTGAGCCTCTTTAGTTTCTCTCCTAGATTTTTGAAGACAGGTTTCAACCATGAACTAGGTATTGACCAAGATGTGAGAGACTAGATGAAAAATGGAAAGAGTATGGAAGACCAAGAGTTGAATGGAATGTAAATGAGTCTGAAGTGTACTTGCAATGTCCAAAGTGTAAGACCAAGTATGTATGTAGTAGAGTAGGTGTGACTTCCAAAGAGAGGATAGTTTCTCTTGATGAGGTAAGTTGACCTTGACTCTAAGTAAAACCAAATGAGACCCAAAGGTAAGAAACCTTGATAAGGGACCACTTAGCAAAGTGTTGTTGTATGTAGTGTGTTGACAAAGTATGATGAGGACAAGCAAGTGACCTTTTGACTCAAGTTTAGACAATTGTGAATGTAATGAGAGATGTAAAGCAATGATTGACTTTGTGAGACCCAAGGACAGGTTGAATGCTAGATGAAAACCTGGAGAAACAACCTAGGAAGCTCAAGAATTCCGAAACTGATTGCTCTTGTTTGCTGGACTATAAAAATTTTCCAATTTGTGAAGTTGTGACCAAATCTGAATGTTTGATTGTTTTTCATGACAAGAGGACACAATGTTGATGAGGACTCAATGTTTGCAAGTGTTTAGACTCAGAATGACTCCAAGAAAAGTGTGTTGTTTGATGTAAAAAATGTTTTGCATACACTTGAAGACACAAAAGACACAATGTTTTGCTGTTTGGTTTTGAATGTTTTGAATGTTTAAAATAAGTCAAGCACAATTCTTATGGCTGGCCAAGACAATAGTTGTTGATCCCACATGGGGTTTTACCCCCGAGGCTACGCTATACAGAGTGGATACTTAGATGCTTGACCTCACTGGCTCCACCCTCAGCACTCACTTCTCGGGTCAGCCAAGCATCAGTCCCCATGAAAACTCCTCGTGGTGAACTTTGTATCTCTACTAAGAACCGTATGTGTGTGGGCCACTACCAGAGGTCCGACCTCCTGCCCCAACAACTAGAAGGATTTGGGCTTCTAAAACAAAAAGGTGCTAGTAAGGGCATCCGCTCGTGTGGCCATACATGCGGCACTTTCAGCTCTGTAAATACAGAAGGCTCCCAGCCGGTAGGGGTTACGCCCTACAAATGATCAAATAAATTTGATCAAACGGGTTTATGGGGAGACATAGTGTCGGTATGAACTAATCAGCACACGTTATCCATAGTTTTCACCATGAATACAGTTCTTTATAGTGGTTCGGAAGAGGTGGGTTTTCCTCGCTACCACTTGGGTCGTTCTCTTCTCACTAGTAGTCCTAATGACCACACGGGAAGACAGGCCCTCTAAAGATTAAACAAAAAGAGCCTATTGCTCAAGACACAAAAGACAATGATTCAATTTTAGTGCACCAATTGAAGTGTTTGCTAGTCTATGAAAACAAGGCACACAATAAAAATTGAAAAAACCCTTGCCAAGGACCCCCAACAAAGATTTATTAGTAGTTTGGATTGTTTCAAATGATCACCCCTTCCTGCAAGCACACAAGTTAGGTAAATTTTAGATCCAAAAGACTTTGTGAAATAGGGGCCTTCAACAATACGTTTTGTTGACCAATTCAAAGATCTGATTCATCATAAAAAAAGAACACCTATAAAATTTCAAGAGATTTCCAGAAATGTAAGAAAATCCAAAAAATTTGCTAATTTGCTCCAAAAATTAATTTTTTATGAAAAATCATAAAAAATTCATATAAAATGCAAAATAGATCCAAAAAATCTGAAATTTTTACTGGAGAGTTTTGATGGTCTTCCAAACTTGCACAAAAAATTTTATGCAACAAATCCAAACATTTTGTGAGATATGAGTAAAATAATGCAAAACCCTAATTTTCAAAGATCTAACTTTTGAGGAATGATTTTGTAAAATAACAAAGAACAGATCCTATGTATAATTCTGAGAGATTTCCAAAAATGTAAGAAAATCGGAAAAATTCACTAATTTGCTCTCAAAATTAATTTTTTATGAAAAATCATAAAAAATTCATATAAAATGCAAAATCGATCCCAAAAATCTGAAATTTTTACTAAATCTTTCTGATACTTTTCCTGACATACAAAAATAATTTGATGTCAAAATTCAAAGCTTTTTGTGAGATCTGATCAAAATAAGGAAAAACCCTAATTTTTAAAGATCCGATTTTTAGGGAAATATTTTGCATCAAAATTAAATTCACAAAGAATAGATCCTATGTATAATTATGAGAGATTTCCATAAATATAAGAAAATCCAAAAAATTCTCTCATTTGCTTTCAAAATAAATTTTTTATGAAAAATCATAAAAAATTAATAGAAAATGAAAATGTACTTCAAAAATTCTGAATTTTGTATTGAGAGCTCCTGATAATTTCTTCAACTTGCAAAAAACATTTGGTGCAAAATTTCCAAGCCGTTTATGAGATATGATCGAATCTCTCCAAGATCTTGATTTTGTGTCCAAAACCCTAGCTGCACAAGGTTATTCTCCAAATTGTTTTACAAAATAGCAATATAGGGTTAGAAAAATCTGCAAAAAACACAGATCTAAGAAAAATCCATGTCCCACGGGGCGTGCCAAAATGTATATGGTGAAAATGGATAACAAGAATAACGATATTGAAAGGCTAAATGAATTCAACCACAAAACCCTAGCCTAACAACAACAAAGATCCACCATAACATATGAAGATTACCTAAGACAATGCAAATCACATGAAATCACAAAGATTATACCATCACATGTCCAATAGGGTTTTGATCTCCATTCTTCCTATCTCCATTGATCTTGCTTAATATATTTGCTCTCAGATTTTATATGCACAAGAGCTCAACAAAGAACGGAATGTGGTTGCAAGTAGGATCGTAGTGTAGTCAATTGCATAAAAGATGATTAGCATGAATGATTAGAATGATTGATTAGAATGATTGATTAGGGTTTGATAGTGAAGGAAGCATCTCCTTATATAGAAGACACTATATGAAATGGAGGGATAAGATTGAGAGGTGTAAAAGGAGGTCGGCTATGATTAGAGGGTAGGTAAAAGAAATAATAAAATAATGAAAGGGGTAGGTAGTGTATGAATTAAGAGATGAATGACATGTGTCATGGGTAGAAAAGGCTAATGAATTAATTAAATAAATAAAGATTTATTTAATTAATAGAAGAAGTGGGATCAATTAAATAAATAAGATATTTATTTAATTTAGGAAAATGATAATTTAAATAAATAAATGTATTTATTTAAATGAGAAATAAGGCTAGAAGAGGATAAATGAATGAATTAAATAAATAAAGATTTATTTAATTAATAGAAGAATTAAGCTTAGATAATTAAATAAATAAAATATTTATTTAATTAGACATGACAATTTTAGGTGTCTACAGTAAGGAATGTCAAGTGGGAAAGCAAGTTAGAACTTCTTTTAAGAGTATACAAGACAAATCTAATGATGTTCTTGATCTTATTCATACTGATTTTTATGATCTTGCTAGAATCAAAAGTTTTCAAGGTGATAGATATTTTATGCTAATCATTGATGACTATTCTAGAATGATGTGGGTTACTTTTCTAAGGGAGAAATTTGAACCATTTGAAAAGTTCAAAATCTTTAAAGCTAAAGTTGAGACAGAGACAAGATTGAAGATTAAGTGCTTAAGGTCTGATTAGGGTGGAGAATTCACATCCATTAAATTTAACAGTTATTGTGAAAAGTATGGGATAAGGAGACAATTATCTACACCCAGACACCTTGGCGGAATGGAGTTGTGGAAAGGAAGAACACAACTATCTTGGATGCGGCTAGAACTATGATGATGGAAGCTAATATGCCTCATATCTACTAGAGAGAAGTTGTGAGCATGACGGTATACACATTCAACATAGTTCATATCAAAGGAGACACCTTATGAGTTATGGTTTGATCATACACCTATAGTTAAGAATTTCAGAATCTTTGGTAGTAAATGCTATATCAAAAGAGATGATTCCATTGGAAAGTTTGATCCCAGATGTGATGAAGGGATATTTCTTGGTTATTCTAATTAAAGAAAAGCATATAGATGTTATAGAAAAAGATTGCATAGAATTATGGAGAGCACTAATGTGTAGGTGGATAAGCTGAACAAAAGTCAAATCAGAACTTATGAGAGAGAACCGGCAGTGGAAATGATTATAGCTAAACTGATAGCACCTACACTGGAACAAAATATTGAAACAGTTACTTCGGCAGTATCATAAAATTCAACAGTAACTGAAGATCAAATTTGAGGAATAGAAAATCAGAAGACTCCTAAGTATGTTAGGTTAAATCATTCAGAAGATCAAAATGTCTACATTTTGTGATAGGATGACTCTCACTTGATACTTGTGCTCTATGTTGATGACTTGATCATTACAGCGAGTACCGCATCCATCATTAGAAAGGTCAAATCTGCTTTGCATGATAGATTTGCTATGGCTAACTTGGGTCTTTTGCACTACTTTCTCGGGATAGAGATTTCACAGTCACCTTCTAGGATTACACTATCGTAGCCCAAGTATGCTCTTGATCTACTTGCATGCTTTCATATGGCTGATTGTAAGCTTGCCATGAATCCCTTTCTTTCAAGAGTCAAGCTTGAGGCTCAGTGTTCTTCTCCACCAGTTGATGCCACTTTGTATCGTCAGCTTGTGGGTAGTCTCATCTACTTGACCCATACACACCCTGATATTTCATTTGCCATTGGCATAGTTTCCCGCTTCATGCAGGAACCACATGAGCTTCATTGGAAAGTTGCCAAATGCATCCTTTATTACATCCAGGGTACACATCACTATGGGATTCACTATGCAGCAGGCACAGGACTTCACTTGGTTGGTTACACAGACTCTGATTGGGCCGATGATCTTGATGATCGTAAGTCTACTTCCGGTTACAATTTTCACCTTGGTTCAGGCCCCATTTGTTGGTAGAGCAAGAAGCAACATGCTATTGCTCTCTCTTCGACTGAGGCTGAGTATTGAGGCGTTGTTAACGCAGTGACTGAGACCATTTGGCTCCAGTAGATTCTCACAAAGTTTGGATTCACCACTCCATGGCCGACAGTTCTACATTGCGACAATCAGAGTGCTATTGCAATCTCAAAGAACCTAGTCCAGCACCAGCGGAGCAGGATGCTAACATATTTACCAAACCTTTCACCGAGAGTAAGTTCCAGCAGTTGCGAGCTCCCTTGGGGGTGTGAGATGTGTCATTAGGGGGGGTTAGCTGACTTCTCCTTCCTCTCTTATGGGGGGAACTTTTTCCTCTTTGAGGTTTTGTCCTTCCTCTTTGAGTGTCTTTTGTACATTCATCTCTCTTTTGGTGGGGAGTTTTTTCCGACTGGGTTTTCTCCCTTTCTTCATTTGTGAGAGATTTCTTTGCAAAGTTTTGCTTGCATTTTTATATTGTACATGGGTACCTTTCATGGCCTAGTAGCTGGGACCCGTCTTGCATTGTTGACTTGAGTCTTCATTCCCCTAAGTTGCACTTAATGGGGGGTGTTGGTGTAAATAAATATTCATTGTGGATATTATTACACTTTACTTAAGTTAACTTAGGATAATGCTCTCTTCGTAGTTTGGATTTGAGACACTTAGGGAAGTGTGCACATAGGGATAGAGCTTGTAGGAGAAATTCCACCTTTTGTGGTCTTATTTTGTTGTTACACTCCACATTCGGTGGGTCATCCACCTCTTGTGGAATATTATATTATTTCTCCTACCTACCCCTAGTATTTCTTACCTACCCTTGTTTCTCATTGAACCACATGTTATGATTGTGTGCTCGTACATCCATATGGCCTTGCCTATAAAGCAGACCTATATTCATTGTATTGGTTAATCGAGTTGATCATTTGCATATTGATGAGAATACAGTTTTGTTCTTGTCATTCTATTGTCTCTCTTTTTATTCTTTTCATTGTGCCCTTGATCTTGGCAAAATCCTACATGGTATCAGAGCCATTGGGGTTTCATTGATTGGTTTTTGGAGACATCATGGAAGACTTCTACTTTTGGATATGAGGAACTGCACTTTTTGGAGGCATCTTGGAGCATTTTCAACCTCACCATCGCATCCGGGAGGCCGTTTCCATAAAAATCGAGTATAAATTCGACCATTTTTGGAGAAAATCGATTTTTGGGGGTGGATGAATCTTGTCCCCAATTTGGGCGGTACGATACGGAATTTTCAGATCTATAAAAAAAAAAAAAAAAAAATTTTTTTTTCTCTGAAATTTTTTTCTAGCTTTTGAAAAAAAAAATTGAAAAAAAAAAATTAAAAATCATATCCGAAAAGTTTAGAAAAAAAAAAAAAAAAAGAAATTTTTTTGGTTTTTGGAGGTCCGCAGACCCTCTGCTCATCATACCTTTCCTACAGACTTGTCAGACCCGCACAAGCTTCAGTCGCCACTAGAAGCCCCAGCTCCGACAGCCCCATGACCACCGGCCACCGAAAGCTCGAGCCCCAACGGCCACCGCTCGCAGTCCGCTACCGTCAGTACCCACAAGCCGCCACTCGCTGCCACTTGCCGTTGCACATAGCCAAGCTCTGTGCGCTTCCCAGCTCCAGTGCCCGTGCAGCTACCGTGTCGCCCAGCCACCGGCTGCCCAGCTCTCGTGCCACCCAGTTCTGCAGCGCCGCCGGGACCTCCCGACCCTGCCGCCGGCGCCACCGCCGACCCTTAGGCAGCCCTTTCGGCCACCGCTTTCTGATCACCGCCAAACTTTCCTAGCCGCCGCCAAAAGTTTCCGACTGCTGTAAAACTTTTCCAGGAATGGACTGGCAGATTTCCGGCGACCGCCAACAGTCAGTGCCCAGTCAGCGCCACCTATTTTTTTTGCACAGTCAGCACCCAGTCAACGCCACCTGGCTTTTTTGCACAGTTAGCACCCAGTCAATGCCACATGGCTTTTTTGCACAGTCAGCGCCTAGTCAATTTTTTGGAAATTCACGGACCCCTGTTCGTTGAGCTGTTTGGTTTTTTGGGCCAACTTTGGAGGCTCATAACTTGCTCAATTTTTCTCCTTTTTGGGTGCAATTTTTTTTTATTTGGGCTAATTTTTCATTCTCTTCGCAGTGGTGTGGTTATTTTCTAGTTTTGGTGCACAATTTTTTCAGAATTTTTGGATTCTCTCAGCTGTACCTATCCAATCTCCAATTCTGCAACTTCAAAGGCCTCGTTTGAGCTCATACGACCTCATTTTTAGGAGCCATTTTTTTTAAAGTGCATTTTTTTTGTCTAATTTCATAATCTATGATCAGATTTTATAGATTTTGAGTGGAAGTTGTATTTTTAAATATTGGTCTTATTTGGCCTATTAGGTACTTGTAAAGTGCTTGGATCTTAGTTTAGATCTCTTACATTATTAGTTTGAGTCTCTTTTGGCCTTATTGAAGCAGTTGTAAAATTGAAATCGGAAGCCCACTTTTCCATTTTTTGCAAGTGGCCCATTGTATACGCACTAAGTATAAAGTACCAAATCATCACTTTTGGGGGTTTTTTTGATTGAGTGAATTTGGGGGGGTGTCTTGTGTGATTATGCCTCTCTTTGTGCTCTTTCATTTTTGTTGCAATGAGTCCTCATAAATTTCCACCTTTAACTCCACATAAGTATGCATCATGGAAAATTAAGTATGGAGCAAATTAATGGAAAAGGGTCTCACGCATTACATAGATGGAACAATAGTAGCACCACCTAATCCTAAGGCTGATCCTAATACTCAGTTAGAATGGCTCACAAAGAATTGCATGGCTCTTGAAACTTTCCGCAAGTATGTATCAGATGACCTCATTTTTCACATTGAGAAGTGTACAACAATCAAAGAGGCTTGGGATATGTTTCAGAAATTATATGGTCAAGTTGATGAAATCAGAGGTTACAAAATTGACAATGAGCTCACCAACTTGGATCCCAAGAGCTTTGATACAAGCCATTATTATGTCACCAAAGAAAATGAGCTAAGAGAAAAGCTTAAGGATTATGGAATTGACAAAAAGGATGCTCAGTTGATATTCAACTTGTTGGACAAGCTTGCACTAGAATATGCAACATTTGTGTCTAGCTTCCAAACTCATTGTTTGACAGTGGGGAGTTTCTATGTTATGCCTTCATTTGATGCTTTCACAGAAATGTTGATATTGGAACAATCTAAGTTGTTGAACATGGGACTTCTCAAGTCTTCAAAGTCCAAGGCTTTGGTGGCTAATCAAGGGAATCAAGGAAGTCAAGGCAAAGATTCCAACAAAAAGAAGAAGCACTCTAAGTCTAAGCCACAACAAGAAAAAGGACAATCATCCTCTCCATCACAAAGCGATTTTTCATCCTCTTCCAAGAAAGGGACACCACCTAAGAAGGATAAACCAACTTGTGCATATTCCAAGAAGTATGGTCATGATGAGCATCGATGCCACACAAAGCAAGTTGATGAGTTAACTAATCTTCTTAAGAAAAACAACATCAACTTGCCATCTGCCTACACAAAGAAGGATTCATCTCCTTCCTCTTCCTCACATTCTAAGGGAAAAGGTCAAGCATTTGTGGCTACAACAGGTTCTTCACAGCAATGGATACTTGACTTGGGTGCCTCATATCTCATGGGTTCTACAAAGGAGCAGTTTTCTTCATTGCAGCCATCTAAGGTACCTCACATTTACATAGGTGATGATACACAAGTTGAGGTTGAAGGGAAATGTTTAGTTAACATGGATGATGGAACTTTTGAGTTCCTAACTTGTCTACCAACCTTCTCTCTATCTACCAAATCACTCACTATGGGAATGGAAAAAAGGTTGAGTTTACACCAGATTTAGTTGTGGTAAAGGAACTTGATGATGATGCCTTGGTAGCAGTGGGACAAGTCAATGACAATTCAAGGCTTTATTAATTCTCCCACTTTGTGCCAAGTTCACCTTCTAGGGCCTTGCTTACTCATTCAAATTCTGAAAGTAAGCTATGTCATGAGTGGTTTGGTCACCTCAACTACCACTATCTTCAGTAGCTCAGCACTAAAGACATGGTCACAAGTCTACCTCGAATCAGTTTTTCAGAGGGTGTATGTTTAGGTTGTTCCATGGGCAAGCATCCCGAGGAGAAGTTTGATAAAGGGAAAGCTTGGAGAGCTTTGGAAGTTCTTCAACTTGTTCACAGTGATGTGGCAGGTCCATTTCTAGCACCTTCATTTAGCAAGGCCTGCTATGTCCTCACCTTCATTGATGACTACTCCCGCTTCACTTGGTTCTACTTTCTCATTCATAAGAGTGAAGTATTTGATAGGTTTCAGGACTTCAAGACTCGTGTGGAGAAGCAATCCAGGAAAGTGGTCAAGATTCTTCATACAGATAATGGAAGGGAATATGTGAAGAAGAGGCTTGAGGATTTTTGTACACTTGAGGGAATTGATCTTCAGCATTCTGTTGCATACACTCCACAACAGAGTGAAGTTGCAGAATGCAAGAATAGAACTCTCAAAGAAATGGCTAGCTATATGATACATGCATGATCTCTTGATCCCGCCTTTTGGGCAAAGGCTATCAGTTGTGCCACACACATCTAGAATCGAGTTCCTCACAAAGCTTTGCAAGGTATTACTCCTTTCGAAGCTTGGGTTGGTAGGAAACTGATTGTGAGACATTTCAGAGTCTTTGGGTATCCAGCATGAGCTCGCATACGTCCGCAAAAATGCAAGGCATTGGAACCTCAGAGTCAGCCTTGCATATTTGTTGGATATCTTGAGGGTGTTAAGGCATATAGACTGATGGATCCTGAGACACATGAGGTGTTCATTGAGAGGAGTGTACACTTTGAGGAATGCTCTCCTAGCTTAGCCTGTCTACCTCCTCCACCTTCCTCCATTGTGGATAGTGATGCTAGTGATTCAGATGATGAGACTCCTTCAACCTCGACTCGTAGGGTTACACCTCCACAGGGTCGACTTATAGTTGAGGAGCCTCATTCTCCACCTCCACCTAGACCTCATTTGGCTTGACAGACACTTGAGTCCATGGGTTCTCTTGTTGGGGATCCTTCAGATACACGGAGAACTCGATCACAACATCAAGATCTTCCACATGCATTCATTGCTACCACTTCCAATCCATAGACATTTAGGGAAGCATCAGGGGTTCCTTAGTGGGACCAAGCTATGGAGGAGGAGTATAGTTCATTGATGAGGAACAACACATGGGATTTAGTCCATCTCCCTAAGGGGAGAAAGATGGTTTGATGTAAGTGGATCTATCGGACCAAGTTTGCAGCAGATGGTAGTGTGGATAGGTATAAGGCTCGGCTTGTTGCGAAAGGTTTCTCTCAGGTTGCAGGTGTTGACTATACTGAGACCTTTGCACCCATAGCCAAGATGAACTCCATTCGCTTGACCCTTGCTATTGCTGCAGCTCATGGCTGGGTTGTACATCAGATGGATGTGAAGAGTGCTTTTCTTCATGGTGATCTTGATTAGGAGATTTATATGGAGCAGCCACAGGGTTTCATCCAAGATACTTCCTTGGTTTGCAAACTAAGGAAATATCTCTATGGCCTTAAGCAGGCCCCCAGGGCTTGGTATGCCAAGATGGATTCCTTTCTTCTCTCAGCAGGGTTCACCAGGTGTCATTCCGATCTGAATATCTACATTTTGCGATAGGATGACTCTCACTTGATACTTGTGCTCTATGTTGATGACTTGATCATTACAGGGAGTACCGCATCCATCATTAGCAAGGTCAAATCTGCTTTTCATGATAGATTTGCTATGGCTGACTTGGGTCTTTTGCACTACTTTATTGGGATAGAGATTTCACAATCACCATCTGGGATTACACTATCGCAGCCCAAGTATGCTCTTGATCTACTTGCATGCTTTCATATGGCTGATTGTAAGCTTGCCACAACTCCCTTTCTTTCAGGAGTCAAACTTGAGGCTCAGTGTTCTTCTCCACCAGTTGATGCCACTTTGTATCGTCAGTTTGTGGGTAGTCTCATCTACTTGACCCATACACGCCCTGATATTTCATTTGTCATTGGCATGGTTTCCCGCTTCATTCAAGAACCACATGAGCTTCATTGGAAAGCCGCCAAATGCATCCTTTATTACATCCAAGGTACACATCACTATGGGATTCACTATGCAGCAGGCATAGGACTTCGCTTGGTTGGCTACACAGACTCCGATTGGGTTGGCGATCTTGATGATCGTAACTCTACTTCCGATTACAATTTTCACCTTGGTTCAGGCCCCATTTGTTGGCAGAGCAAGAAGCAACATGCTATTGCTCTCTCTTCAACTGAGGCTGAGTATCGAGGCGTTGATAATACAATGACTGAGACCATTTGGCTCCAGCAGATTCTCACAGGGTTTGGATTCACCACTCCATGGCCGACAGTTCTACATTGCGACAATCAGAGTGCTATTGCAATCTCGAAGAACCCAGTCTAGCACCAGCGAACCAAACACATCGAGATTCATATGCACTATATCCGAGAGCTAATTCAGGAGCAGGTCATTGATTTGCAGTATTGTCCTACAGCGGAGCAGGTTGCTAACATATTCACCAAACCTTTCACCAAGAGTAAGTTCTAGCAGTTGCGAGCTCTCTTGGGGGTGCGGGATGTGTCATTAGGGGGGGTTAGTTGACTTCTCCTTCCTCTCTTATAGGGGGGGACTTTTTCCTCTTTGAGTGTCTTTTGTACATTCATCTCTCTTTTGGGGGGGAGTTTTTTCCCACTGGGTTTTCTCCCTTTCTTCATTTGTGAGAGATTTCTTTGCATAGTTTTGCTTTCATTTTTATATTGTACATGGGTACCTTTCATGGCCTAGTAGCTGGAACCCATCTTGCATTGTTGACTTGAGTCTTCATTCCCCTAAGTTGCACTTAATGGGGGGTGTTGGTGTAAATAAATATTCATTATGGATATTATTACACTTTACTTAAGTTAACTTAGGATAATGCATCTCTTCGTAGTTTGGATTTGAGACACTTAGGGAAGTGTGCACATAGGGATAGAGCTTGTAGGAGAAATTCCACCTTTTGTGGTCTTGTTTTGTTGTTACACTCCACATTCGGTGGGTCATCCACCTCTTGTGGAATATTATATTATTTCTCCTACCTACCCCTAGTATTTCTTACCTACCCTTGTTTCTCATTGAGCCACATGTCATGATTGTGTGCTCGTACATCCATATGGCCTTGCCTATATAAGCAGGCCTATATTCATTGTATTGGTTAATCCAATTGATCATTTGCATATTGATGAGAATACAGTTTTGTTCTTGTCATTCTATTGTCTCTCTTTTTATTCTTTTCATTGTGCCCTTGATCTTGGCAAAATCCTACACAATCGATAGATGACAGTATGGATGTATCACAAGAGGATACTAATCCTAATCCTAAGGTACTATACACAGTGGATGTTGATACTCAAAAGGTCAACATTGTGATAGACAAGGACACAATCGTTAAGACTAGCATGGATAGTAAGCCACCGGTAACTGACAACATTGATAACATTGAAGGAAAAGTGGAAGATGATAGCACAGGGAAATAGACAGAGACTCAGAAAGAGAGACAAGCAGAGCAACAGGCTTTGGAAGAGCAACAGGTTCATGTGGAAACAGTGCCACCGGCAACAAGAGAGAAACAAAAACCCTTGCTTAAGGAAATGGAAACATAGACTAACCTACCAGAGGTCACTACAAGCATGGTTACTTCCTCCACTGGCGGAATTCAGAATGTTGGTTCCTCCTCAACAGGTTATAAATCAACCAATGTAACTGAAGTTCTTTTAGATTCTTTGAAGAAAATAACTAATTGTAGTTCACAAGCTTATAAAGCTATAGATGACACAATCCCAATTTTGAAGATGATAGCTCCAAAACGCAACATAGATAATAAGGACTATTTGAGTCAACTCGACACTTTGTCGAAGTATATTACTGACAACACAGTGACAGTCGAACAAATAAAGGAATAAGCATTCAAAGACAGGTTGGAAATTGAAAAACAAAAATTCTTTGAGGATCAAATAAAGAAGTGTACTAGGGAATTTGACACACTTCTACCGGAACTATGCAACTCATTGAAGGAATTTAAAACTCTGTATAAAGATACTTGCAAGACAAACTTCTTAACAGTTGACATAGATAAGAAAATGAGCAAGGTACAAGAAGAAATAAATAAACTTGCTGACAATTTTGTTAATTCACTTGATACATTATCAGTTTTTGAGCAAAAGATAACTAGTTTTGAGGAAGAATTACTGAATCTAGAGAGAGAAAAGGAGAGAATAATAAACAAGGCTAAAAATATGAGACTAAGACTAAGTCCAAGACTAGACTATCTAGCATCCTTGAGCAAGGAAATATCTGAGACATTAGTACAAGGACAAAAAACACCGGTAGAGCATATGCAGCACCTCACTGGTACAGTTCAAAGAACAAAGGCAGCAATAAAAAACAGTAAGAAGTTTATGGAAAGCATAAATTTGGTTTTGGTAGATCTTTTTCAAATTGTAACCACCCAGTTACAAGGTTGAGACAGAAAAACTACAACTCTATTGACACCTTGACAACCTTTGTCATTGATGCCAAAGGGGGAGTAGTAGTATGAGAAAATAATCTACAAAAGACTTATCTGCTCAGGGGGAGCTCATATATTTTTGGTACACATTTTTGGATTACAAGTTTTGAATACACTTTTGAAATTTTCTCATGAGTGTTGCCATCAATGCCAAAGGGGGAGATTGTTGGCATATGCACACTCCAATGAGACATTGTAGGTGATTGAAGGTTTGTCATTGATGACAACCTTACATTCCTATGACACTGGCAAGGCATTACACCGACACTCAGATCACCGACACCGGCAGTGAAAGGTAGCATACTGACACAGAGGCCGACAGGATTTTTATTGTAATATATTTTGTTTATTATTTGTAAAATCATTGTAAGCCGACTTGGCAAGTTGTAAAATGAAATAAGAGAGATCATTGTAGAACATTTGTAAGTAGGAAAGAGGAATGTAATTAGGCAAAATAAGGTAGACCTATTATGCGAATTATAGGTTAAGGGTTTATGTAAGAAGCATAGCAGAAACCGGTACTGGATCTGGCATTATAGATGCTACTTTGAAGCAGTACAGGACACTGGATTTATATAATCCATTTTGTAAGTCAATTAGACTTCCCATTTTGTATTTGAGCAGTGAGCTCTAGGTAGTTGGCCTTCCTGTATGTCCAGGCCCCTCTTGTAGCAATAATATTCTCTTATTGGCCAGTAAGTGAATATTGTGGGTCACAAATTCCACCGAGGTTTTTCCCACATCGGGTTTCCTTGTTAAATCCTTATGTTATGGTGTGTTTTTCATGTGGTTGTTTTTATCTCTATTTATTACATTACTTTTTGCTTACCGGTACACAGTATTAATATGCTCTACATGTTTTAAGTTAAGAAAATCTATTAACCGGTTAGATACTGATTCACCCCCCCCTCTCAGTATCTGTGGGAATCCTAACACATGGCAGGGCAGGGATGAGATCACCGAGAGGGTTGACATTGACAAGAGGAGGCAAGATGACCGGACTAGATGGGGGTTGCGGGAGAGGCATTGATTTTGGTCAGATTCAGCCAGACCCTAGGGTTATTGCAGCTCATGGTGGAGATGATGAGGATCCAGAGGATCATGTTCCCCTTATTAGATGATGGATTGTGAGAGCTACTCAGATGAAGATTCCAGCCATTAGACAGAGTGGTGGTGAGGAGGGGATTGGGGTTCATGCACCACAACAGGATTTGCTAGAGCAGGAGACCATTGATAGTCTTAGAGCACAGATTGATTAGCTTTGAGCATAGGTGCAGACTCTTATGGCTGAGAGGGATAGAGTTGTTAGGAGACAATAGGATATTTATGGCCTTCTTTATCATATTCAACAGGTTGGATCAGGTACTCTCTTGGCTGACACTGTTAGAGCATTAGTTTGGGCCAGGAAGGAGACTTCCCACTGGCGATGACGATATGAGGAGGTAGTTGCAAAGAGCTAGAAAGAAGGTAGTTATCATACCACCATGTTGATGGATGCTAGCAGTGGTGGGGTCAAGGGACCTCCTCAGAGGAGTGGTGATCATGGGAGACAAGTATCTAGAAGATATTTTCACCCACAGCCACAGAGATGGACAGAGTCAGGTGGTAGTGGTACAGGATAGCCATGATTTGATTTGGAGGCACTTGTATTGTTTATCTGATATCATTGTATACTTGGACTTTTATTGTTTTATGATGATCTATATGCAGACATGGATTCTATATGATGATGATCTTTATTATTCATGTTATTCTATTTGATGATGATCTATATGCTTTGATTATATGGATGCATGATAAGATGGATGATTATATTTATGCATGTTACTTTATTTGATGATGATGCTTTATATGATGATGAAATGATAAATGCTTTTGTTGATTTTTGATTTTGATGATCTTTGATGCAAATGAAAATGATTACTAACTTAAATGATATATAAATGATGCAAATTCAATGAACTATATGGAAATGCAAATGAATGATTGATTTGCTTTTGATTTATGATGATGTAAATGCAAATGATCTACATGAAATGTTTTTGAGTTTGTATGTAATGTTTATAATGATTATGAATCTAACTGCAAAGATGCAATTAAATAATCATTAATGGAATGATAATGCAAATAATAATGATGATACACTACATGATGAATGAAATGCACTTAATTAAATGCAAACTAATGCAATGATAAAATGCAACTAAATGAAATGAATGATGATTAAAATGATTCTAAAAATGAATGCACTTATAATGATTAAATGCAAATTGTTTTTGCTTGTCCAAGTATACTCAATCTTTATTTATCACCGTTGATCTGTTAATGAAATGATATGCTTATAATGCAATTGACCATGAATGCTTATAATGTAGAAGAATAATGAGCTAATGAAATGAGCTAACTAAAAATTGTACTGCCATTCTTCATATGCTATCTTGTAACAGTGCTTGATTTCATCATTGAGCTTTAAAATGTTGTAAGAAAATATAAGCAACTTGACATAATGATTCAAGATTACCTGAGTATTCCTTACATGGATTTTGATGTAGCAAGTTAATACAAGCAACTTGATATAATGGATCAAGTTGACTTGAGTATTGCTTTCAGAATAGACAAGGAGTATCTCCTTTCATGCATGACTTGGAACGTCCTCCTTGATCTTTTGCCGATCATATCCCGAGACAAGTTCATATCATAATAAGAGATAAACCACAAACAACAATCAAAGAAAAATAATCATGCCCCATCATATCTTCTCTAGTCATGGACATCCCTGAGTCGCATAGAGTACATGATTAGCAATAAAATCAAGATATAAACACTAAATCTTGCATGTCATTCACATGTTCTTATGGTCATTAACTAATATAATCATCTTAATGAATGACCTTTGATTGTCCTTTATTACTTTGCTAGTTGATACTTCAGTTTTCTGAGTTTCATGATTTAGTTTGTTGATGAAATGCCTTGATTGATTTGTTGCTTTGTTGCTCGTTATCTGTTTCAAAATCCTAGGTGTTTTTGGTTTTTCTAAGTTTTTCGAATGTTTTGGATTTTCAAAGATTTAAGAGATCATCTGAGAAAAAGGAAATTAGGATTTTTCCCCCAGTGGAAACAAAAATTTATTATGGATGTATGAATTGATCAAGATCCAAACCATGCAGGGATACAAATGCAGATTGATTGATTTTGATAAAATCTAAGACAGTGACTACAACAAGTATGTCAAAGATTGTTAACTGTTGGTAAGCTACATATTTCTTGCTAAATGGTTCAGAGCAATATATGTGAAAGATGGAATGGATAAGATAAGATATATGGAAGCAATAGATGCAATAGGATGGAGTGGATAGGTGTGCAAAGCGATCTCATAGATGGAGGAACTTACTTTGTAGATAGCCCCTGTTTACCAGGTTTTTACCATCTAAATTTATTGCATTTTTCTCTCTCTCTTTTTTTTTTAATGTTTGTTTTATGCTTTTTAGGAATTTTCTGCTTTTTTGATGTTTACTGATTTCTTGAGGACTTTATATGCTTTTATTGATTGATTTTTAGGACTTTATAACTCAAGCATAAAATTTCTTGAGATGGATAGAATTGATAGGTTCATCAAACAAATCACCTTCATGAGTAGATAACTTGTATGCTCCTGATCCATATGTTGCTACTATGACAAAAGGTCCTAGCCAATTTGGTTCAAATTTTCCCTTCTTTTCTCGATCTTGCTGATTTCTTGGATTCTCCTTTAGAACTATATCTCCAATCTAAAAAATGCGCAGATTGACTCTGTGGTTATAGCTTCTTGCCATTCTTTGTTGATATACTTTCAAATGATCTGTTGCATTTTGGCGACGTTCCTGAATTAGTTCTAGTTCCTGGAGTCGAGAGACTCGTTGTTCTTTTTCTGGTATAAGACCTTGCAAGGATACTCGTAGAGAAGGTATCTCTACTTCTATAGGTAATATGGCTTATGATCTATAGACCAAACAATATGGAGTTTCCCCTGTTGGAGTGCGGATGCTAGTTTGGTATGCCCAAAGAGCGGGATTTAGCTAAATGTGCCAGTCTTTTCCAGCTTCATTGACTATTTTTTTAAGATTTTCAAGATAGTTTTGTTTGATGCCTCAGCTTGACCATTTCTCTATGGATAATATGGAGTAGAAAATCTATGTTGGATATGAAATTGTTCACATAGCTCCTTAACATCTTGATTTTTGAATGGTCTTCCATTATCAGTGATAATGGTCATAGGAACTCCATAGCGACAGATTATATAATTCAATAAATGATGATATTTGTTTTCCTGTCACTATTGTTAAAGGCACTACTTCAATCCATTTAGTAAAATATTTAGTAGCAATCAAAATAAACTTATGTCCATTAGAAGATGAGGGATTTATCTTTCCTACCAAATCAAGGCCCCATTGGGGAAATGGCCATGACCCTGTCATAGGATATAACTCTTGTGTTGGTGCATTAATGAGATTCCCATGGATCTGACATTGTTTGAATTTTCTAGCATATGTGAATGAATCTCTCTCCATAGTAGGCCAAAAATAACCCATATGAAGAAGTTTCTTAGCCAATGTTAAACCACTTGAGTGTGTGCCACAAATACCTGCATGAACTTTCTCAAAATCTTCTTGTTCAAGACATCTCAACAAAGTACCATCTAGACCATGCCTATATAGGATATCAAAAATTATAGTATAGTGAGAGGACTGACAGATAAAATTCCTTCTCTGATTACGAGATAAGTCAAGAGGAAGGATATGTTCTTTTAAATATTGATAAGTTTGACCGTATGAGGATTGACTAGTTCCTGATATATGGCAAATTTGGTAGGTATGCTGGGATTGAATGGTAGGGGTTAAGATATCTTCCATGAGAAATTTGTAATGTTGTTAATTCTCCTTATTTTGTAAGAGAGATGCTATTGTAGCCATTGCATCAGCTGCTTTATTCTCATTTCTTGGAATCTGGGTGAATGATATTTCTTTAAAGTGTTCTTTAAATTCCTCTATCATCTGTTTGTATGGCATAAGCTTATCATCATTTATTTGATATTCATCATTATTTGATTGATGATAATTTGTGAATCACCATAGAAATGTAGTTCTTTGATGCTCCATTCAATGGCCATTTTAAGCCCAATAGCCAATGCTTCATACTCCGCAGTATTATTAGTGCATGGAAACTGTAGTCTATATGATTTGGTAATTGTGTGTCCTTGAGGTGTGATGAAAAGATTCCTGCACCTGATCCATATTGTGTATAAGAACCATCAAAGTACAATTCCCAAAAGTTTGTACTTACTGTCAAGATATCTGCATCAGGAAATTCAATGTGCAAAGGCATGTCATTTTGTAAAGGTGCATCAGCCAATTGATCAGCGATAACTTGTCCCTTGATAGCTTTCTGGTCAACATACTCTATATCAAATTCACTCAGTATCATAACCCATTTGGCTAGTCTCCATGTCAATTTTGACTTGATCAAAAAATATTTGGGGGGATCCATCTTTGCTATTAGTTTCACATAATGAATCAACATATAATGTCGCAGCTTCTGAGTTGCAAATACAACTGCTAGAAATGTCTTTTCTATTGAGGAATAGTTTAATTCATAACCAACAAGCATTCTACTAATATAATAAATTTCTCTTTCTTTTCCTTCATCATCATGTTGAGCTAGGAGAGTGCCTAATGATACATTTATTGCTAATACATAGAGTAACAATGGTTTCCCTTTGATTGGTGATATCAGTACTAGAGGACTCATAAGATATTCTTTTATTTGCAAAAAAGATTCTTCACATTTTAGATCCCATTTGAATGGAATATTTTTATGTAGAAGATGGGTGAATGGAAGACATCTATCTGCTAACTAAGAAACAAATCTCCTGATTGATTGCAATATTCCTTGTAAAGAGCACAATTAACTTATGTTCTAGGTGACTCCATTTCCATGATAGCCTTGACTTTTTCAGGATCTACTTCAATTCCACAAGTTGATATAATGTACCCAAGGAGCTTTCTAGAGGTTATCCCAAATGCACATTTCTTTGGATTTAATCTCAATTGATATCTTTCCAACCTATCAAAAATCTTGCTTAAAATGTTCAAATGTTCTTGTCTTGTATGAGATTTTGCAAGTATGTCATTGACATAATCTTCCATAAATGTATGCATCATATCATGGAAAATTGTTTTCATAGCCCTTTGATAAGTCACTCTTGCATTCTTAAGCCCAAATGGCATAACATTCCAACAATATGTTCCCCACGTGCAGGTGAAAGCTGTCTTTTCTTGATCTTTAGGTGCAATTATTATTTGATTATATCTTGAGAAGCCATCCATTAATGAAAACATCTCATGCCCTGCTGATAAGTCTACTATTATATCAATGTTTGATAGCGGGAAATCATCTTTTGGACATGATTTATTCAGATCTTTGAAATCTGTATAGACTCTTATACTTTTATCTAGTTTTGATACTGGTACAATACTTGAAACCCATTCTGGATAAGCAACAGGTCTTATAAAACCCGCTTCTAATAGTTTCTTTAGCTCGGTTTTTACAAGAAGAGCAATGTGCGGATGTATCTTTGTTAGCTTTTGCTTTTAAATCCACATTAAGATGATGCATGATAAGATATGGATTAAGTCCTGGCATATCTGCATAGGACCAAGCAAAATTTATTTGCCTTTTCTTAAAGAATTCCATGTATTCTTTCCTCTTTGTTTTTTATAATGAGGCAGCATAATGAAGTATTTTAGGATCCTTTGATGTACCAATGTTTACTGCTTCTGTTGGTTCTATCAGGATAGTAGATCTCTCTTGAAAATATGCAGGAAGAATGTCAAATTTTTCATCCTCTGGCGCCTCAAAGAGGTTTTCACCATCAGATACATCTTTTGTTTTCCCTTTTGATTGATCTAGTGTTTCCATGAAATGGTTTTCAATAATAGGTCTCTTTCCTTTTTTTATTTCACTTTTGCGACTGGAAAGTTTGGAATTCTCCTAGCTACGAGAAACATCACTTGATTATGCAATGGAAGATACCTTAGGTGGGATGGGTTCAGCACCATTAAGGTACATGACTAAGTCATGATCATTGGAAAAGACATTCAGTTCAGGGTTATCTAAATTATCTCAATCAATCAGTTCAGGATGGAGAAGGGGTAAGTCATAATCACTGTCATCATTAGGTGTTTCAATGTTCATGACATAATGATCATAACTTGGCATAGAATAGGTACTGTCATAGATTAAATGTTTTTGAAAATTGTCTTTCCCAAGCGTCTCAGAATTAGACCTGACAAAATCAATATTAGCATTTTGTAGTTCACACTCAAGTGGTTCTTCAACTGACATTTGTCCCTTAAATGAATGGATTATATCAACACACACATCTTTAATACTGCAAATTCCTTCTTGATTGACCTCAGTTGCATTTTGGAGTTGATGTTAGGATTCCCAAAGATACTGAGAGGGGGGGTGAATCAGTATCTAACCAGTTAATGGATTTTCTAAACTTATTAAATGAATTGCATGCCAAAACAGTGTACTAGTAAAAGAGAAATAATGCAATAAATAAGATCAATAACCACAACATAGAAAGCACACCATAACACAATATTTTTAACGAGGAAACCCGGTGTGGGAAAAACCTTGGTGGGATTTGTGACCCACAATATTCACTCACTGGCCAATAAATGAATATTACTTACAAACGTGGTGCCTGCACATGTAGGAAGGCTCACTGCCTAGAGATCACTGCTCAAATACAAAAAGGGAAGTCTCACTGACTTACAAAAATGGATTATGTAAATCCAATATCATGTACTACTTCAGTTCAGCATCTGCTATGCCAGGTTCAGTACCGGTTTAAGCTCATACAACTTCCATAAACCTTATTCCAAAATCTACCTTAATATTTGCATCTGCCTATTACATTCCATACATGCTTATACAAATGATTTACAAGATCTCATACTTATATGATTCCTATTACAATTTGCCTTATCAGCTTTACAAAAAGATTTTATAATTAAATACAAAATATAATAAACAAAATCCTGTCGGTTGGGTGTCAGTAAACATCTTTGTCATTGTCGTTGCCAGTGCTTGTGCCAGTGCCTGTGTTGGTGCCATAGGATTTTAAGGTTGCCATCAATGACAATACCTTCAATCACCTACAATTTCTCATTGGAGTGTGCATTTTCCAACAGTTGACATACTTGTGTACTTGTTAAAGAGGATTCTTTTGCTAAATTTTCTCCTTTCATTTCAACTTCTTCTGGACAAATAGTCAATCCAACTTGACTGTCTCTTAATTCTTCTATGGTTCTGCCACATTGGGATACATCTTGTTGCTCTTTTGATGAAAATGTTGTATTTCTAGATGCTTGATTTGTACTTGTTTGTACTTCTTGTGTCATTACTTCTTTGCCTTTGTCATTCCCTTTCCTTTTTACATACGCCTCTTTTCTCTGAATTCTGAGTTTTTCTTGCCTTCTTTCTAACTCCATCTTTTGTTTTGCAATAGACAAGTCTTCATTTGTGATAGTTGCTTGGTCTTCATTGTGTTCCTTACTTGATGTAGTAGATAAGATATCTCGACTCCATTCATATTCATTTGAATCTATCTCTTAATCCTAGTCTAGGATTTCTCCACTATACCATACTAGAATGTCGTATGGTGCAAAAAGTTCTCTGATTTCCGCCATCTCTATTTTTACTATTTCTAGAATATCTTGTTCAGATTTTGCATTTGTTTGTATTTTTAGAACTTGTTGACAAGATTTTTCTTTACCTTGGATGGTAATCTCCTCTTCTTTCTTTTCATGTTCTTCTTGCTTCTTTTGTTTATTGGTTACTATTCCGGCCGCTTGATGTAGCTTTTCTTGCCAATTTTCTTCTTTAGAAACTGATTTCTTCTTCCATTTGTGTTGTTGATGGTTATGTTGCCTTTGATTGGATTTTAGATATCCAAGCCCAGATTTATCTTCTTTGGATTGCGAGTGTGGACAAATAAGTTCTGAAATACCTTGATGTTGCTTACCAATTGGTCCTTTTCATTCATATCCCATTTTTTGCATGATTTCATAACCTTTGCCATATTGTTTCATGAGAATATTGACTTCTCCTGCTATTGCTATAGTTTTATCTTCATCCTTGTACAACTAACCAAGAATGTCTTTGTCATCATTTTCCTCTTCAAGAGTTCCAGCACTAACAAATGTTCCTTTAAACATATGTTTTGATCTTTCTGATGTCTTTGATTGAATATCTATAGGCTTTCCATATGACTTAGGGGAAAGTGGGAAATTATGCAAAGAATATTTTCCCATTCCTTCATCATTTAATTTGAGCTTTTCCTCAAAATTTTCCCATAACTTTGCTTGAATTTCTTTGGTAGGATATATTGATTCTCTGTTATGTGGAACTCTTGTATCTTGTGTGGGCTTCAAATTATTGCAATATTGACTAGAATCTGCAATTATAGTGATCTCTTGTCCTTCATGAGGAAATTTCACACATTAATGATATGTAGAAGGAACTGCTTACATCTTGTGAATCCATGGTCATCCTAGAAGAATGTTGTAAGAGAGGTTCAAATATAAAACCTGACACAATGTATCCCTTTCCACAGGTCCTATTCTTATTGGTAGCATAACAGTTCCTTTAGAAGAACGTTCTGCTTCATCATAAGCCTTGATGGTTATTTTCTTTTTCGGGTCCACTGCATTTTCTGAATATCCCAAAGCTTTTATCAAAGTTAATGCACAAATGTTTAAGCCGGATTCTCCATCTATGAGTACACATTTGACACAAGTTTTATTAATGGAGACTTCAACATGTAAGGGAGCATTGTGAGGGTGTTGCAAGGATGCGTCATCATTTTCAGAAAATGATAAGCAATGAGGAGCTATGAGGTGTCCTACCATGTTTTGGAGCTGATCTATATCCAAATCTTTTGAAACTATTGTTTCTGCTAAAGCTTTCTCCAAAATTTCCTTATGCATAGGTGAAACCTTGAGAAGTTCCAGAATTGGTATTTGAGCAGGTATTCTTTGTAATTTCTCTACTAAATTGTATTGTTGTGAAGTGGATGTTGGGTCTTTTGCTATACCTGGAAAGGTAATCTTTGCTTTGCTTCTCGTAATAACATTTATTGGCTCTGAAGATGGATTATCTTTAACAATGATCACATTTACCACATCATCATATGTATAAGTGTAATTCACTTTGGCTTTTCCTTTGTCATCTTTTATTTGGGATGGTTCACCATTGCTATAATTCAAAAGTGGAGTTTTGAAAGCCAGGTGTGATTCATTTGTCTTATGGCTATCCACTATGATGGTTCCATTATCAATTAGATCTTGGATAAGGTGCTTCAATCTCTGACAATCATTTGTTAGGTGTCCTTTATTCCGATGGTAATTGCAAAAATGATTGTCAATCCACCAATTTGGCTTGATTGGTGGTTCATAACTTCTTGCTTATGGTAAAATAATTAATTTGTTGGCAAGCAGAGATTTTAAAGCTGATTCTAAAGGTTCTCCAATGTTTCTGAATTTCCTCCGAGGATTGGAGAAAAAGGACTTGGATTTATTGTTTTCTAGATTGTTATTGCTTGGGATTTGACTTGATAGATTAAAAATTGGTTGTTGTTGTTGTGTAGTACTATTATCATCATTTCCTTCATTGCTGACATTCCTATTCTTTGACTATAACTTGGGTTTATCATTGTTGTTGTTGTTGTATGAATTATTGTAAAGTTTTAGCTCTCCTTTCTTTACCATTGTGTTCTCTATTTTCAAACCATTCTTGATCATTTTGGCAAAAGAGGGAGGACATTGCATTCTTAGTCGATAACTCATTTCACTGATAAGATTATCAATGAATATATCCATCTTTTCTTGATCAGGTACATCTCGGTGATACCTATTAAGCATGCATTTCCATAATTGTAAGAAGATCATAAAATATTCACTATTCTTTTGTTTAACATTGCAAAGATCCAGCATCATTATCTCATTCCTTATATTATAGGAGTATTGTGAAATAAATCTATTCACAAGTTCTTCAAAAGATTTGATTCCGGATGGTAATCTTGAAAACTACTCCATTGATTGTCCATTTAAACTTCTAGGAAAAAGACACATAAGGTAAGTTTCATTGTGAGCAAATTCCATGCTCATAGTACAAACTCCCTAATGTGATCTCGAGGATCAGATTTTCCATCGTATTTGTCATATTTAGGAATCTCACAATGTTGTGGAAATGGTATCATATTTAGATTCTTTTCAAATGAATATGGGCATATATCTTCTAATGAATACTTCCTAGAGCTTGTTCTATTTTTCATGTCTTGTATTTATTGTTGTAAAGTTTGCATTTGTTGAGTAAGGTTTGACAATGGATTATCCACATAGTTTCTCCTTGTTTCTTCGTGAGTCCTTTTATCACTATGCTCTTTTCTTGTGTCATCCCTTTCTTTCCTGGTTTCTTCATGACTTTCTTTGTTCACATCTTCGTTATTTAAATCATCTATGTTTTGGGTGTTACTTGCCTCTACAACTTGTTTCAAGCTTTCTATGTTAAAGTGTTGTGGTAGTTTAGCCCCAGATTTTGCCAACATTAAGAGATATTTCTCTTTTTTCTTTGTTAACAATTTTTCCATTAGCCTATCAAATTTGAAATCTTGCTGAAGGTCTCTAATGGTGCTATTGATTGCTTCTTCGTCAACAGCGGTAAACCCAAAAGTTTGAAATACAGGATTATCTTGTTCCTCCATTTGTTGTTGTTTTCTAAGTTGTTCGTATTGGGCTGTAGTCCAAACTAGCATGTGATTATTTCAAAGTTGTTGAAATTCCAAAGGACAAAGTCAATAGGTGATTATTGGTTTAGGAAGACATGCTTTGCTGATTTTACCGCTATTGTTTGTTCATTGTGATAAAGCGTCTCTTTGTTGAAAAGCACATCCTTGTAAAATTTCTCAGTCAAACTCTGTACCGCAGCCACGCAAGTAGTGACGAAAACGGTGTAGGAATGTCCTATGTTTTAATAAGATATTGCGATTGATATACAAGAATCTTATTCTTTTCTGAGTAGCTTTATAACCGGGTTTTCTTTTCTTAAGGTGATACTTAAAATTCATATAAGCATTTGACAATTTACAAGTTTGTTTGATTCCAATGTTGGTGCAATTCTGATTTTGATATAACCTAGGTTCAAAATAGGAAAGATATATCCAAGATTATGAATCTAGTATAGATTGATCAAGCTTCGTGATAGAGGATTTGGTTATCCTGATGAGAGACTTGACAATGATGTTGATTTATTTTTTTCACTTAAAATGTTTGAATCAATAGCTTGTTGAATGTTGATGTTTATAGAACTTCTTGGGAATAACCTGTTGGATTAGTGACCTAGTTGTTGAGCTAGTTTGAAAATATGTGATGGTTTTAGAGACATATCTCCTTCAAGAAGTATTTCGATACTGACGTTTTGATACTTTAGTTTTGATCTGGTGTTTCAAATGTTGGAAAGCTTTTGTATTACCCTTTTGATCAAACTTTTTCAGCAATTTGTTGGATTTTTGCTCACTAGTAGATGATAATTTTCTTCAATTTTTGACCATTTGGAAAATGTAACAAACATAGAAGATACAATGTTTAATAAACAAAATGCACAAGCAAGTACAAATCTTATGGCAAGCTGAGACAATAGTTGTTGAATCTCACATGGGGTTTCCCCCGAGGCTACGCTATTCAAAGCAGATATTTAGATGCTTGACCCCACTGGCTCCACCCTCGGCACTCACTTCTTTGAGGTAGCCAAGCACTAGTTTCCATGAAAACTCTCCATGGAAAACTTTATATCTCTCCTAGGAACTGTATGTGTGTAAGCCACTTCAGAGGTCTGACCTCCTGCGCCAACAACTAGAAGGATTTTGGCAACTAGTACAAGTGGTTTTTAGTAAAGGCTTCTGATCATGTGGCCATACATGTGGCACTTTCAGCTCTGTAAATACAGAAGGTTCCTAGCCTATAAAGGTTACACTCCATAGGGTTTATGGGGAAACATAGTGTCGGTATGAACTTATCAGCACATGTTGTTTGGGACTTTCATCACAAACATGATTTATTTAAAGTGGATTGGAAGGACTCGGTATTAGCCCATTTCCACTTTAGGTCATTCCCCTCTCACTGGCCCCCTCAAGGCAGTTCGAGAAGGCAGGCCCTCTAAAGGATTTAATTGCTTGAAAGTAAATAAAGCATAAAAGAGTGGGTTTGGCTTTTTGGTCACCCAATTAAGGGGAGAGCATATAACTACCAATTTTAAGACACGGAATATAAGTGTTCTCTTTAACCTTTTCAAAGCAATTGTTGGCTAAGTCGTATTTGGAGATGTTTCTCCAACAAGAATGGTGTTTATTTTAGCCTTTTTAAAAGTCTATGTGCAACTATTTTAGAGAAGTTACTAAAAATGCAAGTTGCATGTTGTCAATTTATCCTATTAGTTAGACTAAATGAATAAGACATGATATATTACTTCCCAAAATAAGGCCTTTAATTAACTAGATGAGGAAATGCATAAAATTTGTCTTAAACACCATCCTGCATATGCATGTTAGTAGTTTGAAAAATCTAATTTCTTGGACATTCGGACCTGCAAGAAAATTTTGTTAGTTGGAAACAAAAGCGCTATTCTAACATATGCACTATTTTTTTCCTCAAATGCGCTAATCTTTAGAGCAAAAGTGCTAACCTAGACTACAAAAGCGTTGCTCTGCGGATACAAAAGCATGATTTCTTTAATAAATGTGCTAATCCAAAGGACAAAAGCGCTAACCTAGAAGATAAAAGTGCTAACCGACGATGGTAATGCGCAGATTTTTAGACAAAAGCGCTAACCTATATGGCATATGTGGTAACCTATGATGCAAATGCGCTAACCTATGAGCAAAACCACTGTCAGAATTCACATATGCATGAATCTGCATTACAAATGCGTTAATTTTACTTTTTGCGAGATTTTGAAAGGTATATGCGAGGTCCATGAGCCCCACGGTGGGTGCCAAAATGTGTTGACTTGAATTTCATCTTCAGAATGCTACCTGCAACAAGTTAGTTTCACAAAATATAAATGGAAGTGCTACAAGAAATCCAAACTCAACCAATGAAACTACAAGAAATACATATTAAAATAAAACATTATTTTTACCTTCATGGTTAATGCCTCATTGTGTCCTAACTCCACTATTCCTGGTTGCAGATGGTGTCCTCTCTGACAATGCACTGATAGCTTCCAAGATGGCATATGAAGAATAGACTCATAACTGATAGTTAATTGATGCTATGATATGCAATACTACATGATTATGCTATATGATAATTGCTATTTTGCTTCAACATTAAAACTCACGAATGCATGATTTTTACAAATGATTTGCTTGAAAATGCACTTGAAGTCTCTTGAAGTCTAACTCTCTCTCAACTGAAGCTCTTGATATTATAAACTTTGTGAGGATGAGATGATGTGGATTAGATCAACAGTCATGATCAGTTTTGTAGATTTAGATAGTTGTAAGCACGGGTGAAGGTTGAGAGAAAGGGGGAAGGAGAAGACAAGTGTCACTAATCTCACCTTGATTGAGTTGTTGCCTGAGGGAATCTAGGGATGGTTGGAGAAGATTTAGGCATGATAGGACAAGTGGACTCAAGTCCTTCCTAAGATGTAAGGGTGTTGGAGAGAATATAGGAGATGGTTATGAAATATGTGTACGTACACAATATTCATTGAATTTGGAGGTTGAAGATAAATGATGAATTAATATTTAAGAAATATTAATTTCCTTAGCGACATGTTTGATGAGTTGGAAAAGGAAAGATCAAGTGGAGATGGAGGGTGAGTTGGAAAAGAAAGATTAAATAATTTAGGAAATCATTTAATATTTGAGACTATAGGATAGGAGAATAACTATTAAATATTAGATATTTAATTGTTTGGAGAAGATAATTATATATTAGATATTTAATTAACTTGGTTAGAGGAATAATTAAATATTAGATATTTAATTAATTAGAAGAATAGGATAGATGAATTAATTAATAAAATATTAATTAATAGAAAGAGATGAAAATGAATTAAATAAATTAATCTTTTCAAATCAACTATTTAATAGAAGAATAATTATTAAATAAATATTAAATATTTATTTAATTGCTCATAGCCATTTTTATATGTATACACTAACAAACTGGTAACTCATTGGTAAAAGGGGGAAGAGACTTGGTGCTAGAACAACAAACCAGTAATCAAAGGATGAATCGGTAATATAGAAGTGCAGTGGCATACCGGTACACTGGTATGATAGAAGGAAGATAGGTGATCACCATAAATCATGGAGCGGTGATCGGTTATTTAGTTGCAATGGCAAAGGATGAGTTGGTGAGCTTATGTCTACACCAAATCATATGTTGGTAAGGTGAACTATTAGTTATCATGTAGTCAAGCACGATTACATGCGGATTTTTTGGTTCGCACTTATTTGGCTGAACATGATTTAAAAGTTTCTTTATTTGGGAGATGCAGTGGCAGAATTGGGTGAACACTTGGCCAAATTGTTGTAAGGTGCACAAAGAAAGACTGGGAGATTTTGAATTTGAAATCTTCTGAAATCCATGATTGGTTAGATTAAGGGAATTCTTGAAGGTGTCGACAGAAAATGTATAAAGAGTTCTTGAGCTATTTTAGAATGTTTTGATTGTGAAATTTGCAACACGGAGATCTTGTTGAAGGAAATCCAAAGTGTAGAGAAGAGAGAGAGAAAGTGCTAAGAGGAATTAGTACAGAAGAGTGTGTTTCAAGTAGATCGACTAAGTGCAAAGTCGAGATATAGAGGATTAACAAAGTGTACAACCCAATATCAGAGGACCAACACAGTGCAGATTCGAAGGCAGCGGATCGACAGAGTGCAAAGCTAAAGGTCTAAGTATTGGTAGAGTACAATGTTGAGGGATAGGCGATCGACTGAGTGAAGAGCTGAAGGTGTAAGAAGGAAATCAATGTTGTGCAGTGAAGACACAACCACTGTGTATTGAGTGTGATACATGTTGAGATCTGATCAAGCTATCAGTACCAAATTTAGCAAATCATCCATCTATTTCTTTCTAACAACTGCAACATAAATCCCTTAACCGGGTGGACTTTAACAGGTCCCTATTGTAAAATCCCTTAACCGAGTGACATCTTAATTGATGTTCTAAGTCCTCTAACCAGACTACCTTTAACAGGCTAAAGGCACTAACTGGCCTTGTTCAAAATCTCTTAACCAGGTGGAACCTAATAGTGTCTTTGTAATCTCCTAACAGGGATGACTCTTAACCGGGTGTACTTCATAAGAGTACAAATTTTGTGAGTTCCTGATGAGTTGAGACATTAGCATATTTTTATGCTTAGAACTCTTAAGCTTTTGTCATATTTTGATTTACATAATAGTAATGATGTATCAGAAGTTTAACCTATTAAATCATGTTTTGTCTTTGCCAATTAATTCCTGCAGCCATGTTATTCATTCTTGTTGCCATGCAAATTGTTTAGGTAATATCATGTGTGAAATTAATAGATATTTTGATTAATTAAAATAGATGTGTATGTTCTTGTATGTTCTTTCTTTTTGAGATTGCAGGAATAAATTGATGTTGTTAGGAAGGCTCTCTTGTCATGCCAATTGCAGTAGGAGACATTCAAGGAGGGACTAAAAGATCAAATCAGCAGAAATGCTGATGAGCATAAGGAACAGCAAAGGAAAAGTAATTGTGCAAAGTTTACTGATGTCTTACTCAAAGTAGACATTAGTGTTGAAAACACCGCCACAATATGTTATGTCAGTGGTTCGGTTTAGATCCACATTATCATTGACTTAACTCCGTTTCTTTCCTTGATTAGTTATCTGCCCCTTCTAATTGGCATGATTTGTGTAATAGGAAGTAGTTGTTTTATTTTAAATAACGGTCTTTATATCTTTTATGAGGTTAGATAGAAAAGAGAAAAAGCAGAGCAGAGGATTTTTGGAAATAAAGTTACAAGTGTTTTGAGTTTCTTTTGACATTGAATCATGTAATGACTTCCGAAGAACAATGAATAAAAATATGTTATTCTGAGCACTTAGAGTTGTTTTTGTGAAGCCTGGAATTACTCATCCAAGGGGCCCCACTTGGTAAGTATTCATGTGCCTTTGTTAAGATTAGTTTTCTTCTTTAGCTACAATAGACGTTCTTGCATTGTTTGTTCCTGCAGCCATTGGAAATAGATCCACTAACTGTTCCTACAGCCAAACCAAAACAGAGTAATTTCTGTTTATCAACATTGAACTTAGCTAGTATTGCTTGAATGAAATTATGTTAATGCAAAAAATTTCCTGTAGCCTTTCAATAGTTTCAATTCTTTCTTATCTGTTTTGCATAATGTTAGCTGTTGCAATAATGCAGAGTAGTTGTTGCAGGAACTTAGTGCATATATAGTGTAGACCCATTTCAAGTATTGTGTCCTTGGGTTGATAGTCAAATGAACACTAGCTATGGAAATAGTGACTTTACCAAGTGAATGTCCAAACTTTGGGTTGATACTTCAACTAGAGTTATTATTCTTATTGTTGAGTTGAACATTTTTGGTGTCATTGTCGAGGATGGTGTCAAACTAAGAACCTATTATGGTTATTGTCTTTTCAGTTTTCAGTTAATTGTTTTTCTAGCATACTTGATTGTTCGAAAAAAATTTATGAACCTGCATGCATAGGTGAAGAAGAGATGTTCTAGGTAGATTTCTACCCAGTCATCCTAATCATGCATAAATTAATTCCCCAGATGTAAATTCTTTTGTTGAACTTTACCAAACCCCAGAGAATTTGAACCACCATAAATCTGAATTTCCATAAGGCAGTCTTTAATTCCTTTTTGGAATACCAGAAGAAGAATCTGATAACTCATTAATGAATGAATAGTACCAAACTAGTACTGAGAGGGGGGGTGAATCAGTACAGGCAAAAATCACAATCCTAAAACCAGTTTGTCAGCAAACACTGTGCTTTGGCAGACAAATAGTAACACCGGTCCTAAATAGAGTACAACCAAAAAAACCTAGAATAATTAAGACACGCATAAACTGGTTGACACTTATCTTTTCATACAATCTAATACTTCATTTCTATTTAACCCTAGTGCATGAACAGGTAATCTATCATCAAAGATGTATAACCAGCTAGATCAACATGATTTACCTTTAGACACAAATCACTTAAACCATCACATGAATAACACCACACATGACACACAGATTTTTCATGTGGAAACTCAATTGGGAAAAACCACAGTGGGGATGAATACCCACAAGTTGTTTTTGAACTATTTAGAAGTCCGCTTTGTTAGGAGCCTTGTCCGGTTAAAGACTGATACAATAAGTTCTATTATGAACCGATCCTGTTAGGGATCACCCGATTAAGGGATGGCTAGAATATCCAGTTAAGGGTTAAACCATGTTACCTTGTTAGAGGATTTCAAGAACTCAATGGTTTTGAGTTACCCTGTTAAAGGATTTACAGTAAGCTGGTTAAAGATACCCTGTTAAGGGATTCTCCAACTGTTGAAGTGGTTAGAGATCAACAGGTATTACAATGATCTGGTAACAACACTCAATGCCAATGCAGATCCACTTTAGCTCCTCTTCAATTTTTGCACTTACACTCTATAGGTATCACTTCTCTCCTCTGGTTTGGCAAGAATCAGGTATCTCTTCACTTGGATACACACACACAACATTGACCTTATAGAAAACAGATAGGTCGGTATCATAAACCCTAAACCCTAAACCTGTTAGGTTAAGCAATTCAAATGGTTCAATCTTGACCATTGAGCATATTTCATTAAATGCAACAGTCTTGATCCGATCTCAAGGCATTCTCCATCATTCATTTTCCACAGCTTTCATGGCGGCTGATAACCCATCACATGTTTTCACCATTTACAGACTTCGCACATTCCCGAGGTAGATAAGAACACTCTCTTCATATAAGATCCTTCACGTGCATAAGGCTGGCGTGGCAACATGATCTATTCTTCATTATAATGCTAACTCATCACACAAAGTCACTGATTGAGTCACATAGACTTGAAGCACTTCAACCGGAAACCCTGAAGATGAGACTACCAACTGGTAGTCATACAAAGCTTCCATGTACCGGTTCCCATAACCACATGTTGGTTCACCTTAAACAAACACATCGCTTTACTTTGGCACATATACCGATTCACAATGTTATACCGGTTCTCACGTATACTGGTTCTTGGTAGCATACCGGTTCTCTCTTCTTCAGCATATTGTCATCAATGACAACATAGAATGTCATCATGTCCTCATAGTTGTTCACATAATGCCAATAGAATCTCATTTGGTAACTCCCCCTACTAGTCCAATGCAAGGAAATCCACCTCCAGGTGGGAATAATCCACCTTTGGACCCAACATTTGAGTTCCCCATATCTGATCAACATGATAATGCTAATCTCAAGAACATTCCAGCTTCTTCCCTCCCTAAATTCTATGGATTAGTGATAGAGGATCCAGACACAATTCTGTTTGAGTTTGATGTTCTCTGTAGGAGTTTTGATTATACTACAAATTCCCATCGACTCAAAACATTTCCTACCACTTTGAAAGAATCATCTTTAAGATGGTTTATGAATTAGGTAGTAACACAATCAATACATGGGATGAGATGAAATGATTGTTTCTTGCAAAGTATAAAGACTATTGTAGAGGCACTGATCACTATGGGGATGATATTTTTAGAATGACACAGAAAGAAGATGAGAGTTTTGAAGATTACCTGGAAAGGTTTATGTTTGGTGTCAAAAAGTCCAAGCATAGTACTCTAAATGAAGATTCCCTCAAGCTGATATTTTTAAGAGGAATCAGTGATGAATGCACTTATGCTTTGGATCTTATGGGTGGAGGTGGCATTACACAATCTACATGGAATGAGATAGGACAAATTTGTAAGAAGTATCCTAGATCAGCCTCTAAAAAAACAGGCATTTCAAGCTAGGAGCTCCTTCATCAGCATCTAGCACTGGAGTTTCTAGAATGGAACTTAGCGATTTGTTGAAGGACTTTAAGGAGGACATCATAAACAATATGGATACTCAGTTGGATACACTCTCAACTAAGAAGAAGCATGAAGAAGTTGATGCATTTCTTGCAAAAATTTTCCCTCATTGTAGACAGAGAAAAAAAGATTGCAGATGTAAAATGGTTGCAAATCTTGAGGTTCCTGACTTCAAGTCAATACAAGGTGAGGATGAACAAGTTTCCTATGTTTCTCAAAGAAGGCCAAATTTCCAAAGACAAGGTATGCCTCCGGATCCACTTTCTTTTTTTGGTTATAGTGGAAATTCTTATGTACCAAATAATCAATGGCAATCACCATATGCTCAAAATTTTGGTAATTATCCAAACTTGTATGGTCCTCAAGGCCAAGGGTAGCATTTTGCTAATCAAATGTCATAGTAGCAGCAGCCACAGGGAAATTGGTATCCACCTCAAGCACAAGGGAACCAGTTTCAAGGGAATTGGCAACCTACTCCTCAATGGAGGGGGAGTCAACCATGGACTACCCAATCTTTATAGATATCAACAGGTTGTTCAACAACCACAACCGCATGCAATAATGCCCCCCCTACAGCCATTGTTGTTCCACCTAAACCAATGCAGTTTCCCACTCAGCCAATGCCAAATCCTTATATTAAATCTGAGCAACAACAACAAGCTTATTCAGCTGACCCTAATCAATACCCAACCTATTCTCTATCTATAAGTGATATTCACCTTAGATCTGGGACAACTCTGCCTAATCCATCTCCTCCACTTATCACTAAGATGCAAGAAGAACACGAAATCTCTAATCCAATAGCCACAATACCTTAGAAGTAGAGATTACCACCATTTCCCCAGAGATTACAAGAAAAGGAAGTTCTTACAGAACATGAACAAGGTTTTGATATCATAGATCAACTAAAACATGTATGTATTAAAATTCCATTTTTGCAAGCAATAAAAGATGTTCCTATATACATTAAGGCACTTAGGGAGGCATGTCTTAAAAAACTTGGTAGGAAGAAGAAGGATCCGCAAATAGTGCATGTGATGGGTCAACTGGCAGATATTATGCTAGGAAAGGTTTCAATTCCTAAATATTTTGATCCTGGTAGTCCTATTGTGAATATAGTCATTAATGGCACCCAAATAAGGAATTTTTTAGTTGATTTAGGGGCAGCCATTAATGTGATGATAAGAGAAGTAATGCAGCAACTTGAAATCAATAGTCTCAGGCCTACAACTATAGTCCTACAACTTGTTGACAGCTCTACAGTGCAAACTGATGGTATGATTGAAGATGTGGTTGTTACTTTGGATTTCTGGGAATACCCTACAGACTTTATGATTCTGTCTCCAAATGCGACATTGGGAGGATATCCGGTGATTTTGGGAAGACCTTGGCTTGCCACAACTGATGCATATATTGGATGTAAATCAGGGGATATGACTATTTCAGATGGGAACTCTACAAAAATATTAGCTTTGTATTCTCCTACTCAGCCCCAGTTTGATCAACAACAAGTCATTTGGCCTACTTTGGGAGAAGAAACTGAGGGAGTTGACTCTATTAATCACCTTATGATGATTAATCAAGGGACATTCATGCAATCACATGATGAAAACTCAATTATTTATAAAATTTTGACAAATAAGTTAAAACAAGACCATCAATTGCAGGAGTTGGTACCAAATATTGCAGATTTAGACTTTCCTGCAGCCACTAATATATTATATACTCTGTTGCCACAAGAAGTTTGTACTTCTCATTTTTCTGATATATCCCAGATTGATCTTACTATCAAAATCGAAGTTGATTTGAATAAATAGTTGAATATCAATAGTGATCTTGCAAATACTCAAGAAGTAACACTCATGGACTTGCTTAAATGTCATAAACATGCCTTTGCATGGGATTACAAGGACATACATGGAATAGATCCAATAGTTTGTACCCACTGTATCAATATAAAAGAAGAATGTTGCCCACCCAGACAACCACAAAGAAGAATCAATCATGCATTAAAAGAAATAGTTAAAGAGGAATTGCAGAAGTTGTTAAAGGCTAGGTTTATCTATCCTATCTCTGATAGCCAATGGGTATCACCTTTGGTAATAGTTCCTAAGAAAGGAGGAAAATTGAGGGTATGTGTTGATTATAGAGCTTTGAACTTAGCAACAAGAAAAGATCATTTTCCATTACCATTTGTGGATCAGGTATTAGACTCTTTGGCTGGGAAGAGATACTTTTCATTTCTTGATGGATTCAATGGTTACAATCAGATTCAGATAGCCCTAGAGGACCAAGAGAAGACTACATTTACTTGTCCTTAGGGAACATATGTATATTTAGTTCTTCCTTTTGGATTGTGTAATTCTCCAGCCACTTTTCAAAGAGCAGTGATCAATATATTTTAAGATATTTCTCAAGACATCATGGAAATTTATATGGATGACTTTACAACTTATGGTTTTGAATTTGAGGAAGCATTATGGAACTTGAAGAAAGTTTTGAAATGGTGGGAAGACTATAGTTTGTTATTAAACAGTGAGAAGTACTTCATAATGATGTAGAAAGGAATAGTCCTTGGTCATCATATCTCTATAAAAGGAATATAGGTTGACCCAACAAAAATTGAAGCTATTCAGAATATCAATGCACCGGTAAAGCAAAAAGATGTTAGAAGTTTCCTTGGTCATGTTGGATATTATAGAAGGTTTATCAAAGATTTCAGCAAAATTACAAGTCCCTTATATTCTCTACTTACCAAGGATATGGAATTTAAATGGATTTCTTTATGCAATGAATCTTTCTTGAAGCTTAAGCATGCTTTGACCCAAGCACCAGTTCTTAAAGGTCCAAATTGGTCTTTACCATTTCAAATTCATATAGATGCATCTGATTATGTAATAGGAGCAGTCTTAGGACAAAATATTGATAACTTGGAAATTGCAATATATTATATTAGCAAGAACTTGCAGGGGCCTGAGTTAAATTACACAGTCACTGAAAAGGAAATGTTAGCAGTTATATATGCACTCAACAAAATCAGGCACTATATAATAGGGTATCCCATATTTGTGCATACTAGTCATACTGCAATCAGATATCTCATGAATAAGCCTTCAATTACTGGTAGATTAGCTTGTTGGTTATTGTTGATGCAGGAATTTGATATCACAGCTATTGATAAACCAGGAAAGTCCAATATGGTTGCAGATTATCTTTCAAGACTTCAGTTACAGGAAGATCCTACAACCATAGATGATGCTTTTCTGAATGAACATCTATTCCTTATACAAGCCCACACTCCCTAGTATGTTGATATTGCCAACTATTTAGCTGCTGCTAAAATGCCACTTCATTTCTCTCCTAAGGAAAGAAGGTTTTCAGTGGAGAAAATCTTTAACTTCTCATGGATTGGTGATTGTTTTTTTTACACTGGACTAGACCAAGTCATGAGAAGATGTGTAAGAGAGGATGAACCATATGATATCTTGCATGCATGTCATGATGAGTCATGTGGAGGACATTTTGTTGCTAAAAGAACAACACTCAAAATATTGAATACAGGATACTATTGGCCCACATTATATAAGGATGCAACACAGTATACAAGAAAATGTGACAGATGCCAACGCATGGGGAGACCTACTAAATCTGATGAGATGCCATTGTATCCACAAATATTGGTTACACTGTTTGATAAATGGGGATTAGATTTTGTTGGCCCAATTGATCCCCCTTCTAATGGCAAATCCTACATTTTAGTATGTACAGATTATGTAACAAAATGGGTGGAGGCTCGCGCCATGACACATGCAAGAGATAATAAGGTGGTTGAGTTCCTTTATGAGGAAATATTTACAAGATATGGAGTACCAAGGGAAATTGTATCAGACCAAGGCCCATAATTTACTTCAACATTGATTGCAGCCTTGGTCAATGAATACAATATAAGGCACAAAAAATCTACCCCATATCATCCACAAGCTAATGGACAAGTAGAGGTTACAAATAGGGAGCTTGAGGCTATTCTTATTGTTGGGTTGAATAGTTCCTACTCACACCATGGTTTTCTCTCTATTGGGTTTCCACGAGATAACTCCTTGGTGTCACTGTCAACTTTTCATGCTTGCATATTTTACTTTAGTGATCAAGTATATTGTTGGATCTTAGATGAATGCAAATTTAAGATAAAAAGTTAAATTATGAAAATTTGATTAAGTGTAAATTCACCTCTCCCCTCTCAGCACTGGTTGGGACTAACAATTGGCATCAGAGCATTAGGTCCCTAGAATTAGAAGAAGCTTAACCGACTTAGGGAAAGATCAAAGATGATGTGAAAGGAGGGTCCTAAGTTCTCTAAGGAGAACTACACCTTATGGTGTGGAAGAATGAAACTCTATCTAAGATCCCTAGATGAACACTATTAGAATCATGTGATCATAGAGTACAATGAACCTTCAGAGACTCTTACTCTGGACCAGATCAAGGAAAGGCAAGATAATACTCTTGCTATGGATCTGATTGTTAGCACTCTTTCAGATAATGAATTTGTTGAGGTACAAGATTTGAAATCAGCTTTTCAGATATGGAATAAGCTGAAGATAGTGTATGGGGGAGATCCCCATGTTAAAAAGGCCAAAGTAGATAGCCTAAGAGGAAAATATGGTGACATGAGAATGCAGGAAAGTGAAAACATAAAGCAATATAGTAAGAGGATAAAGGATATAGTAAACTCCATTAAAAGTGCAGGAGGAAAGCTCGAGGAGGAGGATGTGGTTAGCAAAATACTGAGAAATCTACTACCACAATATGGCATAAGGGTCTCTACTATCCAGGAACTCAGATCCTTGGGAACAATCAATGTAACTCTTGACTCACTGATCGGTAAGTTGACTACTTTTGAATTGAGCAATTATGACAACAACATACCAAAGATTGATGTTTCTTTCAAAGAATCCATGATGCATGCACCAATAAGGAGAAGGAAAGAAATGGTAGCAGCTCTACTACCAGAGTCCGTCATTCCTATGAGAGTGACAATATTCTCTCTGAGGAACAAGAGCAAGATGAAATTGAAGCTCTACTGAAAAGAAGATTGCCAAGAGTTAAAGGTAAATACAAAGGTAAACTACCCTTAAAATGCTTCTCCTATAATAAGATGGGTCATATTTCTTCAAGATGCCCTAACAATGATAGAGATGGGAAAGATAATTTCAGAAGTTAGAAGGACAAGAGCAAGAAGGAATGTTATCTTGCAGAAGGAGTCACTGATGAAGAATCAGAGGGATCTGATGGAGATGGCATTTCTTTTGTGGTAGTCAAAGAGGACAACATAGAGGAAGGAGATATGGCATTGATTTCTAGCACAAACCAATGTGGAGAGTGGGTGATCAACAGTGGATGCACTCACCACAGGACCGGTGACAAAAGAAAATTCCTCAGCATGGAGGATTTCAATGGAGGAATAATGAGGTTCGGAAATGATGCCCCATGTGTAGTAAGAGGTAAGGGGTCCATAGCCTTGAATGATAAGACAAATTTTGATGATGTCTATTGGGTAGAAGGATTAAAGGATGGTATGTTAAGTGTTGCACAACTTAACAATAAGGGATACCTGTTAGAGTTCAATGAAGGGATATGTAAACTAAATGGCAAATCTGCAAGTCTGATTGCAACCAATAAATAATCAAGAGGCAATTTTTTTCATCTAGACACCACCATAGGTAATTGTCTAGTGGCTAAGGTAGAAGACAACTGGTTGTGGCACAAAATATTGTGTCATGTTAATTTTGATAGCATAGCTAAAGTAAGTAAGGAAAAATTTGTCAGAGGTATGTCTGACATAGTAAAACTTGAAAATGCTATGTGCAAGGAATGTCAACTAGGAAAGTTGATCGGGTCCACTTTTAGTAGTAAATCTTTCTCAACTGAAAGTGTGCTGGACTTAGTTCACACATACTTGTGTGGTCCCATGAGAACCAAGAGTTTCTATGGAGACCGGTATTTTATGTTATTTATGGATGACTTCTCAAGAATGATGTGGGTTGTATTCTTGAAGGAAAAATTTGAATCCTTTCACATGTTTAAGGTGTTTAAGGCTTGAGTAGAAAGAGGAACCAACAAGAATCTGAAGTGCCTGAGATCAGACAGAGGAGGAGAGTTCACCTCTCAATCTATCATGAACTACTGCCAGGAATAGGGAATCATGAGACAAATGTCTGCACCCAGAACACCTCGGTAGAATGGAGTTGCTGAAAGAAGAAATAGAACTCTTATTGATTGTGCAAGGACTCTCATAATATAGATGGACATCCCACATATCTTCTGGAGAGAAGCAATAAGAACTGTTGTATACACTTTGAACCAAATACAGGTAAAGAAGGGGACAAGCAAAACCCCCTATGAATTATGGAGTGGATACTCCCTAATGTTTGTTATTTCAAAGTATTTGGAATCAGGTGCTATATCAAAAGGGATGAGTATACGCAAAATTTTGACCCCAAGATTGATGAAGGAACCTTCTTAGGTTACTCAACAAAGAGAAAGACATATCGGTGTTTAAACAAAAGAACCGGTAAGATTGTAGAAAGTGCAAATGTTAGAGTAGATGAGTACTCTGAGAAAAATGAATAGGACAGTAAGAGTGAACTAGAGGACTATAAAGGGTTTGGGTACAATGTACCGATGGAACCTACTGAAGAAGATCCTATTGAAGTGGCTAATGTAGAAGCCTATGAAGTAGAACCTGCACAACTGGTAGAAGAAGCTCCAAGGAGTGAACTGGAATTGGCTAAATATGTCAGAAATAATCACTCTGCAAAAAAGATCATCGGTGACAAGGATGCAAGAGTTCAAACCAGAAGAAGAGAAAGAGAGAATGGGTGTATGCTCTCAATTTTTGAGCCCAAAATGATAAAGGAGACTCTAAAAGATGATGATTGGGTGAAAGCCATTGAAGAAGAGCTAGAGCAAATAGAGAAAAATGATACATGGACTCTAGTACCCAAACTGGAAAATAAAAATGTAATAGGCACCAAGTGGGTGTTCAGAAATAAGATGGATGGAACCGGTGAGGTGATAAGAAACAAGGCAAGATTGGTCTGTAAGGGCTATTCTCAAGAAGAAGGTTTGGACTATGTAGAAACCTTCACACTGGTAGCCAAGCTAGAAGGGGTCAGAATTTTGTTGGCCTATGCTTCTTATAAAAGGCTTAAAGTATACCAAATGGATGTCAAATCGGCATTCTTAAATGGGGTATTGGAGGAAGAAGTATACATAGGGAAACTAGAAGGGTTTGCATCTGAAGATGGAAGGAATATGGTATGCAAGTTGCAGAAGGCTCTGTATGGTCTGAAGCAAGCACTGAGAGCTTGGTGATAAGTTAATACTTTGTCACATTTTTATCATCAAAACTCTTAGGTTTTTGACACCTTTTGGGCTGCATTGTGGTAGTGAAGTATTGTGAATTGACTATATGTATTCCATTTGTTAAACCTAAACTTATGAAATCATGTTTGAACTTTGCCGGTCTATTCCTCTAGCCATGCCAATTTATTCCTACAGCCAAGTGATTTGTTCTTGTTGCTATGCGGATTATTTGGGATAGTGTCATATGTGAATTAATGAATGTATTAATTAAGTAAAATATGTATGCATGTCCTTGTATGTTGTTTTTGTTTTAGTGCAGATAATAAATGATGTCGCGGTGGATATTCTCCTTTTGCACCTGAAGAAGGAAGAATCACGTATGAAATAACTGGAGATCAAACTGAAGAGGAGTTGAGGGAGCGCAAGGTATGACATAACCGGAGCAGCTATACATCACTATGGAAGTTTAAATCTAGTGGGAATTGAATTCGCAAAATATCGCTACGGCATGCAAAGACTGTGGTTCGGTTTAGATCCTTGTTTCCTCCAGCCAAGCTCTAGTTATCTTCTTCATTTGTCAATCATTTGCCTCTTCTTCTAGGTGTGATTTGAGTTGTCCATTGTAGTTGATCTTTTCTTTATAATAAGCTCTTCATTTTTCTTAGAGGTTAGACAGAATAGAAAGGAATAGAGCAGAGAACTTTGACAAGCATTCTGGAGTTTTTCTTTTAGAACATATAATCATTTTCAGGAAGCAATTAATGAAAGATATGTTATTTTGATTTGTTAAAAGTATTTTTCTAGAAGCTTGATATCACTCATCCAAGGGGGCCCACTTGGTGAGTGATCCTGTGTTTATGTTCATTGAAATTAGTTCTTCTTTAGTTACATTACAAGTTCGTTTCTTGCTTGTTCCTGCAACCACTGGAAATAGATCCGCTGACTATTCCTACAACCAAGCCAGAACAGAGTGATTTCTGTTATTTACATTAGATCATTACAGCATTTTCTTTTATAAGTTTTCATGTAGCCTTCTATGATTTCCATTCTTGTCTTTCCTTTCTACATAATGTTAGTTACTGCAGCAATGCAAAATAGCCATTGAAGGAGCTTAGTGCATATATAGTGCAAACCCATTTCAAGTTTTACATCCCTGGGTTGATAACTAAATGAACACTAGCCATGAAAATAGTAACTTTACCAGATGAATGTCCAAACTTCGGATTGAGATTTCAATTAGAGTTATTATTATTATAGCTGGAGTGGACATTTTTGGCACCATTGCCAGGGATGGTGTCAAACTAAGAACTTTTCATGGTTATTGTAGTTTCTAGTTAATTGTTTTTGAGATTCTTAATTGTTTGAAAATTTCATGAATCTGTATGCATAGCAAAAGAAGATACCCCAGAGGTAGATTTCTACCCATTCATCCTAATCATGCAGAAGATAATTTCCCAAATATAAATCCTTTTGCCGAACTTTACCAAGCCCCACAAAATTTGAATCACCCTGAATCTGAATTTCTGGAAGGTAGTCTTCAGTTCCTTTTTGCTCCTCAAGAAGAAGAAATTCCTATAGTAACAACCCCCACAAGTCCAATGCAAGGGATCCCTCCTCCTGGTGGGAATAATCCACCACCACCACCAGGACCAACGTTTGAGTTTCTCATCTCTGATCAGCATGATAATGCTAACCTCAAGAACATTCTAGCATCTTCACTCCCTAAATTTTATGGATTGGTGACAGAGGATCTGGATAAATTTATGTTTGAGTTTGATGTTCTCTGTAGGAGTTTTGACTATACTACAGATGCCCATAGACTCAAAAAATTTCCTGCCACTTTGAAGGAGTCATCCTTAAGATGGTTTATGAGCTTGGGTAGTAGCACAATCAACACCTAGGATGAGATGAAACAGTTGTTTCTTGCAAAATACAAAGAATATTGTAGAGGTACTGATCGTCATGGGGATGATATCTTTAGAATGACACAAACTAAAGATGAGAGTCTTGAAGATTATTTGGAAAGGTTTCTATTTAGTGTCAAAAAGTCCAAGCATAGCACTCTCAATGAATATTCCTTCAAATTGATATTTTTAAGGGGTATCAGTGATGAATGCACTGATTCCTTAGATCTTATGGGAGGAGATGACATTACACAATCCACTTGGGCTGAAATAGGACAAATTTGCAAGAAGTATTCCATATCTACTTCTAAGAAGAATCAGAGATTTAAGCCAAGGGCACCATTATCAGCATCTGGAACTGGAGTTTCTAGATCGGAACTTAGTCATCTATTAAAGGACTTCAAGGAGGACATTATAAACAATATGGCTACCTAGTTGGATACATTGGCAACTAAGAAGAAGCATGAGGAAGCTGATGCATTCCTTGCAGAATTTTGTCCTCATTGTAAACAGCGGAAGAAAGATTGCAGATGTATGATGGTTGCAAACGTGAGGTGCCTGACTTCAAACCAGTTCAAGTTGAGGATGAGCAAGTCTTCTATGTTGCTCAAAGAAGACCAAATTTTCAAAGACAAGGTATGCCACCCGATCCACTTTCTTTTTCTAGTTATAGTGGTAATTCTTATGCACCAAATAACCAATGGCAACCGCAGTATTCTCAAAATTTTGGTAACTATCCACATTGGTATGGTTCACAAGGCTAAGGGCAGCAATTTGCTAATCAAATACCATAGTTGCAGCAGCCACAGGTGAACTGGTATCCACCTCAGGGTCAAGGAAACCAGTTTCAAGGGAATTGGCAACCTACTTCTCAATGGAGGGGAAACCAATCATGGCCAGCCCAATCTTCTGGTTATCAGCCACCTATTTAGCAACCACAACCTCCTACTTTAATGCCTCCTCCTGTAGCTACAACTACACCGCCTAAACCAACACAGTTGCCTACTTAATCGTTGCCAAATCCAAATATCAAATCTCAGCAACAACAACAACAACCTTATCCAACTGATGTTAATCAGTACCCAGCCTATTCTTTATCACTAGATGGCATTCGCCTCTGATCTGGAACAACTTTACCAAATCCCTCTCATCCAGTTATCACTGAGGTATAGGAGGAGCAAGAAATCTCTAATCCAACAGATACAATACCCTAGAATCAAATATTGCCACCATTTCCCCATAGATTGCAAGGAAAAGAAGTTCCCACTGAACAACAACAAAGCTTTGATATTATTGATCAACTGAAGCACATTTGAGTTAAAATTCCATTGTTGCAAGAAATAAAGGATGTTCCCATTTATGGTAAGGCATTGAGAGAAGCATGTCTAAAGAAACCTGGCAAGAAGAAACAGGATCCACAAATAGTGCATGTTATGGGTCAATTGGTTGATATTATGTTAGGTAAAATTGTCATTCCAAAGTATTCTGATCCAGGTAGTCCTCTTGTGAGTATAGTCATTAATGGCAGTCAAATAAAAAATGTTTTGATTGATCTAGGGGCAACCATTAATGTCATGACAAGGGAAGTAATAAAACATCTAGAGATCAATAGTTTAAGGGCTACACCCATAGTTCTGCAACTTGTTGATGACTCTACAGTGAGACTTGACGGTATCATAGAGGATGTAGTAGTTATTTTAGATTCCTGGGAATATCCTACAGACTTTGTGATTTTATCTCCAAAAGCAACATTGAGAGGATATCCGGTCATTTTGGGTAGACCTTGGCTTGCAACAGCTGATGCATATATTGGGTGTAGATCGAGGGATATGACTATTTTAGATGGGATTTCTACAAAAACATTAGCCTTGTATTCTCCAGCACAACCCCATCTTGAACAGCAACAAGTCGTTTGGCCTATCTTGGGAGAAGAATCTGAAGAAATTGACTCTATTAATAACCTTATGATGATTAATCGAGGACCACTCATGCAGTTATATGATGAGGAATCAATTCTTTATAAAATACTGATAAATGAATTTATAGAAGAGCAAAAATTGCAGGAATTGGTTTCGAATATTGCAGGTTTGGACCTTCCTGTAGCCATTGATATCTTGCATACTCTGTTGCTGCAGGAATTATCTTTTTCTCATCTTTCTGATATAAACCAAACTGATCTTACTATTAAGATAGAGGTGTAATTGAATAAATACTTGAATATCAATAGAGATCTATCAGATACTCAGAAAGAGGGCCTTGTGGACTTGTTGAAACTTCATAAAAATGCTTTTGCATGGGATTACAAGGATATGAATGGGATTGATCCAGCACTTTGTACTCATCATATTTATATAAAGGATGAGTGTTGCCCACTCAGACAACCTCAAAGAAGAGTCAATCCTGCCTTGAAGGAGATAGTTAAAGAAGAATTACATAAATTATTGAAAGCTGGGTTTATCTATCCTATCTCTGACAGTCAATGGGTATCACCTTTGGTGAAAGTACCTAAAAAAGGAGGCAAATGGAGGGTATGTGTTGATTATAGAGCTTTGAACTTAGCAATAAGAAAAGATCATTTTCCATTGCCATTTGTGGATCAGGTATTGGATTCTCTAGCTGGTAAGAGATATTTTTCATTCCTTGATGGATTTAGTGGCTATAATCAAATATAGATAGCCCCTAAGGATCAAGAGAAGATGAAATTTACTTGCCCATGGGGCACATATGCTTATTATGTTCTTCCTTTTGGGTTGTGTAATGCTGCAGCCACTTTTCAAAGAGCAGTGATCAGTATTTTTTCTGATATTTCTCAAGATATTATGGAAATTTACATGGATGACTTTACAACTTATGGTTTTGAATTTGATCATGCATTGCGTAATCTGAAGAAATTTTTGCAGCGATGCGAAGACTACAATTTGTCTTTAAACAATGAGAAGTGTTTCATCATGATGGAAGAAGGAATAGTCCTTGGTCATCATATATTTGTACAAGGCATTGAGGTGGATCCAACAAAGATTGAGGTCATTCAGCATATTAATGACCATGTGAAGCAAAAAGATGTGAGAAGTTTTCTTGGTCATATTGGATACTACAGAAGGTTTATCAAAGATTTCAATAAAATTGCAAGTCCCTTATATTCACTGCTTACTAAAGATGCAGAATTTAAATGGACCCCAGCATGCAATGAAGCTTTCTTAAAGCTTAAGCATGCTTTGACTCAAGCACCAATTCTTAAAGGGCCCAATTGGTCTCTACCATTCCAAATCCATACAGATGCATCTGATTATGCAATAGGAGCGGTGCTAGGACAAAGAATTGACAAATTGGAAAATGCAATATATTATATTAGCAAGAATTTGCAGGGACCTGAATTGAATTACACAATTACTGAAAAGGAAATGCTAGCTGTCATATATGCACTTAACAAATTTAGACACTATATCATAGGGTATCCCATATTTGTGCATATAGATCATACTACAATTAGATATCTCATGAATAAGCCATCAATCACTAGTAGTTTAGCTCATTGGTTATTGTTGATGCAGGAATTTGATATCACAATTGTTGATAAACCAGGGAAGTCTAATGTGGTTGCAGATTATCTTTCACATCTTCAATTGCAAGAAGATTCCACAATAATAGATGACACTTTTCCAGATGAACATTTGTTTCTCATTCAAGCTCACACTCCTTGGTATGTTGATATTGCCAACTATTTAGTTGCAGCTAACATGCCAATTTATTTCTCTCTTAAGGAAAGAAGGTTTCTAGTTGAAAAAAGTTTTAACTTTTCATGGATTGCTGATTGTCTATTTTATACTAGACCTGACCAAGTCATGCGAAGATGTGTCAGAGAAGATGAAACATATGACATCCTGCATGCATGTCATGATGAGCCATGTGGAGGTCATTTTGCTGCCAAAAGAACAATACTGAAAATACTCAATACATGATACCATTGGCCCACATTACACAAGGATGCAGCTCAGTACACATGGAAGTGTGACATATGTCGACGAATGGGAAAACCTACAAAATCTGATGAGATGCCACTATATCCTCAAATATCATTTGCACCATTTGACAAGTGGGGATTAGATTTTGTTGGCCCAATTAATCCACCTTCTAATGGAAAATCTTATATCTTGGTATGTATAGACTATGTAACAAAATGGGTAGAAGCTCGAGCCATGACACATGCAAGAGATAATAAGGTGGCTGAGTTTCTTTATGAAGAGATATTTACAAGATATGGGGTACCAAGGGAAATTGTCTCAGATCAAGGACCTCAATTTACTTCAATATTGATAAAGGCTTTGGTCAATGAATACAATATAAGGCACAGGAAATCTACTCCATATCATCCACAGTCTAATGGACAGGTAGAAGTTACAAATAGAGAGCTTGAGGCTATTCTTACAAAAATAGTGTCTATTCACATGAAAGATTGGTCTCACTGACTTTCAGAAGCAATTTGGGCATATAGAACAACTTGGAAAACACCAATTGGTTTCACACCTTTTGAGATGGTTTATGGCAAAACAACAATGATGCCTATTGAATTTGAGCATAAAACTTTGAGGACAACTTTGCAATTAAATATGACATTGTTTGAAGCATAGAAAGACCACATTCAACAATTAAATGCTCTAGATGAATGGAGAAAGATAGTTGTTCAACAGACAAAATTGATTCAAAATCAAAAAGCAAAATGACATGATAAATATATCAAGGAAAAGAAATTCAAAGTTGGGGATTGGGCACTACTGTATGATTTCAGATATAAAGATGATATGGGAAAGCTTCAAACCAGGTGGTTAGGTCTTTATGAGATACAAAAAGTTTTCCAGAATGGAGCAGTCCGTTTGTCCACAATAGATCCTATTTAATTTAAACTCTTAGTAAATTGACATCGACTACGTCTATATCATAAGCTAGCTACTAGAGAAGATTTCCTGCAGTAGTTTGCTCCACAAAGTGACACAAAGGTTGTTGAAGCAACTAACAAGGTTCCTACAACGACTGACAATGACTTAGCAGCAACTCATGAGCTTCCTGTTGCAATTGAGCAAGGTAATAAAGGTAATGTTCCTGCAGCCTCTGCAGTGAACATAATTGCCATTTCATAATAAAATATTTCCATTTTATATGGGAATATTCTTTTCCATACATAAAATCCCATCCACAACATTCCATCCCACATTCTTACCTGTCATTTCATTTCATTTTTCCTTCATTGTCGTGCAATTGCAGGTACGTGTATATTGTATTTTATTTTAATTATGCATTTATTAGTTCATTATGATTATATCCTATTTAAATCCACTCCACTATTCGAAATATTGTCAGCTTGTGTGGACACGTGCTAGGTTAAGTTGGGGGGGTACTTAATGGTTCATTTTCCAACATTTTTAATTATTAGTCCTTTTTGGTACTCTGAATTGATTTTCTCCCCATCATTACTTATTATGCTATTACTTCACGCAAGTGAATAATAAATTTTGTCGCCAGAATTAAGATATGTAAGGAAATTTCAATTTTAGCAAGACTGTCAAATATTTTGGTTCAGCTGCAGAGAGAAAAATATCAGAGTAAAAGATGGGTGGTGATCTAATTCACCATGAGCCAATGGTTCATGAAGGGTTATTGCAGGATGGTCTTTGTGAGCATTATTTTAGAAACCATAGCTGGTTGGATTACTTCTTGAAAATTAGGGATTACAACGAAGAAATTGTTGCAAAATTTATGCATTCCTTTAATGAAGGAGAATCTACAGTTAAAGGTTTGAGGGTTATTTCTACAAAGCAGCGAATAGCAGAAGTAACAGGGTTGTTGTAGGAAGGAGAACTCTTTCTGGAATCAAAAGACGCAAGGAGTGCCAGGGCAGAGTTCACAATTCCAACTGATGAACCCTTAATGGTGGATAGACAAGGAACTAGAAGGGTTTATCTACCAGCACATTAGCCTCAAGTAGCTTTGTATGTTATGAAATACATTACATGTGAAGGGCGATATTCAAATCTGCATTCACCTCATTTTAAGTTACTTAGTCATCTGCGGCATGGTCGGCGAGTTAATGTTCCTAATTTCTTATACCATCTCATTTCTACAAGTGCTAAGGAGATGCGAAAAAATAGAAATCGCTCCGTTAGCCATCATGGATTGGTTAAGCTACTTGTACAATGGTCCCTGAGAGATGTTTCACAAATGGAATGGGGTGTATTTGAGGATATACAACAATTTAGGGTTGATGATGCCTCTGTTGCAGATAACCTACCAGTTGAAGAAGAGAATGTTGCAGATAACCTGCCGGTTGAAGATGAGGATTTTCTTGTTGTTGAAGGAGCCGTGGTTATTATGGAAGAAAATATTGAAGCAGAATCAATTGAAGAACAACCCTCTACTTCTCTTCAAAGAGATTTGTTAGTTTTGCAAAGGAAAGGAAAAGAGTTAGAAAAGGGTGAATCGGATGAAGAACTTATTACCCAACCACAGGTAACTCAGATTCCTCCTGCAGCTAAGAGGTGTAGGACAAAAATAAAAACTCCTGCAGCCATTCCAAAAGTTTATGTAAGAAGAACATGGAGGAGGACACAAAAGACTCATCTTGTGGGTAATCCAATAGAGGTTATTGCAGTAGAAACTTTGGAAGAAGGAAGCCTGCGGAGGATGAAATTCAAGAAAATGTTGATGAGGATAAACTAGCAAATCTTGCTTCTGTGGCACTGCAATTTGAAGATACTATTGAAGATATTCTACAGCAGCCTAAGGAAAATATTGGAGATATGTCAACTCAGACTGAGGAGTTTATTGAAGAAATCCCGCGATCTAAGGTAGTACCTATTAGACCTCCTTCATCCCTAAGTAGTTTATCTATTGCTTTAACATTTTATAGACAATGGGAAATAGAGAAGGATAGGTTGCAAGGGATTATTGATAAAAAACAAAAAGAGATTGAAAAGAGAGATAACACAATAGAGATATTAGAGGCTAAGGTAGAAATAATTTATGGTATGGTTCCTAAGTTGATGCAGTGTAGGGAACCTCCAAGGGTTTATGTAGTGCATTTGAAAGAGCGGTATCTAAACTTCAAACTAAACTGCATTGATAGGGACCTTAATCCCTCTTTAGAAACACTTGAAGAATTCTTTTATGATTACCAAACCTCTCCACCTACTATGAAGAATTTTCTATGTGAATTATACTTACAGAACTATGACGTACCTGTTGGCATTACAGTAAGAAAGATTGTTGATATTCAATAAGGATATTGAGAAGGTTGTTGAAGATTATTGATATAACTGAAGAAGGATGATAACTATCTTTATAACGTTATTTTTTCATTGATGTCAAGAAATTGATTATCTAATTCAGTATGATGTTGCCATATCTTGAGAAGATTGATTAGAAGAGAATTAATATGTCGGTAAAAGACACAGAAAGAATGTGATAAATAAAGGGAGGAATAAGTTATTCAATGGGCAACTATTACCAAGTTAGACAATGATGAGATCATGATGTTTAGATTGTTTTGATATCCTACATATGTTGTTGATTGTAAGGTTAATACTATACTATGCAACCAAGCAAAGAACCTAGTCGGTAAACCCTAAGGAACCTAGTCGATAAACCCTAAGGTTATCGATATCGGTTAATGAAGGCAAAATGTCTACCGAGTAAATTTTAGTATTTACCAAGTTGCAACCGAGTTATGACAGTGTGCATGGGATGGATAAAACCATTATTTAATGAAGGACAATGATTGGCTGGAAATGTATAAATGATTGGTATCTTGTGTATGAAGTTTGTTAAGGATCTATGGGAAAGGAAAATCGACAGAAAGATCTATAGCGTAGATTGAACCGCAATAACCTTATGCAAGTTCCAAGATGGGAATGCAAGTCCGAAGGTAAGGTAAAATGTTTTCAGATCGAAAGGATACATTGAACCTAGTCAAGTTTGAAGATATGATGGCTAAGATTGATCATGGGAAATGTGATCAAGGAGATTTAGCGGTTAGCAATTGTTTATAAATAAGGAATTGTTGATAGACAATGTATGCGGCCAAGTGTAGGCACAGGGATGCTACATAGTGATTACCGAGCACAGAAGCTTGAAGACCTGCTTGAATAACATAGTAGAGAGCCCAACAGAGGGACAAGATAAGTCCTATGACTAGATTGTTTAGAGCAAATAAGAATCTGCTTTAGCATTTTAGATGTGATGTTGTAGATAGATTGTATTATTGTTATTTTGTAAGTGACAAAAAATCTCTTAACCGAGTGGACTTAACAGTCTTATATGTAAACCCTCTAGCAAGGTAACATTCTAAGTGAGTGTTTGAAATCCTTTAACAAGGTCACTTCTAACAAAGTGAAGATCCTAATAGATCTGAGGGAAATCCCTTAACTGGGTCACATCTAGCAATGTGTTTGTAATCTTTAACAGGATTTGCTTTTAACCGAGCATACTCTAGCAGAGTATATTTCTTAGTGGGTCCGAAATCCCATAGTGGTTTTTTCTTATTTGGGTTTCCATGTTAAATCTGGTGTTATGAGTGTTGTTATGATTATGTGTTCTTAAGTTTGCATGTTTAACAGTTTTTGGTTAAGTTGCAAAAGTATAAGTTACCGAGGTTGAATCTATTGATTTTATGGAAGATTAAGTTTATATAATTCACCACCCCCCCCTCTCATCTCGTTAGCTATTGGCATCAGTACTTTACATTAAGTATTAGTACTAATAATTGATATCAGAGCTAAGGAATCTGGAAGAAAAAGTTTAAAGGTACTTGAGGCAAAGATCCGAAGATGTATAAAAGGGATGCACCGAAGCTGAACAAGTCAAGTTTCTCCACATGGTAGAAAAGGATGAAGCTACATTTATCAAGAATTGGAGAATATGCAACATATTATCTGAAGAATGATTATATTGCACTGAGCACCAACCCTATGACCTTGGAAGAGATTAAAGCAAAGCAAGAACATATTCAAGCTATGATTGAAATAACATCAGCATTGACCGACCCAGAGTTTAATGATCTAGAAGGCTGCAATGATGCAAAAGCAAAGTGGACTAAGCTCACATCTGTGTATGGAAGTGATGAACATGTTCAAAGAGAAAAAGTAGATAGTCTAAGAGGAAAAATTGAATCCATGAGGATGAATGAAGGTGAGAACATAACCCAATATAGTACAAGACTAAAGGAGATTTTCAATCAAATTAAAGGAGCAGGTGGAACTATTGAAGAAAAGGATATAACAAGTAAGTTGTTGAGAACCCTTCTACCAGCTTATGCTATTCGAGTCTCTGCAATCAATGAATTGAGATCTGTACCTAACATGCCAGTTTATTTGGATACTACTATTGGTAAGCTACATGCATTTGAGTTAAGTAATTTTGATAACAGTGGGTCTTCGGTAAATAAAGTAGAATCTGCATTCAGTTCTTTTCATATTGGTGAATCTGATGATTACAATGATAGAATGAGTAAGTACTCTAAAGGAGATCACAATGGAGCAAGTGAAATATTTTGCATGAACATGGAAAAAGTGCACAGACTGTATGAGGAAATCAAGAAGCAAGAAGAATTTGAAGCATTATTAGCCAGAAGGTTACCGAGAGGAAAAGGTAAGTATAAAGGAAAGCTACCTTTAAAATGTTTCAATTGTGATAAAATAGGACATATGGCTTCTAACTGCCCTGACAAAGAATCTCGTGAGGATACCGAGATTTCAGAAGGAGAGATAGAAAGACATGTCTAGTAGCAGATGAGGAATCCAATGATGACAAATCTGATGAAACTGATACTAAGGAAGTTGTTTATGTGGCTATTAAAGATGGATCTGATGAGGAAAGGTATGAAGAAAAAGCCCTAATATCTCACATAAATAATAATGATTCTTGGATCATAGACAATGGATGCTCACATCATATGACCAGTGATAAACACAAGTTTCTTAAATTAGAAGACTATGATGGAGGCTATGTAAGATTTGGTAATGATGCACCATGTCTGGTGAAAGGTAAAGGATCTATAACACTTCTTGGCAATGCTAAATGTGATGATGTATACTGGGTTGAAGGTTTGAAATATAATTTGTTGAGTGTAGAACAACTAAACAATACAGGATACCGAATAGAATTTCAGAAAGGAATTGTCAAAGTTCATGACAAGCATGGAAAGTTAACTGCTACCGGGACACAAACAAAAGGTAATACATTTCATCTTGACTCAACTCGGAGCAAGTGTCTTTATGCAAAGATAGATGATACCTGGTTATGGCATAAAAGGTTTTGTCATGTAAATTTTGATAATCTGATCAAAATAAGTAAGAAGCACCGAGTAAGAGGTCTACCGAGTCTTGAAAAACCTAAGAATGCTATGTGCCGAGGATGCCAGATGGGTAAGATGACAAGATCAAGATTTACAAGTAAGTCCTACACTTCTAAAGGAATTTTAGATCTAGTACACACTGATCTTTGTGGTCCTATGAAAGTTTAAAGTTATTATGGTGATAAATATTTCATATTATTTGTGGATGATTACTCAAGGATGATGTCAGTTATGTTTTTAAAAGAAAAATTAGAAGCTTTTCAAATGTTTAAATGGTACAAGGCAAGAGTTGAAAATGAAACAGGAAGACAACTGAAATATCTTAGATCTGATAGAGGAGGAGAATTCACTTCTAATGAATTTAACTTATACTAAAAAGATCATGGTATAAAGAGGCAAGTATCTGCACCGAGAACACCCCAGCAAAATGGGATAGCTGAGAGAAGAAACAGATCAATTATGGATTGTGCAAGAACCTTGATGATGGAAAAGAGGGTACCTCAAACATTTTGGAGAGAAGCAATCAACACTGCAGTTTACACCCTGAACCGAGTTCAACTAAAGAAAGGAACTATGAAGACACCATATGAGATCTAGTATGACAAGAAACCTAATGTAAGTTATTTTAAAATCTTTGGAAGTAGATGATATGTTCACAAAGATGACAGAAATGGAAAGTTTGATCAGAAAAGTGAAGAAGGAACATTTCTTGGTTATTCTTCTAGAAGTAAAGCATTTAAATGTCTATCAAATCATCTAACAAAATAGTGGAAAGTGGAAAAGTGAAAATTGATGAATTTGCAGAAAGAAATGATGAAGGAAATTCCAAAGAACCAGAAGACTATGAAGAATTTGTTTATGTTCAACCAAGAAGTCCTACCGAGAATACTGCTAAAGACAATGAAGATAATGTCTAGCTACCGAGTGATGAAGAAGATCATATAGAACCTACCGAGCCTATATTAGCCAAATATGTCAAAAGACATCATGCATCAAGTCAGATTATAGGAGATAAAGATGATCTAGTGATGACAATAAACAAACTAAGACAGAACACATGTTTGATTTCTGAATTTGAATCGAGAATAGTGAATGAAGCATTTAACAGTGAAGATTGGGTAAATGCTATGATAGAAGAGATTCATCAAATCAAGAAGAATGACACATGGACACTAATCCCAAGACCAAAGGACAAAAATGTAATCGGTACTAAGTGGATTTTCAGAAACAAGCTAAATGAAAAAGGTGAGGTCATTCGCAACAAAGCAAGACTAGTTTGCAAAGGTTATGCTCAAGAAGAAGGAACAGATTGTGGTGAAACTTTTGCACTTGTGGCTAGACTTGAGGGAGTAAGAACATTGTTGGCATATACTGCTTTCAAAAATTTCAAGGTATATCAAATGGATGTTAAATCTGCATTTTTGAATGTTATACTAGAAGAAGAAGTTTTCATTGAACAACCTGAAGGATTTGTTGAAGACAAGAGTAAAGATCGGGTATGCAAACTGAACAAAGCTTTATATGGTCTGAAACAAGCACCTAGAGCATGGTATGAAAGATTACACTCTTATTTAATCAAGATTGGTTTTATAAGGACAAGTGAAAACAACAATATGTACATGAAGAAAGATGAGGATAATGGAATACTGATCTCAGCCATATTTGTTGATGACATTATATTTTGTGGTAATGACTCCTTATGCAAGAACTTTGGAAATGAAATGTGCAAAGAATTTGAGATGTCACTAATCGGTGAGATAAAGTATTTTATAGGTGTATAGATATTGCAAATGAAAGATGAGATTTTCATTACTCAATCCAAGTACATAAAGGAAATCTTGAAGAAATTTGGAATGGAGGATTCTAAACTAGTAAGTACTCCTATGATTACTAACTGTAAATTATCAAAGAGTGATGAAACTACATTTGTTGATGAGACACTTTGCCGATCTATGATTGGAAAATTGCAATATGTTGTGCATAGTAGACCGGATATAGCACATGCAATAGGTATTGTAGCAAGATTCTCTACAGATCCCAAGGAAACTCATATGACAGCAATCAAGAGAATTTTCAGATACCTGAGAGGCACTGAAGATTATGGCTTAGTATATGGAAAGAGAAATAATTTTGATTTAAAAGTTTATACTGATGTTGATTGGGTAGGCAACATAGATGATAGGAGAAGCACAAGTGGTGGAGCTTTCTTTTTGGGAGAAAGACTAGTAAGTTGGCTTAGCAAGAAACAAGGATGTATTTCTCAATCTACAACAAAAGCTGAGTATGTTGCTGCAGCATTGAATTGTACCAATATAGCATGGATTAAACAACTGTTGGAAGGTATAAATGAGAAATTTACCAAACCAGTAACTATATTCTATGATAATACTAGTGCCATTAACATTTAAAAGAATCCAGTGATGCATTCTAAGACAAAGCATATATCTATAAAGTATCACTATCTCAGAGAAGAAGTTCAAGAGAAGAAAGTTGTGCTGGAATATATCAGTTCAAAGGAGCAATTAGCAGACATCTTCACAAAGCCACTACCAAGGGACACTTTTGAGTATCTCAGAAGCAAGGTAGGGGTCCTACCCCTATCTTCTACTCACTGACCAAGTTCGATGAAAGCATCAATTCGATCAATCTACAGAATATTATGTGTGGATTGATGTTGATTTATGCACTTTAGAAGGTTTTCTAAAGTTGTGTAGGAAAAATGAATAGAGACAAGTCGATCTGACCGAGACTGAGATGTTACACAGTAAGGAAAATCACTTCACAGAGGAAGGAATCATGATTTAGTTCTTTTACTTCTTGGCATTGTTGTCAAAGGGGGAGAAGACTAAATGGTTTAAAGACTAAATGGTTGACTGCATGATAAAGCCCTGAATGATGGAAATAACAGAAGACTAATGACAGGGGGAGTAGGTTGCAAAAATGAAGAAGACTAAATGCAAGTCAACAGCTCAAAAGCCTAATGGAAAATGGAGAAGACTTTAGAAGACAACAGATCAAGGATAAAAGGAGAAGTCTAACAGCAATCTGAATCCAAATCAATTTGAATATCTTATTGGTATTACCATTTAATTGTTGGTTTTGCCATCAATGCCAAAGGGGGAGATTGTTGGCATTACAGTAAGAAAGATTGTTGATATTCAATAAGGATATTGAGAAGGTTGTTGAAGATTATTGATATAACTGAAGAAGGATGATAACTATCTTTATAACATTATTTTGTCAATTGATGTCAAGAAAATGATTATCTGATTCAGTATGATGTTGCCATATCTTGAGAAGATTGATTAGAACAGAATTAAGATGTCAGTAAAATACACAGAAAGAATGTGATGAATAAAGGGAGGAATAAGTTATTCAATGGGCAACTATTACCGAGCTAGACAATGATGAGATCATGATGTTTAGATTGTTTTGATATCCTACATATGTTGTTGATTGTAAGGTTAATACTATACTATGCAACCGAGCAAAGAACCTAGTCAGTAAACCCTAAGGTTATCAATATCGGTTAGTGAAGGCAAAATGTCTACCGAGTAAAGTTTAGTATTTACGGAGTTGCAACCAAGTTATGATAGTGCGCATGGGATGGATAAAAGCATTATTTAATGAAGGACAATGATTAGCTGGAAATGTATAAATGATTGGTATGTCATGTATGAATTTTGTTAAGGATCTATGGCAAAGGAAAATTGGCAGAAAGATCTATAGCGTAGATTGAACCGTAATAACCTTATGCAAGCTCCAAGATGGGAATGCAAGTCCCGAGGTAAGGTAAAACATTTTCAGATTGAAAGGATACATTGAACCTAGTCAGGTTTGAAGATCTGATGGCTAAGATTGATCATGGGAAATGTGATCAAGGAGATTTAGCGGTTAGCAATTGTTTATAAATAAGGAATTATTGATAGACAATGTATGCGGGCAAATGTATGCACAGGGATGCTACATAGTGATTACCGAGCACAAAAGCTTGAAGAACTGTTTGAATAATATAGTAGAGAGCCCAACAAAGGGACAAGATAAGTCCTATGACTAGACTGTTTAGAGAAAATAAGAATCTTCTTTAGCATTTTAGATGTAAAGTTGCAGATAGATTTTATTACTGTTATTTTGTAAGTGACAGAAAATATCTTAACCGAGTGGACTTAACAGTCTTATATGTAAACCCTCTAGCAAGGTAACATTCTAAGTGAGTGTTTGAAATCCTTTAACAAGGTCACTTCTAACAAAGTGAAGATCCTAACAGATCTGAGGGAAATCCCTTAACCAGGTCACATCTAGCAATGTGTGTGTAATCTTTAACAGGATTTGCTTTTAACCAAGCATACTCTAGAAGAGTATATTTCTTAGTGGGTCTGAAATCCCACAATGGTTTTTCCCTATTTGGGTTTCCATGTTAAATCTGGTGTTATGAGTGTTGTAATGATTATGTGTTCTTAAGTTTGCATGTTTAACAGTTTTTGGTTAAGTTGCTAAAGTATAAGTTACCAAGGTTGAATCTGTTGATTTTATGGAAATTTAAGTTTGTATGATTCACCCCCCCCTCCCTCTCATCTTGTTAGCTATTTGCATATGTACTTTACATTAAGTATCAGTACTAACAGTACCCTCAGACAGGGAGTGGAACCCTTTATTGTATATTGGGGTTATCCATATCAAAGCTTTAATGTCACGAATCCAAAATGAGATTATCATAGGGACACAAGCCAGGGAGTATGAAAAATTAGAGCTTGACTGTCCATTACCATTAAGAAGGGAATCACAAGCACCAAGGGTTATTTATTATGATTGGCAGAAGTTACTGATAAGAGATGATGTTAGTAAATTAGTGCTTCCAATGAGAGAGGAATTCTATCAAGCATATGAACATTTGCTTCAGACTGACAGGACAACTGCAATAGAAGGGTTAACTCAGTGCTGGAATAATCTACCGAAATAGTTAAAATAGGGAGAACCTTACTCACTACAAAATTTTCTTGCAGCCATGCAAAGAGCCCCCAGATACATATAGTTAGGTAGGGAGAAAGCCAACAACTGGCTACCATTGATCTTTCAACCTCCAATTCTTATGTGGCCGCTTTTGGCATGTCAGCCAACAGAGCAGAACTATGATGTAGTCACAGAAGAAACAGCTAGATGGTCCAGGTTGGGAAAAATGAAAGGATTTTATTGGAACTTGGCTTTAGGGGGACAGGTCAGGGCACCGTTGGTGATTTAAGAGTTACAACGAGAATCAGAAATTTTCCTTTTGTTGCAGGATCAGCAAACTCTTAAAGTTGGGGGGCATGATAAGTTGATACTTTGTCATGTTTTTATCATCAAAACTCTTAGGTTTTTGACACCTTTTGGGTTGCATTGTGGTAGTGAAGTATTGTGAATTGAATATATGTATTCCATGTGTTAAACCTAAACTTATGAAATCATGTTTGAACTTTGTTGATCTATTCTTGCAGCCATGCCAATTTATTCCTGCAACCAAGTGATTTGTTCCTGTTGCTATGCGGATTATTTGGGATAGTGTCATATGTGAATTAATGAATGTATTAATTAAGTAAAATATGTATGCATGTCCTTGTATGTTGTTTTTGTTTTAGTTCAAATAATAAATGATGTCATGGTGGATATTCTCCTTTCGCACCTGAAGAAGGAAGAATCACGTATGAAATAACTGGAGATCAAACTGAAGAGGAGCCGAGCAAGTGCAAGGTATGGCATAACCGGAGAAGCCATACATCACTATGGAAGTTTAACTCTAGTGGGCATTGAATTCACAAAATATTGCTACGGCATGCAAAGACTGTGGTTCGATTTAGATCCATGTTTTCTGTAGCCAAGCTCTAGTTATCTTCTTCATTTGTCAATCATCTGCCTCTTCTTCTAGGCATGATTTGAGTTGTCCATTGTAGTTGATCTTTTCTTTATAATAAGATCTTCCTTTTTCTTAGAGGTTAGACAGAATAGAAAGGAATAGAGCAGAGAATTTTGACAAGCATTCTGGAGTTTTCTTTTAGAACATGTAATCATTTTTTAGGAAGCAATTAATGAAAGATATGTTATTCTGATCTTTTAAAAGTATTTTTCTGGAAGCTTGATATCACTCATCCAAGGGGGCCCGCTTGGTGAGTGATCCTATGTTTATGTTCATTGAAATTAGTTCTTCTTTAGTTACATTAGAAGTTCGTGCCTTGCCTGTTCCTGTAGCCACTAGAAATAGATCCGCTGATTGTTCCTGCAACCAAGCCAGAATAGAGTGATTTCTATTATTTACATTAGATCATTACAACATTGTTTTTTATAAGTTTTCATGTAGCTTTCTATGATTTCCATTCTTGCCTTTCCTTTCTGCATAATTTTAGTTATTGTAGCAATGCAAAATAGCCATTGGAGGAGCTTAGTGCATATATAGTGTAGACCCATTTCAAGTTTTACATCCCTGGGTTGATAACTAAATGAACACTAGCCATGAAAATAGTAACTTTACCAGATGAATGTCCAAACTTTGGATTGAGATTTCAATTAGAGTTATTATTATTATAGTTGGAGTGGATACTTGGTATGAGAGGTTACACTCGTATCTGCTAAGCACAGGGTTCAAAACAACTAGTGATAACAGTAACCTGTATCTGAAGAGTGGAGCTAAAGGAAAACACCTAATTGTTGAGATCTTTGTGGATGACATCATATCTAGGGGAGATGATGAGATGAGCAGAAGCTTTGCAGGACAAATGCAACAAGAATTTGAGATGTACATGATTGGCGAGATAAAGATCTTTATTGGTCTCCAAGTCTCTCAATTAAAGAATGGCATCTTCATCAGTTAGACTAAGTACATAAGAGAGATCCTGAATATTTTTGGAATGGAAGTTTGCAAACTTGTTGGAACTCCAATGATTACAGGCTGCAAGCTATCTAAACATGATGAGGCTGAAGAAGTAAATGAGACACTTTATTGGTCCATGATCGATAAGTTACAGTATGCAGTCCATAGCAGACTACACATAGCACAAGTTGTTGGCTTGGTTGCTAGATTTTCTACAAACCCGAAAGAGACTCATATGATGGCATTCAAAAGAATATTTAGATATCTAAAGGGGATTGATCAGTATGGTCTCTAGTATCCACACAAGGGAGACTTCAATTTAAGTGTCTTCACTAATTTAGATTGGGCTGGAAATATTGATGACTGGAAGAACACCAATGGAGGTGCATTCTTTCTCAGAGATAGGATTGTATCTTGGACAATTAAGAAACAAAACTACATTTCTCAATCCACAACTGAAGTTGAGTATGTAGCTGCTGCAATCAACTATACACAAATAGTTTGGGTCAAGCAACTATTGGAAGGAATACAAGAAAATGTGGTTGGACCAGTAGTGATTCATTGTGACAACACCAGTGCCATTGACATATCCAAGAACCCGGTGATGCACTCTAAAACAAATCATATAGCCATCAAATATCACTATCTAAGGGAACAAGTTCAAGAAAAGGAAGTGATGTTGGATTACATACCAACAAAAGAGCAAGTGAATGATATCTTCACCAAGCCACTATAGAAGGACACCTTTGACTATCTCAGAGGTAAGTTGGGGGTTATGCCCCTCCATTTAGTAAAGTAAGCAAACAAGGTTCTACATCAATTTGGTATGATTTCAAGTTTAAAAAAAAAAAAAATTAACTAGATTGATGAGTGTGGACTACTCCAGTTAGGGGGAGCAGTCTTGTAAGTGTTCAGAAAGGACTCTTTGGCATTGCTGTCAAAGGGGGAGATATGTTTAGAGTGCTTGAGAATTGGAAGATATCAGTGACAGGGGCATATATTCATCACTTAGGACAAAATGAGTGGACTAGTATAGAGATGAAGAAACATGCATCTAATTGGCTAGAGTTTGAAGTGTTTGCCATCAATGCCAAAGGGGGAGGTTGTTGGATTGTTGGCATTGACAAATCCGTTCAATCTAGATAACCGATATATGTGCTAAGGTTTGTCATTGATGTCCAACACTTGCTGGTGAAGACACTAACTGGTGAAGTGGTATAGGTAGAGTGTTGATCCTTTTCAGTAAACAAACATGATGACTACATGGGAGCAACATTGGTATTGAAAGATCAAAGGTTCATTCAGCTCAAGGAAAGATAAATTAAGTCAACTGGTTTATCATTCAAGAAGATCAGTCACTTTGGTAATGGTGAAGTCACAAAAGGTGACTCAGACAAGAAAACTTGTTTGTTCTAACAAACTGGTAACTCATTGGTAAACAAGGGAAGAGACTTGGTGCTAGCACAACAAACCAGCAATCAAAGGATGAACCCTTAATATAGAAGTGCAGTGGCATACTGGTACACCCGTATGACAAAAGGTAGACAAGTGCTCACCATAAATATCAGAGCGGTGATCGATTATTCAGTTGCGGTGGCAAAGGATGAGTTGGTGATCTTGTGTCTACGCCAAATCATATGTTGGTAAGGTCAACTTTTAGTTATCATGCAGTCAAGCATGATTACATGTAGATTTTTTGGTTCGCACTTATTTGGTTGAACACAATTCAGAAGTTTCTATCTTTGGGAGATGCGGTGGCAGAATTGGGTGAACACTTGGTGAAATTGTTGTAAGGCACGTAGAGAAAGAGGGAGATTTTGAATTTGAAATCTTCTAAAATCAATGATTGGTTAGATTGAGGGAATGCCTAAAGGTGCCTACAGAAAATGTATAAAGAGTTCTTGAGCTCTTTTTAAAAGATTTGATCATGAAATTTGCATCAAGGAGATCTTGTTGAAGGCAATCCAAAGTGTAGAGAAGAGAGAGAGAAAGTGATAAGAGGAGTTAGCACAAGAGAGTGTGTTTGGGGTAAATCGACTAAGTGCAGAGTTGAGAGACAGAGGATCAGTAGAGTGTAGAGCCAAAGATCAGAGGACCGACAAAGTGCAGAGCCGAAGATCAGGAGAATGGCAGAGTGCAGAGCCGAAGGTTTGAGGATTGGCAGAGTGCAGTGTTGAGGGATAGGCGACCGGATGAGTGAAGAGCCAAAGGTGTAAGAAGGAAAGCAGTGTTGTGCAGTGAAGACACAACCAGTGTGTATTAATTGTGATACATGTTGAGATCTGATCAAGCTATCAGTAGCTAATTTAGTAGATCATCCATTTGTTTCTTTCTAACAACTGCAACATAAATCCCTTAACCAGGTGGACTTTAACAAGTCCCTATTGTAAAATCCCTTAACCGGGTGACATCTTAACTGATGTTCTAAGTCCTCTAACCAGACTACCTTTAACAGGGTAAAGGCACTAACTGGCCTTGTTCAAAATCCCTTAACTGGGTGGTACCTAACAGTGTCTTTGTAATCTCCTAACAGGGATGGCTCTTAATCTAGTGTACTTCAGAAGAGTACAAATTTTGTGAGTTTCTAATCACACCGTGGTTTTCTCCCTATTGGGTTTCCATGAGATAACTCCTTGGTGTCACTGTCAACTTTTAATGCTTGCATATTTTATTTCAGTGATTAAGTATATTGTTGGATCTTAGATGAATGCAGATTTAAGATAAAAAGTTAAATTGTGAAAATTTGATTTAAGTATTGATTCACCCCTCCCCTCTTAGCATCGGTTGGGACTAACAAAGTGTGCAATTCTGAATGGAGATCTTGAGCAGCCAAATAAATTTTCACTTTCAGATGACAAAAACATGGTTTGCAGGTTAAGGAAAACTTTATATGGATTGAAACAAGCCCCTAGAGCTTGGTATGCAATATTGGATAAATATCTTTTGAAGCTTGGTTTCACTAAAGATTGGGTTGGAGATGTTGATGACCAAAAGAGTACATCTAATGGAGCTTTCTTTCTTGGAAAGAAACTTGTTTCATGGATCCGCAAGAAGCAGTCATGTACCTCTTTATCTACTGTTGAAGCTGAGTATGTTGTTGTTGCTACTAACTGTACACAAGTTCTATGGATAAAGCAAATGTTGAAGGATATAAGGGTGAATTGTAATGAACCGGTAGTTATTCACTATGATAACTCTGCTGCTATTGACATATCAAAGAATCCAATATCCATTCTAAGACAAAGCACATATCTATCAAGTACAACTTTTTGAAGGAGAAGGTGGAAGCAAATGAAGTCAGACTAATTTATGTGAACACTAAAGAGAAGATTGCATATATCTTCACTAAAAATTTGCCTAAGGAATCATTTGAGTACTTCAAAGATAAATTGGGGGTTTCTGCCCCTCCAGTAGAGACTCGAGTGATGTCGATTGGCATCAATCTGGTATGCATATATAGAGCTAATATTCATTCCGGATTGATGTGTTGGTGATACTACTCATGGGGAGTAGTCAGCTGTGTGGTTCAGTGGATTTATGATTTTTCTTTGATGTTTATGTCATTATTTTGGCATTGATGTCAAAGGGGGAGAGATATATGTGAAAAACAAAGCTTAACATAATATCATTCAAAGTGAGATCAAAGCTTAATAGGGATATCATTCACAGGGGAAGTTTGTTAACTTAATTGTAATATCATTTTATGGGAGATTGTTGGTTGTCTTCCTTTGGGGGAGACTTGTTTGAATTTTCCTGGCACTTGAATGTTTTTCACATCTAGTGTTGTCATCAATGCCAAAGGGGGAGATTATTGGAAAATTGGAGGAATTGATTATATGTTGCATTGATGTTTTGTCATTGATGGCAACACCGACTATTTTGGTTGTTTATCGGTTTCAGTTAGGTTCTAGTATAGCAATTTGATTATGATATTGATCTGGTATGCTCTGGTTTGTTGAATTGGTTTAGATCTATCATTCATGCTATTTAGATGTGTATCACGATTAGTTGGTTCAGGATTTGATGACTCGGGAGCTATCATTTTTTCTAGTAAGCCTTTTGGTCACTAGTAAGGGTTTTACTGGCAGAGCTTTGTTGAAGATATTTTGATGCATGTGATAAGTGGTGTTGGCGTGGCTTCTAGATGGCTTTCAGGATGTTGTTGGTTATCTTATTTGTTTTTCTATTGATCAGTGGTGTTGGATTTGGGTCCGGACCTAATGCTATCTTATTCTGCTAGGTTATGGACCCATTTATGTAACATGTTGGTGGATGATCCCGATGCATTTCTGGTTGGATATATTGATTGCATTATATTGTTTCATTCTTAGGCCGACTTGGTTGATCATTGGATTGTGGGTTTATGTTATGAATTCATTGTATTATCTTTTAGGTGGTTGAACTAATTGTTTAGGTCCCACGTTGGTATAAATATGATGTAAGATCTCTTTGTAGATCATGGGCATATTCGTGGGTTTTTGGGATATAGGATTATTTGTGTGTGAATAAGGTTGTAATCATATGCAGAGGTTTTTGTCGATCATAGGTGATCGAATTGGATTGGTAAAAGAGGTTTAAGATCTCTGGTACTGAGCTTAACCAAAACTATATTCAGGAATAGGAGATGCTATTCTTGCAGTTCACACTTCTTTGCGGATTGTAATCTGGATTTATTTTGTAGTCAGTGAGGCTCCTTTTATGATGAACGATGCACTCTAGGTTGTTTGCCTTCCTGCATGTGGAGGCTCCTCTTTTTATAATCACATACTTACTATAGAAATATTATCTGACTATGGATAGGCTTCCCACCATGGTTTTGCCCTTTACCCAGTTTTCCACGTACAAATCTTGGTGTTATCTTTTGTGGATGGTTGGTAAATGGTCTGTGGTTTATATTTGTGCTTAACTGTTATATCTCTTATTCCAGTAATAAGGTTTGAATACTTAAATTTTGATAATTTGTTAACAACTGATTCAGCCCCCCCCTTCATTTGTTCACTACTTATCTGAGTTGTCTAACAACAGGAGCATCCCCGGTTCTTGGCAATCTTGCATCAACCAAAAAAAATTCCTTTCCAGTTGGTTTTCTATTTTGTAGTTTCAGCATTTCTTTCTATATTTTATTGTATTGGCTCACCAGATCTTGTGGACCTGGATTTTTTATTGAGGAAATGAGAATCTTCCTTATTCTTAAACCGCAAAGTGTTTGGATCATTTTCCAGCAAGTTATTGCTTTCGAATTCTGAGATAGTTTTCTGGCCCCGGAACTGCTTGGACCTATTTCTTATTAGTGAATCTTGCAGATCCTTTATGTAGCTTACGGAGCTTCAATTCATTGATTCCAATGTTCTTTGATGTGTGGCTGACCTTCCCTTTGGTCCGGACTTCTTCCTTTGGGTTTTTTAGAGGAATCTCTTTGGCGGAGGCCGACCTATTGGTTTTACATGTTGTATCTTGTCATTTCCCTCTTGGGTCGATCAGATCCTTCTAGACCATATAGATAAATGTAATTAAGCATCATAATTAATTTAGGAAGAATATAGAAGGCATATCTTAAGAATTTGAGGTCTGAAGTTGACCAATTATGTAATTCAGTATGTATGTAGCAGGCCAGTGAGCCGAATCTTGTAACATAGATATTATCGATTATCTGTAATCAGTTTTGATGATCTAATTCATTCAGTTCTGCATTGCCTCCATCATATCCTCTTGTTTTAGTTGTGTTTACTCTCGCTACTTGGTCCAAATTGATCTCTTTGAGGTCTCTCCTAACCAGTGATTGCATAAAGTGGTATCAGAATGAGATTTCATTCCGGAGATTGCATTGTCCTGAAATTTTGTTGTGGGGTGGCGGGCTATGGATCTGACCTGCAGCTACAGAGGACTGACGTGAAGATGACGCAAAGAGGAAATAAGAATGGTGGAGCACATGGGAATGGAGACCCTATTATGATGGGAATATTGAGAGGATTTGCAACTTGACTAGAAGCTATCAAGACATCCCGGAAAGAGGCTACCATATTAAAGATGTGAGTGAAGACGAAGAAGAAGAAGCACCGACAGAACAAGTAGCAAATTCATCGATGATCGATCCAGATGAAGAGAGGTTCTTGAGGGTTTTGACCAGGGCGAACAATAAACCATATTTTACCCCACCAGAGTATGATAGTATGTTGGATTCAGATGAATTAATGGATTGGATCTTAGAGATGGAGAAACATTTTGATTTTGAGAATACCGCGGAAGAAAGAAAGGTGAAGTATGCTTGTACCCAGTTGAAAGGTCATGCATCTCTTTGGTGGGAGAATTTGTAGTTTGATAGACAAAGAAGAGGTAAAGAGAAGATCAAATCATGGGAGTAGATGGTTTCTAAGTTAAATCTAGAAGTTACAAAACTTGAAGCAGAAATAATCTAGTGTGAAGGAGTATATAGAAGCATTCTACAAGTTGAATATCATATCCAGACATGTCGATGACGAGGTTGAACAAGTTGCAAGATATTTGAATGGATTGTGGATGTCTATATAGGATGAACTCAGTTTGATCAAGTTGGAGAGTGTTGAAGAAGCTTACCAATATGCCTTGAAAGTAGAAGAGAAGTTGAAAAAAAGACATGAGTAGAGGCAAAGAGGTAGAGGTGGAAGGTTTTCTGAAGGAAGATTTCAAGGAGGAAGAGGATATTCTGGAGGAAGGGGAATCTATACAGATAAAAATAAGGAAAAGGAAGTAAGCAAGGAAGGCAATTCATACTGGAAGGATGATAGAAATTTCTACCGGAGAAGAGAAATTGATAGTTACCAAAATGAGGGTTTTGGAAAAGATGATATAAGACAAGACGAGAGTGTTTAGAGGAACTTTATTTAAGTGTGGAGGAGAAGGACATTGTGCTTTCGAATATAAGAAGAGAAAGAACACTGGGAGAATACCATTGGTAGAAGAAAGCCCCACCATATCAGCTAACAAACTGGAAGATGGAGAACTATTGATGATGAGGAGAGATTTGTGTCATACCGGAGAAGATGAAGAGCCCTTGCAGAGGCAAAATTTGTTCAAGACCGGATGTAAGGTATCTAGTAAGTGTTGTAAGGTAGTTATTGATAGTGGTAGTTTGAATAATCTTGTTTCAAAAGAAATGGTGAATAAGTTGAAGTTGGAAATATTGAAACACCCTAAGCCTTAGTAGATAGCATGGATTCGAGATGATCATAAGTTGTTAGTATGTGAGCAGTGCTTGGTGAAATTGAAAATTGGGAATTACCATGATGAAGTTTTGTGTGATATTATTCTTATGGATATTTGTCACCTTTTGTTGGGTAGACCTTGGCAGTTTGATAGACAGAGAATACATGATGGAAGAAAGAACATATACACTATTGTGGCAAATGGGATGAAACAAACATTGTTACCCTTGGAGGAGCCCCTGAAGAGTGAAGTATGTATGAATGCTAGAATCTATTTGGTGGATGAAAGGAAATTCCTGGATGGAATGAGACACGAGAATGTGTGTTTTGCCTTAGTTCCTAAGAAGACTGAGAACCTAGAACATGAAGAAGAACAATCAGAGGAGATAAAGGAGTTGCTGACAAAATACAGAGACATCATTTCACAGAATGTTCCTAATGGATTACCACCTGTGAAGAGTATCAACCATTGCATGGACTTGATTCCCAGAGCTAGTTTTCCTAACAAAGATACACACTGGATGACACTAGCTAGAAATGAGGAGTTGAATAGACAAGTGCAAGAGTTGTTGAAGAAAGGTTTGATCAGAGAAAGTTTGAGTCCCTGTGCAGTACCAGCATGTTAGCACCTAAGAAGAATGGAGAATGAAGGATGTGTACCGATTCTAGAGAAATAAAAAAGATCATAGTAAAGTACTGGTTTCCTTTACCTAGGATGGATGACATAATGGATTGTTTAAGTGGAGCCAAATACTACACAAAGATAGAATTGAAGAGTGGATATCATCATATCAGAATCAAAGAAGGAGATGAGTGGAAGACAACATTCAAGACAAATGAGGGATTGAATGAATGGTTGGTGATGCCTTTTGGGTTGACTAATGCATCGAGTACTTTCATGAGGTTGATGAATGAGGTATTGAAGAAATTCTTGGGTAAGTTTGTTATTGTATATTTGGATGCCATTTTAATTTTCAGTATGACAAAAGAGGAGCATTTGTTGCATTGAAGACAAGTTTTGCAAAGGCCAAGGGAAGAGAAGTTACTGATAAATCTTAAGAAATGTAGTTTCATGAAAGAAGAGTTACTCTATTTGGGATTTGTGATATCTACAAATGGATTGAATATGGACCCTGAGAAGGTAAGAGAAATTGTTGAATGGCCTACACTAGAAAGCATTAGAGGGGTAAGATCATTTCATGGATTGGCTAGTTTCTACCAGAAGTTTATTAGAAATTTCAGTTCAGTTTGTAGCCGTATGACTGAGACTATGAGGGGAGATAGGACGGAATTCAATTGGACAACCGAAGCAAATTAAAGTTTTGAATTATTGAAGTAGAAGGTCATTGAACAACCTATGTTAGCTTTACTAGATTTCAACAAAGTATTTCAAGTGGATTGTGATGCAAGTGAGAATGCAATTGGAGTAGTATTGAGTCAAGAAGGGAGAGCACTAGCTTATTTTAGTGAAAAGTTGAATGATGCAAGGAGGAGATATTCAATGTATGATCAGGAATTGTATGCCATAGTTCAAGCCTTGAATAAATGGAGATATTACCTCTTACCTAAGGAGTTTGTGTTGTATATAGATCATCAAGGCTTGCAGTATTTAAACAATCAAAGTAAGTTGAATCAGAGACATATGAGATGGGTACAGTTCTTGTAGAGTTACACCTTTGTGTTGAAGCATAGGAGTGGGAAGTCAAACAAATTTGTTGATGCATTAAGTAGAAGGAGGAATTTACTGACAAAAATGAGAGTGACAGTTTTAGGATTTGAGGAATTGAAGACCTTGTATGATGATGACCCCAATTTCGCAGATACTTGGATAGCATGTAGAGAACCGGTTATGGTAGATAGAGGTGAATGGTTGGATTATTTCATTCAGTATGGGATGTTATTTAGAGGAGTTCAGTTGTGTATACCTAAGAGTTCTATGAGGGAGAATTTGATAAAGGAGAAGCATAGTGGAGGATTAGTCGGACACTTTGGTATTGACAAAAAAATAGCATTGGTGAGTGAACATTATTTTTGGCCTCAAATTCATAAGGATGTTAGGAAATTTTTGCAAAGTTGTAGAGTTTGTTAAGTTGCAAAAGCCAGTAGTCAGAATGTGGTATTGTATACACCTTTGATAGTACTAGAGAAACCTTGGGAGGATATAAGAATGGATTTCATACTTGGATTGCCTAAGACACAAAGAGGGAATGATTCCATATTTGTGGTGGTGGATAGATTCTCGAAGATGGCTCATTTCATACCTTGTTAGAAGACATCAGATGCAGTGCATGTAGCTGACTTATTCTTCAAGGAATTGGTGAGATTACATGGATTACCTAGGGGCATAGTTTCAGACAGAGACACTAAGTTTGTTGGTTATTTTTGGAGAACACTTTGGAAGAAGATGAAGACGTATTCGAAGTTCAGTTCTACTTTTTACACACAGATTGCTGGACAAACAAAGGTAGTAAACAAGAGCTTGGGAAATTTGTTGAGATGATTAGTTGGAGACAAAACCGGAAGTTGGGATTTGATTCTTGCACAAGCAGAGTTTGCCTACAATAATTCAGTGAATAGGAGTACCAGAAGAACACCTTTTGAGATTGTTACCAAGGCACACCCTAGAGGTATATCAGAATTGAGAGATATCAATAATGAAGACAAGCGGAGTGCAGAGGCAGAAGAATTTGTAGATCACATGAAGGATTTACATATTCAAGTTAAACAACATTTGGAGGATATGAACATCAAGTATAAGGAGAAGGAAGATGAGAAGAGGAGACATAAGGAATTTGAAGTTGGCAATGAAGTGATGATGTATCTGAGAAAATAGAGATTTCTAGTTGGAACCTATAACAAATTGTAGATGAGGAAGTTTGGACCTTGCAAAATATTGAGGAAATTCAGTCCCAGAAATGCATATGAAGTAGAATTACTGGATAGTTTGAGTATTTCACCTATATTCAACATTGCAGATCTACATCATTATCATGAATTAGAATTCAGTGATGATAGTATTGTAGACTTAGAGAAATAGTTGCCCTGGAAGGAGCCAGATTAGATTGAAGACATTTTGGATAGTAGGAATGGGCATAGTACCCAGAGCAGTCGGTACATGGAGTATCTTGTGAAATGGAAGGACAAACCAGTTGAAGATTCATCTTGGATTTCTCAAGCAGAGGTAGACTGCCTTGTTTTTCCTCTAACCCCATCAAAGTGAGAGACTCACTTTTTTTTAACAACCCCGGATGCTTGATGCAAGAGCATCCCCGGTTCTTGGGAATCTTGCATCAACCAAAAACATTTCCTTTCAAGTTTGTTTTATGTTTTGCAGTTTCAGCATTTCTTTCTATATTTTCTTGCATTGGCTCACTGGATCTTGTGGAGCTGTATTTTTTCTTGAGGACATGATCATCTTCCTTATTCCTAAACCGTAGAGCGTTTGGATCATTTTATGGAAAGTTATTGCTTCCGAATTTTAAGATAGTTTTCTGGCCCTGAAACCGCTTGGACCTATTTGCTATTGGTGAATCTTGTGGGTCCTTTTCGTAGCTTGCAGAGCTTCAGTTCGTTGATTCCAGTGTTCCTTGGCGTGTGACCGACCTTCCCTTTGGTCTGCACTTATTCCTTTAGATTTTCTAGAGGATTATCTTTAGTAGAGATCAACCTATTGGTTTTACATATTTGATCTTGTTCTTTCCCTCTTGGGTCAATCGGATCCCTCTAGACCATATAAATTAATGTAATTAAGTATCATAATTCAATTAGGAAGAATATAGAAGGCATATCTTTAGAATTAGAGGTCCGGAGTTGACCAATTCTATAATTGAGCATGTATGTAGTAGGACAATGAGCCAAATCTTGTAACTCGGATGTTTTCGGTTATCTAATCAATTTTCATTATCTAATTCATTTAGTTCTGCATTGCCTCCATCATATCCTCTTGTTTCCATTGTGTTTAATCTTGTTTCCCGATCCAGATTGATCTCTTTGAGGTCCCTCTTAACCGGTGACTACACCAATATGACACCCGGTGGAGGATACTACAATGAATTGTCTTGTAGCTAAAGGGATATTGAAAAGCCAGAAGATAGCTAAAGGGATATTGAAAGGTAGTTTCAGTTACAAAAGGCCTCTCAAGATCTACCTATCATCATCCCTTCATCATTTAATGACTGAGAGACAAGAGGATAAGAGAGGAGAACAATGAGGGTAGGGGATAGTTGGCTCTAGGAAAGAGCCTATTTAATTTAAATTGATTGCTAGAGCTAAAACCCTTGTTCTAATTATAACATTTCTCTATGATCTCCTCTTCTAATTTTATCATCTTTTCTTCTATTTCGATGAGATAATCCTCTAGTGTTGAGGATGTTTCCTTCCTAGTGTTGTGGAGATCCTCTTCTAGTTTGCGAAGATCCTCTACTAGTTCGTAAGGTATAAAGCTTACATCCTCAAAGTCATCAACAATGCAATCGTGGCATGAATCAAAGCAATTGGACTTCAACGGTACTTTATTCTCCACCTTGGGGGTTTCTTGTACACATGGTCTGATTTTTGTCCTATTCTAAATTTGTAGTGGGAGTTCTTTTATGAATGTAATCCAAAAATGTGTTGAGTTAAGAGAGGCCAATTCTAAAATAGCCAAAAACTTGTTGCTTTCCTTTTTATTATAAAAGGATTTCCAAGGCTACAAAAAGAGGTTGGTAGATGCATAATTTTGGGGAAAATACTATTGGAAATAGTAGTATCAGTGTTTGAGTCATGGAGTAAGTCCAAAACTAAGAAGAATGTAATTATTATGATGGGCATCATGGGAATTTTTGTAGGAATTGTCTCTATAATGTAATCCTTAGTTTGCATGAATAACAATATTAAGGATTTTGTTGTTTGTCTTTATAAAGATCTTGTGAATGTGTTATACTGTTTGTGGGTTCTCTTTGGGAAGCAGATTAATTTCTTTCATTTATGTTGTAGCAATCATAAGAATACAATATGGATTTCATAAGAATGATCTTTGTAGTAACAATACGGGTTGCATGGATGTTAGACATTAGTGCTACAAAGAGCTCACTAATTATGATGAATTATTATTTGATACTTGCATTCAGATAGGCTCTTTGACTCTACATCCTAGATAATGCACTGGTCCACAGAGTTATCGCAACCAAATTCATGAGAATTTAAATTATCAAAATCATTGGAGTAGGGATTTCACTCTCAAATATGCATGAATGATATATAACAAGAATAGAGCCAATTCTAGATGAAGTCCTATGTATTTTGGAAAAAAAATGATAACAGTTATCTATTGTATGCAATATTTTCCTTGAATTGTGTCATATTCATAAACATTGCAAAGGTTTACCTGCCTAAGTCCTGTAGAGCATGAAGTGTAGGGGATAACTCATTTCTTGAGTAGTTCTTGTCAATTAGCCAAGTCTAGTGTTAAAGCTAATCATGAAACCTGGCTAGTTTTTAGGTTTTAACATTTTATTCATTTGGTAACCAACACAAAATATGCAAGTTCAGTTGATGATAGGAAGTCCACATCTAGATTTGTTTTCTTTCTAGGTTTAGGACCTATTTCTTAGGCCTGTAAGAAGCAAGCCACAATTGCTCGTTCCTTAATAGGCATAATATTGTGCAATAATTTGCGAAGTATTTTGGCTATGCCACATATTAAAATGATTGGTGGTATCTCAAAATTATCCTACCATCCTCTATTGTGACTATCAGACTATTCTCAAGATTGTTCATAATCTAGTGTTTTATGAACAGACCAAGCATATTGAAGTTGACTGTCATTTCATACAAAAACACGTTCAACAAAATAATATTCAACTCCAATTCTTCTCGACTTAGGAACAACATGGTGATATCTTCACCAAGCCTCTTACACATGTGAAGTTGGAAGATTTTCAAGATTATCTTATTAGTACTTTAAAACGATGATTTAATAAGGGGGGAATGTTGGTATACTCATCATTGTTCACCTGTATATCTAGTTTTCTTGAGGTTGTTTTAGTTTGTTACTAATAATTAATAACAAATGGTTCTATTTGTTCTATTGTTGAAACTGTGAATGCATGATTATTCATTTATTTTATACATAAATAAAACCCATAATTCAAATAAATATATTCAATAATAGAGTAAAATCCAATAGATTGATGCAAAAAATTCATGCATTCATCTCAACGAACCAATTGATCCGTTATCAAGTAACTATTAACTAAGAGGGGCTCATTTACTTATTGACTAAGATGTATCTTCTTGGATGATGTTGGCACTATATGTACATTTAAAGAGTCTCTAAGTTATTCTATCACTTATGTATAGTAAATTGACTGAAAGAAACAAACTAATTTGAAAACATAATGGTGTTGAAAGTAAATCTAACTACATAGTAGATTTTGCGAGTAATTGATCAATAACATAAGAGTGGTTATACATGACACAACTTATTACGTCCAACTTATCTTAACAACTATTAATAGTTAGTCATATCAATCTAAATCAAGGAGATTGACTTGACAATTAATAAATTTATTAGGTTCTGGCCTTCCCTCTCGGATCTACATCATTGGATGAGTGATTTTTGGAAGCCTATGGGTGTAGGTATCATTAAGCTTTACCCTTGTGCTAAGGGTGTTTTTATTTCTTCCTCCGAGGATCATGACTTGGTGCTGAGAAAATTGTGGGCTTGGGGAGTTAACCCTCTCTCAGTCAAACCTTGGAAAACTTCTTTTAACCCCCTTTCTAAACCACTCGATGTACATCTAGTGTGGGTTTGTCTTTCTAATCTTCTTCTTTATTTTTGGGATCATTATTTTTATGAGGGCATTGACAATTCTATTATATGCTTCTTGAACATAGATGATACGACGTCCTTCATGGGTCATTCTAATTTTGCTTGCATTCTAATAGACATTGATAGCTCTATGCCTTTCCTTAGGGATGTGGTTCTTTTGGTTTGGGATAGGCCATCGACTCAATCGTTGGACTATGAGGGCCTCCCCATTCATTATCGTAGATGCTTCTCAATTGGTCACTTAGATATAATTTTTTCTCTCTCGTGTCATAAAGGTACTACTGCTTAGTGGAAAGATGCAAGTGTTGATCATTTGACTGTCAATACTTCCAATTCTGATGACTCCTCACATGTTGATTATAACTCCTCCCAGGATGAGGTTGTGCCTCTTACTACTGTTGTGACCTCTGTTGCCCCCCTCGATCCTACTCCAGCTAATGTGGTCTCCTCTAGCCTTGTGATTTTTACTCCTATTGCTCTTATTCTATAGCAACAACCTGCCCCTGTTCTGCAACAATAATTTCCTCCAAGTGGTGACCAAACACTCTAAGAGGATTTCCTCCATTGATCCCACTTGTAATGATGTTCCTAATAGTAGTATTATCTATAATGTTGTTTGTCGTAGGCAAAAAGGTAATTATCCCCCACCCTCAAACTCTTTTGAGTCAAGTTGTGGGTGATACTTCCCACTCTTGAGTTGGGATCCTAGTTGTCTGCAAGTGTTCTATTGATGGTTTGTTTGGTCTTTGTTCTATTAAAATTTGTCTTCTCACCTGCTATTAATGGCCTATTCAACCTGAGTTTATAAGGGGTTAGCACCCTTGATTTGATGCCTTTCTTTTATGCTGCCTATGACATGTTTGTATATAGGGTCAACACCCTTGTTTTGTTGCTCTTTAATATAAAAAATAATAATCTACACAACAAATATAGTTACAATACCTTAAATGGCCCTTTCTTAAGTGTTGTAATCTCATCTATTAGTACTTAGTGGTTTTCTAACTCAACACTTCATTATTAACATTCTTCATTTATTTCAAATTCAAAAGGAATACATAAAACTGACACAATCTTGTTGATTGACAAAGGTAATAATGAAATGATCAAATGATTGATTGATATATTCTTGGTAACCTCCCAATTCTGATAGGATCCAATATTCATACATGAGGTCTAAGAGTTGGATTGCCTTCAAACTCTAAAGAACTATCCTAACAATTGTTGATTCTCATATGATTACGAGGAGAAAACTTATTCTTCCACAATCAATACTAAATACCTAATCAAATGGAGTTGAGGGTATCACAATCCCCTTTGAACTCATACAACATCAAAGAATTATTAAAACAAAAAACATGCAAGAACAAGGCAACATAATTGTGAACAATGTTCTTCATTGTTCCACAAATTTCTCCTTGTTTTATGACTATATATATATTCTTCATAATCAACATTAATCTAAAAGTAACAAGATTTATTCCACATTCTTTTGTTGTTGCACTAGATCATTGCTTCCATGAGTTTGCAAGGGATGGACATGTTATGGGTAATCACCTTTTGGTTGCAAGTTAGTAGTCAAGCTCTGTTGTTGCAAGTTAGTTCTTCAAACATTGACTATCATTACTAACATAAAAAACTATATCATTCCATAAATATCCACAAAGACACATTCATTTATCATTATGACATATATATTACTTGTGTATACAAAATTGAGTGAAAGTAACAAATTAATTTGAAAACATAATAGTGCTGAAAGTAATCTAACTATACAATAGTTTTTGCTAGTAATTGATCATTGACACGACAACGACAATCGTTGTAGATGATTGTTTCTATTGTATTTTAAATATGCTACAATTTATTGCATTCAACTTATCTTAACAATTGTTAATAGTTAGTCATATCAATCTAAATCAAGAAAATTAACATGACTATTAGTCCACCAATAAACCAACAATTTATCATTAACAATAATAATCTACACTACAAAGAGAGTTACAATAGTTTAAATGGCCCTTTCTTGAGTGTTGTAATCTTAGCTATTAGTACTTATTCTTTTTAACTCAAAAATTCATTATCAACATTCTTCATTGATTTCACATTCACAAGGAATACATAAAACTGACACAATATTACTAATTGACAAAGGTACTAATGACAAGATGTAATGATTGATTGATATATTCTCAGTAACCTCTCAACTTTGATAGGATCCAATATTTATACATGGGGTCTAAGAGTTGGATTGCTTTCAAACTCTAAACAACTATCCTAACAGCTGTCAATTCTCCCATGATTATGAGGGGACAACTTATTCTTCCACAATCAACAATAAAGACCTACTTACATGGAGTTGAGGTTATCATAGTCCCCTTCAAACTCATACAACATCAAAGAACATTTAAAATAGAAAACGTGCAAGAACAAGGCAACATCATTATGAACCATGTTCTTCATTGTTCCAAAAATTTATCCTTGTTCTATGACTATGTTAAATCTTCATAATCAACATTAATCTAAAAGTAACAAGAATTATTCCACATTCTTTGACTGGTGTGCCAAATCACTGCCTCCACAAGTCTATAGAAGATGGAGGTGTTCTGGGTAATCACCTTTTGGCTATAGGTTAGTAGTCAAGCCATGTTATTGCATGTTAGTTCTTCAAACATTGACTATCATTACTAGTTCATCACAAACCATATCATTCCATAAATATCCACAAAGACACATTCATTTATCATTATGACATATATCATCCTTTAAATTTGGATAGCTAATAAAGTTTTAGGTATTGTCTTAAGAGCATATGAAATGTCACGAAAAGTATGAGATAAAACAAGGTCAATTTTGAGGCTCATCATTCTCCATCAGGTTTGCACATGTTTTAATGTCAAGTAAAAAAAATGACATAATAATGTTGAGTTCTTTCTTAGCTTTCTAACCATGTTAATTTTTTATACGTTTCAATTATGTTAAAGTTTTGATCTTTAATTTATTTTGCTAGTGTGTCCATTTTTTGCCAAAAACCTATGTGCGATATTTTTTTCTCATTTTTTTACTCGTTCATCAAAATTTTATGTTTTTAGAAACTAGACTCTATTCTACTCCTGTTCAAAAATAAGTTTTATTTTTTAATAGTTTTCAATAAAATTAGGGGTTCACATGCTCAATTTTTTTTATTTGTCAAGATGTGTTCACTTTAAAAATTAGTTAAAAATCATATATTCAATTAAAAATTAGCAAAAAAGTTGAGCATCTACATGGTGTTAGGTAATTTCTCATTAAAGTAATTTTTTAAAATACTTATAAAGTTAACATTCTAAGGGCTGCACACTAGATGCTATGTTTTTTTTTTTTTTACAGAAACAAGATGTTAGGGTTTAGACAGTCTGAAGCAATAAATAATATTAAATATACCTAAAAATAAATATATAAATAACAAGAAGCAATAAATAATATTAAATATAACTAAAAATAAATATATAAATAACAATCCACAATAGTGCATAGATTTAATGTGGTTCACCCAAAAGTGGACTTCATTTACAAAGAAACAACCATCCACTTTCCTTTTGGACAATGAAGACTAGAGAAACATTTACATTAGATCATATTATCCTAATACCACTACATAATTTTTTGTTATCCTTGTTCCCTTACTCATAGTCATATAGTTGGTTAGTTAGGGGTCTCATCAAAGAGAACATGACCCTCACAATATGATAGATTATACAAATGTGTTTATAAACATTGTTTGTCCTTCTAATAAGTAGATATAAAAAAAAATAAGGCAACTAAATTGCGCTAGTCTACCTCTTGTCATTTAATTCCACATGCAGTATTTTAGGTGCTTGTCAAAGATCAAGTCCATGCACGTGAAGATAAGATCCTCTTGTGAAGTTGAAGAAGAGCAAAGAAATGATTAGTTTGTAAAATAGAAAAGCTTTATTTGAGTCAATTCTAAAAATCTAGAGCATTAGTAAATGAAACCCTAAAATGTGACACATTACCTTTCTATTCTCGATTATTAAGCAAAGTAACACATTTAATTTAAATTTCATTTTAGGATCAATCATAGTTCCTTTCCTTAAGATAGATGTATCCATCATTACTATTTAGTTAATTATCCTCTACCATAAGATCTCAAACCCAAGATTTCATAGATATCAATAATTTATTTGACTTGACAAGCCGAAAATATTTTTCACAATATGAAATTGTTCTATTTGTATCAAAATTGAACTATGTAATTTTGAATAAATCCCATTAACCCATATTTCCGATATTGTTAATCTATTTTTAAAATACTTTCCAAAAAAATTAAAATTGAAATTTAGATTTATATGCTAAATAGTAGGCTTTCTGTAATGCTTATTTAATGTTGCTTGTCTGATAGTTACCCCTGCTTGTTCGTTATTGTTGTACCCTTTGTATTATGAAACAGGACATGGCATTAAAAAGGCCCTCATAACTGTCACCATTGTCTCTGTTCTCCACTACTTGCTTACTGGGGCAATGGGCTCAGCAATAATATCTTCCCCCACAAATGTACAAACAAAAATTCAATTCTATCACTGTAAATCGCTTTACCATCCCGGTGCAATGAGCCCTCCCTTCAACATTTATTGTCCCTTGGAGTTTCAGGACATACATCACATCTATTAAATATATTAGATTTTTATAATTTATATTGTTGAGTGTAATTGATTTTTGAATTCAATCGTGTGAGATTTTTTTGATCAATGTTCATCAATAAAATCTTTTTCCATAAATATACAAACAAAATTCAATTTTATCACTGTAAACGATTTTATTCCAATAGTTAGCAATCGGATCACCAATAATTTCCTTCCCCACAAATGTACTATAAAAATTCAATACTAACACTGTAAACAGTCATATAATTCAATGAATTCTATAAATCATTCTCGTGCAATGAACCCTCCCTTCAATGTTTATTGTCTCTTGGAGTTCAGGGACATCTATGACATCTCAGATTTTCATATTAATGAGTGTAATTAATTTTTAGATTTAATTATGTGAAAATTTTATCATCAATATTTCAGATCATCATTGACTTATAATTGATTTTTGAATTCAACTATATGAAAATTTTATCTCTGTAAAGAATTTTTTTGTGCAGTCCTAGGTGTAGAGTCTTCACCAATAATTTGCATTGGCATTAAAAGAAATTAAATGGCGTGAAAGGTGGAGCATGAGTGTGAGATGATTAAGCCATTTTCAGAGTGAGACAAAGGCGAAGGTACTTTAATGGGCCACTGGACTCTCTACCCACTAACTGAAATCTGCAGTCAGTATAACATTAATGGGCCGCTGGACTCTCTACCATTTACTGCAGTCAGTATAACATTAGGAATTAAACAGAACATTCCTGCAACTATTCAGGAATCAACTTTTGGAAGGTTTTTAATAAACTTCACAAGATAAAACAATTCATGGGCCCAAAACATCAATGTTATTCTTATATGGGCTGGGCTGGGCTAGGGAGGGAAAAGTTATGATAGGCATTCCAAAATATTTCAGTAGTTTGTTGGAATTGATGGTCCTATTAAACTGATTTTCTATATTTTTATTATTTGGTAGTTGATTTTAATTGATATTGTTACTAAGTTTAGAAGAAAATTTGTTCAGGTAAGATTGATTTTTAACTGTTTTCTATATTTCTATCATTTGGTAGCTTATCGTAATTAATGTTGTTACTAAATTTAAAAGAAAAGTAAGACTGATTTTTAACTGTTTTCTAATTTTCAAATAATTTCGTTAAATGTTTTAATGTTATTAAATGGGTCTGTTGTTGGAAAGTCATCAAGTGGTTGTATTCTAAGAGGATTCAATTAACTAAATCCATGAGCATTCAATATATTTTGGTCTTATTTTAGATTTATTCTCCCAATGTTAAAGATACTATATAAGTGCTTTATATAGACAATTATTAATTATTTTTTTCAAACATTTTTTAGGATGCTAAATTCTATATCAATGATATATTATTATTTTTTTTGTAAGTTGAGTATGATGGTTTTTGTTAGCAAAAATAGCTGAAAAATAATAAATCTTTAGGAAGTAAAATTTAGATTATACTCAAACTTGTGGAATTCATTTTTTAAGAATTTTAATAAAAGTTTTATTTTGCTATATTAATTTATATATATATTTTTCCCTTATCCCAGATTAGAATTAGTTAACACTCGTTTGAAAGTAATAGGTAGGTATATATAACACACTACAAAGAGAAGTGAATGTAGAACCAACATAAGATAAAAGAAATGTAATCAAATATATGCTCAAAGGAAACTAAAGTCACATAACACAAGTAGAACCTACCCAAGTAGATATCTAGTTAAGTAAGATTATCAAATCCTAGGTGCATATAATGTAATAAAGTATTAAACTAAATGCAAGAAAATAAAATTATTAACCAACATTATTTAAAGACTAATTCATTCACACATCATCTAGGATTATCAAGGAAAAGTCATGTGAGAGAATCACAACAACAATGCAAAGTGTCTTAATGGCATCACCAATTAGTCACCATTCTAGGATTATTGCATTCTTGCCTATTGTCTTTGATATTGATTCATCATCATTAAATAATTTTCCCTGAGGGTTTTGACCTAAGACAAATAAATCAATCAAGTAGTAATTTCCCAAATGGTGTCCCTCAACACCACCCCGCTTTAGACATAGGCATATTAGATTGAGGTGAATTACTTTAAGTGGAAACATTTTATACATATCATTCGCACTAGAGAAGTTCAAATCCACACACCAATTTCACTTCCATAGACATGGAGATCAAATCCATAGGTATGACCTCAAAGTTGAGAAAAACAACAATATATTGAGATTGTCTAAGAAAACTTTTTTTTATTGAGACAATGACATTAATTTCAAACATTTATCACAATCATTCCTTCATCAAATTTAACATTGAATTCATTGATTTATATTCATTTAATTATCACATCAATTTTTTATATTACATTACAAATTTATGATTCTTGACTTTAAATTTTGTAATTTTATTATTTAATCAGTTATCCATGAATACATGTATGTATGTATGTATGCATGCATGTATGTATGTATATGTATCCATATATATGCATATGTATATGTATATGCATATGTTTACACACACACTTAAACTAAATTGATCATGCTTATAAAGGTGAAATACCAACACAAATAAAATATCCAGTCTTCAAACAAATTGCATGGCTTATTGAGTATTTCCATGTTTTGTTAATTTCTCTAGAATTTCATCTTTCTTAATTCTACCTCATTGGACACATTTATTTCTATATAGAACTCCCTTAAAAAGTCCAAATTTCTTTAGTTTTTTTATCTTGTGATTTTAGTATTTGTTCACTAAGTATTGTGTATCTTTATGCTATAGATGTTATTTTTGATAAATTGGGAAATATAATTTGAAATGTTAAAATAAAAAAATAGTATGATGTTTATCAAAACAATTATTATTTTGATGGGAAATTATGCAAAAAAAAATATTATTTTGACGAAAGATATTATATCATTCATGAGTTTGTTTTTCTATTTGATAGGGGAATACAATTCTATGTCAATGTCGCTTTCACTAAGAGTTAAGGAATGAGAAATATCCATTTGAAAAATGTACCTGGAGTACTATCCGGACATCATCTCTTATACTATACTTCTGAAAATTTGAACCTCCATAGATTACGTAATCAAGAAACATACCATTACTTTCACCCTCACCAATTATATTAGATTAATTCAGCATTCTCTTTTCCTTTCTTCTGCCACATCGAGAGCTTAAAGTTAAACCAGCCACATGCAAATCCTCACAACCCTAGTAAACCAAAGTTATGGCGGTTTGTGAGAATGAAGTTCATGTGGGAGTGGGAAGAATGGATTTCGTCAGGTTATTTAGTGGAGGACTAAACCATTTATCAGGCAAGTTCTAAAACATTAAATTATTTTCATTGCAATTTATATCATTGGCACGAGCAGTGCTTTTAGTGTTGACTTTTCTATTTGTCCTTGATGACAAGGCATCTTCGATGATAGCATGTGGGTTTTATTTACCACGTCATGTTAATCACTACATTCTTTAACTCACGTATGTATTATGGTTGAGTTTGACTTGAGTCAGTTTACTCATGTGGCTGGCATTATGAGTTCCTTCCGGATGTCAAAAAGAAATCTATTATGTTTTGGGATATTTCGAAAGCACCAGTTTATTTTGTTGAATCCCGTGTTGTTTTACCACTCTCAGCTGAACTTGCTCGGTGATTTGGAACTGGGAGAATGCTTTGATGATAATGGGTTTCTTCTATTTCTTGCTCCCGTCTTTGCTCTGGACATTGATGGGCTTCTTGTCAACAATACACACTGTTTCGGTTAGATCTCTGCTCATGCTCACTGCTGGTAATCTTACCGTCCATTTTAATTACAGGTATGCACGGTAAATTTATTTTGAAGAGAAATGATGAGTGTCGAAAGGAAATATGAGGCAAGTTTTTTCTGTTTTGGTTTAGTTGCAGATAACTATTTGTTCTCCCCTCATCTTCCGGCATTGTAAAAGCTTAGTAACTGTTTTTTTTGTTGTTTTAAACGATTTGTCAAAAGGTTAAGGGTTTGTTACAGTTTCAAAGGTAGTTATTGAAATCATGTTGCAGATTCTTGATTAACCCTTTATGGGTTTGTTACTATGATTATATCAAGTGTTTTTACAGGATTTTTCGGAAATTTTTTTCGAGATTTATTAAACCAGTTTTAACGATTGTTCAGTTGGTTACCCTATACGGTTAATTTAGAAGATCTTATTTTTCTCCCTCCAGTTGGATAAGAGTTATTGAGAAGTTGATTTTTAAATAAAAAACCCTACATGGGTTGTGGTCTGATAAATTAAATCAAAATCAGTTTTTTTTTGGGTAGTGGTTAACTGTCTGGTTCTGTTAATGCTTTGGGTACATTTACATGTATGTGTCTCTTTCAAAAGATAGGGATATATATATATATATAATTTATATATATGTAAATGTAGGAGAAGCCAGAGGGCATTCTTTGGTGGAAAGAAAAGAAAATTTGTATTATTTATTTTGAGATCTCTGTTTTTGGCAGACTCACTGGATATCACATTTTTGTTTTGTAATAAAGGTTCATGATACAACAGTTTCAGAACAGATTGAAAATATGTCATCATGAATCCACTCAGAAACTATTGAAAAGGATAGGGGTTGAAGCTCCTTGCAGCAGGGCTGCTAAATTGGATGTATTGGTTGGTGGTTAAGATTAATAAAAGGATTGGAGTGTTTTTTTTCCCTATGATGAAATCTAGTTGGATTTCGAGGGTTTTCACTCAGCACAAAAACTGTGTCATTGTGTTGGTTTCTCAGTTATGTTTAGTTCTCTGATACACTAATTTCATGTTCTCTTAAGTTCTTTTCACAGTCACATGTTGATGCAAGCTTTTCAAATGGACTCTTAGTTTTCAGTTTTTGTGGCCATCTTAGTATTGTTCTTTTGAATTTAAAAATTTAGTGTACTCTGATTCACCCCCTCCCCCTCTCAGAGTACTCTTTACTTCCAACAATTGGTATCAGAGCATAGGGTCCTCATAGGTTTGTCCTAGGATTGATCCTGGTTATTTTGGAAGTTATCATGTCACAAGCCGAAGGTGCCTCGCTCACTAGAGCTCCTTTATTTGATGGCACAGATTACATTTTTTGGCAAGTTAGAATGGAAGCATTTATTCATTCTCTGGATGTCAGAATGTGGGAAGTTGTATCTAACAAGTATGATGTACCATCTATTGTACCTACTGATGCAGATGAAAGGACGAAATATGAACTGGATAAGAGAGCTCGCTTTGCAATTCTTTGTGGGTTATCAAAAGAAGTATTTGTTAAAGTAATGTACTTCAAATCAGCCAATGAGGTATGGACAAATCTTGAATCCATTTATCAAGGTAATGAAAAGGTTAAAGAATCAAAATTGATTACGTTAAAAACTCAGTTTGATGATTTGAAAATGAATAATGATGAGACAGTGGCAAGTTATTTTCTTCGTATTGATGAAGTTGTAAATGCTCGAAAGGGTCTTGGTGAGGAAATTGATGAACATGATGTGGTTGCAAAAGTAATTAGAACATTATTATCAAAATTTGAAACTAAAATATCTGCTCTTGAAGAGAAGAAAAATTTCTCTAAAATGACTGTGCATCAGCTTCAAAGTACTCTTACTGCTTATGAAATGAGAATTGGTAATACCCCTTCTACCTCTAAGGAAACAACTTTTAAAATTGAGAAACAGGAAGAGAGTGAGTCTGAATTATCTGATGTTTTTGAAACTTTACTGGTTAGGAAACTTAGGAAGAAGTTTCAAGGAAAGTTTAAATGTTTTGGCTGTGGTAAAACCGGTCACTTTACAGCAAAATGTCCGTATTTAGATCTAAGTAAAGATGAAGATAAATCTGAAAAATCGTTTAAAAAACCTTGGAATCCTAATAAAAGGTTGAACAATTTTAAAAAGAAGAGTCTTGTGTCAAAAGAAGAGACTGAAGACGAATCTGACGAGTCAAATGTTGATGGTTGTGAAACACTATTCATGACCAAAGTTGAATTTGAAAACCCAGTTGCAGTAAAATCTGAATCAGATTGTGAAGTTGAAATAGAAGATGTAAATCTCGAAGAAGAACTTCTTTGTGCTCTTCAAGAAGTAAAAAGATTTAAGAAACTTGTAATTTCTTATGAAGATTCCAATCAGATCTTACAACTTGATATAGTAAATGCAAACAAGGTTATTGAAACTCAGAGAAGTCTTATTGAAAGAAAAGAACAAGAAATTAGTACTCTACAAAAACAAGTATACACTCTTGAAAAACAACAACATTCTACTGAAAAAGGAGAAACATCACATCAGAATTCTGTAATAGCAAACAAAAATCAGTTTCCGAATAACAGATTTTTCCATGGCTATTGTCGTTTTTGTAATCTGTTTGGGCATAAAGTAAATACTTGCAGATTTGCTAGAGCTCCTATTTTTGGTCATAAACAGTCTTTTGGTTTTGTCAGAGACATAAGATGTTTTACATGTTATCAATATGGTCACACTTCTAAGTACTGTAAAAAGTTACAAAAACCTACAAAAATGTGGAGACCAAAACTTGAACAATCTATGCTTGTTCAAACAGCTCTAATATCTACCAATTCTTCTATTTGGGTTTTGGACAGCGGATGTTCTCATCATATGACAAGAGACAAAAACAAGTTTTCAGCCTTAGAAAATCATCCAGGAGGTTTTGTTAAATTTGGTGATAATACAGGTCTATACATTACTGGAATGGGAACAGTCATGATAAACAAAGACACTCCTATAAATGATGTCTATTATGTTGAAGGATTAAAGTATAACTTGCTAAGCATTAGTCAGATTTGTGATAGTGGACGTCAAGTTATGTTTAATTCTTACGGATGTGTGATTAAAGAAAAGTCAGGGAAAATAATTGCAAATGGTTTCAGAATACATGGTAATTTGTATCATTTGTCAGACTCCAAATATCAAGAACAAAGTGTAGGCATGTGTCTTATGAGTTATATAGATGAAAATTGGTTATGGCATAGGAGATTTGGTCATGTTAATTTCGATAATATGGTCAGAATCAGCAAAAATAAAAATGTTCGAGGTCTACCTCTGATCAGTAGACCTACAAACTCTGTTTGCAGTGAATGTGTAAAAGGCAAACAAACTAAGTCATCTTTCAAATCTAAGGAGTTTCTATCCTCAAGGCCACTAGAATTAGTTCACACAGATTTGTGTGGTCCTACGAAAACACAGTCACTGAATGGTGAAAAATATTTTATGTTGTTCGTAGATGACTACACCAGAATGGTATGGGTAACCTTTCTCAAGCATAAGTCAGAGGCTTTTGTTAGGTTTAAAATATTTAGAAAAATGGTTGAAAAAGAGTCTGATTTGAAACTAAAATGCCTAAGATCAGATAAGGGAGGTGAGTTCACTTCTCAAGATTTTGTTGAGTATTGCGAAAATCATGGGATTAAAAAACAGTACTCTGCTGCTCGGACTCCCCAACAAAATGGGGTAGTTGAAAGAAAAAACAGAACTGTAAAAGAAATGGCAAGAACTATGCTTAATGAATCTAATCTATCTGATAAATATTGGAAAGAAGTTGTTCATACAGCTGTATATATTTTAAACAGAGTACAAATCAGAATAAGAACAACTTGCACTCCTTATGAACTTTGGTATGGAAAAACAGCATCTGTCAAGCATTTTAGAATCTTTGGTTGTCAGTGTTTTATCAAGAATGATTTTGAAAATCTTGATAGCTTTCATGCTAAATCTGATGAAGGAATTTTCTTAGGTTATTCTTCAAACAGCAAAGCATACAAGTGTCTTAATAAACGCTTGAATAAAATTGTTGAATATGTTAATGTAGTTTTCAATGAAAATCGGAATGTGATGAAAAATCAGATTCAAGATGTTGATGAGGAATCTAATTTAGAAGTTGGCAATGCCTCAACATCAAAGGAACCAATCATGACCAAAGAAGATGAAACTAGCTCAAGTAACCAAGAGGAAGTTCCTAACTTTAAGGAAGATATACCTCAGAAAACACCTTCCAAGATAATTGCTAAACGACATCCTGAAACACTTGTGATTGGTGATAAAGATGCTGGTATAATAACTCGTAGAAAGGCAAAACAAATAGAACAAGCTCAGATGGCTGAGCACTTTTGTCTTTTAACAGATTTTGAACCACAAAATGTTTCTGAAGCCTTAAATGATCAATCCTGGTTAAATGCAATGAAAGATGAAATTAATCAAATTGAGAAAAATAAAACATGGGAACTTGTTCCTCATCCAGATGACAAAAATGTAATTGGAGGAAAATGGATTTTCATAAATAAGTTAGATGAATCAGGAAAAGTTATTAGAAACAAAGCTAGATTTGTGTGCAAAGGGTATGCTCAACAAGAAGGGATAGATTTTGGGGAAACGTTTTCTCCTGTAGCTCATTTAGAATCCATTAGAATGTTTCTTGCTTATGCCTCATTTAAGGAATTTATAGTGTACCAGATGGATGTTAAAACCGCATTTTTGAATGGATATCTAGAAGAAGAGGTTTATATGGAGCAACCAGAAGGTTTTGAATCTTCTGATTATACAGATCATGTTTACAGATTAAAGAAAGCACTTTATGGCCTGAAACAAGCACCCCGTGCTTGGTATTCTAGACTTGATTCACATTTGATTTCTAAAGGTTTTACTAAAGGCAATGTTGACAGTACATTATGTACTAAAGTTGTTAGCAATGATCTTCTAGCTATTGAAATCTACGTAGATGATATCATATTTGGATCTACAAATGATGAATTATCACAGAGTTTTTCAACTATTATGGAATCTGAATTTGAAATGTCAATGTTGGGACCTTTATCTTTTTTCTTGGGCATCCAAGTATCACAACTAGAACATGGACCTTTTATTTCACAAACTAAATGTGCAAAAGAGATGTTAAAAAGGTTTCAGATGGACCAATGTACTCATGTTGGTACACCTATGGAAACTGGGTGTAAGTTGGTTAAGGTTGATGATTCTCCACTTGTTGATCAAAGTAAATATCGGTCTATGGTAGGAAGCTTGCTCTATCTAACTGCTTCTAGACCTGACTTAATGCAAGCGGTTTGTTTGGTCTCATGCTATCAGTCTGCCCCTAGACAATCTCATTTAAATGCCGTAACAAGAATTTTTAAATACATCCAAGGTACTTTGGATTTTGGTTTATGGTATCCAAAACATGGTGATTTTACATTGATAGGGTATACTGATGCTGACTAGGGAGGCTGTATTGATGATCAACGTAGTACTAGTGGTGCAGCTTTCTTCCTTGGTGACCGGCTGGTTTCTTGGCACAGCAAGAAGCAAGACTGTGTCACTTTGTCCACAGCTGAATCTGAGTATATTGCTGCCACAGCTTGCTGTACTCAAATGCTTTGGATGTCTTATCAGTTGGCAGATCTGGGTGTTGTGATATCAAAACCTATGACTATATTCTGTGACAATACCAGTGCTATTCAAATTTCAAAAAATCTTGTGATGCATTCCCGTACCAAACATGTTGCACTTAAATTACAGTTTTTACGTGATCAAGTGACTGCAAATGAAATCATTCTTGTTCATGTGTCCTCCCAGGCACAAGTTGCAAACATTTTTACCAAAGCTTTACCAAAGCATACATTCATGCGGTTGCATGATCGATTGGGAGTTTACTCTCAATCCTTTATTTCAACCTGATTTCTTCAGTATGGGGGAGCTTCTCACCATGCTCCCACCCAGGCCCTCTTTGTCCTTGCTGACAAAAAGGGGGAGAATGCCTTGGTTCTATTGTGCTTTGGTTCATGATTTGGTTCATGATGGTTCTATTGCTTATTTCCATTGTTTCAGATATTATACACAGGTGTTTTGGTTCAGTAATGCTTTTCATGCTGATCTGTTTCAGATTTACACAGTTACAATTATACACAGGTGTTTTGGTTCAGTAATGCTTTTCATGTTGATTTGTTTCAGATTTACACAGTTACAATTATACACAGGTGTTTTGGTTCAGTAATGCTTTTCATGCTGATCATGTTGATCTGTTTCAGATTTCAGATTTACACAGTTACAATGATATCTTGGTTCTCTGATTCTGTTCTTGACAATGAGATTGGTTACATCTTAGTTCCCTGATTCTGATTCTTGACAATGAGATTGGTTACATCTTGGTTCTCTGATTCTGATTCTTGACAATGATATTTTGGTTATCAGTTTGATTTTCAGTTCTTTCGGCAATATAGTTTGCACTTGTACATTAAACTGCTTCAGCATGTCAGAAGTGCTTCTGGTTCACTTAATAATTTGATGAGTATTTGATTCTCAAGTCTGGATTACACGATATGGTTGATATACTTCTATCCCTCTGTTCAATGGTGGTTATGTTTTTGCCATCAAGGACAAAGGGGGAGTTTGTTGAATTTTCTATTTGTCCTTGATGACAAGGCATCTTCGATGATAGCATGTGGGTTTTATTTACCATGTCATGTTAATCACTACATTCTTTAACTCACGTATGTATTATGGTTGAGTTTGACTTGAGTCAGTTTACTCACGTGGCTGGATGTCAAAAAGAAATCTATTATGTTTTGGGATATTTCGAAAGCACCAGTTTATTTTGTTGAAGCCCATGTTGTTTTACCACTCTCAGCTGAACTTGCTCGGTGATTTGGAACTGGGAGAATGCTTTTATGATAATGGGTTTCTTCTATTTCTTGCTCCCGTCTTTGCTCTGGACATTGATGGGCTTCTTGTCAACAATACACACTGTTTCGGTTAGATCTCTGCTCATGCTCACTGCTGGTAATCTTACCGTCCATTTTAATTATAGGTATGCACAGTAAATTTATTTTGAAGAGAAATGATGAGTGTCGAAAGGAAATATGAGGCAAGTTTTTTCTTTTTTGGTTTAGTTGCAGATAACTATTTGTTCTCCCCTCATCTTCCGGCATTGTAAAAGCTTAGTAACTGTTTTTTTTGTTGTTTTAAACGATTTGTCAAAAGGTTAAGGGTTTGTTACAGTTTCAAAGGTAGTTATTGAAATCATGTTGCAGATTCTTGATTAACCCTTTATGGGTTTGTTACTATGATTATATCAAGTGTTTTTACAGGATTTTTCGGAAATTTTTTTCGAGATTTATTAAACCAGTTTTAACGATTGTTCAGTTGGTTACCCTATACGAGGGTTACTTTAGAAGATCTTATTTTTCTCCCTCCAGTTGGATAAGAGTTATTGAGAAGTTGATTTTTAAATTAAAAACCCTACATGGGTTGTGGTCTGATAAATTAAATCAAAATCAGTTTTTTTTTGGGCAGTGGTTAACTGTCTGGTTCTATTAATGCTTTGGGTACATTTACATGTATGTGTCTCTTTCAAAAGATAGGGATATATATATATATATGTGTGTGTGTGTGTGTGTGTGTGTGTGTGTGTGTGTGTGTGTGTGTGTGTAAATGTAGGAGAAGCCAGAGGGCATTCTTTGGTGGAAAGAAAAGAAAAGTTGTATTATTTATTTTGAGATCTCTGTTGTTGGCAGACTCACTGGATATCACATTTTTGTTTTGTAATAAAGGTTCATGATACAACAGTTTCAGAACAGATTGAAAATATGTCATCATGAATCCACTCAGAAACTATTGAAAAGGATAGGAGTTGAAGCTCCTTGCAGCAGGGCTGCTAAATTGGATGTATTGGTTGGTGGTTAAGATTAATAAAAGGATTGGAGTGTTTTTTTTCCCTATGATGAAATCTAGTTGGATTTCGAGGGTTTTCACTCAGCACAAAAACTGTGTCATTGTGTTGGTTTCTCAGTTATGTTTAGTTCTCTGATACACTAATTTCATGTTCTCTTAAGTTCTTTTCACAGTCACATGTTGATGCAAGCTTTTCAAATGGACTCTTAGTTTTCAGTTTTTGTGGCCATCTTAGTATTGTTCTTTTGAATTTAAAAATTTAGTGTACTCTGATTCACCCCCTCCCCCTCTCAGAGTACTCGTTACTTCCAACATTTAGTTCCACTGTATTCTCTGAATTTAGCAATTAAGGATCTAAATTGCAGCTGCACATTTGTAGCTATTTCATAACTTCATTCTCTTGCCGGGGGGACACCACAAACAAAAACAAAACATGAAAAAACTTTGCCCTTCTCTCTTCAATGCCATCAAGCTTCTCAACAACAAATTTCAACTGTCACGTTGTATGGATTCATTGCTCAAACATAATTTTATAAGTATAAGTTTAAATGTGAGTAAATTTCAAAGTCTAAGAGCTTCACATAAAATGTTAAAAAAAAAGGTTTCTTTTATAGTACATGATATTGAGCGGTTCGTATATGGGTTTACAAATGTTGTGTATAGATTACTCCATACTCCTTGCGGGAGGTACCTAATCGCAATATCGGGTAATATGGGACTACCTCATGTACTTGTTGTGGGAGACACCTAATAGCAATATGAGACTACCTCGTACTCCTTATAGTAGACACCTAACTATACTACAAATGAGGGATACATACCTTACCCATTGTGGGATTTGAACTTGCAATCTCTCTTTCAAGAGCATAAGTTATCTATCTTTAGGTCAACTCAAGTTCTATTACAACAAGTAACATTACAACATGGTTTTTTTTTTGTCTTGTCCATCACACAATTTTTCGTCACACGTGGCAAATTATCATATGCATGGTCCACACTACGTTAGTTAATATCCATTTATGAACTTATTAAGCAATGATAAATGATTTATATTTTTATTATGTTAGATTATTGTTGTTGAGAAAAATTTAAATTATGATTTTTAACTGATTTCTATATATTTCTATCATTACGTAGTTTATTGTAATTGATCTTGTTACCAAGTTTAGAAGAAAATTGGTTCAAGAAAAACTGCTTTTTAACTATTTTCTATATATTTCTATCATTCAGTAGCTTATTGTAATTGACGTTGTTACTAAGTTTAGAAAATGATTGGTGCAAGTAAGACTTGGTTTAATGACAAAGTCATAGATGTTGTATGTATCTAGATGGTGTTGAGTTCAAATCTTCTATAATACAAAAAAAAAGACTACACAATTTTTTTTTTATCTTTCTATGATTATAATTTAATGCAATCTAATTTCCAAATAATTTGGTTATATATTTTAATGTTAGTGAGCCTCATGAATATCTTTTTGTTGGAAATTCATCAAGTGGTTGTGTTCTAAGAGGATTCGAATAACTAAATTCATGATTACAATAGCTTTAAGTATAATCTCATTTATATTAATATATATTTTCTTCTTTTTTATCCTTTTGAGAGAAAAATGTTATATTTTAGTATTGTATTCTTTGACTTAAGAATAGAAGAAATTAAAAAACATCTCATATTAAATCAATTAAAAAAATCATATTAAATCAACAATAAAATGTTATATTTTACTATTGTATTCTAGATTTCAAAAAGAAAAAAGTGGCTAGTTAAGACCCCCTTTGGCCACCCATCTCCATGCACTTACCCAATTTGAGATGCTCATTGTAAAAAAAATTCATGTTAAATTATATTAGAATGTTGATTAAGTTAAAAATTAGTGAAGTCTATTGATGCTATTGAAGATGATCATGAGTTGTCATTCAAGATGACAAGTGCAACTAGTTGTTGTTGAAGATGATAGTCAATCAATTGCTAGTGAAGATGATAGATTTGTTGATAAAGATGTGTTTATGCACTTTCTAGCTTGTTGGAATCTTGCATGGAGTCAAAAATAGTAAATTCTATTTTAGGCATGTTTCTAGCAATTCGGGATCATATTAAGAAACTAAAACTAGTTGTTTCTTTAAATGCCCTATATTTTGGTCTTATTTTATATTTATTCACCCAATGTTAAAGATCATATAGTTTTATATAGACCATTTTTAATTATTTTTTAGGATATTAAACTTTATATCAATGACATTATTTTTATGTTTGTACGTAAGTAGAGTAAGATTTGTTTAGTAAGAAAAAATAGTTGCAAAAGAAGAAGTTTTTAGGGAGCAAAATTTAGATTATACTCAAACTCATGGAATTCATTTTTAAGAATTTTAATTAATTTTTTATTTTGTTGTGTTAATTTTTTATTTATTTTTATGTAACCCTTATCCCATATTAGAAGTAGTTAAAATTCATATGAAAGTAATAGATATGTATATAAGACACACTACAAAGAGATGTGAATGTACAACCAACATGAGATAAAAGAGATGTCATCAAATATATGCTCAAAAAAAACTATAAGGACAAACACATAATGCAAGTACACCCTACCCAAATAGATATCTAGCTAGGTAAGATTATCGTCTCCTAGACTGTGTATATAATGTAGTAAAGTGAAACTAATGTAAGAAAATAAAATAATTAACCAACATTATTTAAAGATAGATCTTAATTCATTCACACATCATTTGGGATTATCAAGGAAAAGTCACAAGAGAGCATCACAACAACATTGCAAAGTATGTTAATTGCATCACCAATTTAGTCATCATTACAAAGTTGATAAAAGAATTCATTAAATTGAGATTATAGTCTGACAAAACTATATTTATTGAGACAATGACATATTATTTTCAAACATTTATCACCATTCCTTCATCATATCTAACATTGAATCCATTCATTTGTACACACCATCGGTGGCTAAGAAAGCTCACACCCTCATTGATTCAGTCAATTATTCATAAATTAAATTGTTCATGTTTATAAAGGTGAAACACAAACTCAAACAAAATCCTTGATCTCCATACAAAGTGCACAACTTATTGAGTATTTCCATATTTTGTTAAATTCTCTATAATTTCATCTTTCGTAATTCTACCTTTGAATGTGGGCACACTTATTTCCATTTAGAACTCCTTTAAAGAGCTCACATTTCTTCAATTATGTCTATCTTGTGGTTTCATTATTTTGCTATTGTTTAAATGTTTCTCTTGTTTAATGGTTTAAGATTCATTATCGTGTACTTTTCTGATTTGGATGTTATTTTTGATAAATTATGAAATATAATTTGAAATGTTGATATAAAAAATTATCAAAATTATTATTATTTTGATAAGGATATTATATCATTCATGAGTTTGTTTTATCATTTAATGGGAAATAGAATTTTACGTTGATGCCTCTTTCGCTAAGAGTTAAAGAATGAGAGATATCGATTTGATAAAGTTGTCTTGGGCACAATCCCCTCATCATTTCTTATATTATACTTCTGAAAAATTTAAACCTTCATATATTACATAATCAAGAAACATACAATCACACTCTCTAATTATATTTATCTATAAAATATTATTTAACCAATATATAAAAGTATACTGGAGATTAAATCAACATTCTCTTTTCCTTTCTTCTTCCACATCGAGCTTAAAGTTAAACTAATCACTTGGAAATCCTCAAGACCGTAGTAAACCATATTTAAGCCGGTTAGTGAGAATGAAGTCCATGTGGGAGTGGGAATGAAGTCCTTGGTATTCTTGTTCATCCTGATGATGAATCACGGAGTGTGATTCGAAACATTGATGATAAAAATTGGCATACACAATCAAATCCAGAAGAAATTCTTAAACAGTTGGAAGATTGGTTAAGTGGTCGAAATTCGTGAAGTTATTTAGTAGAGGACTAAACCATTTATTAGGCAAGTTCTAAAACATTAAATTAAGGATCTCTGTAATTCATTGCAATTCATATAACCGTCAAGATCAACGATTTTAGTTCTATTGTATTCTCTGCAAAACAATTAAGGATTTAAATTGTAGTCATACCTCCTTTGTAGCTATTTTATAACATCATTCTCAAACAAAAACAAGACAAGAAAACATTGCCCTTCTCTCTTCAATGCCATGCAATCTTCTCAACAACTTATTTCATTTCAAAAATTATCACGTTGGATGGATTCATGGATCAAATATAAGTTTAAATGTGAGTGAATTTCAAAGTCTGAGAGTCTTACATAAAACATAATAAAAGAATGAAAGTTTCTTTTATAGTTCACGATGTTGGGTGGTCTTTATATGGGTCTATAGATACCTTATAGCAATATGGGACTACCCCATACTCCTTGCGGGAGATACCTAATAGCAACATGGGAGTACCACGTACTCCTTGCGGAAGGCTGAACCTACCTATGCTACAAATGGGGCATACGTACCTTATCCATCATGAGATTTGAACTTGTGACCTCTCTTTCAAGAGCACAAGTTCTCCACCTCTAGGCCAACTTAAGCTATATTACAACAAGTAGCATTACAACATGGTTTTTTTTGTTGTGCCCATCACATGTGAGGATCAATTTTTCCTCTCAGATGTGGCAAATTATCATATGTATGGTCCACACTACACTAGTTGATATCCATTAAGGAACTTATTGAGCAATAATAAATGCTTATTATTTGTATTGTGTTAGATTACTATTATTGAGAAAAGATTATAGATTGAAATTGCATAAATAAAGAGCCCTACCTAAAAGGCAAGAAGTACGGCTCATATATTTTTTTTCTTTTGTATGTCATTTTGTAGTACCATAGTCCACACAATTGTCATATATATATATAGACACACACACACACACACACACACACACACACACACACACACACACACGCACACACACACACACACATACATATACATATACATACATATACACATACACATACATATACATATACATATACATATACATATACATATTGTTGGTTAACAAATTTAGCCTTTCTTATTTTTACTATGAATGACTCATGTATGCCCTTAGTTTTGCGAAAGGAAAATTGAACCAATAGTTGAGTAACCCGATGAATAGTTTACCCTCTTCATAAGGGTGCAACTTCCCGGATGATATTCAATGAATTTTTAAACATACACAAATATTAACTTCACATTTAACCAGAAAGCAAGAAAAGGCATGTCACATTCATCAGTCAACACCACATGAATGCTAAGAAGAATTTGATTGAGTCTCTCTCATGTCTCACAGGACAAGGGGAATCAGAACATCCACACAAATTTAACGAAAGGATTACTTATCAAATTCATTCATAGACATATGAAAAGTGCATAATTAGAGAAGCAACACATTCTCCGCAAACAAATATATCCCAACAAAGATTTTTTCTTTCTGTATTCAAACACACAGATTTGAAAGCTGCTAAAAATGTCTAATTTTATTCACTGATAAAATGTCTTCATTGAAAATCCACAATATTCAAAACAAAAGTCTGCTAATTTTTCTCAAGATTTCTTCGGAACTTTTTAAAGTCTTTTTTCAGAAATATATAGCTAAACTTCCTACCTCAACCACTCGGTAACCACCAAGTTACACCACTCTACCCGAGGGTAAGTTAAACATTTTGTTTTAAAAACTAACTTATAAAACCATTTCTTGACTAAAAATAGCAGAGAACAAAGAAAACATGGGAACAATTATCAATTGCATGACAACGGGAAACCAACTTGATCTTTCTTCCACTCCGTGAATGCTTCCGTGAATTGATGGATGACAGGTTCATTCGGAATGCCTACTTGTAAAATTCATTGTTTCCAAACTTCCTTATCATGATGCACTTGTTATACTTTATCCACATGATTGTTCAAATGATCTATGCATAAAAATAGTAAGGATTCAATTTTGGCAATGGTGGAGAAATCTTTCTTGGTGACCACTGTTGCACTCTTAACCATAACAATTTGAATTTCAAAGGATTTTCTTATGGCATCAGTAGTGTCAATAGTTTGTCCATCCTCCTTCATATATTTCACCTCTATGCATTTGCGTTCATTAAGCATATTTTTCACCAACTCAGATAATTCTCGCCCAAATTTTACAAATTCCTCATAGCCCCCTTTTATTACCGAATTCCTCTATTCAATGTTATTTTTGCATATGTATAGAACATTGTCAAATCCCTGTAAAGGCTTCTCTGCAAGGAACTTCATTACACCATGCCTTTGAATTTCTTCCATGTGGGCTACTGTTCGGGCCCATTTGGCTTCTTTGTTCTTACAGGCTGTGTTTTCCTTTCCAAACTCTCGGATGACTTTAGCAGCATCATCATACACCTTGTTCAGATGCCAAATGTATTATTTTCCCTCTTTCCTAATCATATCCAACCATTCAGGGAAAACCCCGTGCACCATTTTATTACTTTGTACTTCTGAGAGCAACTTCTGATTGCTAGGGGATTTAGGATCAAAGAGTGTTGGTTGTGCAGACAATGGTTGGGGATCCGGTCCATGGATTGTGTCATTGTATTCTGTCATTTGTTTTAAGGCTTCTTTTAGTTCTTTTTTGTCTTTTTCATCCTTCCAAGTCTTGGTTATGATCTTTTTTGTTGAAGCTTCAAGATGAAGGACATTTGTGGCTTGAGAAGAAGTACCAATATTCACATTTTCAATGCTAAAATTCTGGGCTGTAGGGTCCTCTATTTTCTCATCTGTCAATGGGCGTTCTATCTCTGCAGTCCAATTCCCATTGTCGGCATCAAAATCAATTTTTGAAATAGTTTTCAGCTTCTTCACTTTGGGAGTTTTCTCCAAGCACTTTCTCACCATGTCTTCCAGCGGAACCGAAGCTGGAACTACATTCCTTTTCTTGCTATTCAGAGTATTTTTTAACCATAGGGGTCCAATGCGCACAAAAGTTTCATCAAAGCTAGCTTCGATTTATTTTTCATTCCTGACTACCAATGTGGTAGCAGTGTTTACCGCATTATCCACTTACTAAGTGTCGTTTGCATCGTCAATATTTAGCACCTCTGAGTGTGGATGAGTTGAGGGATTGTCCATATCAAGAGAGGCTTTCAAATCAACTACCATTGAACACACAAGAGATTTCTTAGTTCCGCTTCTGGTTTTGGCCCTAGTGATCCTAGTAGGAGTTGGTTCCTTTTTTTATTTCCATCGGCCTAACACTCTGATTAACTTTAGTTTGTTTTCTAGATGATCCTGCAATGCAAGATGCAACATGGGAGTTAGCCAATGGGACTTTAGAGGATGAGGTTGAACCTTTCTTGGAGCCCTTTCCCATTCTTTGCTCTCTTAGCCATCTCTATGTTCTTCTAATAACTTGGAATGTCCTTGTTTGAATCCAATCCTCATCTTTTTCCCAGTCCACTTTTGGAATGACTCCCTTATGCCTATCATCCACAAACTAAGGATCCATCAATTCAATCTCATCATCTTTGACATTAGCAATATTCATTTTCAACTCAAAGGCCATGACCTGTTGTAGGGTGAACCTTTGATGTGTCCTCTTCCTTACTTCAAAATCATCACGACAATCATCCAAAAAAATCCTCTATATTTGGCACATGGATAAAATACTTTCTCAATGTCAGATGGGTGGCAGCGAATCCCTTGGAATCAAAATTTGCTCATGGACCATATTATTGAAAATTCAATTTCTTAAATTCTAATTCCAAATTCATGGCATCAGAGATACTATTACAAATGAAAAAGGTTAATTCAATAGGAAATGAGACACCTGACTGATGTCTAGCTCTGTACTTTGTATCAATATGCATCTCATTCGATGAGCAATCTTTCATCAACCAAAAACATTTCCTTTCTTGTTTAATTCTTTGTGCAGTTTCAGTATTCTTACCAGTATGTACCGGTAATTGCTTGTTCTTCGTGGCAGATCTTGTTTGCAGTTCCCTGGCAGTTTCATGGTGTTGAATCTAGATTTCTAGTTCATTTCGGTTCTTCTCTGGTCAATTATTGCTTCTTGTTGGTTGTTTTTGGGTTCCAGGGGCAGTTCTTGTGCTTACCGGTTGGTTTTCCTTCATTATCGGCACAATTATTTCCATGTGGATCCATCTTGGGTCTTGTCCAATTTCCTTTGGCATGTGGCCAACCTTCTTGTTGAACCACATCACTTGGTTGTTATTTTTTGAAAGGATTTCTTAAATCTTAGGGCCGACCTAATTGCACATTTTATTTTCCTGCATTGGTGAATGTAATCTTTTGAGGCTGACCCGGATATGTTCCAGTGGGTATAAATATTATGTTATGTAATCATTTGTAGGGGAAGAGGAAGTAGAACTAAGAATGAGGATTGAGATTCACATTTTGTGACCCAGTTGATTCTTAGAGTCCTAGTTGGATTGTATCTAGCTTGAAGCCTACATGTAACCAATTAACTACTGGATGCTATTTGATGATAATCAGATGATTACCGGATGATTGTCGGAAGTCTATGGCTTGAATATGATCTATTTATATGAATTTGTTATGTTTTCTTACTACTTTTGTTGTGTCTCTCTTGCTTCATATCAACTTGTAAAACACATCAAGTTTCACCTCATATCAAATTCATATCAACATCAGATCATATCAACTTGAAACAATGCATATCAAATCAAGTTATTTATCAAACATCCATATCAACTTGTAAAACAACTCAAGTTCCACATTCATATCAACTTGAAACAATTCATATCAACTCAAGTTCGTATCAAACATTCATCTCAAAATCCACATCATATCAACTCCATATCAACATCAAATCAACATCAAACTTGAAACATTGAAAATAAAATCAAGTTATCTATCAAAAATCCAAAATCAAAACTTATCGGACAATTTCTCAAACTAACACACAACAGACACGTAGACTGACTATCGTACCCATCCCGGAAACACTGGCAAACACCTACCTATCTTTCTTCATCTCATAAATCCTCACAAAATCTTATTTTCCCCAAATTTTTCTACCCACACGCCGAATTTTTTTATCTACATGCTACATTACTCGACATGCGCTATCCAAAAATCTCCATGCGCTAACGAATTAACCCTAAGTGCTACCGAATTAACCCTAAGCGCTAACCTACACCTATGCGCTACCATGCTCTATCAATGCATCACCCACAACACCCTAAGCGCTAAAACTTGGCTATGCGCTATCCTAATCTAGCCCTGCACTACAAAACTACCCCGATGCGCTAGGTCACACCTACTCACTAGCCTAACCTACCCATGCAACCCCCTACTAACCCTATGTGTTAGGTCTTTCCGATGCGCTACCCCTTTTTCCCCTACGCACTAGCCTGCGAACCCAACGCACTAAAAGACATCTATGCGCTACCCTAACCCCCCGCTACACTACCCAACCCTACTCAGATGCTACCCTAGTTCCTAAGGCTCGATGCGCTAAGATTCCCATCGTATGCGCTACAGTTTTTACCCTACGTGCTAAACCATAAGATTCAGACGTAAAAAATGAAAACCATGATCAAAAATGACAAAATAAAAAGCAAAAAGAGGTCAAAATTCATGACTTACTAGTGGTCCATACGTGGCAGGCCTCTGATACCTCTGAATGCTCTTGAAACGATGAGAAGCATGGGGAACCAACATTTTATCTTTTCTCTAAATGTCACTTTCTCCATAGTCAACAAACACAAATGATACAAACGAAATCACTTTTTACCTTTTTATAGGGTAAATGGAAATTAGGGTTACGTGGTGGAACATGTAAATTGCTCGTGGTCTCACTTCTAACCCTCACAAACATCATTATTGGGAGATGAATCAAATTATCTCATTCAACATAGACAAAATTTTAAAATGCAATCAAATTTATCAACTCAAATCAAATTTTCAAATATTTGATTCATCTCCCAAGGAGGCATTATCAGCATCATTTATCAAATTTGAGGCATGACATGAACATCTCAATACGACATCACACTGATCATAATCAAATTTTGACAACACATCATTTTTCTTTGAATAGACATGTGCACACACGTCACTTCAAAGAGGGGCAAAATATAGACGTATAAAAATGACCATATTCCTAAATGAATATTTAATGTTCATTTGATTCTCATTCCTCTATTTAGTTAAATCTAATTTAATTAAATTACCCACATTCTTCTATTTAATTAAATAAATTATTCAATTTATTTATTTAAATTCACTTAAGCCTTTTATATCATTTAATTAAATCCCTTCTCTCTACTTTTTTATTAAATTTACATTTAATTAAATAGTTCACCCCAATGAAATAAATCTAATTTATTTAAATCCCCAACTTGCAACCAAAATGAAATAAAGCAATTTATTTTAATTAAATCCTATTATCCCTCACCCACTTGCATTTTCCTACATCTCCCAATTGCCTCCTAACCCTCTTCCAAAATTCTTCTAGAATCCCTCTAATCCCAATTAATTAAGCTAAACCCTTCATTTGTCCCTTTTCCCAAAATTTGAGGAGGTCACTTCTCAAATTTGGAGTAAAGTCTTTCAAAGGCATTAAAACCTTTATTCCTTCAACAAGCTAACTTGTTGAGTTCCCCCAAATTTGGAAGGACTCTTACAAATTTGTCCCCAAAGTCTTCAAACCATTAATGGTTAACTAACCCTTAGTGGCATGGTTAGAGACTTTTTGCCTAACTCAACCTTCATCTAACCTAGGGGTCTCATCAAGCATTCATTGCTTTGACCATGGTTATCCCTTTAACCCTTGCACAAGAGTTTACCCTTTGGGTAAAAGCTTTATCCAATGGATAACCTTAACCTAACCTTAACCTTTACCTTCTAAGGTAACCATGAGGTCTTCTCAACCATTTAATGCTTCTTACCTCTCCTCTCAAGAAGTCTTATGCTAACAATTATCGCCATTTCATTGGTGAGAATTGTAAACATGGATTGATAACTTTCAATCCCGACCCTTGATTGGATCCTTCAATCCTAACCATCCATTGTCTTGTTTCTTCTATAAATAGAGCCCTCATCCCCTCATTCAAGGATCCAATTCTTTAGCATCATAATTATACTCAATTGTAGCAAACATTTAGCCTCTCTTTGTAATAGGAATAAAGCTAATAATCATTTTAGAGTATTTCTATCATCTTAGATTAAATCATATAGCTAGTATATCATGTTAGGACAGTATTTTTGTTAACCTTGTCATCTTATCATCTAGTTTAGTTCATTTGGTAAAATCATGCATAAATAGGATGCATTCATACTAAGATTGATCTAAATAATCCCTCGATCTTGCATTCATCATCCCTAAGTCACTTTCCTTAGTGATCTGAGAGCAAAGAAATTGGCTTGAGGGACCTTGTGAGATAGAGAACCATGGAACATTCCTTGGGAAGTTGAACTATGCCTCATGGCTCCTTAACTTGCACCAAGAGTCTCATGGGTGTGTGGGCAAGTCTTTGAATATTTTCACATTTTAGATTTCATTGAACCGCTTTTCTTGCATACACAAATAGGAGAGGCAAGTATCTAAAATGGGAAATGAGATCCTTACTAATAACAAAGGAAGATTTAACTTTTCAAACAACCAATGCCAACACTCATAAATAAAATCACAATGAAGAAACAAGTGTGAAGAAGATTCTAAGTTTTTGTTATAAAGCACACAAGGGAATATTGCAGTAATACCAAGCCTGTCCAATCTCATACTCGTAAGGACCCTATCCTGAACTGCCAACCAAGCACAAGAACCATCTTTTGGAAGACAAGACACATGTCAGAACAACTTGTATGGCCAGGAAGATAGATTTTTAGCAACCATGAGAGAGTTGTACCCATCTCTAACCGTATTTACCAGAGATATTCCTTGTCCAAATAAGTTCATCCTCAGAATCAGAAAGGATTACCACTCTCTCTCCCAACATCTTCTCATATTCTGACTTCACATTTTGATCAACATCTAAAAACTCAATAGACTTCCATCTAGCTATCTTAAGACTTCCAATAGACACAACCTAAAAATAATCTGCTACAAAGGCACCCCATAGGGAAGAAAGAATAGAAATTAGAGGAGACCAATAACTAATGTACACCAGAGGGGTGAGTCCATTCCATACTTCATCCCAAAATCTGGCCTTCCTACCATTATGGACAGTGTAAAGCTTTGATGCTAATAGTAAACAAGATGAGAGGGGAGCGGGTGAATCATACAAACTTAATCTTCAATATATTCAACAGATTCAACCTCGGTAGCTTATACTTTAGAATACATAACCAAAACTATAAAACATTCAAACTCATGAACAGATAACATCACAACACATATAACACCAGATTTAACGTGGAAACCCAAATAGGGAAAAACCACTATGGGATTTCAGACCCACTAAGAAATATACCCTTCTAGAGTATGCTCGGTTAAAAGCAAATCATGTTAAAGATTACAAACACATTGCTAGATGTGACCCGGTTAAAGGATTTCCATTAGACTTGTTAGAGTCTTGCACTTTGTTAGAAGTGACCTTGTCAAAGGATTTCAAACACTCATTTAGAATGTTACCTTGCTAGAGGGTTTACAAATAAGACTATTAGGTCCACTCAGTTAAGAGATTTCCTGTCACTTACAAAATAAACAACAGTAATAAAAGATATCTGCAACTTCACATCTGAAATGCTAAAGCAGATTCTTATTTGCTCAAAACAATCTTGTCATAAGACATATCTAATCCCTTGATGGGCTTGCTTGGCTTCTCAATCTTTTCTTCAATCAGATCTTCAAGCTTCTGAGCTCGGTAAACATTCCTGTAGCATCACTGTGCATATATTTGCCTGCCTGCATTGTTTATCAACAATTCCTTATTTATAAACAATTTTCTGACTGCCTAATCTCCTTGATCACATTTCCCATGATCAATCTTAGCCATCAGATCTTCAAACTTGAATAGGTTCAATGTATCCTTCGATCTGAAAATGTTTTACCTCACCTTGGAACCTGCATTCCTTCCTAGGAACTTGTGCTAGGTTATTGCAGTTCAATCTGTGTTGTAGATCTTCCTCCTGTATTTTCATTGTCGTAGATTCTTAACAAACTTCGTGCGTGACAAACCAATCATTTATTCATCTCCAACTCATTAGCATCATTCATTAAATAATGTTTTTATCCATCCAATGTGATCTATTATAACTCGGTTGTTACTCGATTAATATTGAACTTCACTCGGTAGACATTCTGCCTTTGTTAACTGATATCGATAACCTTAGGGTTTACCGACTAGGTTACTTGCTTGGTGACATAATACATTATTAAACTTATAATCAACAACATGTGTAGGATATCAAAATAATCAAAACAACATGATCTCATCATTGTCTAACTCGGTAATAGTTGCCCATTGAATAACTTATATCTCCCCTTTATTATCACATTCTTTATGTGTCACTTACCAACCTCCTAATACTCATCAACACATACTTCTCAAGATATGGCAACATCATACTGAATTAGAAAATCAATTTCTTGACATCAATGACAAAATAATGTTATTAAGACAGTAATCATCCTTCTTTAGTTATATCAACAATCTCCAATGACCTTCTCAATATCCTTATTGAAATGCCAACAATCTCCTTTCTATTGTAATGCCAACAATCTCCCCCTTTGGCATTAATGGAAAAACCAACAATTAAATGGTAATACAACCTTGATTTGTTCCAACTAATTCAAATTCAGATTGTTGTTTAGTCTTCTCCTGTTATCCTTGAGCTGATCGTACCTTCTCCTGAAGTCTTCTCCCCCTGGCATTGGTTTTCTGTTATCTTCTCCATTTACTCTAACTTCTACATTTAGTCTTCTCCCCCTTTAACAACAATGCCAAAAAGAAAAAGAGCTAATTCATGGTTTCTTCCCCTGTGAAGTGATTTGCCTTGCTGTGTTACACATGTATTATCTTAGTCTCGATCAGAGCAACTTGTCTCTGTGTAGGGGAAAAAGCGAGACTAGGCTAACATGTCCTAATCCTACCTTTTGAGACACATTGTGGAATACGAAAGAGCCTAGAGGTATCACACAATTGGCTACTTCTTTTTGTGGAAGAGAGAGCCACAGGCTACCTATTAGGATTTCTATTCCTTTGTTGCAATTGAAAGATAAAATGATGCAAGTTCAATCCCTAACCCCAAAGTGCAAGTATGAACTAATAACAAGATTGCAAAATTGAACTTAAACTATGGAAAGCTGTAAACACAAGGACAAGACAAGAATGTAAATGTGTACCCGGATTCAAAATCTGAGTGAAAATGTTCGGGACAGGGGCACGGGCACCACTGTCCTGATTCTGTCCCTGAAACTGCTCCTGAAACTGCTGTTTTGCAACCTGGAAAGCTGTCCGAACTGCCGAAAACTTGATGTCTGACAGGGGGACCAAGGTGCCCAGCGCCTCTGTCCCAGGGACCAGGGCGCCTAGCGCCCCTATCCTGGCAGGACCAGGGCACCCCACGCCCCTGTCCTGGTCTTTTGCTCTGAAACTTGGTGTGCTGTTCAATCTCCATCTGCTTCTTCCGGATCTGCAACTTGCGGCGTCGTCTGAATCCCGAAATCTGCACTTATATCTGAAAAGGTGTTTTGGGCGGCTATATAGAGTTTTGCCTTAGTCAAACCCCCGCTTTGGTGATTTCCACCTCCATGAATAGCCAAGTTGTATTGTAAAAGTAATGTGTGTGCAGACCTTGTGTGTGTGCAAGATCCTAAAATGCAAGTAAGCAAACTAGAGCAACCTAGAAAGTAAACCCTAATTGCTTGTAAATGATAATGTAAATGCTCCAAATCAAGATGTAAAGTGATTTAAAGCATGAATGCAAGTGATATAATGAAGCTTATGCAAAGACATGAAAACAACATGAAATCATACCCAACCCCAAGGGAGGGGTACAAGCCAATCTTCAGTCGGTGATCCCCTATTGCTCTTCAATGTCTTCCAAGCCCTAAGTGGATGAATGAAATTGATGAATGCTTGATGGATGAATGTTAAATGTTGCTAAGGTCTTCAAAGATCTGCTCTTTTGCTGCATTTGAGGTTCCTGAAAACAAAATTCGAATCCTTTCAAATGAAGAAAGAGAGCTCTTATGTATGAAACCCTAGGTCTTAATTCCAACTTTTGGCCGACCTAAAGATTAAATCTCCCGCCAATTTCTTGGGGTTAAGCTTTATTGTATGATTGGATCGCGCTCCTAAAATTTTGGGAAAAATGTCCGGGACCGTGTGCACTCCGGGTGCTACGGTCCTGACAACTTTTCACCAAATTTTCAGGGCCGTCAGATATGATGATTTTAGAGCGAATCCCAAAGTTATAGGTGATTTCGAGATGTTTTGACCCCCGAAATCAAGCCCCCAAGCTCAGAATAGGACCTAATTAGGGTTTTTGATTAAATGATATATTGGAGGAATAAAATGAAAGGGGCACGCTTTAATGAAAGGGCCCAACTTTATGATGAAATAGGACCTTAGACCTAATTAATTTGATTAATTAAGTGCTAAAGGGGAAATGCAATGCAAAATGCAAAATGCGCCAAGGCAGGTGCTAAACTAGGTGTGAAATTGTACTGCTTTAGCAAGTGCGTACAATTTAAAACATTACATTTAGCCCCCACTTTAGCGGTCATATGAGTACTACGTGCATATGCAAGCTAAAGTACAGAAAAGTAAACATTATTTGAAAAAGGATATATCCATAAGTCCGTTGAACGAAGCCCCCAACGGTATCTGCAGTACACAGTTAGGAACCGCACCCTACAAAACACACGTTAGATCACAAAATCACCTAATGCTTACTAAGGAAAGTGATGAAATTTGCGAGTAGCTATATGCCCCCCCCTGTTTCGACTTGCTTATTAGGGAGGTGAAACAGGGTAGCATGTTTACTGACGACAAATTGTGTGAGAGATTATTGATGATAGATGTTCACTAAAGAGGCTTCATCAGAGCACATTTTGGAACATCAAGGGAGTAAGGGAACGAAAATACAATTCCGATGCAACAAACAGTTCAAAAATCGCATCCCCCAAACTCAAGTTATGATGAAATGAGTGATAGAGGAGAATTAGGGTTTTGAAAGTAAAGGTAAAGGAATGAAAGTATATACCTTGAAAGTGACTATTGCATTTGTCACTGTGTTGATTTCTGAGTACTGTTCATTGCAGCAGAGCCCACATAGCCATCATCATGCCTTCACGATGACCAGAGCGTCCCACGAGGATGGAGATCATGCGAGAGGCCATGATCAGTGACAAGCCACTGGACGAGGTGAGTTGACTAAACTTTGACTTTGACTTTCTGCATTTCTGTTGACTTTGAGTTTCTGTGATCGAATGCGGGCCCTAGATTCTGACCCTGGGTCCCACCCAGGGCGCCATGGTCCCTGTGGGGCGCCATGGTCCTCTCAGGGCGCCATGGTCCTTGTGGGGCGCCATGGTCCCTGAAGGGCGCCATGGTCCTCTTAGGGCGCCATGGTCCCTGAAGGGTGCCATGGTCCTCTCAGGGCGCCATGGTCCCAATCAGGACTTGGCGAGGGATGCTAGGGTTAGCTTTCGATGTTTGACAACTTTCATTTTTGGCATAGATGATTGTGATGATTGAGTACTGATTACACTGATGTTTTTGTATCGTAGGGTCTCCCGTACATGAGAGAGCACACTGTGGGGCAGATTCTTCGCAGTCTGCGAGATCAGATTCCCCGGCTGACTTAGGCAGAGAGAGATACATTATCTATAGTAGGTTTGTGGTCTGCGATTCTCATGCCGGCCATTCGATTCCATCCTACGATGCTGATGGCGCTTATGGAGAGATGGGATCCTGACACATGTACACTCCAGCTTCCAATAGGGGAGATGACAATGACACTTGAGGATGTGTACCGCATACTTCGCCTACCGATCAGAGGAGCTACCGTGACATACGTGATCGATCGGTTAGCAGAGGACCATTAGAGGGAGCAGGTATACTGCATAGGGAGAGTCATGCCGAGTGAGATGAGAGGTCGCATCATGGTCAGCTGGCTCTTACATCCTACCAGAGAGGTGCCCCTCATGAGATGTCTTATGATTGCCATCATTGCACTAGCTGTCTGCCCTAATGGGCGAGGTATGCACATGCATGGGGGTCTCACATGGTGCATTAGGGCTATGGAGAGACATAGGAGAGTATATGCCTAGGGTTGGAGTATGCTTGCACATCTCTATCACGACCTCAAGGAGTATGTTTTTGGACAGGGTTGTAGCTTGATGACATGCACACTTCTACAGGTGTGGATATTTGAGCACTTCACATGCACCAGGCCTGTCGGCTATCCGATGAGTGCGGCTAGCGAGTGACCCAAGGTGTTTGCCTATCCACTTACCAGCGAGTGGAGATTTGGGGATCTATTACATTGGAGAGTGACATTTGACAGATTGACAGCTGAGGTGACAGTATGGAGACCATATCTATGGATGCACAAATGGGATGGGATGGAGAGGCAGCTAGCATGCTTATAGAGGAACCGCCTACTGAGAGGATGATACCCCCATATCATAGTCCCATTCTACTTTGACCAAGTATGGAGGCAGTTTGGGCTAGCGCAGTGTGTTCTAGCCGATGTACCCATCTATACTCAACACTCACGAGTCCTTCCCAGACCCAGAGCAGTAGCGAGACCTATGATAGATGATATCGAGATCACAGATATAGAGGGGTCCGATCAGGATGTGGTCACTGATTATGCCGCAGATCCCGGAGCATAGCGCAGGTATCTGTCATGGTTTGTGAGGACATACCCAGGTCCTATCTTTCCACCGGATCACCCGATAGGCCATCCAGGTCCATGGAGACATGGAGACCGAGACGAGGATCTGGGATCCAGATCGGAGGAGCCAGAGGAGGGAGAGGGTCATGAGGAGGCAGGAGATCTAGACAAGGAGGAGGATGACGAGGAGGAGGAGGATAGAGATGATGAGGAGGAGTCAGATGCAGCTCCCCACCATTCAGGAGATGATACCATAGCCTTGGATCCTCCTCATATTCCTCAAAAGAGGGAACATGAGGTGATACAGAGACCTACACCCATCGTGCATAGATCATTCGAGCGCGGGGAGCCTAGCAGTTCCCAGTCATAGATGCTACCATATCACGATCCCTACTGGCGTGAGGGAGATCCAGGTATAATAGGTTTATATTGATTGATTAATGTTTTGATGATATAGAATGGTACTAATACAAAATCTGTTCTACTGCTACAGCTAATGTGCAGGAGTGGCGCTCCTTGATCCAGCAAGCAGTGACAGATATTTCCACGAGGGCACATATCCCTAGTTCCTCACAGGTTTCTTATAGGCCTCAGGGGAACGCGGGTCGGCATGAGGACTTGTTTTCCCCATTTTGAGTATAGGTGGAAATATGGAGGGAGAGAGAGAGAGTTCTATCAGAGAACCTTCAGCAGGCGCAGCGTGACCTAGCAGCAACTCAGGCCGAGGCTACCTCGTATCACGCAATCCTTATGGATAGGGATCGTAGGAGTTCCTCTCGAAGTCATTCACGGTCTATATCACGCTATACACCTATGGGTCCACCTTCACAGCCGGATCAGGAGGGAGCGTCTAGTCGTCACTCTCCAGCCACTAGCCCTAGGGATAGGAGATGATCTCATGATGTAGGATAGGTCACATTTTGTATAGTGACCTACTTTTGTATCATACAAGTCACATATATATATATATATATACACATGCTTCTCTTTGTCTCAAACGTGTTATCTTTAATGCCTAAAACAATGTATGTTTTGCTTTGATTAAGGCTAACACATTTGGTAGATTTACATGTATGTTCTGAATTTAATTTCCATGTGATTGATTTTTCAATGCTCCATGATTAAATTGATACATGTGTGACTTAATTAAAATATTTGATCAAGTACTACATTGATGATAGGGAAGAAATATGTGTTAAGCCTAAGAATCATATAACTAATGTGATTTAATTTGAACTTAAACACAACATGACACAATTCAACTTAACACATAAAGACATTGTATAATATGCCAACATAATGAAAATGTAAATCTTTTGCAATTTACATAAATGAATTCAAGACAAACTAGAGAGTAAAGAAACACGCTTGTCAGGAACAAAGCAATATAGATTAAACAACATATCATTTAATTCTAATTGCTCTAACAAAGATATGCTAACATATTATCCAATTTTGAAGAAGTGAAAAGGAAATAGATGAATGATAAGGAATGAGGAATTAAGCATAGTATCTACGCAAGTGCATAGCGTTTATAGGTTCTTTAAGAGGCGTACCGTCTACATCCGCTATTTTGTAAGCACCTGATCCGTAATCTTCAATAACAATATACGGTCCGAGCCAATTAGGACTAAATTTTCCCTTTTCTTCAGGTAAGGCATTCACATTGCACTGATTCTCATAGAGAACTAAGTCACCTACTGAGAAGGAACGTTGAATAACCTTATCATTATAGCTTCGTTGTAGAGTTTTGTGATACACTTGAATATGCTCAAGAGCATTTATATGCTGTTCATCAAGCATCTCAAGCTGTTGAAGTCTTTGCTCTCTATAAGAGTCATCATCTACTATACCTTTGAGAGAAACTCTAAGTGATGGAATCTCTAATTCTAAAGGCATAATAGCATCAGCACCATAAACAAGATTATAAGGGGTAGTTCCTGTAGCAATTCGTACACTCGTTCGGTAGGCCCAAAGAGCATAGATTAGCTGAGTACTCCAATCCTTACCATGCTTATTCACGGTTTTGCGAAGAATTTGTTCAATTATCTTATTGGATGATTCGGCTTGACCATTTGATTGAGGATAGTATGGTGTAGAAAATCGATGTTTGATATGATATTTCTCGAGGAATTTCTTCATGTCTTTGTTCTTAAATGATGTCCCATTATCTAAGATTATAGTGGAAGGTATCCCGAATCGAGAAATAATGTTTTCTAGAAAAAATCGACAAATCACGTCAGCAGTAGTAGAGCGAAGAGGAACAGCTTCTACCCACTTTGTAAAGTAATCTATTGCGGTTATAATGAAAGTATGTCCTTGAGATGAAGGAGGAGAGATTTTGCTGATGAGATCCAACCCCCATGCAGAGAAAGGCCAAGAGGCTACCTGAGAACGGAGTTCTTGGGTAGGAGCATGAATTAGATTATTGGGTTGTTGACATTGATGACATTTCTTAACAAATGAAAAAGAATCCTTCTGCATAGTTTGCCAATAATATCCCATACGAAGAAATCTTTGAACCAAGGATTTGCCTCCAAAATGCCCCCCACAGGCACCTGAATGTGCCTCTTCAAGAGCAACAGGGATTTCCGATTTGTTAAGACAACGAAGGAGAAGACCGTTATAACCCCTTCGGTAAAGAACATTAGAAAGAATGATATATCTAGTAGAAAACTTGCGGATTCTAGCCCTAGTGTTTCTATTGGCGAAATCAGGAAAGGTACCATCGGTCAAGTATCTTACGATATGCGAATACCATTCATCTGAGTCTATAAAGTCGCAACATGTCACCAGGCTAGAATCATCTACAATAGCTAGAAAAATAAGGTTGTGAATAACAAATTTAAGATCAACCACAGGGTCCTCTAAAGATACAAGAGAAGCCACACATGTCGATTATCTTTTCGAGGAACAGGTTCCATGGTATAAGAATCAAATTTTTGTAACAAAGAGATATCAAGGTCTTTATATTGTGATAGTTTGTCTTGTCTTGCTTGATACAGTCCTGTTACTTGTCTTATAATCAATTGAGAATCTCCATAGATATGTATGTGCTTTACATTCAGAGCCAAGGCTGCCTTTATTCCTGCTATAAGGGCCTCATACTCGGCAATGTTATTGGTACATAGGAAATTGAGACGATAAGATAAGGGAATGGATTTCTTTGTAGGAGAAATCAGAACAACACCTGCCCCTGATCCTGTACGACATTTAGAGCCATCAAAGTATAGCTTCCAAGTTTCATCTTTCTTTGTACACAGAATGAAGTCGTCAGGAAAAGACTCAGGGTTAGGGAAGGAGAAAGGTGAAGGGGCCTCAACTAAGTGATCGGTCAATGCTTGCCCTTTAATTGCTCTTTGTGAAACAAATTTAAGGTCAAATTCAGTTAACATCATAACCCACTTAGCTAGGTGTCCTGATAAATCAGTTTTAGAGAAAAGATGCTTCAAAGGATCAAACTTTACCATGACGTGGACTTTTGAATTCAAAAGATAATGTCTCAATTTCTGAGTCGCAAACACCAAGGCCAAGCATTGTCTTTCTATCGCAGAATATCGGGTCTCATAATCGAGTAAAGTTTGACTTATATAATAAACCAGACACTCTTTACCATCTTTATCATGTTGTGCCAATAATTCTGCGAGAGCATGAGAGGAAGCAGCTGTATAAAGAAGGAAGGGTTTAGAAGGTTCAGCAAGTTGAAGGATAGGAGGATTAGCCAAATATACTTTTAAATTTTCAAATGCTTGCTGACAATCTTCGTTCCATTGAAAAGTGATATTCTTTTTGAGAAGTTGAGTAAAAGGAAAAGTACGATCCGCAAGTTGAGATACGAACCTACGAATAACCTGAATCTTTCCTTGTAAGCTTTTGAGTTGAGACACATTTCTAGGAGGTGGCATGTTGACAATAGCATCTATTTTCTTAGTGCCCACCTCAATCCCACGATGCGAAACTATGAATCCTAATAATTTTCCACTATCCACACCAAAAACACATTTTCGGGGATTCAAGCGCATGTGATATTTACGAATTCTTTCAAAGATTTGACGAAGGATCTTAATATGATCTATACGAAGAATGGATTTGGCTAAAATATCATCAACATAATCTTCTAAAATCTTATGCATATAATCATGAAAGATAAGGGTCATCGCTCGTTGATAAGTTACGCCTGCGTTTTTAAGTCCAAAAGGCATCATCACCCAACAAAACGTACCCCAAGGAGTGGTGAAAGCAGTTTTGAATTGATCTTGAGGATTAATGAAAATTTGATTGTATCCTGAAAAACCGTCCATGAAGGATAACAAAGCATGTCTTGCTGTGGAATCAACTATCATGTCAATGTTTGGGAGAGGGAAATCATCTTTCAAAGAAGCCTTATTTAAATCTCGAAAGTCGGTACACATTCTTATTTTATTATCTGATTTAGCCACAGCGACAATATTCGAAATCCACGGGGAATAATCAATAGGGCGGATAAATCCAGCCTCCAATAATTTTTCAATCTCAGTCTTAACAAGCAAAGCTAGCTTGGGATTCATTTTTTGAATCTTTTGTTTCACAGGCTTAGCATCGAGAACTAAGACAATATTATGAGTAACAATCTTAGGATCTATACCAGGCATGTTAGAATATGTCCAAGCAAAGATCTCAGGGAATTCATGCAATAAATCTGCATATTGTTTTTGTTCTTCTTCATCCAAACACTTTCCAGTTTTAATAACTTTTTCTTCATTGCCAGGATCCATCTTAACATCGATGGTGTCACTTGTGAGAAGATTACTTTGTTGAGGAGTATCCTTTAACTGAGGGAATTCTTTCACAATCTCATCATTATCAATCTCTTTTCCAAAATAGCCTTCAGTGTTCAAACAATAAGGAAGTCCCCTATTGTGATGATAACGAGGAAGAGTATCATATGCTCCTAAAAACTCAGCTAAAGCGTCATCAGTAGGAAAGACATCCAAAGCATAGGCGCACGAAGGATCCCTATCAATATACTCAGGGTGTCTCATTGGTAGAGAAGTAGAAATAGTATTAACACTAATACATGGTCTCTTAGAAGCTTTAGTGTGCTTGTAAGGATTAAAACCAAGTCCAAAGGTCACGTCATAAAGATTATTCTCTAGAAGAACCTTTATCCCTTGTTCGTGAGCACCACAACCATTTCCATGATACCCATGCTTAGCTAGAATATGAAAACCACGACCATAACGATCAGCCATTTCAGAAAGAGAAGGTGGTTTTTCATAAGACAAAGAATCAAATCCTTCAGAATTAGAGGGGTGAGGAGAAGAAGTTTGAGAGGCGGCCACAAAATTATTGCTCATAGGTTCAGGTAAGATTGATTGATTTTTAGCTTCTTCCTTCTTTTCAACTTTAAGCTCTCTAGAAGGGACCCTATACTCACCTACAAAGGTGGGATTAAAATCAAGAGATCCCCAGTCATCTTCTACGAGAACCTTTTCAGGATCAAAAGCCTTTTCATGTGTCGATTCAAGTTGAGAAGAATCTTTTTCAGGAACTTCAGGCTCATCCAAAGAACTTTGATTATCAGAGGGTGATGATTCATCCATAGGTAAAGAGTCGTCACCAGAAGAGGAAGACTTAGAAGAACTCCCTTTTGGAAGTAGATGTTTGCAAACAAGCTTGAAACTTAGTATCACCTATCAAGGTATATGTCTTATTGTTATAGATGAATTTAACTTGTCTATGCAATGTAGAGGGGACAGCTTGCATACTGTGAATCCAAGGTCTCCCTAATAACAAGTTGTATGTTAGATTTCCCGACATAACATGGATAGGAGTAGGCAAAGTAACAGGTCCCACTGTGATGGGTAAGGTGATAATACCTAATGAAGACTTAGCCACATTATCAAAGCCTCGAATGGGACGAGAGTCAGGCTCAATAAGGGATGTATCCACATTCATCTTATGCAATAGATTAATGCTACACACATTAAGGCTAGAGTCATTATCTACCAGTGCTCGTCTTATAGCAGTGTCTTTTATGATAACCACAATCATCAAGGGATCATATTGATGTTGAATTTCACTAGTAGGCAACTCGTCTTGAGTAAACACAATTTGAGCTTTAGGATTCATCACAGAGTTAACTAAAGATACTATATTACTAGATGCATTAGGTGGAGGACCATTCAAATCTTTCAAGGCATCTTGTAACATTCCATGATGAGCGGAAGAAGTTTGAATCAAATCCCAAAGGGATATCTTAGCAAGGGTAGCTTTAAGTTGTTCTATGAGATCATATTCCTTGCCAAGAACTTGTGAAATATGTGGAGCTTGCGGAAGAGTTGGTTGAGGATTAGGAAGAGAAACCGGAGTCACAGGAGGAGGATTGGGCTGCCTATTATTTCTAGTATGATAAGTATGGGCAACCGCATGATAACTCTCTCTAGTTAATTGCTTGGCATAACTATAAGGACTTATAGGTTTTCTTCCTTGCATAGTGATGATAGGTTTATTCGGAGTAAGAAAGGAATCATGACCACACCCTCCTTGGACAGTGAGGAGAGGTGATTTAGGAACTTGAAAGGTGGGAGAAGGATAAGCACCTTGGACTTCAAAGAGAGGCTTATTATGCTCATTCAGGTTTATCATGTTAACTAACTTAGAAGTTTTGTTCTTGTTTAAAGATTTCGATAAAGCCACAAAGTCATCAAGAGCATCATCCAATAAAGCATGATCATATCTATTAAAAGGTTTATCTTTTGATTCAAAAGGAGACATTTCTTCATAGAGGGGATCATTGAAAACAACCATGTTACTAGATTTAGTGGAAGAGTTGATAGGAATCATTCAACTTATCTTTCTCATCACAACGAAATGGCATAGTAACAAGGTTTATGAGTTTTTGGTAAAATGAAGGTTTGGCATCTTTAGGGTTCAAAAACTCATCTAAAGCTTCATCTAATTCATCTTGGCTATACTCATAATCAACATAATTGCATACATCATCATGGATATGAACATCTTGTAAATAGAAATCTGACATTTTGAAATAACAATTGCATAAAACTTAAACACACAATGCAAAGAAACAAAGAAACACACCTTTCTTTTTTTTTTTTTCTTTTCTTTTTTTTTTATTAAATGAAACACACTAAATCTAGATCCAACAAATGCAATGCAAGAGAAAGCAATAATAAGATTTCACGTCGGGTTCACCAAAATGTGTAGGGGAAAAAGCGAGACTAGGCTAACATGTCCTAATCCTACCTTTTGACACACATTGTGGAATACGAAAGAGCCTAGAGGTATCACACAATTGGCTACTTCTTTTTGTGGAAGAGAGAGCCACGGGCTACCTATTAGGATTTCTATTCCTTTGTTGCAATTGAAAGATAAAATGATGCAAGTTCAATCCCTAACCCCAAAGTGCAAGTATGAACTAATAACAAGATTGCAGAATTGAACTTAAACTATGGAAAGCTATAAACACAAGGACAAGAAAAGAATGTAAATGTGTACCCGGAGTCAAAATCTGAGTGAAAATGTTCGGGATGGGGGCACGGGCGCCACTGTCCTGATTTTGCCCCTGAAACTGCTCCTGAAACTGCTGTTTTGCAACCTGGAAAGCTGTCCGAACTGCCGAAAACTTGCTGTCTGACAGGGGGACCAGGGCGCCCAGCGCCTTTTTCCCAGGGACCAGGGCACCTAGCACCCCTATCCTAGCAAGACCAGGGCACCCCACGCCCCTGTCCTGGTCTTTTGCTCTGAAACTTGGTGTGTTGTTCAGTCTCCGTCTGCTTCTTCTGGATCTGCAACTTGCGTCGTCGTCTGAATCCCGAAATCTGCACTTATATCTGAAAAGGTGTTTTGGGCGGCTATATAGGGTTTTGCCTTAGTCAAACCCCCACTTTGGTGATTTCCACCTCCACGAATAGCCAAGTTGTATTGTAAAAGTAATGTGTGTGCAGACCTTGTGTGTGTGCAAGATCCTAAAATGCAAGTAAGCAAACTAGAGCAACCTAGAAAGTAAACCCTAATTGCTTGTAAATGATAATGTAAATGCTCCAAATCAAGATGTAAAGTGATCTAAAGCATGAATGCAAGTGATATAATGAAGCTTATGCAAAGACATGAAAACAACATGAAATCATACCCAACCCCAAGGGAGGGGTACAAACCAATCTTCAGTCGGTGATCCCCTATTGCTCTTCAATGTCTTCCAAGCCCTAAGTGGATGAATGAAATTGATGAATGCTTGATGGATGAATGTTGAATGTTGCTGAGGTCTTCAAAGATCTGCTCATTTGTTGCATATGAGGTTCCTGAAAACAAAATTCAGATCCTTTCAAAATGAAGAAAGAGAGCTCTTATGTATGAAACCCTAGGTCTTAATTCCAACTTTTGGCTGACCTAAAGATTAAATCTCCCACCAATTTCTTGGGGTTAAGCTTTATTGTATGATTGGATCGCGCTCCTAAAATTTCAGGAAAAATGTCCGGGACCGTGTGCACTCCGGGTGCCACGGTCCTGACAACTTTTCACCAAATTTTCAGGGCCATCAGATATGATGATTTTAGAGTGAATCCCAAAGTTACAGGTGATTTTGAGATGTTTTGACCCCCAAAATCAAGCCCCCAAGCTCAGAATAGGACCTAATTAGGGTTTTTGATTAAATGATGTATTGGAGGAATAAAGTGAAAGGGGCACGCTTTAATGAAAGGGCCCAACTTTATGATGAAATAGGACCTTAGACCTAATTAATTTGATTAATTAAGTGCTAAAGGGGAAATGCATTGCAAAATGCAAAATGCGCCAAGGCGGGTGCTAAACTAGGTGTGAAATTGTACTGCTTTAGCAAGTGCGTACAATTTACGACGTTACAGTCTCCAATCACTATTTCCTACACACCTTTAGAAAACCTCCTAAAGTGCGTAAATCAACTTCAATCCATAAATAATATTCGATAGAGTCATCGAATTGATGCTTTCACCGAACTCTATTAGTGAGTAGAAGATAGGGGTAGGACCCCTAACTTGCTTCTGAGATACTCAAAAGTGTCCCTTGGTAGTGGCTTTGTGAGATGTCTGCTATTTGCTCCTTTGAACAAATATATTCTAGCACAACTTTCTTCTCTTGAACTTCTTCTCTGAGATAATGATACTTTATAGAGATATGTTTTGTCTTAGAGTGCATTACCGGATTCTTTGAAATGTTAATAGCACTAGTATTATCACAGAATATAGTTACTGGCTCAGTAACTTTCTCATTTATACCTTCCAATAGTTGCTTGATCCATGTTATATTTGTACAATTCAATGTTGCAGCGACATATTCAGCTTCAGCTATTGATTGTGAAATGCATCCTTGTTTCTAGCTAAGCCAACTTACTAGTCTTTCTCCCAAGAAGAAAGCTCCACCACTTGTGCTTTTCTTGTCATCAATGTTTCCTGCTTAATCAACATCAGTATAAACTTTTAAATTAAAATCATTCCTCTTTTCATATACTAAGTCATAATCTTCAGTGCTTCTCAGGTATCTGGAAATTCTTTTGATTGCTGTCATATGGGTTTCTTTGGGATCTGTAGAAAATCTTGCAACTATTCCTACTGCATGTGCTATATCTGGCCTGCTGTGAACAACATATTGCAGTTTTCCAATCATAGATCGGTAAAGTGTCTCATCAACAGATACAAATTCATTATTCTTTGATAGTTTACAGTTAGTAGTCATAGGAGTACTTACAGGTTTAGAATCCTCCATTCCAAATTTCTTCAAGATTTCATTTATGTACTTGGATTGAGTAATGAAAATCTCATCTTTCATTTGTAGTATTTGTAAACCTATAAAATACTTTATCTCACCGATTAATGACATCTCAAATTCTTGCACATTTCATTTCCAAAGTTCTTGCATAGAGAATCATTTCCACAAAAAATAATATCATCAACAAATATGGTTGAGATCAGTATTCCATTGTCCTCGTCATTCTTCATGTACATATTGTTGTTTTCACTTGTCCTTATAAATCCAATCTTGATCAAGTATGAGTGCATTCGCTCATGCCATACTCTAGGTGCTTGTTTCAGACCATATAAAGCTTTGTTTAATTTACATACCTGATCTTTACTCTTGTCTTCAACAAATCCTTTAGGCTATTCAATATAAACTTCTTCTTCTAGTATACCATTCAAAAATGCAGATTTAACATCCATTTGATATACCTTAAAATTTTTGAAAGCAGCATATGCCAACAATGTTCTTACTCCCTCAAGTCTAGCCACAGGTGCAAAAGTCTCACCATAATCTATTCCTTCTTCTTGAGCATAACCTTTGCAAACTAGTCTTGCTTTGTTTCGAATGACCTCACCTTTTTCATTTAGCTTGTTTCTAAAAATCCACTTTTTATCGATTATATTTTTGTCCTTCGGTCTTGCGACCAAGGTCCAAGTTTCATTCTTCTTGATTTGATCAATCTCTTCTGTCATAGCATTTACCCAATCTTCCTCTTTTACTGTTCTCGGTTCAAATTCAGATATCAGATATGTGTTCTGTCTTAGTTTGCTCCTTTTCATCATTGGATCATCCTTATCTCCTATAATCTAACTTGATGCATGATTTCTTCTGACATATTTGGCTAATATAGTAAACAAGATGAGAGGGGGGGGTGATCATACAAACTTAATCTTCAATATATTCAATAGATCCAACCTCAGTAGCTTATACTTCAGAATACATAACCAAAACTGTAAAACATTCAAACTCATGAACAGATAACATCACAACACATATAACACCAGATTTAACATGGAAACCCAAATAAGGAAAAACCACTGTGGGATTTCGGACCCACTAAGAAATATACCCTTCTAGAGTATGCTCGGTTAAAAGCAAATCCTGTTAAAGATTACAAACACATTGCTAGATGTGACCCAGTTAAGGGATTTCCCTCAACCTTGTTAGAGTCTTGCACTTTGTTAGAAGTGACCTTGTCAAAGGATTTCAAACACTCATTTAGAATGTTACCTTGCTAGAGGGTTTACAAATAAGACTGTTAGGTCCACTTAGTTAAGAGATTTCCTATCACTTACAAAATAAACAATAGTAATCAAATATATCTGCAGCTTCACATCTGAAATGCTAAATCAGATTCTTATTTTCTCAAAATAATCTTGTCATAAGACTTATCTAATCCCTTGATGGGCTTGCTGGGCTTCTCAATCTGTTCTTCAATCAGATCTTCAAGCTTCTGAGCTCGGTAAACGTTCTTGTAGCATCACTGTGCATATATTTGCCTGCCTGCATTGTTTATCAACAATTCCTTATTTATAAATAATTTTCTGACCGCTTAATCTCCTTGATCACATTTCCCATGATCAATCTTAGCCATTAGATCATCAAACTTGACTAGGTTCAATGTATCCTTCGATCTAAAAATGTTTTACCTCACCTTGGAACTTGCATTCCTTCCTAGGAACTTGTGCTAGGTTATTGCGGTTCAATCTGTGCTGTAGATCTTCCTCCTATATTTTCATTGCCGTAGATTCTTAACAAACTTCTTACGTGACAAACCAATCATTTATTCATCTCCAGCTCATCAGCATCCTTCATTAAATAATGTTTTTATCCATCCAATGTGATCTATTATAACCTGGTTGTTACTCGGTTAATACTGAGCTTCGCTTGGTAGACATTCTACCTTCGTTAACCGATATCGATAACCTTAGGGTTTACCAACTAGGTACCTTAGGGTTTACCGACTAGGTTCCTTGCTTGGTGACATAATACAGTATTAAACTTATAATCAACAACATGTGTTGGATATCAAAACAATCAAAACAACATGATCTCATCATTGTCTAACTCAGTAATAGTTGCCCATTGAATAACTTATATCTCCCCTTTATTATCACATTCTTTCTGTGTCATTTACTGACCTCCTAATACTCATCAACACATACTTCTCAAGATATGGAAACATCATACTGAATCAGAAAATCAATTTCTTGACATCAATGACAAAATAATATTATTAAGACAATAATCATCCTTCTTTAGTTATATCAACAATCTCCAACAACCTTCTCAATATCCTTATTGAAATGCCAACAATCTCCTTTCTATTTTAATGCCAATAGACAACCCATGAAAGATGAGGCAAAATAACTAATCTACACTTACATAGAAAATTCCAAATAGCAGAACCAAAAGGCAAACTTCAAACTTTAAAAATATACTCTCTTGGTCCATTATTTAAGTATTTAGCAAACATAAGTTGTGCCCAAAAAGAACTAGGTTTGTCATACAATTTCCAAACCAACTTAGCACCTAAGGCTAAATTCTGATTTTCTAGGCTCCTAATACCTGTACCCCCAAATTCCTTAGGCGAACATACCTTATCCCAAGCTACTAAAGGGATTTTTTTCTTTCCATCTTTATTATTATTCCAAAGGAAAGCTCTAAGAGCATCCTACAAACTAACAATAACATCTTTTGGAGACTTCAAAACAGACAAAAGATAAATGGGAACAACATTCAAAACAGACTTGATTAGAACAATTTTACCAGGCAAAGTTAACCTCCTATGATTCCAAGATAGAATTCTTTTAGAAACAACCGAAATAATCTTATCCAAAAAATCAACCTTATCCTGCTTAATAAAAAAGGGAATACCAAGGTAAGTACATGGAAGATTTCCAGATTCAAATCCCCAAAAAGACTGCAATCTATATTGAACCAGTTGTGATGTATTAAGGAAGAAAATCTTTGACTTATCAACATTTACTTTTTGACTAGAGAAAGATGCATAGTTATGTATTATCCCCTTAATCACATTAGCCTCACCCAACAAAGCCTGACCAAATAACAAGGTATCATCTGCAAATAGACAATGGGAAATACTTTATGGAACATTCAGAATCCTAACTCCCTTCCAAAGCCCCCCAATTTAGCAGCCTTAATAGCCCAACTAAAAGTCTCCGCTAGGAGAATAAACAAGAAGGGAGAAAGGGGATCCCCCTGCCTCAAACCCCTAGAGGAGGAGAAAAAACCACAAGGGGAGCCATTGATTAAAACCAAAAATCTTGCAAAAGAAATACATGCATGAATCCATTTGACCCAAGCCTTGGAGAAACCTAATTTCTCAAGAACAACATATAAAGCCCCCCATTCTACTCTATCATAGGCCTTCATCATGTCTAATTTAAGTATCATGGTCGAGATTCTTTGGGTAGAAATAGAATACAGCACCTCGTGTGCCACAATTACACCCTCTTTCGTCTCTCTGCCAGGAACAAAACCACCTTGCTCCAAAGAAATGATCCTAGGTAGAATTTTAGACAATCTTAGGGAAATTGCCTTAGTAAATATCTTATACAAAGTGTTACATAACGCAATAGGGCAGAAATTAGCAAATGTCTTAGTAACCTCTTTTTTAGGAATAATTGCAATCATTGTAGTATTAAGCTCTTTTAAAATAGACCTATTTCTCCTAGCTTCCTCAAGGGCCAATAAAACATCATTGCCCACAAAATCCCAACACTTCTGAAAAAATAAAGGAGTAAAGCCATCTGGCCTTGGAGCTTTATCCGGGTTCATGGAAAAGACATCACTCTTAACTTCTTCCAAAGAAAAAGGAGACATCAGCATCTTATTGTCTTCCCAAGAGACTAACGAAGGAATATTTGAAATAATATCATTTTCAATATTTCCATGTTCTGAAGTTAATAATGACTTAAAAAACCTAACTGCCTCTGAAGCAATATCCTCTAGCTCTGTCAATAAATTTCCATTTAGACACTTAATACAAGATATCCTATTTCTACATCTTTTTATCTTTGTTGGAGAATGAAAAAAAATTATTTTTTTTATCCCCATCCGAAAGCCATACCTCTCTAGATTTCTGTCTCCAATATATTTCTTCTCTGGATAACACTTCCTCAAGCTCTACTTTCAGTGACTTCCATTCATCAAAAACATGAGGCACCATGTCATGCTGAAGCACATGAGTATTAAGACATTCAATCATATCTTGAATCCCCTGTTTCTCCTGAAAAATGTTCTTAAAATGCATGATATTCCATTCTCTAATGTTCCTCTTCAAAAAGCTTAACTTCTTGACAATCTGAAACATACGGGACTCAGAACAGAAAGGAGCAGAATTCCACCAATTCATAAGCAGATGCAAAAATAAATAATCCCTAAACCACATGGGTTCAAACTTAAATGGTGACTTAAAAGAAGCCCTGTCCTCAAGAATAGTAAGGGAAATCAGAAAATGATCAGAACCCGAAATTGGGATAATAGAGGAAAAAAATTCTAAACTTGAATCTATCCAATTCTCAGATAACAAAAACCTATCTAATCTCTTAGCAATTTGAGAAAAATACCTTCTCATATTTGTCCAAGTAAAAACCCCATTTTGAGATTTCCAGTAAAAAAGACTCATATCCAAAATGAAATCCCCAAAATCATCCATAATTCTTTTATTAGGAAAACCCCCTCCCCTTTTTTCACCCAAATAAGTGATCGCATTAAAGTCTACCCCAAAGATGACCAAGGACCCATGCTTTAAAGGAGAATAAATTCTCTTTAATTCACCCCGTAGCTACCTTGAATACCTATCAGAGCATAAATATTAAATAACCAAAATTTAACCTTCGAAACCTTACTGAACACCAAACACAACATCCAATTTGTAGTAGATGCCACTAACTATACCTCGATATTATAATTATTCCAAAGCAATGCCAAACCTCTTGAAGCACCACAAGCTGGAGAAGAAAGAAAACTCCACCTTCTCCAAGAGGAAAAAACCAAAGCAGCAGACTCCTTTGACAACTTTGTTTCTTGCAACATAACAATATCACGCTTAACTAAGTCCATATGAGACTTAATCAAGTGTCTCTTGTTGACATTTCAAGAAATGATTCTCATTGTCCTCGAGGGGAGACCGAAGCTCCCCTCTTCCCATCACTAATACATTTGGACTAGATTTCCGACTGAGGTTTCCGACAGAGAAGGTATATTGTGGCCAAATTTGATTTTTTTTTGAAAAAATGCCCGCATTCGTCGTAATTCCGATGGAAATTAACCATTTGGTTTCATTGAAGAAGGCATTAGCAATGATAATTTTCTTTTTTTCAAAAAAGTGCTCGAGTTCATCATAATTCCGACGACAGCGGCCATTACAAAATAAAAAAAGAGGTGGGGAATTCATTTGTGAATTGCAATCCCGCGTAGGCGTCCGTGGCGACTTCAACCCCCAAGAACATCAAACCCGTGTCGAAGGTAATCCCACGCAGGAGGTAGATTCAAATTGCCCTAGTTTTTAATTTTATGTTGCAAAAAATATACATGTGGTGGTTAATTGTCCTCGTTTAATCTCGTAAAACCATAGAACTGTGATTGAGGAGTGAGCGTTCAATTTTGTATCAGCAATCCCTTCCTCCCATATACGCGCATGTTGATTGTTCACATGAGATCACATCTCTTTGTGGCATCGTATCAAATAATTCATGAGCCTTGTCCATGTTTCCACATTTTGCATTCATGTCAAGCAGGGCATTTGCAAGTACAACACCTAACAAAATTCCTCTATCCGTTATGCTTTGATGGATGTCCATACCCTGTTCCAAAGCTTCCATTTTTGCACAGGCAGGGAGGATGCTAGCAAAGGTTGTGGAATTTGGCTTTATGCCTTCCAATTTCATTTGCTTGAAAGTGTCTAAAGCCTTTTTGACAAATCCATTTTGTGCATATCCAGCAATCGTTGCAGTCCACGAGACAACATTTCTTTCAGGCAATCTATCAAATAGTTCATGTGCCTTGTCTATGCTTCCACCTTTTGCATACATGTCTACCAAGGCAGTTACAACTACAACATCTGACAAAATTTCTCTATCATTTATGCTTCGATAAATGTCCATACCCTATTCCAAATCTCCCATTTTGGCACAGGCAAGGAGGATAGTAGCAATGGTCGTGGAATTTGGCTTTACACCTGCCGATTGCATTTGCTTGAAAGTTTCTAAAGCCTTCTCAACAAATCCATTTTGTGTAGTTGCAACTACATCTGACAAAATTCCTCTATCTTTTATGCTTTGATGGATGTCCATACCCTGTTCCAAAGCTCCCATTTTGGCACAGGCTAGGAGTAGGCTAGCAAACGTAACTAAAGAAATGCAATGATCAGCTCCAAAGACATCAAACCACTCCTAACAAAACCGAGAGTCTAAAATATGATAGGGAATAGTGTGAGCTGTCCTAAAATAAAATATTTTATTTTCAATTTCAACTAAAACATAATTACTCAGCCATTTAATGTTATTAATAAGTGTTTAATTTATGAAAGAGATAAATGGTTGGCCACAAGCACATGAGTTACTAAATGCACACAAATAAGTGAATTTGATATTCAAAACTATCTAAAATGAATTCAATTCTTGTCCATTAGTCATTTATGTTTGCAATAAGCATCTTTCTTTGTTTTTCTTAATCTTTATTCATAGTTATGTGCATATTTCATGTTCTATAATTAGGATATCAATTTCTATGGCTGAACACTAGCATGATGTTTGCGTTGTGGTATAGATACGTGGAAACATAATTATGGGATTGTTATATTATAGAGATCATAAATCTAGATATCGCATATTAGTTATAGCTCTTCTTGGATTGAGTCTAAAGTTGACATACAGTCATAAAGCCATTATTAGCAGATCTATCCATTTCTAGTAAAGACAATTGAGAAAGTCATTTTGATATTGAGATTTTCTTATCTGTTTACCTATTGATCATTATTAAGCCATAATATTTAGGTCTATTTATCTCTCTTGCAAAACCTCTGTAAGTGTCCTAGATTGTCCCTACTACTCACTCTTCAATTCAGAAAAATGGAGTTCTAAAGATTTGTTGCACAAGATGGTATTGAACGTATCAACAAGGCTAGCATGGAAGGAATGTTCAAGCTTCCACTTGTACAACTTACAACAAATGATTTGTTGATAGAAGAAATTCTTGAAATAGGGATACAATCAAAAGACAAGTAAGTACATACAAACCTCCTCAGTTGAAAGTAAAATCTGTGTATAAAAAGAGTACATTGAATCCCAATCCATAAACACAATAGAGATACCGATGGAGACTTAATTAGATGTAGCATGTCGCACCAAAGTTGTTAGAGTATGCTAAGCTAGTACATAATGTTTTGTAAATCCACATTAGTATTTTACCCAGATCATTGTCTACCAAAACTAACTATAGTAATCCTTTTGAGGATTAATTTCATGGTGCTAGATCTTCATTTAGTTCCACTTCTTGTTGGAGATAAGAACAGTTATTTCTTGAGGTAGATGAATATCCCATCAACAAAGGACAAGACCATTTCTAGATTATAACACATTCTACTCCAACAAAAGATCATGGGGGTTTCACTAGAGATATTGAATAAGAGATAGACTTCTACTGCTGCATTAAAAGCATTGGCATGTTCTTCATTTATTGATGTAAACTCTCTGTGACGCCACCACAACCAACAAAGGTGTAAAAAGTTGTTTGCAATGCATGGATTTTTAGGATTGTCCTTTGAGAAAATAGAATTAAAGTATGGAAGCAGGATCTGCCAGCTCCTGAGGGAAAGACCATGTCAGACAATAATTTCTATTTTCTTGCCTGTGAAGAAAGACCATGTCAGATAATATCAACGAACAACAAAATAAGGAGACAATTGCTAGATTGTGGTCTAACTTGAAAAGAAAAGGTGATGGAAAATGTTATTGTCCATGCAGAATTTGTAAGGGGTTAAAGACTAGAAGACTTCTAATCAAAACAGTGAAGAAACATTGTAGGCTACATGGTCACATTGAAGGTGGACATGATTATCCTCCATTGGTAGGTTTTTCATTATATCATTTTGACAATTTATATACATAATAAATCACGTGATGATGAGATCATGATCACGGTTTATTTATGTATATCAATTTTATATAGGTCGAGCACCCCGAAGCACATGGTATGGATCAACACAACCCTGAGAATATGATTTTTGAAGTGGATGAACATGGAGGTGTGAATATTGAAGCTGAAGATAATGATCCCATGGAAGATGACGATCATGAGCCAGAAAACACAATTGAAGATGATGGTACAAATACATTGATCCATGACTCATTTAGTACTCGCATAGCTGATCATGATGATGAAGATGACCTTGATGTTGTTCATGATGTCCCTCTACTTGAGAAGGCATCTGAGGCCCTTTATGAAGGCTCGCAGGTAACTCTTCTCTCTGCTATATTGTTGTTGGTGAACTTGAAGGTTATGAATGGTTTATCCAACATAACAATGTCACGTATGTTAAGGCATGTCATATATGTCATAATAAACTGTGAATCATGTTGTACCATTAATATTCTTTATTATAACAAATTATATTTTGTTGTTGTAGATTGATAGGTGAGTTTTTATTACCACCATCAAAAATTCTACCTCGCTCATACCGAGAATTATCTTCCATTATGAAAGATATTGGAATGGAGTATCAAGAAATAGATGCTTGTCCCAATGATCATATTATATATCACAAACAACATGAATTTCGAACTGAATGCCCTAAATGTCATATCAGTAGATATCGAATAGATCAAATAACAAAAAGGGTTCCTCACAAGGTTCTTCGCTATATTCCCATTATTCCACATTTGCAATGATTATTCAAGTGCACTAGCTTGGCACATTTTATGGATTACCATGCACGCAATAGAAGTCAAAATGACATTATTTGAATGCCTGCAAATGGTTCAACATTTATGGAAATAGAGAAAAAGTGGCCACACTTTAAAGAAGAACCTCGTAATCTCAGGCTTTCATTGGCAGCGGACGGTGTCAATCCATTTGGAGAGATGAGATCTGTTTACTCAGTGTGGCCTATTTTTGTTATCAACAATAACATTCCTCCATGGATGTCAATAAAGAGGGAGCACATAATGTTGGCAATGATTGTTCCAGGTATTTTATCATTTAAATATAGTCGTCTAAATTTAATTATAAATATTGTAGTAAAATGGTCATAATAATTATGTAATGTTTTTGTTCATTTGATTAGGTAAGTACCAAGTTAAAGATATGAATGTATATATCGAGCCTCTTATCGATGAGTTGTTGGAGTTATGGAATGGTGTCACTATGTATGACATCTCTAGACCAATAGGACAAAGACAATTTCAATTCCATGTGATGCTTCTATGGACAATACACGATGCCCCAGGGCTAACACATTTTTGTGGTATGTTATAGTGTTTAAGTTGTGCATGAACATTATAATTCAAAAAATTATCATATTTAATCCAATTATACATTATCTTGTAGGTCTTCAAACAAAGGGAAAATTTGCATGTCCTGTTTGTGGTCCAAAGATGAATTCTCATCATTCAAAAAGTTTAGGAAAGCAGGTGTTTGATGAGTATAGGCACTTTCTCCACAAAAATCATAAGTATCAAAATACTGAAAAACATCTTTTCAATGGGAAAGAAGAGAATACATCAAAGCCACGAAGAATGACACCTCACCTGTGGAAGTTGGAATATAATATAATTTATCATCAAGGTAATGCCATTCCATCTATTGGTTTGTCATAAAACATCTTTTCTATTTTGTTTTGTTTATTGATGATGTGATTGATGATCATGAAGGTCATGAAGGCATAAATGACCACCTTCCTAAGGGAATAAAAAGTTATCCCCAACAATTTAGTAGGTTTCCCTACTACGAGCAGTTACAAATTGTTCATTTGTTTGATAGTATGCATATTGGAAAGAATATAACAGAGACATTATGGAAAATATTGGATGGAAGGCATGACAAAGAAAAAATTGTCAAAATATGTAGTGATATTTAGGATTCCAATCATGCAATAATAAATGTCATTCAATCAAATAGCCATGGAGACCAGATTAATATAAGTGAGCTTCCTTGGTTATTAACGGACCAGCAAAGCAATGCTATAAAAGAAGTCATATGAAAAATTCGATTTCCCACAGGATTTGCTGCGAACATGAACAATCTCATATCAAAGAAAAGTGAATTTGGGCCAGGGATGAAAACACATGATTGGCATACCTTCATTAAGGTAATTCATGTTCTTGTGTTTTTAGTATGTATTTAAGTACTGAGCGTAGTGTACTTTTCATTATGTTACAAAAAAATGAAAAGATAATTTTATAATTATTGCAGTGCGTTCTACCTCTATCTCTCCCAGACGACTTCAACAATAATGTCAAGCAAGTCATATATGATCTTGGAAAATACATAAGGTAAGTAGTGATATTTGTTTAGTTCATTGTATAGATATTATATTTGCGATTTGTTTTACTTCTTATGTAATATATTTTTTTGCGTCTTGAATACCTTGTAGGTGGTTGTCATGTAAAGAAATCCATAAAGACAATATAAAATATTGGAAGAGAAAAATTCCTCATTTAATGTGTGAAATGAAAAAGTGTCTACCTCCAGCTTTTTTCAATGCACAATAACACTACCTCATACACCAAGTTGAGGAGATTGAATTGTGTGGACCTGTACACACTAGGTCAATGTGGATGGTTGAGAGGCACTTGAAATTTTTGAAGGCTTTGGTTTGACAAAGAGCACATCCTAAGGGTTCTATGGTGGAGGGATATATGGTATACTAGACTATGGTGTACATTTCTGAATATCTTCCTAAGTTTGCAACAAAGATCCACATGGATCGCATTTGGGATCCCAACACCATTAACAAATTCGAAGGGGAGTACTTGACGGGAAAAGGTAGATTGAGGAAAGTGAGAGGTAATTATAAGATGTTATTGTAGTTAATTAATTCTTAATCTTCAAAATAAATCTATTCTAAGATGTCTATTTATTTTTTGTACAGTTGGTCGAGAGTGAGATGCACTACATTTGTATATTGCAAACAATCTTGATTGGATGATGGTATGGATTGAACGTTGTCAACATTTTGGATGCACGTTAACATGGGAAGGTGTGGCTTCATTGGTTAAAGAAACACATCGTAATGGAGATTCCAATGTTAGGCAAAGGGAAATTGATTTAGCATATGGTTTAAGAGATAAACAGGTATGTATAAATTTATTAATCACCCATATGTTTATCAACTCACAATGCAATAAATTTTACATGTTTGACATATCGCAGGTAAAACACCACAACGCTATGTGCTGCAATGGTCATAAATTTCGCATAAAAAAGTTGGATGACATGAAGAAAACTTGTAATTCTGGCATCACTGCAATCTTTGAGGTGACAAATATTTCATCGAGAAATGACATTCATCCTCAACAGTCTCAAAATCGATACTATGGCATTTTGGATGATATACTTGAGTGTGACTTTAATTCCTTCAAATTAGTTTTGTTCATCATCAAATGGTATAGGCTACGATTGAATAAAAATGACCCTGATAGAACTGTTATTGAACATGATAATGGTTTTATAATGCTAAATACAAGGTCATTTGAACCAGTTGGGGATGAGCCCTATGTTCTTCCAAGATAATGTGAGAAAGTATTTTACTCAGAGGTTCCACATAAACTAGGTTGGTCATTTGTTGTTAGACATGATCCAAGAGGAAGGTCGATAAAGTATAATGTGATGGAAGAAGAAGATACCGAAGAAGAAGATATCAAAGAAGTAGAAGATGAAGTGTTTATTTCCCTTCAAGTGTTCTTTCTTGAATTCTAATGCCATTTCATAGTGGATTCATTTTTTGCAGGAGGAGATGCACATGAGGATGTGCCACAGATGACTACTGCTGATAACATAACATCGTTTCCTGGATCTTCTCGTATTGCTAGTACGGGAACATTGTAGGCCACATTCATGGTGAGCAACGAAGAAATGCTTCCCTTAAAGATACAAAAGGTTCCAGGTACTTTAAAATTATTATTATATATACTCTAATTGTAATTTACTTTATGATCACTCGTTTTGGACTAATATTGATCCCATGAATTTTTTGTAGGCAATGATATTTTCTATAAACATCTTAGTGACATTGCATTGCAGATATTTGGGCCCACCATACATAAAAGGTGGTACATCATATGTGAACTAACCCTTATCCACTTTTGATTTCATATCATTGCTAGAATACTTTTCCTTTGATCCATTTCTTGAAGTGTAATAAATGTAGCTTCAGTTCATTTCTTAATCTAATAGGTTTGTTTTTGCTTTAAAAGGTGGAATGACCAAGAAAAAAGGTTAAAAGATGAATTGACAAACCAAATGGTTGAGTGGTTTGGAAATGACACCTTTGACAAAACCAAGCTCCTTGAAAAAGCTGGCACATATCTAAAGTATGTGAGGGACCAATACAGGACCCATTTGGAGAGGAATCTAAAGTACGAGCATCCCCCCATGATTCCAGAGAGGGAGTGGAAGGACCTGATTTTGGATACCAAGGAGAGAATTGAAAGGAAAAAAGGAAATACAACAGTAGACGCCAGAAGAAGGTACGAGATACTATTAAGAATGTAATTATGTACTAATTAATTACCCTTTATATTTATATAATCTAACATATTTCAAACTTTTTATAGACTGAGTGACACATCAAAGGCAGCCAAGGCAAGGCAAGAAAATAACGGGCAACACAAACTCAGCTCTGGTGGTTACATGAAACTTGTTGCATGAATTGTAAGTATCTCATGTAAACTCTCATATTGTCTCAAAATATTAATAAATTGCAAACATTTTTTTTTATCAAACAATGCAAGCAAAATTCACGGTACCAAGCAAAAATGCAGGGCTCTGAATTCAATAGAGCACCCACAGAAGATGACAAGAGAATTGCCTACCAACAAGGCTATTCAGTCATGGCTGATCGGCTACAAGAATTGAGTGGGCATACACAACATTCAAGTGCATCCGTCACACAGGTAAATATGTTAAATGGAAGTTGTTTCAAATTGAATACTTTACCAATAATCTAATTGATGTTGAGTTCCAACATAAAGTGACTATATTTGTTTTAAATAAGCAAGCAATGATAACAATGTGCATGTCATTGGAATGCAGCCTACTAATTGTGAAACACCACCTGCACATGAAGGTCCGGATATGCATCCTAGTAGTGGAGGTATTCATTTGCTATTCAAATTTATTTATTTAGCTATTAATACAATTAAACATCTTAATTTGTAATTAGAGTAGTAATTAATGTAACCTTTCTTGTTAATATTTTAGAGCATGTAGTTGGTGTTGAGCAAGTGGAGCATGATCTGGGTACACAACCTCAAGAACATGATGTTCCCCACTCAGGTGAAGAGGACAGTGGTGTTCAGCATGTTGAGGTTGAGGCTACACAAAATGATGTGGCCCCATCAGGTAAAGAGTACAACAATTATGTTCTCTAAATTAATGAAATACTTGTAACAATAATACTTTTTTTTTTTTTGAATTTAACCCATTTCTTTGTTATTGCAGAGGACCCCCCTTCGCTTCAGTGTCCTCGTCCTCAGTATAGGACTAGGCAAATGATGAAGACACCGATGTTCCATTTAGTCTTTTCATAGCTTCAAAGAAAAAACAAAGAAAGAAATGATTGTAATCTAACTTATTTGATAATGACTGATTTTTATGTGTTAGTGAATGTAATTATGTGCTAATTAATGGTTATGGATGATATGTGTTAATTAATATTGATGAATGTTGTGTGTTAATTAATGTTAATCAATGTTATGTGTTAATGAACGTTATGTGATATTAATGAATGAATGCTATATTTTATTAATGGTAGAAAGAATTAATGAATGAATGTTATAAGATGTTAACGGGGAATTTAGAGTAATGTTAGGGGGGGGAGGGGCCAAATGAGCTTCCACCTTCACATGGTTGGCCCTGTTAAGTAGAGAATATTAAACTATTCTCAAAACCAAGCAAAGCTCAACAAGGTAACACTTTTCAATATTTTATTACGTTGCACAGTTAATCTTATTGAATAATGTATATTGAATCTTAATTGCAGGGTCCAACAGAGCCAACACGAACAACAACACCACAAGTTGTTGGGTATAATGAACTCCCATATTGTCTTGTCTTTACATGAACAATATGAGTTGCTTCTAGTGTTGATATCCAAGGTGGTAGTGCAAAAGTTATGAATATGCCTCATCCTTGTAATTTTTTTTATTACAACTCCTAATTCTTGAGACTAAACTTTTTGTTCTTGATGTTTTTCACTAGTTGTCATAACCTCTGACTTTGATGCTTGTGCCTTAATAGAACTAGATGTTTCTTGTATGCATACTTGGTCAAGGACTGCATTATGATGCTATAGGGCTACAAACTAAGATTATTTATTGTATTGAGTTGCACATTTGACATGAGTTTCCCTATGACTACTATGCACATTTATGTATATACACTATTTCTAGTTTGTATATTGATATTAATTTTGAGAAAATATTACAAAACTCAGAGTATTCTCCATAAGACTAGAAAAAAGCTTAGATAAATTTCTGCAACGTTTTCTTACAATTACTTGGGATCATTTTTTAGGAGTCCTGGTATCCATTTATAATAGTATGGATGCATACAATCTTTGGACCCTTCAAAAGATAGTTTGTTACAAACAACCGGTCATTTTCAAGAAGCGGTTATAAGTCCTTTTCAGCATATGTGGCTTCCTCTACTTGTTGTTCTGTTGCAACCTCCTGTAACTGCTCCCAAGCATCTTCTTTCTATCCCATATACTTATCTTTCCACTCATGATACACATCATCACTAGGCCAAGTAAAACTAGAAATCTTTTGTTTCATATCTTTAGCTACTCCCAAGTGACTCGTACATGCCCAATCTTTGTTTCTATGAAACCATAATGAGATTTTACTTTTTCAATTTCCTCAATTGTTTGGACAAAAAAGGATGTGTCATCAGTACTAATAATTTGATTGATCCTTAGGGACAAATTGTGGTCCACCTCCTTTAACCAAGTCTTCTCTTCCTTTAGCTGGATAGGACCAATGAAACCTCTTGGAAACATTTCAAATTTATGATTTGAATATTATTTCCTATAAAGTTGGGCTTTTCTTTTTATACCTGCTCCTTCCACGGAAAGAATATTCATCTCTTTTATAAACTCACATGTGGACCTTTGATTGTCATTCTCTTCTGCATCTCCATGAGAAGAACACATGAGCTCTAACTCTTTACCTCTAGGCACCCACTTATTCAGGATTGGTTCCAAAGTGGCTTCTTCTTCTCTCAATTTGATTAAAATCTCAAGAATCCTCTTCATATTTATGTATACATTGGACGTTTTGACTGAGTCAGCAAACTTCAAGATGGTGGCTTTCACCTTCTCCTCATATTTGTTTGCATACAATGTTTGAGCTTGTTTCAATTTTTCCAACTCATGTTGGACATTTTTAGGTAATTGGGAACTAGAAGGCATAGGAGAAGGGGGATATTCAATGATGGGACTAGTAGGAGGGGGTCTTGTTGGAGAGGAGGCTATCATGAGTGTAGAAGAACCACCGGGATGATATTGACCTGCCAGTTGACTCTGGAGTCTAGCAATTATGTTGTCTCTATTGGCTATTCCTTCTTTAGCATCATTGTAAGCTTTTAAAATAGTCTCCAACTTCAATTGGAGATTAACCTTTTCTTGTGCCTCTTTATCTGCCACCGTAACACTGAATTTTGCAGTCTCTAGGACTGTGCTTGCAGCTTCCACTACCCCTGTGTCTTGGACTCTTTTAATTATCATGCCTCCTAAGGGGCTAGAATCTGATGCATCCTTCCTTCTTTTGTTTTCTTCCTTCTTTAAAGACCACATGACAAGAGCAACATTATCTTTGCTGAATGTCACTCCTTCCATAGGCTTTGTTTCTTTCCTCACTGCATCAAGCACTAAGCCATCAGCTATATCCCATTTAGGGAGAATCAACACACCAGCCTTTGCTACCATTTCTCTTCCTTTCTCAGGGGTGATTGCTTTGAACTCCTCCATCATTTCATGCTTAACCTCTTCTTCTACCTGAGTTGTATTTTTAAGAGGTTGTTCACTTTTCCTCTTTTCACATCTAGTCTTGAATTGATCAATATTTTGCTTCCATAGAAACTATATAAAAGCTCTTGATGTGACAAAATTACTGTCAGCTAGGAATTCTTCACTAGCTTGCTTAACAGAAGGTCCATTTCTTGGCCCTTTAACTCACCATCAATCAAATCCATTTCAACATTAGGTGGCTCTTCGGGCATCCCCTCTTGGGTCTCCTCATAGGTATAGGCAATCTCACCGAGACTCCCTAACTACAATAATTGTTCAGCCACATCTTGTTCATCTCCAATGTGGATAGGAGACTGAGATGGAGAATATTGAGGCTCATCAGTTTCAATTTCCTTTCCCACTCTCTTCTTCTTAGGGGAATCCTGGATGTCAATGACATCTTCAATTTTCCTCTTCCCTTTTGAAGTGGAAGGCTCACCTGTCACTGGCATTATCACAATGTACTTTGACCTTTTGTGCATTACATAGTCACCACATGGGATATCTCTAGCAAAGGCAGGCTTAGCCAATACCATCTTAGCCTTATCAGGCTCATTTTGTATTATGGCCTCTCTCTTTTCTTTTAAGGTCTGCATGAGATCTTCAAAATAAAGAATCAGGAATTTTATTTTCTCCTCAAATGGATTGAAGCTAGAAAGGGGGTCATAGCTAGTGTCAAATTGATGGATAAAATCAAGGGCTTTCTTATATGCCACCCACTTCTCCTTCCTTAGTTCTTGCTCATCTAAGCTGAATTTATTTCTAATCAGATCTTCTAGGAACTGAAATTGATGTGGCCTACCTCTGCACATTGCTCTTTTTCTAAACATGCCATTGAAAAAATCCTTGGGGTCTACACATCTTGACACTACAGTAGACAGCCTATATGGCTTAAAGAATTATTCAAAAAATCTCCATCCACCCTTAGTGATCACAAAATGGTGAGCCATGGTAATAGTTGGGAAAATAGTCCCTTTACCTCTATTGGTTAGCTCTACTTCTTGTACTCCCCCAATTTGTCTCAGGACTTTTGCAATCCCTATCTTCAATGGGACCTGATAGGGTAGTAAAAAGGGGGTGCCTCTAAATCCAAACACTCTAAAAACAGTAGACACAGGGTACAAATATATGTCTCCCCAATTGTGAACAATCTTGATATCCTCTGCAAACTCCTTTGGTCTGAGAAAATCCAAAAGAGCCTTAGGAATTCTAGGGTTTTCTCTACATAGAAGAATCCTAATTTTAGATGCAAAGCATCTATCAAACTTTAAATAACTTGCATATTCTCTATCTCAAGATAGAACAATACTCCACAATTGCACTAGCATCTCCTCTTTATCCTTGACCTTAATTAGGTCCATCTCCATTCCAAAATAATCACCCCCTTTGAACAGAAACATATGCATTAACATGGAGTACCATCCAAATGGCCTATCCACCTTACCATTTTTTATTCCTACTAGCCCTTTATGAATTGCATCAACAAGGTATGAGGCATAATCAAATGTTATTGCTAGGGAGGGGTTTAGAATTTGTGCAATCATTAACATATAATGGGTTGGCATATTCTTTTCAACATCCTCTCCAAAAATCTGGCATAATGCCCAATACATACCCTTATCTCTCAAAGTGAATAGGTTGAGAGAGAATGGTTCCATTATGTTGGGGCCTTCAACTGTTAACCCCCCTTTCTTTACAAAGAATTCTTTCAATGGGCCACTTCTAAGATGATCCCTTTGTGTGTTGTAAACCTGGGCTAACGACTCAAAGTCAATAGGTTCTGACAAATTGGAGGACTCACTGAGTTTAAACACTTTCCTGAATTCATCTTCATTTATCTCAATCAAGACTGATCCCTTTATGTTCCTGATGCATCTTGCCATAGATTCATAATTCTGTGCAATCAGGGCTAATAGATCTACATCCATAAAACACATGGGACCACAAGATTTCCTACATCCTGCTCCCATATGCCATTCAAAGGACCTGGGGAATTCCTCTGCCCAAAACTGACTTTGAAGAGTCCTAAGCCTAACAATCCTATTTCAGGGTCCCTCAACCAATTACCCTTATCATAAATGCCATCTCTAATTTTTAGACGAGGGTTCTTAGGTACTAACTCTTTGGCCTTAGCCCCAGCATTGGTGGACATGGTTAATTGCTCTAAAAAATCATCACAGATATTTCAGTCCTGGTAATTCACTTTCCCTGTAAATTCTCTTCTGGGTGCCATTCTGGTCAAACAATTATACCACTAGAAGCTAGCACAAACCTCTAATGAAGTTATTCACACAACAGTATTTGAGAACAAACCAAGAGTTATCAAGAAAAGCACAAGAAACCTGATTATTCGCCTGAAGAAAATCGCTCTGCAACAATTCACTCTACAACAAACTTCAATGAAACAATACTTAGCAATCAAGTTGATGCGGACTGAAAAGGGCAAGTTGGCATTTAAGTTTTTAGAAATTAACTCTGCATGCTTCGGCTTTCTTTTCAGAATTAAATTCGCCAAATCGAATTCAAAACTGGCTCCAACAGGTCATAATTTCTCTAAGTCTTTCCTCTGTTTTGCTCTTTTGCTACTTCGCATAACATAAAACCCGTGCTCTTTTCTTTCGCGAAATAACGCTGGCCATTGGATCTCGAGAACTTACATCACCTTTATCTCCGTTTAATCTCTTTTCTTTAGTGTCAGACCCTACCTCCTTTTTGCCACTTCGCGGAGTTTAACATTCTTACACTTCCTTCATGAGGTCGCGCCAAGCGTTAGATCAAACTCAAATCACCCGACCTTTAACTCCAACAGGACCGTCAATCCTTTTAACTAACCATGCCTCATCTTGACGGTTCATGGTTTTCACCATTTCGCTAAGGTTAAGCTGTGAGCATCTTCAGGTCTCGAAACAACGAGAAGTGTTGGATCAATCTTGAGATGAATGCCTTTTAAGTGTGCCCTTTATCCAAGAATTACTTACCCCACTTGTTTTCCAATTAATAAATGCCACATGGCAGTCGGCCATTAGCCCTGGAAACTCCTTTTGGTTCCACCCTTAATCTGCCACGTGTTCCATTTTACTATTCCCACATAACTGCTGGTTACACCTAGGCGGGCCCTCAACCACTTTTTTAAACCACGTGTCACGTCACTCCTCCGTGTGATTTCCACATCTCTTTCGCGACTTCATGAAAATTATTCTTCGTTTGGCTTGCAGCCACAAAACCACGAGAACCGTTAGATCAAAACAAACCTGATCTGCTTTTAACTTCATACCATGCCTGTCCCTTGGGCCCATCGGCCTTTTCACTACTTCGCAATGACTAACTTGCTAGCATCTTATCTTCGCGAATTCACAAGAGCCGTTAGATCTCAAGAACTTTCTCGTTGTTTACTCTTTTTATGACAACCTTGCCTGGACCCACTTCATACTGCCAACTGAGTGCCTTGTCACCACCATGTCATCGCCAACTAGGGTTACCACATTTACTACCACTCTTATCCGGACCCTCCACCTTTTCGCTATTTCGCTGAAGGTATAGCTCGTGCATCTCCCGACCACAAAACAACAAGAAGCCATTAATCTTTTTCCAAGCTCTACAAAAAGTGGCTGCTGTTATGCCACATCACTCCTCCGTGTGATTTCCACCTATCTTTCACGACTTTGCGAACATTATTCTTTGTTTGGCTTGCAACCACGAAACCACAAGAACCGTTAGATCAAAACAGACCTGATCTGCTTTTAACTTCATGCCATACCTGTCCCTTGGTCCCATTGGCCTTTTCGCTACTTCGCAATGACTAACTTGCTAGCATCTTATCTTCACGAATTCATGCAAGCTGTTAGATCTCAAGAACTTGCTCATTGTTTACTCTTTTTATGACAACCTAATAACTCAATGATGAACCACTAGTACCAAACCGGTACTGAGAGGGGGGGTGAATCAGTACAAACACAAATACAATCCAAAACCGATTTGACAGCAAATACTCCAAATGACTGATAAACAGGGATGCCGATAAAATAGAGTGCAACCGGTAACATCCAGTATAGCTCAATCAGTCATGAACTGGTCACTCAATAAGCTTTTCTCTTGGCTCAATTCCATAGTATCATTATATTCTCATGCATAAACTAGTAAACTTAACCATCAAATCTTCACAACAGTGAGTTCAATATGTTTTATAGACAGGCATAAGACATAGAACCTTCATGTGCTTAACAAATAAAACAGAGCATCACAAGACAAAAGCATTACACATGACACACATATTTTTCACGTGGAAACCCAACTAGGAAAAACCACGGTGGGATGAATACCCACAAGCTGCTTTTTGAACTCTTTAGAAGTCTACTCTGTTAGGAGCCTTGTCCGGTTAAGGACATTACAATAGGTTCTGGTAGGAACCGATCCTGTTAAGGATCACCCGATTAAGGGATACCCGGTTAAGGGTTAAACCCAATAGGGTCACCTTGTTAGAGGATTTTAAGAACTCAATAGCTGAAAGGATCTCCTAAGCTTCTCTAGCTTCTCAAAACTCATTAGCCTCGAGTTACCCGGTTAAGGGATTTGAAACAAGCCGGTTAAGACCACCCGATTTAAGGGATTTTGAATCAAGCCAGTTAAGGCTACCCTGTTAGGGGATTTTACAACTGTTGAAGTGGTTAGAGATCAACAGGTATTACAATGATCTTTTAACAACACTCGATGCTAATGTAGATCCGTTTAGGCTCCTCTTTTCCTTCTGCACATTCACTTTGCAGGTATCTCTTCTCTCCTTCAGTCTGGCAATTATCACGTATCACTTTCCTTGGATACACACTCATAACTTTTGCCAACAACCTCAGACAGAAACCCAACATCGACCTTATAGGAAACATATAGGTCGGTAGCAAAAACCCTAAACCCTAAACCTGTTAGGTTGAGCAATTCAAACGGTTCGATCCTGACCGTTGAATCATACTACATTAAATGCACCAGTCTTGAATCGATCTCAATACATTCTCCATCATCCATTATCCACCGTTTCCATGGCAGTTGATAACCCATCACGCGTTATCACTATTTGACAGACTTCGCACATTCCCAAGGTAGATAGGAATAGTCATCTTCATGCAAGATCCTTCACACACACAGAGCTTACGTGGCAACATGTTCTGTCCTCCATCATACTATTAACTCATCACACAAAGATCACCGATTGAGTCACATAGACTTGAGGTACTCCAACCGGAAACCCCGAAGTGGAAGCTGCCTACCAACCGGTAGTCATACAGTGCTTCCATGTGCCGATTCCCATAACTACATGCCGGTTCACCTTGAACAAATATGCCACTTCACTTTGGCATATAAATCGGTTCACACATGTGTCGGTTTCTCTCTCTTCACTTATCACATGTGCCGATTCACACTATGTCCCATATTGACATCAATGACAACATACAATGTCATTATGTCTTCATGCCAGTTCACATAAGGCTCATGCCGGTTCACATAATGCCAACACAACCTTGCGCGGACCCACTTCATACCGCCAACTGAGTGCCTTGTCACCGCCAACTGGGGTTACCCCATTTACTACCACTCTTAGTGGGACCCTCCACCTTTTTCGCTATTTTGCTAAAGGTATAGCTCGTGCATCTCCTGGCCACAAAACAACAAGAAGCCATTGATCTTTTTCCAAGCTCTACAAAAAGTGGTAGCTGTTATGCGACGTCACTCCTCCGTGTGATTTCCACCTGTCTTTCGCGACTTCGCAAACATTACTCTTCGTTTGGCTTGCAGCCACGAAACCACGAGAACCGTTAGATCAAAACAAACCTGATCTTCTTTTAACTTCATGCCATGCCTGTCCCTTGGGCCCATCGGCCTTTTCGCTACTTCGCAATGACTAACTTACTAGCATCTTATCTTCGCGAATTCATGCGAGCCATTAGATCTTAAGAACTTTCTCGTTGTTTACTCTTTTATGAAAACCTTGCCCAGACCCACTGCATACTGCCAATTGAGTGCCTTGTCACCGCCATGTCATCGCCAACTAGGGTTACCACATTTACTACCACTCTTAGTGGGACCCTCCACCTTTTCGCTATTTCGCTGAAGGTATATCTCGTGCACCTCCCAACCATGAAACAACGAGAAGCCATTGATCTTTTTCCAACCCGATCATTGTTTAACCAAAGAAGACCGCTTATCTCTGGGACCCGCCAAACCCTTTCGCCACTTCGCAAAGGTTAAAACACGTTCAGCTTGATCTCACGAAACCATGCTGTCCGTCCGATCAGATGAAACTTGATCGGTGTTTAGCTTTGGTCCAAACTATATGTCAGGTCCACCTTCGCCTTTCGCTACTTCTTAGAAACTAAGTTTCAAGCACTTTTTGGTCGCAAATCAAGGCAGTTCGTCAGATCAACAGAAAATCACATGATACTTATAAGGCCCGTCAGACATTAGAAAAGGCAGATTAAAAGCGAACAAGAATAAAATGTTTAAAGGGACCACCTAGGTAAATGACAAGGGGAGAACACTTTTATGATAAATGGACCCATCGCTTAAGTGAATAGTATAGTAATGCCAAATTAGAAACCAAAAGGGCTTTTCTCAGGTATTATTTTTTTATATCGATGATAATTATTATTTTTTTTTATAAAAATGATCATCGTCGGAATTACGATGAATACCAAGCTTTCAACCGACGACTTCCTGGACCGTCGGCAGAGTCCATTGGATTGTCGAATTTTCGACGGGCATGGAATCGTCGACCAATCCGACGTTGAGTTTTTGACGGTGGATTTTGTCGACACTCCGACGAAAATTCATTGAAAATCCGACAAACGTCCGTCGAAAATCAGCTCTAAATGTACTAGTGCATGATTCAGAGGATTTTTTCTTTCCCCGAAGCAACCTTGCAAGTTACACTTCACAAACCCTGATCGAGTCACAGGAGGACTAGTCACAAATTTCTTACTCATTTTTCTTTGAACACTTGCTGGATTTAAACTTGATTTGTTAGGTCTCCCCAGAGAGATCGGCTGCATTCCTTGACCACCACTAGGAGAAAGGGACAAAGTGTTTTGTATCCCAGCATCAATTTCCATTTGAGTCTTAAGACTCTTCGGAGGCCTACCCCTCCTAGGAGAAACCACTAGTGGTGAGAAAAGCAAATTGGTTTGGACAATAGGTAAACTCCTACATGACTTTGGAGAAGCCAAAATGGTTGGGTTATCGTCAGAACCCCATTCCTTAGAAGCCAAAATCTCAAAAGGATTAACCGATGCCGAGATTGGGAGGGTCGAGTTTATACCCCCCAAATCATTCTCAATTGAACAAATAACCCTATCAGTAATACCCTCATCCATCTAAGGCGCATGATTATTAAAAATTTCATTGACTTGATGAACCATATTTTCATCTGGCATAATAACCTCAGACATGTCACTAATCCCTAAAGTAGTTTCCTTATCCATATTAACTTCAACCTTATGCGATGAATTATTAGACACTAAATTCTTAATTTCTTGAACTAAAGAAGCATCATCAGGAACTCCTATGATGGGTGCCTCTTTGTTAATTTCCATAACCACTGCATTTTTATCTAAAATCACAAGTTTAGAAGATTCCAAAACCTCCTTATGAGTATTATTGTCATTAACCTGTATGTGTTGCTTTGACATTTTAGGGCAAGCTACAGTTGGTGTATGATCTACCCCCACCTCTGATCCCCCAAAATTTGAAAATGTCATCTGAGAAAACAGATATGAAACAGAACACGTAATGTGATCATTTGGTTACCCAGGACTACAACACAGAGGGTTATTTTGGATATTATTTTGGCACGTATCTAACAGTTTGAGTGAAAAAACCTTTTCACATCCAACAACTAAAGGTCCCGCAGACAACATATCTTAATTAGAAGGTCTAGGGGCAGAAGCAAGCATCTGCTGGTTTTTCTTAAAATCCATAAGGAAAGGAGCATCCAAAAGTAAAGGAGACTTACGAAGCTCTGAATCCAGTTTATCAATAGATTGACACCAAATACCATCACGTGATTTGATATTACAAGTACGGGGGCACACATTATTAGGGTTAATTAAAACAAAAAAATTTACCAGAACCTCCCCATCCACAAAGTCCATTTTAGATGTCAAAAAAGTCCCAAATGTATTCCCAATTTGCTCGAGGACATCCGGATCCATAAAATCAAAGGGAATTTTAGGTCAACCAAACCAACCAGGTGTAAGTTTCAAACCAGATGAAGCGGGAACAAAAAAAGGTTTCCAAGCCAAAATAGAAATTAAGTGCTTTCCAAACCAGTGATGTGAAGATCTCAATACTTCATCTCTAACAGAGGGAGATTCAAAGACAATAATAAAATCATTTGCAGACAATAATTGAAAATAATGCATATCTGCCCATCGTTTTTGCAATTTATTGTAAAGTTTTAGCAAGCTTATCTGATCACCCCAAATTTCCCCAGAAATAGCATTAGTGTGTAAGCAATACGCTTTCTTGTCCACATAAGAACCCAAAAGATCAATGCAAGGAATCGGAGCCCAAACCTATGATGATGAAACCCCTAGCTGAATAGAATCAGAAGGAATCATACTTACCTTTTCCTTCTCCAGACTAGCTTCCTTATGGTTTAAAATTACCTTCCTCCCCACCTACTTTGAAGAAACAGTAGCCCTATCTGCATTCTCCACATTCGTCGAACCAACCATCTGAGCAAATGTTCACTTCTCACCCAGATCTTTAGCCCATTTCCCCTTAAAAAATTTCTCAAAATTTCCTTGCCTCACCCCATTATTGAAACATCCCCGAGTAATTCTCCTCCCATTATTATTTTATCGCCACTGAAAGTTGTGTCTGTTTCGAAAGAAACCCTGAAAATACCTTGAGACCAGCCGAAACACATTATTATTCCCATTCCTTTGTACCTGCATCGCCTTGTCCTCCCATCTCCATTGGTATACACCCATTGCAGAACATGTGGCGGATCTTCCCAAGCCACATCTTCCCATGAGCCCACTTGCTTTCTGTCACCCATCGCATGCGAAAATTCGCTTTTAGATTGTAAAAAGGTTTTTTATCTTTGATGGTATGTTGTCTATTCTCTTGATATTAATAATTATTATTCATATTAGTTAATTAGATTATGAATTGATTTTAATTAGGTTTCATTTTTATTGTATTTTTAAGTTTGGTTTCATTTATAATTTTTAATATAAAAAGTTAAAATTTAGCTTTAACAATCCTTAAGTCTATATGTGAACCCGTTGTAAAAACAAAAATTGAATATATTAATATAAAATAGTTTAGTGGCATGTCCACTTATTGAAAAAAAATATCCTTAAGTATATAAGACTCCCTTATCGAATTCTACTATAGAAAGATTATTTAAAATGACGAAAAAGGGATTACACTCTTTGAAATGAAAACAAAGGGCTTCATAATTGCAGGAATCTTGTTCACCTCATGATGAATTTAATATCTAAAGTTTTTAAAATAAAAAAGTAGATGGCTTAAGATATGACAAATAATTTCAAGAATATTGTCAAACATCCAGTCTCTTCTATTGTTATTATTAGAGATATGAATTCTAAGAATTTATTGTTCACATTCTCTAATAATAATGCTAAACACTATATTATAGTCATGTCCACTTTACTATTCAAATATTGAGTAGATACCTACAAATTAGTAGTTCAAACATTAAACATTTGAACATTTAAATATCTCACTAACTTGAGATTCTAATTATATTTGTTATTAATAAATATTTTAAAATAATATTTAAATTCGTAGTAATTTTTTAATTTTAATTTTAAAAATATTAAATATTTATTAAAAAATAAAAGAATCTAACTATTAAATTAAATTATGTAAATATAGATTTGATATAATTTATTTGACTACTTTCATATACCCATAAGTCAATTTTCTCTTGATTACTTGCATATAGATTCAAACAAACTCATGATCGTGGATGCAACCTTAACGACCCATTATGTCCCATTCTCTCTCTCTCTCTCTCTCTCTCTCTCTCTCTCTCTCTCTCTCTCTCTCTCTCTCTCTCTCTCTCTCTCTCTCTCTCTCTCTCTCTCTCTCTCTCTCTCTCTCTCTCTCTCCATATCTATTTGTCTACCTCTTTGTCTTCCCATCCCCCTCTCTTTATATCTTTTTACATCTCTATCTCTTTATCACTTTATCTCTCCCTCTCCATCTTCATTTATATATCTCTACCTCCCCCTCTCTATCCTCCTATCTCTCTCTTTCTACCTATATCTATTTCTCTCCCTCTTCCACCCGCTCTATCTTTATCTCTTACCCTATCTTCCTTCCCCCACTCTATCTCTAGACATGTCTCCCTCTCTTTATACATCAATCTCTCTTCATCTCTCCCTCTCCTTCTTCCTATACCTCTATAGCTAAATCTCTAAACCTCTCTATCTCTATCTATATATTTTCTTCCATCTCTCCCTCTTTCTCTATCTTATTATCTCTACATCTCTCTCTATCTCTATATCAATCTCTTTCTCTACCTCTATTTGTATATAAGTTCCTATATCTACTTGTCTCTTTCTATAACTCTCTCTCCCCCCTTTTATATATTTATCTCCATCTATCCCTACCTCGTCTCTTCTTTATTTATCCCTCTCCTCAACTCTCCATATCCCTCTCCCCCTCCATCTCCTTCTCCATCCCCATCCTCATCTCTCCTCTCACATTAAACCATTTCTAAATATACCAAAGTTTTCCTTAATTGACTCTCCACACCTCTTCGGTGTACCCATTGCACACCAAGGTGCGATTGCTAGTTAATAGCATTGAGATGTTTATTTTGATTAATACTTAAAAAATTAGAGTTTGCTTTTTTTTTACTAAAAGAGGGGTAAAAATTTATTCAATCACAAAAGAGATACAAATAGAGAGACGAGAAGAATTATCATAGGGCATTCTTAGTGAGAACGTCTAGAATTTTCTATTTTGGAGAATGAATACTATAGAAACATTTACATTAGATCATATTATCCTAATACCACTACATGAATTTTTGTTATCCTTGTTCCCTTACTCATAGCCATATAGTTGCTTAGTTAGGGGTCTCATCAAAGAGAACATGACCCTCACAATATGATAGAATATACAAATGTGTTTATAAACATTGTTTGTCCTTCTAATAAATAGATATAAAAAAATAAGGCAATCGAATTGTGCTAGTCTACCTCTTGTCATTTAATTCCACATGCAATATTTTAGGTCTTTGTCAAAGATCAAGTCCATGCACGTGAAGATAAGATCCTCTTGTGAAGCTAAAGAAGAGCAAAGAAATGATTAGTTTGTAAAATAAAAAAGCTTTATTTGAGTCAATTCTAAAAATCTAGAGCATTAGTAAATGAATCCCTAAAATGTGACATGTTACCTTTCTATTCTCGATTATTAAGCTAAGTAACACATTTAATTTAAAATTCATTTTAGGATCAATCATAGTTCCTTACCTTAAGGTAGATATATTCATCAGTACGATTTAGTTAATTATCCTAAGAGAATTGGCCAATTAACTTGTCCTCTCCTATAAGATTTCAAGCCCAAGATTTCATAGATATCAAGCCAGTAAACTTGTCCTCTACTAGGGGAAAGGACCCAATAGTTGTGCACCCTAACTTTGGGCTTCTCAAAATCCTACTTGGAAATTTCAAATCACTCCGATTTTTTTACAACTTACTTGGCAAGTCCCCTGCTTATAACTAAGGTTTCAAGGCCACATCATCAAATATGATGCCACATTAGCATGCTTTTTGCCAAGGTGTCCAAAACAGCCCCCCAAAAAAGTGAGACCAATAGGCACGCAAAAGAGACCCCAATAGTTGTGCAGCTGATATGGCATCACCTGATTGGTTACTTTTTACAATATTAGTACATTTCTTAACAACTATTGATACATTTCCTAACAACTGTTGGTACATTTCCTAACAAAAGTTGATTTTATTTTGTTTCAAACAATAGGTTTTATTTGTTCAATTTTTGGAACAAAAGATATCAACAACCCTCACAACAATTGGTACATGCTCAACCACTGGATCCTTTCCCCTATAAGATTTCAAACCTAAGATTTCATAGATATCAAGAATTTATTTGACTTGACAAGCTGAAAATATTTGTCACAATATGAAATTGTTCTATTTGTATCAAAGTTGAACTATGTAATTTTGAATCAAACCCATTAACCCATATTTCCAATGTTTTTAATCTATTTTTAAAATACTTTCCTAAAAAAATAAAATTGAAATTTAGATTGATATGCTAAATAGCAGGCTTTCTGTAATGCTTATTTAATGTAGCTTGTCTGGGAGTTACCCCTGCTTGTTCGTTATTGTTGTACCCTTTGTATTATGAAACAGGACATGGCATTAAAAAGGCCCTCATAACTGTCACCATTGTCTCTGTTCTCCACTACTTGCTTACTGGGGCAATGGGCTCAGCAATAACATCTTCCCCCACAATGTACAAACAAAAATTCAATTTTATCACTGTAAATGGCTTTACCATCCTGGTGCAATGAGACCCCTCTTCAACGTTTATTGTCCTTCGGAATTTCAGGACATCCATCACATTTGATTTCTATAGTTCATATTGCTGAGTATAATTGATTTCTGAGTTCAATTCTGTGAAATTTTTTTGCATCAACATTCATATTATGATCTGTTGCAATAGACTCACCAATCAAATCTTTCTCCACAAATGTAGAACAAAATTCAATTTTATCACTATAAACGACTTTACTCCAGTAGTTAGCAATTGGATTACCAATAAAATCCTTCCCCACAAATGTACTATAAAAATTCAATACTAACACTGTAAACGGCCATATAATTCAATGAATTCTATAACTCATTCTGGTGCAATGAAGCTCCCTTCAATGTTTATCATCCCTTGGAGTTCAGGGACATCCATCACATCTCAGATGTTGATATTATTGAGTGTATCTGATTTTTGGATTTAACTGTGTGAAAATTTTATCATTAATGTTTGGGATCATCATTATGTAATTGATATTTGAATTGAATTATATGAAAATTTTATCAATAACATTTTAGATCGTACTCTGTGATCCATCATGGATATAACAGCTATAAGAAAAAAATGAAACTTCTGAAAAAAAATAAAATTGTGCAGTCCGAGGTGTAGAGTCTTCACCAATAATTTGCATTGGCATTAAAAGAAATTAAATGCGGTGAAAGGGGGAGCATGAATGTGAGATGATTAAGCCATTGTCAGAGTGAGACAAATGCGTGAAGGTACTTTAATGGGCCACTGGACACTCTAACATGTACTAGTACCCACTAACTGAAATCTGCATTAGGAATTAAACAGAACATTCCTGCAACTATTCAGAAATCGGCTTTTGGAAGGTTTTTAATAAACTTCACAAGATAAAACAATTCATGGGCCCAAAACATCAATGTTGTTCTTATATGGGTTGGGCTATGGAGGAAAAAGTTATGATAGTGCAGTAGTTTGTTGCAATTGATGATGTTATTAAAGAAGATCGTTCACTGTTTTTTAATATTTTTTTCATTTGGTAGTTTATTGTAATTGATATTGTTATTAAGTTTAGAAGAAAATCGGTTCAGGTAAGATTGATTTTTAACTGTTTTCTATATTTTTATCATTTGATAGTTTATGTAAGTAATGTTGTTACTAAGTTTAGAAGAAAATTGGTTCAAACAAGATTGATTTTTAACTGTTTTCTAATTTTTAAATAATTTGGTTAAATGTTTTAATGTTATAAAGTGGGTTTGGTGAGTATCTTTTCGTTGGAAAGTCATCAAGAGGCTGTATTCTAAGAGGATTCAATTAACTAACTCCATGATCATAACAGCTTGGGAGAGTCCAGAGCATAATCTCATTCATACATATATATTTTCTTCTTTGATTATTCTTTCGAGAGAAAAAAATGTTAAAGTTTTACTTTTGTATTCTTTGACTTAAGAATATAGGAAATAAAAAAAAATCATATTGGATTGATAAAAAAAAATTCTCATATTAGATCAATAATAAAATTTTATATTTTTACTATTGCATTCAAGATTTTAAAAAAAACAAGTGGTCACTTAAGACCCTCTTTGGACCCTATTTTCATGCACTTACCCAATTTGAGATGCTCAATGTAAAAAATAATAATATTAAACATTAGGATGTTGATTAAGTTTAAAACTAGTGAAGTTTATTGATGCTATTGAAGATGATAGTGAGTTGTCATTGAAAACTGTGACTAGCTGTTGTTGAAGATGATAGTCAATTATTGTTAAAGATGACAATCAATTGCTAACAAAGATGATAGAGTTATTTTTTTAATTATAAAAGCAACATTAAAAAGGATGCTAACCCTTCACATTGCCAAAAGGCTATCAAATAGCATACAACAGCCTATAGGTGGCAAACAAACTAAGTAGAGGTACAAACCCCAAACTAACAAGGTCGAACAGGCCAAACAAACCTGTCAAACCTACAACTACCCAAAACCCAACTCAAGAGTGGGGAGAAACACCCAAAACTTGACAGAGGGGTTTGGGAAAGGGGGGCGGACTTCCCTTCCATCTGCGACAAACAACCATCCACGCAACACTGTCATTAGGAACATTCAAAGATGATAGAGTTGTTGCTAAAGATGTGTTTATGGACTTTTTAGCTTGTTGGAATCTTGGATGAAGTCAAAAATAGTAAATTCTAGAAGTTAAAACTAGTTGTTTCTTTAAATGCCATATGTTTTGGTCTTATTTAAGATTTATTCTCCCAACATTAAAGATAGTATATAGGTGCTTTATATAGACCATTATTATTATTTTTTTCAAATATTTTTTAGGATATTAAATTCTATATCAATGATATTATTTTTTTGTTTGTATGTAAGTTGAATATGATGTTTTTTGTAAGAAAAAATAGCTGAAAATAATACCATTTTAGGGAGTAAAATTTAGATTATACTCAAACTCATGGGATTCATTTCTTAAGAATTTTTATAAAAGTTTTATTTCGCTATGTTAATTACTATTTTTTTTTCCCTTATCCCATATTAGAATTAGTTAACACCATATGAGAGTAATAGGTAGGTATATAGAACACACTACAGAGAGATGTGAATATACAACCAACATAAGATAAAAGAGATGTAATCAAATATATTCTCAAATGAAACTCTACGTCACATAACGCAAGTAGAACCTATCCTTGGAAGTAGATATCTAGTTAAGTAAGATTATCAAATCCTAGGTGCATATAATGTAACAAAGTGTTAAACTAAATGCAAGAAAATAAAATAATTAACCAAATATATTTAAAGACTAATTCATTCACACATCATCTAGGATTATCCAAGAAAAGTCATGTAAGAGAATCATAACAACATTGTAAAGTGTCTTAATGGCATCACCAATTAGTCATCATTTTAGGCTTATTCAATTCTTGCCTATTGTCTTTGATATTGATTCATCATCATTAAATAATTTTCCCTGGGGGTTTTGACCAAAGACAAATAAATCAATCTTAGTAATTTCTCAAATGGTATCTCTCAACACCACCCTTCTTTAGACATAGGTATATTAGATTGAGGTGAATTAATTTAAGTTGAAACATTTTGGACATATCATTCGCATTAGAGAAGTTCATATCCACACACCAATTTCACTTCCATAGGCATGGAGATCAAATCCACAGGTATGACCTCAAAGTTGAGAAAAAAAATCATCATCTTGAGATTGTCTAGCAAAAACAAATTATTGAGACAATGACATTAATTTCAAACATTTATCACAATCATTCCTTCATCAAATCTAACATTGAATTCTTTCATTTGTATTCATTTAATTATCACATCATTTTTTATATTACATTACAAATTTATGATTCTTGACTTTAAATTTTGTAATTATATTATTTAATCAATTATCCATGAATACATGTATGTATGCATATGTGCATGTATGTATGTATATGTATGCATATATATGTATATGTATATGTATATGCATATGTTTGTATATATGTATATATTATAGACACATACATTTATAGAGTTATATATATGTATGTACACATACACACACGCACACGCACACGCACACACACACACACACACACACACACACACACACACACACACACACACACACACACACACACACACACACACACACACACACACACACACACATAAAGAGTCGACACCCTCATTGATTTAGCTAATTACTAGTAAACTAAATTGTTCATGTTTATAAAGGTGAAATACCAACTCAGACAAAATATCCAGTCTTCAAACAAATTGCATGGCTTATTGAGTATTTCCATGTTTTGTTAATTTTTCTAGAATTTCGTCATAGAACTCCCTTAAAGAGCCCAAATTTCTTTAGTTTATTTTATCTTATGGTTTTAGTATTTTCTCACTGTTTAGATGTCTCGTTTCTTAATATGGTTTAAGATTCAGAATTGTGTGTCTTTATGCTATAGATGTTCTTTTTGATAAATTGTGAAATATAATTTGAAGTGTTAGTATAAAAAAATAGTATAATGTTTATCAAAACAATTATTATTTTGATGGGAAATTATACAAAGAAAATATTATTTTGACGGAGGATATTATATCATTCATGAGTTTGTTTTTCTATTTGATAGGGGAATGCAATTCTATGTCAATGTCTTTTTCACTAAGAATTAAGGAATGAGAAATATCCATTTGAAAAATGTATCTAGTATACTATCCCCGCATCATCTCTTATACTATACTTCTGAAAATTTGAACCTTCATAGATTACGTAATCAAGAAACATACCATTACTTTCACCCTCACTAATTATATTCACCAATTAAATATTATTTAAACAATATATAAAATTATATATCAAAGAAAATATATATTTTTGCAAATTAAATCAACATTCTCTTCTACCACATCGACCTTAAAGTTAAACCAGCCACATGCAAATCCTCACAACCTTAATAAACCAAAGTTATGGCGGTTTGTGAGAATGAAGTTCATGTGGGAGTGGGAAGATTGGTTAAGCGGTTTGTATATGGGTTTACAAATGTCTTATAGTAATATGGGATTACCCCCACAAGGGCGAGAGGCATCTAATTGCAATATGGGACTATTTCGTACTCTTTGTTGGAGGCACCTAATAGTAATATGGGACTACCTCATACTCCTTGTGGGAGACACCTAATAGCAAGATGGGACTACCTCGTACTCCTTGTAGTAGACAGCTAACTATACTACAAATGAGGGATACGTACCTTACCCATTGTGGGATTTGAACTTGCAACCTCTCTTTCAAGAGCACAAATTCTCCACCTTTAGGCCAACTCAAGTTCTATTACAACAAGTAACATTAAAACATGGTTGTTTTTTTGTCTTGTCCATCACACAATTTTTCGCCACACACGTGGCAAATTATCATATGCATGGTCCACACTATGTTAGTTGATATCCATTGAGGAACTTATTAAGCAATAATAAATGCTTATATTTTTATTATGTTAGATTATTGTTGTTGATAAAAATCTATTATGATTTTTTACTATTTTCTATATATTTCTATCATTCGATAGTTTATTGTAATTGATGTTGTTACCAAGTTTAGAAGAAAATTGGTTCAAGAAAGACTGCTTTTTAACTATTTTCTATATATTTCCATCATTCAGTAGCTTATTGTAATTGATGTTGTTACTAAGTTTAGAAAAAGATTGGTACAAGTAAGACTTGGTTTAATGACAAAGTCATAGATGTTGTATGTATCTAGACGGTGTTGAGTTCAAATCTTCTATAATACTAAAAAAAAAAGGCTAAAGTATTTTTTTTTTAATCTTTGTATGATTAGAATTTAGTGCTATCTAATTTCCAAATATTCTGGTTAAATGTTTTAATGTTAGTGAGCCTCATGAATATCTATTTGTTGGAAAGTCATCAAGTGGTTGTGTTCTAAGAGGATTCAAATAACTAAATTCATGATCACAATAGCTTAAAGTATAATCTCATTTATATTAATATATATTTTCTTCTTTTTTATCCTTTTGAGAGAAAAATGTTAGATTTTAGTATTGTATTCTTTGACTTAAGAATAGAGGAAATTTTTAAAAAAATCTCATATTAAATCAATTAAAAAAATCATATTAAATCAACAATGAAATGTTATATTTTACTATTGTATTCTAGATTTCAAAAAGAAAAAAGTGGCTAGTTAAGACCCCCTTTGGCCACCCATCTCCATGCACTTACCCAATTTGAGATGCTCATTGTAAAAAAAATTCATGTTAACTTATATTAGAATGTTGATTAAGTTAAAAATTAGTGAAGTCTATTGATGCTATTGAAGATGATCATGAGTTGTCATTCAAGATGACAAGTGCGACTAGTTGTTGTTGAAGATGATAGACAAATATTATTAAAGATGGCAATCAATTGCTAGCGAAGATGATAGATTTGTTGATAATGATGTGTTTATGCACTTTCTAGCTTGTTGGAATCTTGGATGGAGTCAAAAATAGTAAATTCTATTTTAGGCATGTTTCTAGCAATTCAGGGTCATATTTAGAAGCTAAAACTAGTTGTTTCTTTAAATGCCCTATATTTTGGTCTTATTTTATATTTATTCACCCAATGTTAAAGATCATATAGTTTTATATAGACCATTTTTAATTATTTTTTAGGATATTAAACTCTATATCAATGACATTATTTTTATGTTTGTACGTAAGTAGAGTAAGATTTGTTTTGTAAGAAAAAAATAGTTGCAAAAGAAGAAGTTTATAAAGAGCAAAATTTAGAATATACTCAAACTCATGGAATTCATTTTTAAGGATTTTAATAAATTTTTTATTTTGTTGTGTTAATTTTTTATTTATTTTTCTATAACCCTTATCCCATATTAGAAGTAGTTAACATTCATATGAAAGTAATAGATAGGTATATAAGACACACTACAAAGAGTTGTGAATGTACAACCGACATGAGATAAAAAAGATGTAATCAAATATATGCTCAAAGGAAACTATAAGGACAAGCACATAATGCAAGTACACCCTACCCAAATAGATATCTAGCTAGGTAAGATTATCATCTCCTAGACCGTGCATATAATGTAGTAAAGTGAAACTAAATGTAAGAAAATAAAATAATTAACCAACATTATTTAAAGATAGATCTTAATTCATTCACACATCATTTGGGATTATCAAGGAGAAGTCACAAGAGAGCATCATAACAACATTGCAAAGTGTGTTAATTGCATCACCAATTTAGTCATCATTCTAGACTTATTGCATGCTTGTCTATTGTCTTTGATGTTGGTTCATCATCATTAAATAATTTCCCGTATGGTTTTTGACCAAAGACAAATAAATCTTACTTAGTAATTTCCATAATAATGTCTCTCAACACCACCCCTCTTTGGACATAGGTATATCAGATTGAGTTGAATTACTTTAAGTTGATACATTTTAGACATATCATTTGCATTGGAGAAGTTCAAATCCACATACCAATTTCTCTTCCATAAGCATGGAGATCAAATCCATAGGTATGACCTCAAACTTGACAAACAATTTCATTCAATTGAGATTATAGTCTAACAAAACTAAATTTATTGAGACAATGACATATTAATTTCAAACATTTATCACCATTCCTTCATCATATCTAACATTCAATCCATTAATTTGTATTCATTTGATTATCACATCAATTTTCATATTACACTATAAATTTATAATTCTCAACTCTAAATTTTATGATTTTATTAAATTTAATCATGTATGTATACATATATGTATTATAGACGTGTGTGTGTGTGTGTGTGTGTGTGTGTGTGTGTGTGTGTGTGTGTGTGTGTGTGTGTGAAAGAGTGATGCAAGAGCATCCCCGGTTCATAGCAATCTTGCATCAACCATAAATATTTTCCTTTATGTTTGCAGTTTCAGCATTTCTTTCTATGTGTCCCGGTTTTGGCTCACCAGACCATATGGAGTTGGATTCTACTTGAAGACTTGATCACTTTCTTATTTATAGATCACATCGCATTTGGATCATTTTTCGACAAGTTATCGCTATTGGTTTCCTTTACATTTTCCTATTACCTGTTGATAGTTTCTTATTACCGGTTGCCTGAACCTATTTTGGTGATCTACTAGAACCCCTTATGAAGCTTGCAGAGCCTTGGACGTTTATTCTGATGTTCCTTGGCATGTGGCTGAACTTTTCCCGTGATCTACATTTCATCCTTTGGATTTTTGGAGGAATCTCTTGGCAGAGGCCAACCTTGTTGGTTTCACATGTTAGGTCTTGATCTTTAGGTTTGATCCCTTTTTGGGCCGACTGGATCCCCTTGGACCATATATATAATTGTAATTGGGCATTAGAATATAACAATCAAAGAATCAAGTAGCTAGACTAAGCTTAGAAGATAGATCTTAAGATTCAAGGTCTTGGTTGTGACCTATTATGTACTTTGAGCATGTTTTAGCAGGCCTGTGAGCTGGTTATGTTGTAACCCGGTTGTTACTGATTGGTTGTAATCAGTTTTCATGAATTAAATCAATCTGTTATGCATTGCCTCCATCATATATTTGTGTTTCCATTGTGTTTACTCTTGTTGACCAGTTCAGATTGATCTCTTTGAGGTCCCTCCTCACTAGTGACTACTTCAAGTGGTATCAGAGCGAGTTTTTGTTCCGGAGGTTGAGTGTCCTGATATTTTTGTTGTAGGGTGGTGGACTGTGGATCCAACCTATAGCTGTAGAGAATTGGCGTAAATGATGGCACGTGGGCATGCAGACCCTACTATGATGGAAATTTTGTGAGGTATAGCAGCCCGGTTGGAAGCCATGGAGATAATCTAGAGAAGAGGTCAGCATATCGAAGATGAAGGAGAAGAAGCCCCGACAAAACAAGTAAGCCCATCGGTGGTTGATCCAGATGAGGAAAGGTTTTTGAGGGTTTTGAGTAGGGTGAATACTAAACCTCATTTTACCCCATCGAAATAAGATGGGAAGTTAGATTCGTATGAATTGATGGATTGGATCTCGGAGATGGAGAAATATTTTGATTTTGAAAGCACTGCAGAAGAAAGGAAGGTGAAATATGCTTGTACCCAATTGAAAGGTCATGCATCTCTTTGGTGAGAACATTTGCAAGTTGATAGACAGAGAAGAGGTAAAGAGAATATTAAGACATGGGATCAAATGATTGCTAAGTTGAAGTCAAAATTTATGCTAGCTAATTATCAAGTGAATCTGTTCTAGAAGTTGCAGAATTTGAGACAGAAGGAATCTAGTGTGAAGGAATACACCAAAGCATTTTACAAGTTGAATATCAGATCCGGTCATGTTGATGATGAACTTGAAAAAGTTGCAAGATATTTGAATGGATTGTGGATGTCTATGTTAGACAATTCAAATAACAGGAAGACAACTGAGAGGGGGGAGTGAATCAGTTGTCACAGATTACCAGAATATTTAGCAATTAAACCTTTAATATCGGAACCCAAAACATTAATACCAAAATGCTTAAACCAAATACCAGAATAGCAGTTAAACCCTTTAACCATAAACAATAATCAGAGAATAAATACCATCCACATGACACCAAGATTTATACGTGGAAAACCCAATAAAGGGAAAAACCACAGTGGGAAGCCTACCCATAGTCAGATGATACTTCAATTGAGGGGCATGCACTTGCAAGGAGGCCAACAGACTAGAGCGCACTTCTCATCACAAAAGGAGTCTCACTAACTACATAGAAATCCAGACTACAATCTAGAAGAAGGAATGAACTGCAAAGATAGAATCTCCTATGCCTAAGTACAGTTCTGGTTAAGCTCAATATCGGAGGAATAAATCTTCTTACATAAACCCAACTCAATCTCCAATGATCGACCAAATCCTCTACCTGAATGGTATTACATTATTCGCACATTGCATATCCATATCCCATTCCTTGACCTTATTCCTATCATGATCTACAAAGAGATCTTACATCATATATATACAAACCCTCGACCATAAATGATCAGGTCAGCCACCAAATAATAAACCAATTACATAATTACAAAACATGTCGGTCTTAGACCAAACAAACAATATCCAACTCATAAGACATCCCAGAAACACATCGAGAGGTCCAATCCACACATTACATTAAGTCGGTCCATAACCTAGATCAACCGGGACCCAATATAGGTCCACACGCTAAAGAAATCATCTCCATCTGCCAAGTCTCGAACATGATCACCATCAACATCCTGAAACTCCACCAGAAGTTGCACCAACACCACTTATGCATATAATCAAAGATCTTCAACAAAAGCTCTGCTAGTGAAACACTCATCAGAACCGCAAGCCAAGCTTCCAAGAAAATAGGATAGCATCCGATCACCAAACCAAAACCAACTGACTAAATATGAACATGAGTATCATGAATAAGACAATTCCATAACCAAACCATATCGAAGCCTACCAGATCATGTCGGATCCAAACCAACCAGAAACTACTCAACCTACTGAGACCAGAAGGGTGATGGTAAAGCATCCAAAATAGCTAGAGTTAACATCAATGCAAAACATAATCAATTCCTCCAAATGGCCAACAATCTCCCCCTTTGTCATTGATGGGAACACTAGATATGAAAAACATCTAAGTACCAAGAAATGCCAAACAAGTCTCCCCCAATGGAAGACAACCAACAATCTCTCGCATGAAGATATAGCAATGAAGTTCTGAAACAAGGACCAAACTCCCCTTGTGAATGATATCTTTGTAAAGCTCTGAATTACACATATATCTCTCCCCCTAATGTATACAACTCCTTAAGTTTTTCATTTTCACATCAAAGTCTCTCCTCCTTTGACATCAATGCCAGAAATCTGACAAAAATATCAAAACAAAAACATAAACCACTAAATCACAAAGATAACTACTCCCCCTGAGCAGTAGCATCCCCACATCAGTGCCGAAATGAAAACTATCTCTGATAATGCATACCAGACAAATGCCAAAAAGCATCAATCAGTTTTCTATCGAAGGGGTAGAAAATCCTAACCTATCTCTCAGGTACTCAAATATTTCTTTAGGCTTGAAGGTTTAGTTAAAATTTCTGCAATCTGCTCTTTAATGTTCACATAAACCAGTCTAACTTCATTTTCTTCCACCTTATCCTTCAAAAAGTTATACTTGATAGATATGTGCTTTGTCTTAGAGTGAAATATCGGATTCTTTGATATGTCAATAGCAGCAGAGTTATCACAGTGAATAACTATTGGTCCAATGCAATGCACTTTGATATCCTTCAACATTTGCTTCATCCATAAAACCCGTGTACATTTAGTAGCAGCAACAACATACTTACCTATGGCAGTATTTAAAGAAGTACATGATTGTTTCTTGTTGATCCATGAAACCAACTTCTTTCCAAGAAAGAAAGCTCCACCGGAAGTACTTTTCCGGTCATCAACATCTCCAGCCCAATCAACATCTGTATATGCACATAAAGTAAAGTCATCATCCTTTGGGTACCACAAACCATATTCTGATGTACCTTGCAAGTTTCTAAAAATCCTTTTCACCGTACTCTCATGATTTTGTCTAAGATCACTCTGAAATCTAGATGCAATACAAAAAACATTCATTATGTCGGGCCTAGTCTGAGTCAAATAAAGAAGACCACCAATCATAGATTCGTATCTTGTAGGATTTACCGGTGCAGAAACATCTTTTCTTGTCAATTTATCACTTGTAACCATAGGAGTACTTGCCAGTATAGAATCTCCCATACCAAATTTCTTCAACAATTCCCTAGCATACTTAGTTTGATAGATGAAAATACTTTTGTTAGTCTGAGTAATTTGCAAACCTAAGAAAATTTTCATTTTCCCAATCATAGACATTTCAAATTATTTCTCCATATTCTTAGAAAATTCCATGCATAACTTATCTTCATCTCCAAAAATAATGTCATCAACAAATACTTCAATAATCAATATATGATCATTAGTAATCTTATAATATAAATTGTTGTCAGCATTACTCTTAGTAAAACTAAGATTCAAAAGATATGTATCCAACCTTGCATACCAAGCTCTAGGTGCTTGTTTCAATCCATATAAAGCTTTCCTTAACCTCCAAACCATGTTTGTATCATCTCATAGTGAAAAACCATCAGGTTGCTCAATATAAACTTCCTCATCAAGATCCCCATTCAAAAATGCACACTTAACATCCATCTGATAAACCTTGTAGTTTTTATGGGTGACATAGGCAAGAATTAATCTTGCAGCTTCAATCCTAGCTACAAGTGCAAAAGTCTCACCATAATCAATTCCTTCTTCTTGAGAATATCCTTTGCAAACCAATCTAGCCTTATTCCTTACAACTTGATCATCCTCATTCAATTTATTCTTGAAAACCCATTTAGTTCCAATAACATTCTTATTTTTAGACCAAGGAACTAAAGTCCATGTTATTTTTCTCAATCTAATTGAATTATTCTTCCATAGCTTTCAACCAATATTCATCTTCACATGCCTCAATTACTGATACTGGTTCAACTTGTGCAATTATGCATACCTCATTAGTTGCCAGTCTTCTTCTTGTCATCACTCCATTTTTCTTCTCCCCAATGATCTGATCTTATGAATGATTCAATCTCAGATACCTAGGAGTCTTCTGACTCTTTGTTCCTCCTCCTAGTTCTTCAGTTACTGTAGAATTTTCTAATACTCTCGGAGTAACTGGTTCAACACTTTGTTCCGGTAAAGGTGTTGTTGGTTTAGATATAATCGTTTCCATCACCGGTTCCTTCTCATAAACTCTGATTTGACCTCTATTCAACTCATCCACTTTGACATTAACACTCTCCATATTTCTCTGCAATATCTTGTTGTAACATCTATATGCCTTGCTTTCATTAGAATAACCAAGAAATATGCCTTCATCACATCTAGGATCAAATTTGCCAATGATATCATCTCTCCTGATATAATATTTACTACCAAAGATTCTGAAATACTTAACTGTAGGTGTATTGCCAAACCATAATTCATAAGGTGTCTTACCAGTTTCTCCTTTGATAAGTACTATGTTGAATGTATAAATTGTTGTGCTCACTGCTTCTCTCTAGTAGATATGAGGTAGACTAGCTTCCATCATCATTGTTCTAGCAAAATTCAAGATAGTTATGTTCTTCCTTTCCACAACTCCATTCTACTAAGGTGTTCGGGGAGCAAAAAGTGCCTTCTCTTTAGGTACATTCTCTTCCAATGTCGGAACATCTTCCTTGATAGCCAGGAACACCCATTCCTTCCCATTGTCAAAACCACTAGCAAAATCTTCTATCGGTTCATCATCAGAATCAGTAATGCCTTCCTCATTCGCTATGTAGCATGATTTGTCTCTATCTTTCCTGTACTTATATTTGTTCTGATATCTAGGGTTAGGCTTAAATGATCTTCTAACTCTTTCTTTGAATCTTGAATTCCTTTTAGGACATCTAGATGCAAAATGACCAATCTTATTACATGCAAAACATTTAAAAGGTGTTTTTCCTTCATACTTACTTCCTATCGGTCCTGAAGGTACTCTTCTAGCAAATAGTGCTTCAAGTTGCTCAAACTCATCATCTTCTCTCTTCATATCATCCAATTCCTTTGCATATAAATCTTTCCAATCTTTCTTACCAGTTGCTGATGCAGATGCATGAAAAGAAGGTTCAGTCTTCACAGCTCGAAAAGGTCTAAATTCTTCAAGCTCAAAAGCAGATAATTTCCCAGCCAAGGTATCTCTGTCGACAGATGTATTAGCCATTGTTCTCAACTCATTAATATCAGTATCCTTCATCTTGTAAGCCAGCGGTAGGTCTCTCAGAACTTTAGAAACAATTTCATCTTCACTCAGAGTTCCACCACAACATTGAATTCCCATAACAATCTCATTTACCCTTGCAGCAATCCTTTCATCTTCTTCCATCTTCAGGTTTTCATATCTCACATGGTAACCATCAAATTTAGCAATCTTCAATGTAGGGTCACCTTCATTAAGAGTCTCCAACTTATCCCATATAGCCTTTCCAGATGATTTGTTAGTTAATCCCATTATTTGTTGATCAAAGAGTGCACACAAGAGGGCTTCTCTTACTCTACAATCATTCTCAAGCTCCTTATCCAAGTTTGTTGGAGGAGGATTGCCAGATGTCAGATTATGAGGTGTAACACCATTATGTTTGATCCCCAAATATCCTTACTAAGACATCTCAGATGAGTCTCCATCTGAATCTTCCATACTATGTAATTTGTTCCATCAAGCCTAGGAATATCTCTTTGAAAGATAACTCCAGATGAACTGGATGAACTTGAACTGTTAGTCACCATAGGATCTTCCACAAGTAGTTAAGTTTTCTACAGACAAGACCAAAGCTTTGATACCAATTGTTAGATAGTTCAAATAACCGGAAGAGAACTGAGAGGGGGGGGTGAATCAATGCAGTGCCCCTACCCTAGTCAGCTTTGTAAAACCGGTTTGACCTTGGTTTACTTTTTTTATGTGGCATTCTTGGATGGTTGGTTAACCATTATGTAATGCTGTAGTCAGATATTATGATTATTGTGCATACTTGTTAATGTGCTTTTGCATCGATTCTTATGTAGGTTTAATTGTTCTCCTGATTCTTGTTATTAATCTCGAGCTAACACTTTCATTGAATATATATATATATATATATATAGATATATATATGCTGGTGTGACTCTTGGTTGCAGGAGATTGCAGGTACAGTACCGCCGAGGTGCGAGGTTCATTTTCACCTGGATTTGCAGGTTGAGTATACCTCTTTCGTCCTTAGAATTTGGGTTAGGTGGATGTAAAACCCTCAAGTACCCTAGTCATGCTCAAGTGAGCGTCGCCTATGGTCCGTCAGTTTCCCTTTTCATTTGGGTTTGCAGGTCGTGTATTTGGTTGGCTTTCTTGGATTGCATGCCTTGCGTGTGGTAAAAATTGATTATTTTATCCTAAGTATTTAATTTGATTTAATGTGTTCATTTACGCATTAGAAATTAAGGAAGTTAAAATAAATAGGTTTCTTTTACGTGATTAATCATTAATTAAAAAGATCGCTCTATTTATGTTTGTAGCAAGTTTAATTTAATGGTTAATTTAAAACCATGAATTTATTTAGTTTATGCATTTTGAAAAGGGAAGATTTAAAGTTATTCGAAATAAAAATAATTTAATCCTTTTTTGCTTTTTCGAATGAAAAGGTTAATTTTAATTATTTAAGAAAATCAATTTTTATTAGAAAGCAAGTTTAATTTATATATATGTTTGATATAGTGTGAAAGATTGATTTTGGGAGTTTAATTTAATTAAAATATTTTAACCTCATCAATATTGCGAAATATAAATGTCAGCTTTGTTAATATTGAGAGAATTAAAATTAAATGAGAAAGAGGCATTTTAATTTTAAATTAGAAAAGCAAGTTAAATTATTTGAATAGTTGAAAAGAATGATTTCCTTTCTTTTCTATTTAAAAAGTGTTTAAATTCGAAATTAGGAGATTGGGTCAAATTTTATTCCATTTAACCTAGGTTAGAAAATATTTTTAGGGTTGTTGATTTTTTTTGGGGAAAAAATATTTTTGGATGGAGAAAATTGGGGATTTTGGGAAGGAAGAATTTCTACAGCTGCAGGTTGGGCTCTTCTTCAAAATCTTGCCAGGAATGCTAAAAGAGGTAGGATTCTTGTTTACCTTTCTATTTCGTTGTTAAATAAAAAATTGTGTTTGGTTGTTCTTCATGAAATGCTGGTTTAAAAATCCATGAATGTTCTCAGATTTGAGTTTAAAAATTGATTTTCATTGTCTTGTATTGTGGAAAGATTGTTAGATTAGTTGGAGTCCATGCTTGTAGGTTAAGTAGATTCTCTAATTTTACCCTGAGAGAGGGTTATGCTAGCGAAATTTCGGCAAAATGGGTTGCCTGGGAATGAAAATGCTGTTTAAAAATGGCTGAAACCATTCTTTGTTTGTCTCAGAAATTTTCTAAGTCTTTTTTTTTATGTGTGGGGGTTTTAGTTATCATTATTTTTATTTATTTTTGGGGGGGCAAATTATTGATTTGATTTAAATCAACAAAAAAAAGAGGGGAGAATGAAAATTGTTCGAGCTAGGGTTTGGCAGCGGAGGAGCCGAGGCTCGGCTCGCGCTGCCTCCCTTTCCCTCCTCCGCAGGGTCCCCGGAGGCCGCAAGGACCTGTGCCCACAGAGGCCGCAGGGACCTATGTCTGCGGCGGCCACAGGGTTTCCCCGCGCCCGCGGTGGCCACAGGGGCCTCTGCGCCCACTGTGGTGGCCGCAAGGGGGGGAGTTGTGGTGGCTTCCACCACTCCCGTGAAGAGAGGTGGGTCCCGCACCGGCCTCCCCAGTTTGTTTTAAAAGTTTTTTGTTTTTTTTATTTAAAGAAAAAAAAAAAGATAATATAGTATAAAATTTGTTTTACACAGATTCTATTTTAATAGATCTTTTTCATTTATTTATTATTATACATTATTAATATATATTTTATTAACGAGGGTTAATAAATATATATAAATTAATATTTAATTTGACAACGGTGTGCTATTAAATTATTATTATATATATATATATATATATATATTAATTAATTAATATTTAATTTGAAACTGGGTATTATTATTAAATTATTAATTGTTATATTTTATTTCCTGGGGTTAATATATGTATAACAGTTAATACTTAAATTGGGTATCCGTCTTAATGAGGAAGTATCTTTTTGGAAAAAGACCAAATAATCTTTTAATTGGAAAATTTCTTGAAATAAAATATATCTTGGTAATTTCCATATAATATGTTATTCAAGGATGTATTATTATTGGATTTGAATGTTATAGGTGATCTAGGAATTTTAGAAGTGAAATACTTATCATTAGATATTTTGAAGACTTAAATGATATGCTAATAGAATTATTGGAAATTTAATAATGTGTCGATTTGAGGATTGGTAAGTTATTGATATTGTCAATTAGTGAAATAAATGGTTTAGTTATACTTTTCCTCTGTAATGAGAATTGGAAAAATGGTAATATTGCAATTGTGGCATTGTATTCACCTTGTAATTGTGATTTTTCTATTAATGAATTTTTGAAAAGCTTAGATCTTTTAGAAAACTTGATCGACCTTTATTGTTTAAACCAATAGGAAAAAAGATTGCCCCTACAAGTTAATGCCCATCCAAGTTTAATTTCTATACTATCTGTAGACGTATAAAAATGACCATATTCCTAAATGAATATTTTATGTTCATTTCTCTATTTTAATTAAATCCAATTTAATTAATTTACCCACATTCCTCTATTTAATTAAGTAAATTACTCAATTTATTTAAATTAAATTCACTATACCTATTTAATGAATAAATCATTTTATTCAATTAAATCCCCCTATCCACTTTTGATTAAATTCAAAAGTTATCCTAAATTGAATAAATCTAATTTATTTAATTGCAACCAAATTGAATTAAAATTCTTTATTTCAATTAAATCCTATTATCCCTCCATCCACTTGCAAAATCCCAAACCCCTTTCTAATCCCTTCTAGAATCTTCTAATCACTTCTAATTAACCTAACCCCTCCTCTAAACTTTGTCACATCCCTAAGCAAAGGGAAGTCACTTCTCAAAACCTCAAAGTCTTTGATAACCATTAAAGGCTTCAAGTCTTCAACCACTTAATTCCTCAAAGTCTTTGATAACCATTAAAGGCTTCCAACTTTCAACCACTTAATCCCCCAAAGTCTCCAATAACCATTAATAGTTAACTCAAACCCTCTTACATGGTTAAAGAATTTGTTTTAACTCAACCTTCACCCAACCCAAGGGTCTCATCAGGCCTTTAATGCTTTGACCATGATTATCTCTTAATCATTTGCACAAAGGTTTATCCTTGGATTAAGTCTTAATCCATTGGGTAAACCTAACTTAAGCTTGACCCTTACCCTCTAGATATCCTTGAGGTCTTCTCAGGCATTTAATGCCTCCAACCCCTTCTCTCAACCCAACCCTATGTTGACACTTGTCACCATTTCATTGGTGCCAATTACAAACATGGATCCCCAACTTTCAAACTCAACCCTTGATTAAACCATTCAATCTTGACCATCCATTGCCCTATTCTTGATATAAATAGAGCTCTCATTCCTCCATAACAATCATCATCCAAATTTGTAGTATCACACTTATGCTCAAATACATTCAAGCTTTCATATCTCATTTTATGCTCATCATTTTAGCCTCTCTTTAGGATAGAAATTAGTCTAAATATGCATGTTTAGAATACTTTCTTTATCATTTTAGCTCAATCATAGACTAAATATATCATGTTAGGATAGTACTCATACTAATCTTGTCATCTTATCATTTAGTTTATTACATTTTAAAATCATACATAGTTTAACATACCTTTCATACTAAAATCCATCAAAGCATCCCTCGTTCTTGCATTTGCCATCCCTAAACCATTTTGCTCAGTGATCTGAGAGCAAAAACATTGGTTTGAGGGACATTGTAAGATAGAGAACCATGGGACCCACCTTGGGAAGCTGAGTAATACGTCGTTACTCCATAGCTTGCACCAAGAAGTCCTGTGTGTGTGTGTGGACTAGTATTTAGCAATATTTTCACATATTGAGTTTTATCAGCCCACTTTTCCCGCATACACTATCCTTTGCTTAAGTAACGACAAGACTTGATATGTTTGTTGGGACCCTATCGTCTGGTTGATGTGTGGTTGGCCATAGATGGTCAAGTCCCTAGTTAGAGTACCTTCAGACAAGGGACCTTTGTATTTGCGTTTAATATGTTCCGTTGGATCCATTTCTATGTAGGGATCATTTAGGTATTTATTGACCGAAGTGGTCATTTGTATATTGGTTATGTTCGCCTTGATGGAACGATTGTAAATAATGTGAACCTTATGTATCCTTAACTTATTTAATTATCAGAGCGGTCTTGCAGTTGAGCAGACTCAGAGATGTAGCCCTCTAGGGGTGAACTCCGAGATCATTTTGGTGTTATGTGATTCTTTTGTTCTTATGTTTCATGGTTAGTGCTAGCATGTATGGATGGCACTTTGATAGAATGTATAACTAGATTGGATGAGATTTATCATAATGCATGTATGCAGTTGTCTCTTAAATGCAATAAATTGGATCATGAAAGGTTGTAGATTTGAATAATAGAATGTAATCAATTTCAGTTATTGATAATGCAATTAAGTATGCATGGAAAGAACTCACTAGGTTATGAAGAAATTAAAGCATGTAATGAAATTAAATGCATGGTATATGGTTAAGGAAAAGTTTGAACGAAATGATTGGATAACCATTGTTGGATGAACTCGTCATATTACCTAATTTGTAATTCTAATGGATGAACTTTATTTGACTACCTACATTTTAACCTTAATCAATGAACTTCCTCTTTTTAGCTATATTTTAACTATAATGGATGAACTCATTTGGTTATTTACATTTTATCCTTAATAAATGAACTCCATCGTATTAGCTATATTATAACTAAAATGGATGAACTCATTTAGTTATTTACATTTTAATCTTAATAAATGAACTTCATCATATTAGCTTTATTTTAACTATAATGGATGTACTCATCATGTTATCTAATTTTAACTCTAATGGATAAACTTCATTAAGTTACCTATATTTTAACTCTAATGGATGAACCTCCACATGTTATCTATGTTTTAACTTTAATGGGTAAATTTCCTCATGTTAGCCTCATCTTCAACCTTAATGGATGAACACGTCCTACTATCTATAATGTTAATTTACTGAACAAATTATATCCATGTTTTAAATAATAATATGTAATTAAGATAACCTGCTTAATTGGATCAAATGTTGCGAGTTGAGTTAGGTGTTAAGTTACGTAATCACGTTGGGAAACTCCTTAGGTTTGTTTAGCCTTTTGTTGTGTTATCTAAGCTTTAGATAACTCCAATGTATCTTAATGTTGTGTCTTATTATAAAATAAAATTTAAAAAAAAAAAAAAGTTGCACTCCATTTGAGTTTTTTTAGCTTTATCCCTTCGAGGTTTCCTGGCGGGGCATTACATTTGGTATCAGAGCCCATGTTGCAACACTGGGATCTCTGGTTTTACTTGTGCCCTGAGTTGGTGTGAGGTGTATCTACCTTATGTTGTATGCTTGTCCTCCTTGTTGTATGAGTGTGATTTAGCATACCTTAACTTGTGTGTAGTGCTTTGGAGTGATTATATGTGCTTTGTTTGCTTATTGATGTCTTGGTCTACGATTACTCATATTTTGAAAGAGAGTCATATGTACCTTCCTTTTTGATTCGTTGTACTCTTTTGACTAATCCATTTAGGTTGGTTAGTGTTGTCTTGAATCTAAAAGTACAAAATGTGCTTGTTATGGTTATGATCTATCTTAGTGTTGTTCGCATGAAGGACTAGTGTGGTAGGTATGGAATGCTTATTATATAGAAAATTGAATGATTATCACCCTTCCTCCTCTCTCTCTCTCTAGAAATTAAAATAATGTTGATATGTGTAATTATCTCTTATTTGAGTTTTCTTTTTTTGCGAGAGAAGGTTGCGACTTCTTGAGCCCTTGTGTGAGCCTTATAATGCTTATGTGTATTTAGATTATGAGGGCTTTGGTTTGAAAGTTCATGTTGGTTATTGGCAGAAAATTGTATGTTTACATTAAGGATTCTCCATGTCTATTGTAGGAGTAACATAATTAAATTCTATCTTAAGTAATGTGCATTAATATGCAAATTGTTGTTATGTGAAATTACTTTGTTTGTAAAAGAAGTATAAAAAAATGGGACATGTTATAGTAGCTTTGAGAGTGTATTAATGTGTTCCACGAAAGATTGTTTTGTGTCCTTCACTAAACTAGTTTGATTGAGGATCTATTTTAGCAATGCTCCATTGAACTTGCCTTTGGATATATGTAATTGCCTTATTATGTTTAGAAAGTGCGAAAGAAAAGCTTGTTTGATGTGCATGCATAAATGTGTATTATTTAGTTGATAGCTCCTCACTTATCTTCTTACCATACCTTGAATTTTCAATGATAGGTTGCAGATTTTTGATATGTTTTGTTTGAACTAAGAATAGTGAGTGTTCTCAAGAGGTCTTGCATTATCGATAACATTACCTGTTTTGATAAATGTTGTTTGGAAAACTAGAACATTCTGTGCAACCATAATAATTGGAAATGTCATGTTAGGTTGTTTGGCACCCTCCTAAAATGACAGCGAAATGAAAACCGTGCAATTCGAATGATAGACATAGTGATAAATTTTAGCTTGTAGTGTGATCTTGTTGATCTTGTGTCTTTGTCGGAAATAGTTTGATTTTCAAAATCTCCTTCCCTTCTCTTTTTCAAAATCATAAAATTTATAGAAACGCTACTAAGAATGCATTGATTTAAAAAAAAAAAAAAGAATTTTTATTACGCATATGAAATTGTATGTTTGCTTTTGGGCTTCTTATGGAAAATTGAAAGTCTTAAGCTTCAGAAAGGAAAATTGCATAGTTAGTAATGTGAATGCAAATGCTTAGTGGAATTTGAGAAAGATATTGGAATGATGTTATTTCCTTATGTAATTTTGAATGGTTAAGAAGAATTTCAGTACTTGTATCTAGAATAAACTTTATTCAGTTATTCATGTGAAAAGAATAATTAAAACCTTCCTTGGGTAGATGATAGCGTACTGAAAAGTACTCCCCGTAAATGTGACTAAACCAGTAATGGTGCTATTCCTTGTGTATTGTAAAAAAAAACCCGTGCCTGCTATGTGTACCCATGGGATGGTGAAGTAATCAACCATGGAGGATATGTTTACTTATGAGTATGGGAAACCATACTGTTAATGTGATGTTTATTATTTGTTTCCTTACTAAGTGCCAACCCAAGGGTTGTTGATAAGTCAGTATGTGAAGGGGTAGTATTAGAAGTCACCATTCCTTGAATAGTATCGAACGACGTACGAGTAATGTCAACGCGAAGTGAAAATAGCTTCTCTATTTGGAGGAAAAATAAAGTTATATAATGAAACTGTATTATAGGTGTACTCAATACTTTCCCTTATGATGAACCGATTCATAAGGTTCATGTGTGCCAGCCTATTCCTATCCTTTATTTGAGCATATAGATGACAGTTCTTGATCATAATGATGGGTTTTATTGGAGGATCTTTTGCCTTATCTTCATGAAAGGTATGTTATTTTTCACATGAGCTACCAATTGACTAGCGTTGGTAGACTTGTGGGTGGAACTTATCCATGTATACCTCTGGCTTACAGCAAGTATCTTGAGAGGTATGTCGCTATGCGGGATGTGACCTACGTGTGCCCTTTTCCGCGAGGTACACTACCATGTGGGATACGTCCATTGCGTGCCCTTTTCGCTTGGAGTATTGCCATGTCGTGCTGAGACACGATGCGAGATGTATTAGACATCGCCATGCGGCCTACCAACAAGTTTAGGGTAGAGCCATACCGTGTGATGACGTGATGCTGGGTGATGTCGAGGTACACATTGCCATGCCATGCGGATGTGTGACTAGGCCACACCACGTGATGAGCTACTGCGATAGCTAGACGATTGTTCCTTCCTTCCTCGTTGGTGGCTAGATGCTAGTCACATAGTGATGTTAAGTGCACTTATGATATTTATTTTTATTTTTATTTATTTATTTTCTTGTGGGCCAGCAGTTTATTTTATTTTGACCTTGAAGGTTTAGCCATGATCTTGCGATCTTTTTCTTACTTGATTTGATGTTGCAATTCTGGAATTATTTTCTTGCCTTACAGTTGGAATTGACAGTTATTATCTTTATTCTTTTGTACTTTGGTGGCTAAATTGATTTATCCTTGTTGTTTTCGTATGCTAGTCTTGTGTTGAAATGTGAATTCCTCTCCAAGAATGTAGGGGACGGTCTTGGTTGAGTGTATACAAGGAAGTAGACGTAGGGAACCTTGAGGATGGGGGTATGTGAGGCTATGAGACAGCTAGGATCCACTACCTACCTATGAGTGGTGACTATCTCTTGGAGGCTAAACACCTTACGCAACAAGGGATGTTCATGAGGGTCTTGCATGGAAGGTAGCACCGCTATGGTGTGCTCTAGCACCATCAAGCCCTGAAGTGAGATGTTGGATATTTATGATCATGTTATTTGTTCTGAGATCAGGCATAGAGATGCTAATCGTGCATGCTATCCTTGACTAAGCATTAGACATGCTCACATGTGGCCTTTTGTGTTGTGCATTCTAGTTATGTGGATGGTTATTGTGTGTAATTATGGATTAAATGGTGTTAACTTGCCACTATGTTATGGGACATAGTCATTGAAAAGGTTCTTTTATGCTTGGAAAGTGCAAACAATTGAGTTATTTGCATTGCTCTTATTTATCGAAAGTTAACTTGGTTGTAGAAATTGATATTTGAAGCCAGTTCTATGCGATAAAGTTTTGTAAAAAGATGAATTGGTAAAAGAAATTGATCATGATGGCATGTTTTCTTGTCCTGCTTGGTAGAATGAGTATGGTAATTGTTTCTTACCTCTTTTAATGCTTTAATTTGGTGTAATGAAAGGAAGAAAATTCTTGTTTTTCTGCTATGATTATGGATAATCCTTAGAATATTTTAAGAGGTGTATGGTTTTAGATGTAGCTTGCCAATGGATAATGACTTTCGTAGAGGATTTAGCAATAATATTTAAATTGGTTGTGAAAAGATTCATATGTGCAAATTGATAATTGTTAATTGAGTTTCAGGGCTAATACGCATTGCATGATTTCTGCTTAGCCTTACGACTTCCAGGAGTAAGTCAGAGCCTAGGGGGGAGAATGTAGTGCCCCTACCCTAGTCAACTTTCTAAAACTAGTTTGACCTTGGTTGACTTTTTCTATGTGGCATTCTTGGATGGTTGATTAACCATTATGTAATGTTGTAGTCAGATATTGTGATTATTGTGCGTACCTGTTAATGTGCTCTTGCATCGATTCTTATGTAAGTTTAATTGTTCTCCTGATTCTTGTTATTAATCTCGAGCTAAGACTTTCATTGAATATATATATATGCTGGTGTGACTCTTGGTTGCAGGAGATTGCAGGTACAGTACCATCGAGGTGTGAGGTTCGTCTTCACCTAGATTCGCAGGTTGAGTATACCTCTTTTGTCCTTAGAATTTGGGTTAGGTGGTCATAAAACCCTCAATGTACCCTAGTCATGCTCAAGTGAGTGTCGCCTGTGGTCCATCAGTTTCCTTTTTCGTTTGGGTTTGCGGGTCGTGTATTTGGTTGGCTTTCTTGGGTTGTGTGCCTTGCGTGTGGTAAAAATTGAGTATTTTATCCTAAGTATTTAATTTGATTTAATGTGTTCATTTACGCATTAGAAATTAAGGAAATTAAATAAATAGGTTTCTTTTACATGATTAATCATTAATTAAAAAGATCGCTCTATTTATGTTTGTAGCGAGTTTAATTTAATGGTTAATTTAAAATCGTGAATTTATTTAGTTTATGCATTTTGAAAAGGGAAGATTTAAAGTTATTCGAAATAAAAATAATATAATCCCTTTTTGCTTTTTGGAATGAAAAGGTTAATTTTAATTATTTAAGAAAATCATTTTTTATTAGAAAGCAAGTTTAATTTATATATATGTTTGATATAGTGTGAAAGATTGATTTTGGGAGTTTGATTTAATTAAAATATTTTACCCTCATCAATATTGTGAAATATAAATGTTAGCTTTGTTAATATTGAGAGAATTAAAATTAAATGAGAAAGAGGCATTTTAATTTTAAATTAGAAAAGCAAGTTAAATTATTTGAATAGTTGAAAAGAATGGTTTCCTTTCTTTTTTATTTAAAAAGTGTTTAAATTCAAAATTAGGAGATTAGGTTAAATTTTATTCCATTTAACCTAGATTGGAAAATATTTTTAGGGTTGTTGATTTTTTTGGGGGAAAAAATATTTTTGGATGCAGAAAATTGGGGATTTTGGCAAGGAAGAATTTCTACAGCTGCAGGTTGGGCTCTTCTTCAAAATATTGCCAGGAATGCTAAAAGAGGTAGGATTCTTGTTTACCTTTCTATTTCGTTGTTAAATCAAAAATTGTGTTTGGTTGTTCTTCATGAAATACTGGTTTAAAAATCCATGAATGTTCTTAGATTTGAGTTTAAAAATTGGTTTGCATTGTCTTGTATTGTGGAAAGATTGTTAGATTAGTTGGAGTCCATGCTTGTAGGTTAAGTAGATTCTCTAATTTTACCCTAAGAGGGGGTTATGCTGGCAAAATTTCGCCAGAATGGGTTGCCTGGGAATGAAAATGTTGTTTAAAAATGGCTGAAACCATTCTTTGTTTGTCTCAGAAAATTTCAGAGTCTTTTTTTTTTATGTGTGGGTGTTTTAGTTATCATTATTTTTATTTTTTTGGGGGGGGCAAATTATTGATTTGATTTAAATCAACAAAAAAAAAGAGGGGAGAATGAAAATTGTTCGGGCTAGGGTTTGGTGGCAGAGGAGTCGAGGCTCGGCTCGCGCCGCCTCCCCTTCCCTCCTCCCCATGGTATTTCCGCAAGGTCTCGCGCCCGTGGAGGCTGCAAGGTTTCCCTGCGCCCGTGGTGGCCATAGGGACCTGCGTCTGCAGGGTTTCCCAGCGCCCACGGTGGCCGCAGGGGGGGGGGGGGGGAGTTGGGGTGGCTTCCACCACTCTCGTGAAGGGAAGTGGGCCCCGCAGCAGCCTCCCTAGTTTGTTTTAAAAGTTTTTTTATTTATTTAAACAAAAAAAAGATATAATATAATATAAAATTTGTTTTACATAGATTCTATTTTAATAGATCTTTTTCATTTATTTATTATTAAATATTATTAGTATATATTTTATTAACGAGGGTTAATAAATATATATAAATTAATATTTATATTGACAACGGTGCGCTATTAAATTATTATTAATATATATATATATATATATTTTATTAATGGAGAATAATATAAATATATATATTAATTAATATTTAATTTGAAACTGGGTATTATTATTAAATTATTAATTGTTATATTTTATTTCCGGGGGTTAATAAATATATAACAGTTAATACTTAAATTGGGTATCCGTCTTAGTGAGGAAGTATCTTTTTGGAAAAAGACCAAATAATCTTTTAATTGGAAAATTTCTTGAAATAAAATATATCTTGGTAATTTCCATATAATATGTTATTCAAGGATGTATTATTATTGGATTTGAATGTTATAGGTGATCTAGGAATTTTAGAAGTGAAATACTTATCATTGGATATTTTGAAGACTTAAATGATATGCTGATAGAATTATTGGAAATTTAATAATGTGTCGATTTGATGATTGGTAAGTTATTGATATTGTCACTTAGTGAAATAAATGGTTTAGTTATATTTTTCCTCTGTAATGAGAATTAGACAAATGGTAATATTGCAATTGTGGCATTGTATTCACCTTGTAATTGTGATTTTTTTGTTAATGAATTTTTGAAAAGCTTAGATCTTTTAGAAAACTTGATCGACCTTTATTGTTTAAACCAATAGGAAAAAGGATTGCCCCTACCGGTTAATGCCTATGCAAGTTTAATTTCTATACTCGTCTTTGCTTAAGGACTTGATATGTTTGTTGGGACCCTATCGCTTGGTTGATGTGTGGTTGGCCATAGATGGTCAAGTCCCTAGTTAGAGTACCTTCAGAAAAGGGACCTTTGTATTTGCTTTTAATATGTTCAGTTGGATCCGTTTCTATGTACAGATCATTTAGGTATTTATTGACCGAAGTGGTCATTTGTATATTGGTTATGTTCGCCTTGATGGAACGATTGTAAATAATGTGAACCTTATGTATCCTTAACTTATTTAATTATTAGAGGGGTATTGTAGTTGAGCAGACCCGGAGATGTATCCCTCTAGGGGTGAACTACAAGATCATTTTGGTGTTATGTGATGCTTTTGTTCTTATGTTTCATGGTTAGTGCTAGCATGTATGGATGGCACTTTGATAGAATGTATAAGTGGATTGGATGAGATTTATCGTAATGCATGTATGCAGTCATCTCTTAAATGCAATAAATTGGATCATGAAAGGATGTAGATTTGAATAATAGAATGTAATCAATTTTAGTTATTGATAATGCAATTAAGTATGCATGGAAAGAACTCACTAGGTTATGAAGAAATTAAAGCATGTAATGAAATTAAATGCATGGTATATGGTTAAGGAAAAGTTTGAACTAAATGATTGGATAACCATTGTTGGATGAACTCATCATATTACCTAAGTTGTAATTCTAATGGATGAACTTTATTTAACTACCTACATTTTAACCTTAATCAATGAACTTCCTCTTTTTAGCTATATTTTAACTATAATGGATGAACTCATTTGGTTATTTACATTTTATCCTTAATAAATGAACTCCATCATATTAGCTATATGTAGCGTCCTAAAATTGTGACACTTGCAATTTTGATTGCATTTGGGTCTTCACGATGGCGATGCAACACGAAACCTGAATGGAGACCCCGAAACTTGTTCATGACATCAAAAACTGCATTTCTCAGCACCTTGGCCTGATCCTCCTTGCACCCTGTTGTCCCGGGAGGTGGGACCATGGCGCCCAGCGCCCTAGTCCTTCAGGACTAGGGCGCCCAGTGCCCTGGTCCCCCAAGACCATGGCACCCAGCGCCCTGGTCCCCCAAGACCATGGCACCCAGCGCCCTAGTCCCTGGCCCTATTTTGGGCCCGGTCTCTTATGGGGCTTCGGGTCTTTAAGTTTGCAAATTGGAAAATAATATTTCCTGGTCGGCCTAAGGTCGGGAAAATCAGTCTTTCAACCCTAATTGACAAGTATATAAACTACTTTTGCTCTCCCATTTTGGGGAGATGAAAAAAAAGGCGGAAATGATATTCAAACATTCAAGCATTCAAGCATTCCTTCAAGCAATTGAGCATTCTAAGTCTCCATTCAAGGCTAAGTGTTGCATTCAAGATAAGGATTCAACCATTGAAGAGGAGATCACATACAACATACAACATACCACATACATTACACCTTCGCATGTAAGAATACAAACATTCTTACAACAAGGTATTAGTACTTGTTTACATTACAAACATTTACATTTACAGCATTCTCATTTCTTGGTTAATTCCAAAACCGGGGTTTGACCTAAAGGCAAACCCCTCATCCCTAACCCCCCAATCGTCCTCTCTTTTCTATGTGTAGGTTGCAGGTACGTGGCTGTAATTGAAGATCTAGAATCCTTGTGCAGAGACGAATAGATCCCCCTTCATTTCGCGGATTTTTCGGAGGACCGTGTGCACGCCGGGCACCATCGTCTCGTCAACTTTCGCTCAAATTTGTAGAACAACACCGTCTCGACATTTTACTACTAATTCCAGGTCCGCAACTTTATCCTATATTCCTATCTCTGTTTATAAGAGAATCTTTCCTACTTTACATGCATTCCTAGTTTAATCAATCTTTCTACATTCTTTACAAAAGAGGGTATCCTTGATGTCACAACCCTTGAAACTCATTTAGAATCCAATCTTGCATTGCGTGGGATTGGATCTTGTGGGTTTCAACCCCTCTTTTGAATGTAAATTCCTTCCCAAGTGAAAACCATCAACCCTAGTGACTCTCCCTTCTCTCTCCTTGGAGTTGGGGGAGGGGAGACCGACTAGGGTTCGATTTTTTCGCTTTACACTATATTATAACTAAAATGGATGAACTAATTTAGTTATTTACATTTTAATCTTAATAAATGAACTTCATCATATTAGCTTTATTTTAACTATAATGGATGTACTCGTCATGCTATCTAATTTTAACTCTAATGGATAAACTTCATTAAGTTACCTATATTTTAACTCTGATTGATGAACCTCCACATGTTATCTATGTTTTAACTTTAACGGGTAAATTTCCTCATGTTAGCCTCATCTTCAACCTTAATGGATGAACGCGTCCTACTATCTATAATGTTAATTTACTGAACAAACTATATCCATGTTTTAAATAATAATATGTAATTAAGATAACCTGCTTCATTGGATCAAATGTCGCAAGTTGAGTTAGGTGTTAAGTTACGTAATCACGTTGGGAAACTCCTTAGGTTTGTTTAGCCTTCCGTTGTGTTATCTAAGCTTTAGATAACTCCAATGTATCTTAATGTTGTGTCTTATTATATATATATATATATATATATATATATATATATTTGCACTCCATTTGAGTGTTTTTAGCTTTATCCCTTTGGGGTTTCCTGAGGGGCATTACAGAATCAGTTGTCATAGATTACCAAAATATTTAGCAATTAAAACATTAATACCGCAACCCAAAACATTAATACAAGAATTCTTAAACAAAATACCGGAATAGCAATTAATCCATTTAAGAATAAACAATAACTAGAGAATAAATACCATCCACATGACACCAAGATTTATACGTGCAAAACCCGGTAAAGGGAAAAACCACGGTGGCAAGCCTACCCACAGTCATATAATATTTCTGCAGTAAGTATGTGAATTACAATTGAGGGGTCTACACTTATAAGAAGGCCAACAACCTAGAGCACATTTATCATCACATAAGGAGTCTCACTGACTACATAAAAATCTATACTACAATCTGGAAGAAGGAATGAGCTGCAAAGATAGAATCTCCTATTCCTGAGTACAATTTTGGTTAAGCTCAATACCGGAGGACTAAAACCTCTTACATAAATCTAACTCGATCTCTAATGATCTACCAAATCCTCTTCCTGAATGATATTACATTATTTGTATATTACATATCCATATCCCATTCCTTGACCTTATTCCTATCATGATCTACAAAGAGATCTTACATCATATATATACAAACCCTCGACCATAAACAATCAGGCCGACCACCACATAATAAACCAATTACATAATTACAAAACATGTCAGCCTTAGATCAAACAAACATTATCCAACTCACAAGACATCCCAGAAACACATCGAGAGGTCCAATCCACACATTACATTAAGTCGGTCCATAACCTAGATCAACAGGGACCCAATATTGGTCCACACGCTAAAGCAATGATCTCCATCTGCCAAGTCTCGAACATGATCACCGTGAGCATCCTGAAACTCCACCAGAAGCTACACCAACATCACTTATACATATCATCAAAGATCTTTAACAAGAGCTCTGCTAGTGAAACCCTCGCTGGAACTGCATGCCAAGTTTCCAGGAAAACAAGATAACATCTGATTACTAGACCAAAACCAACTGACTGAATATGAACATGAGTATAATGAATAAGAAAATTCCATATCCAAACCATCCCAAAGCCTACCAAATCATTCTAGATCCAAACCAACCAAAAACTACTCAACCTACCAGGACCAGAAGGGTGCTGGTAAAGCATCCAAAATAGCTAGTGTTGACATCAATGACAAAATTGTTAGGATTCCCAAAGATACTGAGGGGGGGGTGAATCAATATCTAACCGGTTAATGAATTTACTTGAATTAAAACATGTAAAGCATATCAATATTGTGTACCAGTAAACCAGAAATAATACATTAAACAAGAAAAACAATAACCACATGAAGAGCACACCATAACACAGTAATTTAACGAGGAAACCCAGTGTGGGAAAAAAATCGATGGGATTTGTGACCCACAATATTCCCTTACTAGCCAATAAGGGAATATTACTGCTACAATAGGGGCCTGCACATGCAGGAAGGCCAAGTGCCTAGAGCTCATTGCTCAATTACAAAAGGAAGTCACGCTGACTTACAAAAATGGATTATAATAATCCAATGTCTTGTACTGCTTCAAAATAGCATTTGCTATGCCATATCTAGTGTCGGTTTTATCTCTACTGCATACATAAACCCTTAACCTAAAATTCGCATATTAGGTCTACATTCTTTTTCCTATTCTTCATTAGCAAATGTTCTATAATAATCTCATACATATATGAGTCATCTTACAAATTGCCATGTCGGCTTACAATGATTTTACAATTAATTACAAAATATATTACAAATTAAATTCATGTCGGCTTGGGTGCCGGTATCCTTTCTTTCATTGTCGGTGTTATGTGTGCCAATGTAGAGTTTGTTGTTGCCGGTCTCGGTATAATTGTCTTGCCAGTATCATATGATTGCAAGGTTGCCATCAATGACAAAACCTTCAATCACCTACAATTTCTCATTGGAGTGTGCATTTGCCAACAATCTCCCCCTTTGGCATTGATGGCAATACTCATGAGAAAAATCCAAAAAGTGTCGTCCAAAAAGAATCTGCCAAAATTGTCTTACCAAAAACTATATGCCAAATCATATGTGCTCCCTCTGAGCTGATGGTATCTTCTGCTAATCATTTTTCTCATTACCACTACTCCCCCTTTGGCATCAATGCCAAAGGTTGTCAAAGTGTCAATTGAGTGTGGTTTCCAGCTTCATCCCTGTAACCGGTTAGTTACAATCTGAAAAAGGTCTGCCAATACCAGATTCAAGCTCTCAGTGAACCATTCACTGTCCTTTAATGTGGCCTCTGTCCTCTAAATTGTATCGGTGAGGTGTTGCATTTGTTGTTCCGATGTCTTATGTCCTTGAACCAATGCCTTAGATATCTCTTTTCTCAAGGAGGCGAGGTAGTCCAATTTTGGACTAAGTCTCCATTTCAGATCTTTTGCCTTTCCTTTTATTCTTTCCTTCTCTTTTTCAAATTTTTGAAGTTCCTCCTCAAAACCTGTTATTTTCTACTCAAAAACTGATAATGGTTCAGATGAATTAATGAAATTGTCAGCTAATTTATTGATTTCTTCCTGTACCATACTGATCTTCTTGTCTATATCTACTGTCAAAAAGTTTGTTTTACATGTATCTCTGTACAAATTTTTAAATTCTTTTAGTGTTTTACATAGTGCCGGTAAAAGAGTGTCAAATTGTCTCATGCACTTCTTTATTTCCTCTTCAAAGAATTTATGTTTTTCTTTCTCAATTTTCTCTTTGAATGCTTCCTTGTTTATTTGTTCAACTGTCATAATGTTGTTAGTAATATATTTAGACAATGTGTCAAGTTGATTTTAAGAATCTTTATTATCCACATTACACTTGGGTACTATCATTTTCAAAATTGGGATTGTATCAACAATAGCTTTGTATGCTTGTGCACTGCACTCTGTTATTTTCTTGATTGAATCCAATAGAACTTCTGTCAAATTTGTTGGTCTGAATTTTGCCATGGAAGAACCAACAATCTGTATTCCACCTGTGTGAGTAACTTCTTTGCTTGTAGTGACCTCTGGTAGGTCAGTTTGTGTTTGTGTTTCTCTAAGCAAAGGTTTGGGTTTCTCAGCTGTTGCCTGTGGCACTGTCTCTGCATGAACCTGTTCCTGTGAGGGAGCCTATTTCTCTTCCTGTTTCTCTGTGTTGTCCACTGCCGATTTTTCTTCTGTGCTGTCTATTGCCGGTGGCTTAGTAGATGAATCATTATGTACATCTGTGGTCTTTGCCTTTCCAGTGTCTAAGGGTTCACTTGATTCTTCAGTTTGTTTTGGTTCCCCAATTTCAATATTTTCTGTAGTAATATTTCCTACTGGTGGCTCTATTGCCACATCTGATTGCTCAGTTGATTCCTTATCTACCACAATATTGACTTCCTGAGTGTCAATGTTCATTGTATATAACACCTCAGAATTAGGATTTGTATCCTCATGTGGTGTGTCCATACTCTCATTAGTCGGTTGATTGTCAATAGTAACTACCGGTGGAGTATCTAGAGGCGGTGGGGATAAGTTGTATATTATTTTTATACTGGGTGGTCCACCAACCTTACCTTTTCCCTTATCCATTTTATATACCTCAATGGGTTTAGGTTTTTGTTACTCTTCTTGTTTCTCTTTTTCTACCAAGAATATATCCCATGCATCAATTGTTTCTTCTGTTACTTCATTCACTCTACCTACCATTAGTGCTACATGCTGGTGAGCAGTTGAAAATACTGACCAATTAGCCTCAAAAATCAATTGATCTATCTTTTCAGGTGAGTTGACAGGATGTACAAGAATTAGTTTTTCAATCTTTATTTTCTTATCAAGCTCAACAATAGCTAGCCTTCTAGCTTCTAGTCTGTTAAATAGATCTGTCGGTATTTCATTGACAACTTGCATCAAAAATTTCTTGAAAATATTTAAGTGTAATATTACACTATTCTCTACTTTCTCCTTGTCATCAGCCGATAGTGATATAATTTGTTAATGTTTTTCAGCTTTCCATACTTTGTTATTTCATTGAGAAGTTTATCAATGGTAGCAATAGTTTGTTGAGTCTTCTTTTTCTTTGGAGTCAGTTTCTTTGCTGGGGGCCTCACTACTTGTTGCATCTGTCTTGTTTTTCTAGGAGAAGGTGAGGGTACCGGTGAAGCTTTCCTCTTTCTTTCAACTCTTTTGAATTTAGCCGGTATGTCACTCTCAGAGGAAGTTGCAACCGGTGATAGATGAACTTCCGGTTGAAGTTCTTCCAGTTCACTCTCCTTAATACCAGTTTGTCTTAATACATCTTCCTTGATGGCTTTTGCCTGTCGGGTTCCTTTTCTAACGGTTGCCTCAACCTTCTTAACCCTTTTTCTTGATTGAATTTGGCTTTTTATTTGTTCAACACTGCCAAAAAAAATTTCTTCAGGTTCTTTTGGAGCTTCTAGGAGGGCTTTTGCATAAGTTTCTATTATGTTGTCATCAGTTTCATACCCCATTTCAGTTACCCAGATGGTTCTAGGAATAACTACCTCTCAATCCAAACTTCATCTTTCTTTATTACAAAACAGATTTCATCCTTATATTTGTCCACAATTGCTTGTGACAATCTAACTCTAGTTTTCATTTGGGCCTTCAATGCCTTAAAATATTCATTTATGTTCTTTTCCCTATTCTCTCCCATGTTGTTCAGTAAATCTAACAATTGTTTACCTACCGGTATATCAAAACCAAAATTTCTAATACCAATACCGGGTACTTGTTTGGTTATGTAGAGCATCAGACAAACAAGTAGGTTTCCAAATCTGAATGTTCCCTTTTTGTCTTTCTTTATCTTTCCCAAATTATCAATCGGTTCATCTTTAAGCCATTCACAAACATCTATTCTTGCATTATCTTTTACCATATCATAGGCACTTTTAATGCATAGGCTAGAGACTGAGTTTAACCTATTTGCATGTGTAGTTTTATAGCCTAAGATCATACTGATAAATTTGACATTGATATCCATTACATCATTTACCCTTAGTGATCTCTTGTCAAATGTTACACCAGTTAGGTCTATCACTGTGTCATTTGAGACTCTCTTGGTTTTGTCAGGTCTGTTACTGGTGGAAGGTAACCCTGTTATAGATTTGACAGCTTCCTTAGTAATCTTGTGAATAGAGTCCAACCAAAATAATTCACCATGAACCCTGCTTAGCACAATTCTTATGATATCCTTGGGAAAATATGGGATACTAAGAATTTTTGTGAAACCTAGGGTTTCTATTATCTTGTGTTTGGTTTTGACATTTCCGGATTCATCACAAATTATAGATGTATACATATTTTTGATTTCATCATCACCCAATTCCTCTATATGACAATGTATATACATTCTAGGGTCTTCAACATAAACTACTCCCTTGTGGATTTTAGAGAATGCACCAATGTTATCATCTTTCTTAGCAATTTCGGGAACCAGTTTGAAGACAGGTCTAGGGTGCTTAACTACCTCAACAACAGTAGGGTTTGGAATGAATTCAGGAGTAGATGAAGAAGCCATGGTTATAAATACCTTTATTTGCCTTAAGGAATGGTTGCTTGATGAATTGCTTCGCTTCTTTGCTTGGAATGCCTTCACTCATGAATTTTCGCGCTCTCAAAGATTTGAATGCTCGGTGAATGAAAAATGGAGCCAAAATACTTGCTTTATAATGTTATTTTTGCCACCTACCACATTTAATGCTTGTCGGTTAAGTAATGACTTAACTTCTCTGTCGGTATAGAAGTAATTTCAACTTCTTACCATCAACCGAGGGAATAATAGCATGTTTCTCATTTAGTTGCTAAACCCCCAAAAGAATTTTCTTTAGTTGGATGAAGAGTCTCCTGCCGGTGGAGTGTTACTCTATTCTGCCAATGGAGGAGTATTCCCATCAATATTTTGATCTCACTTTCTGATCTATTGTTTTGAGAATTCTTGCTTTACCTCTTCAACCTTTTCTTTACCTTTCAAACTAGGACCTTTATTTGCCGGTGAGGACTTGCTTCTACAAAATTTAGCAATGTTTCCAATCTTGTTATAGGCATAACAAGTCACATTGTTTTCTGAATAGCTTTCCCATATCCTATGTCGGTACATTTTTTGCATTGATTAGATAAATATCCAAATCTTCCACAAACATAACATCTTACATTCATTCTGCAATTCTCTGAATTATGACCAACTTTGTTGCATTTAGTACATTGACCGATGGGTGTATTAGTGCTTTGATAATTTCTAGATCTACACTGATTTTCTCTATGACCATACTTGTTACAGTTAAAGCATTTGGTTGCCTTACCAGTTTGTTATGATCATGATTGTTTGCAGTACCAAATCTTTCACCTGCTTCAAAGCCAAGGCCATTAGTGTCACCATTAGGTTTCTGATTCTTTAGCATGTCACCAAGTTCTTCTGAGCTTTTCCTGAATTTCTCCTTGTGTTTATTTGCAGTAGCCAGTTCTCTTTCCAAGATTCCTTTCTGTCTCATGAGTTCATTTCTGTAATTTTGTGTGTGCGTTAAATCTATCTTCAACATATCATTTTCATGACTAAGTCTTGTGTTCTCATTGGCATCATCATTCAGTCTTCTAGTCAAGTCTTCTTCATTTTTCTTCCTATCTTCAATTTCTTTACAAAATCTCATAGTCATATCCTGCATCTCATTATGTGTTGTAATGTTTTCTTGTCTTAGCTTGTTTACTAGATCATTAAGAGTTTCCTTATTATCATTCTCATTCTGCATCTTTTCACAAAGTTCTCTTCTCTTATTTCTTGCAATGGTAAGATTTTCTTGAAGTGCTTGAATAATGTCCTAAGCAGCCTTCAGATCATCTTCAAGTTTGATATTCTTCACCTTTTCTGCATCATAGTCTGAAAGAGTTGTTTCCAATTGTTTCTTCAAGTTTTCCATCTCTACTGGTGTCAAGATCTTCCTCAAGTTGTTAGACTTCTGAAAATAGAGGACCAAGCTCTGATACCAATTGTTAGGATTCCCAAAGATACTGAGAGGGGGGGAGGGGTGAATCAGTATCTAACCGGTTAATGAATTTACTTGAATTAAAACATGTAAAGCATATCAATACTGTGTACCGGTAAACCAGAAATAATGCAATAAATAAGAAAAACAATAACCATATGAAGAGCACACCATAACATAGTAGTTTAACGAGGAAACCTGGTGTGGGAAAAACCTCGGTGGGATTTGTGACCCACAATATTCACTTACTGGCCAATAAGGGAATATTACTGCTACAATAGGGGCCTACACATGCAGGAAGGCCAAGTGCCTAGAGCTCATTGCTCAATTACAAAAGGAAGTCACACTGACTTACAAAAATGGATTATAATAATCCAATGTCTTGTACTGCTTCAAAATAGCATCTTCTATGCTAGATCCAGTACCGATTTTAGCTCTGCTACATACATAAACCCTTAACCTAAAATTCGCATATTAGGTCTGCATTCATTTTCCTATTCTTCATTACCAAATGTTATATAATGATCTCATACATATATGAGTCATCTTACAACTCGCCATGTCGGCTTACAATGATTTTACAATTAATTACAAAATATATTACAAATAAAATTCCTATCGACCTGGGTGCCAGTATCCTTTCTTTCACCGCCGGTGTTATGTGTGTCAATGTAGAGTTTGTCGTTGCCGGTGCCAATATAATTGTCTTGCCGGTATCATATGATTGCAAGGCTGCCATCAATGACAAAACCTTCAATCACCTATAATTTCTCATTGGAGTGTGCATTTGCCACCAAAAACATGAATGTAACACATAATCAATTCCTCCAAATGGCCAACAATTTATACAAGATGAACTTAGTTTGATCAAATTGGACAGTGTTGAAGAGGCTTACCAGTATGCCCTAAAGGTAGAAGAAAAGATAAACAAAAGACATGAGTAGAGGAAGAGGTGGAGGGTTTATTAGAGGAAGATTTCAAGGAGGAAGAGGATATACCAGAGGTAGAGGAGCCTGCATAGATTAGAACAAGGATAAGGAAGTGAACAAAGAAGGTACTTCATACTGGAAAGATGATAGAAATCTTTACCAGATGGCTACCAGAATGAGAATTTTGGAAGACAAGACAAGAGAATATTTACAGGAAGGAGATGAGTGGAAGACAACATTTAAGACAAATTATGAAGGACTGCATGAATGATTGGTGATTGTTGAGTGGCCTACACCAGAAAGCATTGGAGAGGTAAGATCATTTCATGGATTGCATAGTTTTTACCAGAAGTTCATCAAAAAATTTAGTTCAGTTTGTAACCCTATGACTGAGACAATGAGAGGAGATTGGAAGGAATTCAAGTGGACCACCAGAGCAAACAAGAGTTTTGATTTATTGAAGTAGAAAGTGACTGAGCAACCTGTGTTAGCTTTATCGGATTTCAAAAAAGTAGTTCAAGTGGATTGTGATGCAAGTGGAACATCAATAGGAGAAGTCTTGAGCCAGGAAGGGAGAGCAGTAGCCTATTTCAGTGAGAAATTGTATGATGCCCGAAGGAGATATTCAGTGTATGATCAGGAGTTTTATGTCATAGTTCAAGCCTTGAAGAAGTGGAGACATTGTTTTTTTGCTAAGGAGTTTGTGTTGTATACAGATCATCAATCTTTGTAGTATTTGAATAGTTAGAGTAAGTTGAATCAGAGACATATGAGATGGGTAGAATTTTTGCAGAGTTACACCTTTGTGTTGAAGCATAGAAGTGGAAAATCTAACAAAGTTGTTGATGCATTGAGTAGGAGAAGGAATCTACTGACAGAGATGAGAGTGATAGTATTAGGATTTGAGGAATTGAAGACCTTGTATGATGATGACCCGGATTTTGCAGAACCTTGGAAAGCATGTAGAGAACTGGTTATAGTAGATAGAAGCAAGTGGTTGGATTATTTCATTCAGGATGGGATGTTATTTAGAGGAGTTCAGTTGTGCATACCTAAGAGTTCTGAGGGAGAATATGATCAAGGAGAGACATAGTGGAGGATTAGCTGGGCATTTTGATATTGACAAAACAATAGCATTGGTGAGTGAGAAGTACTTTTGGCCCCAGATTCATAAGGATTAAATAAATATGTGCAAAGTTGTAGAGTTTGTCAAGTTGCAAAAGGTAAGAATCAGAATGTGGGATTGTATAAACCTTTGACAGTACCGGTAAGACCTTGGGCGGATATAAGCATGGATTTCATACTTGGATTACCTAAAACATCAAGAGGGAATGATTCTATATTTGTGGTAGTGGATAGATTCTCGAAGATGACTTATTTCATACCTTGTAAGAAGACATTAAATGCATTACATGTAGCAAACCTATTTTTCAAGGAAGTAGTGAGGTTGCATGTATTACCTAAGAGCATAGTTTCAGACAGAGACACTAAGTTTGTTGGCTATTTTTGGAGAACACTTTGGAAGAAGATGAAGACAAATTTGAAGTTTAATTCTACTTTTCATCCACAGACTGATGGATAGGAAGAAGTAGTTAACCAGAGCTTGAGAAATTTGTTGAGATGTTTAGTTGGAGATAAGACCGGAAGTTGGGATTTGATCCTTGCACAAGCAGAGTTTGCCTACAAAAATTCAATAAACAGGAGTACCAGAAGAACATGCATCCTAGAGGTATATCAGAATTGAGAGATATTAGCAGTGAAGATCAAAGAAGTTCAGAAGAAGAAGACTTTGCAGATCACATGGCAACTTTTCATATTCAGGTTAATTAGAATTTGGAAGACATGAACAATAAGTATAAGGAGAAGGTAAGTGAGAAGAGGAGACATAAGGAATTTGAAGTTGGCTATGAAGTGATGATATATTTGAAAAAATAAAGATTCTCGGTTGGAACTTATAACAAATTGTAGATGAAATTTTTTGGACCTTGTAGGATTTTGAGTAAGTTCAGTTTTGGGAATGTACATGAAGTGGAGTTACCGAATAGTCTGAGTATTACACCTGTGTTCTATATTGCAGATCTTCATGAGTGTCATGAACTAGAGTTCAGTGAGGACAGTATTGTAGGCTTGGAGAAATAGTTTCCCCGAAAGGAACCAGATTAGACTGAAGACATTTTGGACGGTGGGATTGGGCATAGTACCCTGAGCAGTCAGTATAAGGAGTATCTTGTGAAGTGGAAGGATAGACCAATTGAAGATTTATCTTGGATTTCTCAGGAAGAGGTAGACTACCTTGGTTTCCCTCTGACCCCAACAAAGTGAGAGGATCACTTTTTCAATAACCCCATATGTCTGATGCAGGAGCATCCCCAGTTCATAGCAATCTTGCATCAACCAAAAAAAAATTTCTTTATGTTTTTCTTTTTGTTTGCAGTTTCAACATTTCTTTCTATGTGTCCTGATTTTGGCTCACCGGACCCTATGGAGTTGGATTCTACTTGAAGACTTGATCATTTTTCTTATTTCCAGACCATATCGCATTTGGATAATTTTTTGGCAAGTTATCGCTATCGGTTTCCTTGACAGTTTCTTGTTACCGGTTGACAATTTCTTGTTACCAGTTGCCTGGACCTATTTTGGTGATCTACCAAAACCTCTTCCAAATCTTGTGGAGCCTTGGGTGTCAATTATGATGTTCCTTGGTGTGTGGCGGACCTTTTCCCATGATCTACACTTCATCCTTGGGATTTTTAGAGGAATCTCTTTGCGGAGGCTGACCTTGTTGGTTTTACACGTTAGGTCTTGTTCTTCAGGTTTTGATCCCTTTCGGGACCGACCAGATCCCCTTGGACTGTATATATAATTGTAATTGCATATTAGAATGTAATAATTGAAGAATCAAGTAGCTAGACTAAACATAGAAAATAGATCTTAAGATTCAAGGTCTCGGTTGTGACCTATTCTATACTTTGAGCATGTTTTAGCAGGCCTATGAGTTGGTTATGTTGTAATCTGGTTGTTACCAGTTGGTTGTAATCATTTTTCATGAATTAAATCAATCTGTTTTGCATTGCCTCCATCATATCTTTGTGTTTCTGTTGTGTTTACTCTTTCTGACCGGTACATATTGATCTCTTTGAGGTCCCTCCTCACCGGTGACTGCTTCAGAGAGAGAGAGAGAGAGAGAGAGATACATACACACATATATGTATATATGTATACACACACCATCGATGGCTAAGAAATCCCACACCCTCATTGATTTGGTCAATCATTCATAAATTAAATTGTTCATGTTTATAAAGGTGAAACACAAACTCAAACAAAATCTTTGATCTTCAGACAAATTGCATGACTTATTGAGTATTTCCATATTTTGTTAAATTTTCTAGAATTTCATCTTTCATAATTCTACCTTTGAATGTCAGCATCCTTATTTCCATTTAGAACTCCTTTAAAGAGCTCACATTTCTTCAATTCTGTCTATCTTGCAGTTTCATTATTTTTCTATTGTTTAAATGTTTCACATTTCTTCAATTCTATCTTCTCACATTTCTTCAATTTTGTCTATCTGGCGGTTTCATTATTTTGCTATTGTTTAAATGTTTCTCTTGTTTAATGGTTTAAGATTCATTATCATGCACCTTTCTAATTTGGATGTTATTTTTGATAAATTATGAAATAAAATTTAAAATGTTGATATAAAACATTATCGAAATTATTATTATTTTGATAAGGATACTATATCATTCATGATTTTGTTTTTTCATTTAATTGGAAATACAATTTTATGTTGATGCCTCTTTCACTAAGAGTTAAAGAATGTGAGATATCCATTTGACAAAGTTGTCTTGGGCACAATCCCCTCATCATTTCTTATATTATACTTCTAAAAATTTAAAACTTCATATATTAAATAATCAAGAAACATACAATCACACTCTCTAATTATATTTATCTATAAAATATTATTTAACCAATATATAAAAGTATACTGGAGATTAAATCAGCATTCTCTTTTCCTTTCTTCTTCCACATTGAGCTTAAAGTTAAACTAATCACCTGGAAATCCTCAAGACCGTAGTAAACCATATTTAAGGTGGTTTGTGAGAATGAAGTCCATGTGGGAGTGGGAATGAAGTCCTTGGTATTCCTGTTCATCCTGATGATGAATCATGGAGTATGATTCAAAACGTTGATGATAAAAATTGGCATACACAATCAAATCCAGAAGAAATTATTAAATAGTGGGAAGATTGGTTAAGAGATCAAAATTTGTGAAGTTATTTAGTAACAGACTAAACCATTTATTAGGAAAGTTCTAAAACATTAAATTAATATCATTGCAATTCATATCATTGTCAAGATTGACGCTTTTAGTTCTACCGTATTCTTTGCAAAGAAATTAAGGATCTAAATTGCAGTTGTACCTCCTTTGTATCTATTTCATAACGTCGTTCTCAAACAAAAACAAGACAAAAAACATTTCCCTTCTCTCTTCAATGCAATGCAAGTGATGCAGAGAGTCTTGGAGCTTTGTTTGTTACACGTTCTTGAGTAACTTGTCCTACTCAACCCTTCAACTTCTCAAGTCCATCCTATGGCACTTGGCAGGGGCTATGATAATGAGACCTCCAAGGTTTGAACCTTCTTGAATTTCCTCCTAGGTATATCCAATGGTTTTTGGAAAATCAACTCCACCACTTGAGGTTGCCACCTCAGTTACTCACACACTCCTCTCCTGGGCTCCAACCACTCCTGGAAGGATCTTAACACACAATCACTTCCTATGGTTTCCCAATGCATATAAAAGGTTTCTTCAATGTATTTTGAGGTTTAAGGCTCACCAAATCCATCACCTTGGCTTCCTAACCCTTCTAGGTCTCTACCGGCACCAAAATAGGCCTAATTGCATTAGCCCTCACTAGGCGGTTTTAGGGTCTTAATTTGCAAAAGTTCCAAACAAGCCTAGAAATAAATCATATATTTGAGTACCCTTTTGGAAGTTATAGACAATATTGGAAAAATGCATCTGGGTTATCTGTACAAGTGGGGTTTCCAATGCTGCACTATTTTGAAGGGTTTAGGCCTCACCGGTGACTTGGCAAGATGGGTCTAAACTCTTCACCAGTAAAATCTCCTGCTCCAAAAAATTTGGGAACCTTCAAGGGAACATAGAGTTAATTACATTCATGTGTCACTTGGTTCTGCACCAATCCCCATGTGCTCATAAATCACACCTTTCTTGTTGTCCTAACTCACCTACTCCCAGCGGTGAGCCTAGGGCTTCATTGTTTCTCCTCCTCCTGGACCTGAAACACCACACACCCTATTCTAAAGCTATTTACAGACCCTAAACTATCATTCTTAGTGATTTCAACAGGTGCCATCAAATAATGCCTAGGCTAGAGCCATTTTCTTGCTCTTAAACCCTACTTGCAAGGGTTTTGCTCCTAGTTGCAAAGAATGGAAGTAATCTCTACAACTGAGGACAATCAAACCTAAAAATCAATCTTAAAGAAGAAAAATACAATTAATACTCATAATTTCAATGTATTTACACCATCTAGTCCATACTGGA